>NC_133617.1:396959371-397613121 GCF_048593235.1 Sminthopsis crassicaudata
TCATTGCTTCTGCACTCACTGAATGTGCTAACTTCTCTGTCACCTCTCTATCTCTGTACCTTTCTCTGTGTATATGTGTGTCTGTCTGTCTCTTTTTATTTAGACACACACATACACACATACCACTTTCACAAAGGAATATTTTCTACCAAGATATATCAAAAACAAAAGTTGCAATCATTTCTTCCCCCAATACCTCAAGGCACCTTCTCCCCTATAACTTCGCTCTCTCTCTCTCTCTCTCTCTCTCTCTCTCTCTCTCTCTCTCTCTCTCTCTCTCTCTCTTCCTATTGTCTGTCTCTCTATTTGTCTCTGTCACTGTGTCACTTTCACAGATATGTTTACTGCCAAGAAATAACATTTACAATTGCCCTTCAGATGTACATTCTCTTCTCTATCACTTTAATTGTGGGGAAAGTGGTCTCAAAATTAATATATTGTTTGCATAGAATTCATCCCACCAAGTTCACTCCCAATAAGAGATGGCTGATGGATGGATGGATGGATGGATGGATGGATGCATAGAAGAGTCTACATCTCTTTTCCTACTGAGCTGGCTTAGCACAGTTACTGAAGACTTTATTCTTCATCATTTAACTTCAAGAAATTCCCAGTATAGACTCTAAGCTCCCAGAGCTCTAGTGGCTCAATATTCTGACTTTTTGATTCTTATGGAGTCTTGTCTGATCTTCTTTACTTAAAAGCAGGAAAAAATAAACTCAAGACAACAGAATGAACAAAAGCAGAGTCATGCTATCTTGACTACATACTAGCTCTAATTAAGTCCCAAGGCCCTTCTCCAGTCTGGAGACCCAAAGCTGACATCTTCCTTCTACAACACAAGCCAAGCTGGGAAAAGTCAAAACCAAGGGCTATCACTTCCCAAAGGCTTTCATCCTGCAAGTTTTCTTGCTACTAATTATCAAAAGACAAAGGGAACAGAAAAGATTGGTCTAATATAGCAATGTTTATAACCTTTGGTTATTTCATGATCTGGTTCCCTAACAGACATAGATTACCTTTATGTCTTTCATAAGGGACACCTTTGACCAATAGCACAGGTCGTCTGCATCCACATTGGTTTTACATTTGATCAGTGTCCCACCCATCACAGACTGGCAGCATTTAACAGTGCTAATGAAATATTCAGTAGGCCTAAATAAGAGATTTATAGATCATTCTGCCTACATTTGAACTCTATATATTGTTGTTCAGTCCTTTCAATCATACTCTGCCCTTTGTGGCAGGTAGATTACAGTTTCTCTCTTCAATAAATCCATTTTGTTAGACAATCAAAAGTTAAGAGATAATGCCCAAAGTCATACAGCTAGGAAGAATCTAAGGCTGCATTTGAACATAGTACTTTATTATGAGCTATCAACTGCTGCTATACTCTGTATATAGTTCCAATTTGTGGATGGGATGCTTTTTAATTTTTTTAATAATAGCTTTTTTATTTTCAAAATACATGAAAAGATAGTTTTCAACATTCATCTTTGCAAAACCTTGTGTTTCAAATTTTTCTCTCTCCCTTCCTTCCACTCCATCTCTGAATAGCAAGTAATCCAATATATGTTAAACATATATAATTCTTCTATATAATTTCCACAATTATCATGCTGCACAAGAAAAAATCAGATCAAAAAGAAAAAAAATGAGAAAGAAAACAAAAAGCAAATAAACAACAACAAAAAAGGTGAAAATTCTATGTTGTGATCCACATTCAGTGCCCACAGTCCTTTCTCTGGGTGCAGATGGCTCTTTCCATCACAAGACCATTGGAACTGGCCTGAATCACCTCATTGTTGAAAAGAGCCACATCCATCACAGTTGATCATCATATAATCTTGAAGTTGTGTACAACATTCTCTTAGTTCTACTCACTTCGCTTAGCATCAGTTCATGTAAGTCTCTCCAGGCCTTTTTGAAATCATCCTGCTGATCATTTCTTATAATAATATTCCATGACATTCATATACCATAATTTATTCAGCCATTCTCCCACTGATAGGCATCCACTCAGTTTCCACTTTCTTGCTAATACAAAAAGGGCTGCTACAAACATTTTTGCACATGTGGGTCTTTTTCCCTTTTTTCTGATCTCTTTGGGTTACAGACTTAATAGAGACACTGATGAATCAAAGGGTATGGATAATTTAATAGTCCTTTGGACATAGTTCCAAATTGTTCTCAGTTCACAACTCCATCAATAATGTATTAGTGTCCCAATTTTCCCACATGGGACTCTCTTATGATTAATGATTCCTCTACCATCAAATAATCACTTTCTTAAAAATTGTTACTAATCACTCTAGGCAAGCATCAATGTAGCAGGAAGGGCTTGCTTAGATCTGCAAACACTAGGACATTTATAAAGAATGAGACAAAGTCCTGTTTTCATTTCTTAATCCAACAATTGACAAAGGGTACTAGAAAGGTTTGGAAAAAATTGTCTATTTTTGCCTTTGTGCTTTTGGTGCTTTTCAGCCCTATGCCCATGAAGCTTTAAAAGTCTTTGCAGTAAAGGCTTACCTCTCTACCAATCTTCAGTAAGAGTCATCAAATCTTACAAAATTCTTTAATTCTTGAAAATTCTTTAGATGTGGCCAGGTAATAAGGCCCACTATTTTCTCTCAAATCCACTATAAGGACTGGCCTATTGTTATGTCCTAACTGACAGAAGTGATTCCATGTTTGACCACTGATTGACCTACCTCTATAGGCAAATTTCTACATATCCTATAACAGGCTTAGTTAGCTTACTTTAGGCAACAAATGCATTGCTACCCTGATTATAATCAGTTGATCAGACTTCACCCAATTTTTAAATATGTAATTTTTAAGTAATTCCTAATTGCAATGCCTTTGACATCAATGAAAAGGCAGCTAGATGGCACAATGAATCAAGTAGAGAGCTTAGAGTCAGGAAGACTCATCTTCCTGAATTCAAATCTAGTCTCACTTACTTAACTCTGTTTGCCTGAATTCCTCATCTGCAAAATTACCTGGAGAAAGAAATGGCAAACTATTTTGCCAAGAAAATCCCAAATGGGATCAAGAAGAGCTGAACACAACTGAAATGACTGAACAATAACAACAATGTTATCAGTAAAGGGAGTCTCAGTGTAAAACTCCATGAATAACTGTCCCTAAGGCATCCCCTCCTCCTTCGTCCCTATGAATCTGTCTAGCAACAACAAGCAGATATGAAGACTCAAATTCAGAATGCCATGCTCTCTAGGCCTTTAGTGGAGGTACATATGCCAACATATGCCTATTCAACCAAACATAGTTGCCTAGAGGACTTATGGTCTGAGGAGCCACATGCTCACATGTAATAAACAGCCTGATTTGTGATACTTGGCAGTGTAGAAGAGAGCTCTGTATACACACTCCCTGAGATGACCCATAAAGATTAGTTCAGTCTCTACTACAGAAAGAAAAATTCATCAATGAATCACTTAAGACATACACAGAAGAAAGCAGAAGGTACTTTAGAAAAGTATTCAGAGAAAAAGGGCAGTGATAGAACTATTTTGTTAAATTTGAAATATACTTTAAAAATTCAAACTATGATTCCTCAATAGTCACAGTTTTATAAGCAGTCCTCTTTTTCTGTTCTTTGTATGGAAAAATGGAAAAAATTTAAACCTCTAGCCTAGAGTATTATAATAACTTTTTATCAGTATCCTTTATTCCTGTCTCTGCCTTCTCTTTCTCTCTCTCTATAACCTTCCTAAGTAATCTTTCTAATGCACAAATCTGATCTAACGAATTTCCTGTTCAGTATCTTCAATAGCTCCATCTTGCTGGCTAAGTAAAATATAAATTCTTCCAATGCAAAATAACTTTAAAATACAACATGTCTGGGAGATAACTAAATACAAGTAAGATTTATATGTAAAAGAACGTCTAAAAACTGTGAAACTTTGACTGGTATATCTGCATATGAAAAGCTTAGGAATGTGGAGTTTTTTTAATTTATTTATTTTTTAATACCCATTGCTTTATGAATCATGTTGAGAGAGAAAAATCAGAACAAAAGGGGAAAATCAGGAAGGAAAAAAAAAAAGAAAGAAAGAAGTGAACATAGCATATGTTGATTTACATTCAATTTCCATGGTTCTTTTTCTGAGTACAGATGTCATATTCTATCCAAAGTCTATTGGGCTTGCTTTGGATCACTGAACCACTGAGCAGAACTAAACCTTTTACAGCTGATCTTCACACACTCTTGTTGTTATTGTGTACAATGTATTCCTGAACGTTTGTTTCACTCAGCATCAGATCATGTAAATCTTCCCACGGCTTCCTAAAATCAGCTTGTTCATCATTTTTCATAGAACAACAACATTCCATTACCTTCATGTACCACAACTTATTCAGCCATTCCCCAGGAATGTGGTTTTTAAAAAATAAGATAATGACTTTGCCCCCTTATATTCAACTTGCTTTTCCCCACTCCATCATCTACAGGGGAGAATAAAAGAGTCTTAGGATTCAAAAACTGGGGAACCTAAAATCCCAGAGCTGTTTAGTATTTATGAGACAAATAGCCAATTGCTGATTTAAAATCTAACTTTTGCCAATTATAATTGGTAGATATATGTGAAGTGGGGGAAATGAAGGAATGCTTTAATCTACTAAACTAGGGTGATCCCATAGAACAAACTAAATGTTCTGGCTCCACTGAAATGCATACTAGATCCTTACTGACGTGTACTTCTCTGCTGAAGAGACACAATGATTACTGACTGGTCTTTATGTGTTCCTATGACTGAAGCTTATATCAAAAGAGGATATTCAGCACCAGAGGTGATGAACTCTTATGGAAAAAGATTAGAAAGGATGGAAGACAGAATGGGAAAGAGGTTTTTCTTTTCTTCCATAGAGGCTGAGGGGATCACTTTGTGGGAAATTGTGTTAATGTGGGTTTTGAAGAGATTGTGAAACATGTGTAAAGTATTCTAAAACTGGTTTTAGATCTACATTTAGTTAGGAGAAATTTTTTTGAGGTAGCCGGAACTAGGAGCAACTTCAAAACAGCTGGATCAAGCCTAGGGATAGGCTTTTGGTTATTCTCACTTTCAGTTTATTCTGCTGTTATGCCAGCAGCACTCCAGTGCTACTAAGAGATGATGCTATATACAAGGAGAGGTCTTGGGGACTCCTTCCTTCTGAGGTCATATGGCCCTTTGTTTCAAGTTCAGCGTTCTGGCCCATAACAGCACTTAATTTACCCAGGCACCCCTAAAACCTCTGGAGAATTCACTCCCCCATCTCAGCAAGTTGAAAAGCCCAGCTCAGGTGGCAAAGACTCAGGAACAGCTCAGACCTACTCAGGAGAGCCGATTGTTGCACCCTAGAAATCAGGGCTGGACTGTTTCGTTGTCTCAACTTGAGAAAGCACGGAAAAGCACACGGACCATTATGCAGCATTTACCAGCACACTGTGGCAAAAAGGAGGCGTTGCCGCCTATCCAAGCCGCTGCTCAGAAGTCAGGGATGCCACAAAAGGCCAAGGCCAAGGCCTGGTGGGCCAGGGGCTAAGAAGCCTTTGCTGGAGAGCTTTGGGGGCTCAACGTGGCCCATGACAGGGACAGCAAGACTGGAAGGTTGGGACAGCACTGAGCCTCCGGAGTGCTAAGGCCAGGTCTTGGGGAGTGGGCCCCGCCTCGGCCCAGGGCGCAGGCCTAAGCCGTCCTGGGGTGGGGGGTGCGATTACTGGCTGCCAGAGCAGGGCCCAGCATAGGGAGGGATTCCTGACTGGCACTCATGGGCTCCCCACCCCCACGGTCCAGCCTCCCCACCCCCACGGTCCAGGCTTCACCAGCCCTCCAAGCCTGCAGGAGGCGCTAGAGGAACGCCCAGAGCTGAGGGAAGGAGAGGGGAGCAGAGGCCCCAGGGCCAGGCCGAGACCATGGGCTGGGCCCGCCTGGCCTTCCTGCTGTCCCTGCTGTCCCTGCTGCTGCAGACTGACTACACCTGTGAGCCCCCCCCCCCAGGCCCCAAGGCCCCCAGAGCTAAGGGCAGCACTAACCACCCCAAGTGTAGGGGGGGCACCATGACCACCTCCAAGTGGAGGGCAACAGGAACCGCCCCACATATAGGGGGGCAGAGCTGAGGCAGCAGGAACCCCCCAAGTGTAGGGTTCAGAGCTAAGCCTAGCAGTGACCCCCCCAAAAAATTTGAGGAGGGGAGAACCTAATTCCCAGTGTAAATCTCACACACCCACACCCTTTGGCAGGAGATGAGTCTGCAGCCCATAATGACTTTCTCTTCTCTCCCTTGCTCCCTTCTGCCAGTTGATCGAGACAGAGATTTGTATGAAGGTAAGACCTGGGCCCAGAAGTCCAAGATTTGGGAAAACAGAGAAAGCGGGCGGGGAAGGAGAGTGGGGGCGTGTGGCCTGGCTCAGAAGTAGGTCAGACACCTTGGGCTGGGGCCTCAGGAGAAACAGAGGCCCGATCCTTGGGCCCGGCGTGTCCTGCCCACTACAAACGGGCGCAGACTAGCAAGCTCCTCAGGCTGGCCGGGCGGGCCTGGAGGCCCGTCCTGAGGAGGCCTTTCCTTACCCCTCAGAGTGTGGGCGCTCCAAGCTCAGGCCCCGGGATTTCGGCATGGAACCCAGGCGGGGACGGTGGCCATGGCAAGCCAGCCTGAGGTATAAGGGCAAGCATCGGTGCGGTGCCACGCTCATCCAGTCCGAATGGATAATAACAGCTGCCAGCTGCTTCCAGTTGTGAGTGCTTCCTTGGGGAGGGCCCTGGGTCAGCAATGAAAACCTCCACTAACCTGGAGGCCATCCAATATCTGCTCTCTCTCCGACTAGGTCCAATAATACTTGGGACTACAGTGTGATGCTTGGTTCCGTCTATGCCTACCCAACCACTCGGTTCCTAGCCACGTTTCTGCAGCACCAGGAATACTTCCCCAGGGTGACTAAAATCGTGATTAGGTCTGAGTATATTCCTTACCAGTTTGGGGACATTGCCTTAGTAAAGCTGAGCCAAAAAATCCCATACCGGAGAAATATTTCACCCGTCTGCATCCCACTAGGACCCTGGGAATTGAAAATAATCAGACAGTGCTGGATAACAGGATGGGGAAAACTTGGAGGAACTCAAGGTAAGTCTTATCTGAAGGTGCCAGGACTGTTTTACTGAGAAAGTCGGCCGAATCTCCCTCACGGGAAGGCCTTGGATTTCTGCTCGGCCATCCCTTCTTTAGATGCTCCCAACATTGCACGGGTGAGAGATCCCACTCATTTATTACTCTTTAGTGTAATTCCCCATGATGCTGTTAGTGGCAATGCAGAGAGTTGATGGAGGCTCAGGTCCAGTGCAAGAAGAATTCATGAACCTGAAAAGTTTGAATGGCAAAAGGGAAGTTTATTGGCACTGAGAAGTCAGCTTTGCTAGGAAGGCAGACTTCTGAGTGACAAGGTCCTGTTAGGGAAATAGAGGTTAGCTCTGAGAAGAGTGTCTTCACAGCAGGCAAGAGTCCTGGTAGGTAGCTGTGCCAAGAGGAGAGAGAGGTCCCTTGGCAGAAGCATAATTCCTACTTCAGACTTCTGCAAAGATTTGGAGTTTAGAATTGTCTTTTATAGAAGTCTGAGGCTAAAGCTTCCAACTGAAAAGAGAGCCAATGCCCCCAGGCCTACATACTTATCTTGGCGGTTCAGCCTCTCAATATCAGGCCTAGATCTCCAAATGAATGAAACTCCTGAAGATCTGGCTACCCAAAAGATCAATAGGAGGGAAAAGGGGGGGTTCACATGCCCAAGATCTCCAGTTGAATGAAGCCGCTTATCTTAGAACAAGTTTGTCTGGAAAGTATGCATCTTTCTAGACTTTTTGAAGTCAGAGACCCCGAATCTCCCTTCTTTTACAATTTCAGAGTGATTATTTTACAGATTAAAGGAGACACAGTTTCATCCCCATCACCTAGACCATCACAGAAGTTGCAAGAACAGAGTTTTTTTATTATTTTTTTTTTGGGGGGGGTAAGGCAATTGCGGTTAAGTGACTTGCCCAGGGTCACACAGCAAGTGTTAAGTGTCTGAGACCAGATTTGAACTCTGGTGCTCCTGAATTCAGGGCTGGTGCTCTATCCACTGCGCCATCTAGCTGCCCCAAGAACAAGAGTTCTTAAGTAGAATTTCAAAGCATCATCACCATCTCAGAAAACCTATCAGGGACTTCTGAGAGGAAATCAGTTCAAACTGGTGTTTTAGTGGGAAGAGAAGAAGTACATCAAAAAGAGTACTTCCTCATGGAAGGAAAACTTGAGTTTGATTGCCAGCTCTAGTATTTAAGTCACCGTGGACAAGTCATTTTACTCTTCTGTAAAATGGGGATAATTATTCCTGGAGTACCTACTTCATAGGGATATAATATTACTAATAGTAACTGTATGACATTCTGATGTTCACATGTGATGATAAGAGTTCATGTTCATTATAATGTTTTAAGGTCTGTAAAGAATGTAATATAAATTATTTCATTTGATTTCACAACAATTCTATGAGATAGGTACTATTAGAATCCCCATTTTTCAGATGAGGTAACTGAGGCTCAAAGATTAAGTGGTTCGCCAGAATCACACAGCAATAAATGGTAACATGATACAGTGGATAAAGTACTAGACTTGAAGTCAGGAAGACTGAATTTGAATCCTTTCTCAACCACTTACTAGCCATGTATTCCTAAGCAAATCACTTAAATTCTAAGGGTCTCAGTTTCCTCAATTTTGAAATATGATGGTTTTTACTCAGTTACCTCTAAGTTCCCTCTCAGCTCTAAATCTAGAATCAGAAATGTCAAAGGCAGGTTCTGAAATCTTTTCTTCTGGATTCAGTCAAGTTTTATGGCATTACACCAGGACAGATCTCTATAATGTATAGAAAGTCCTCTGCAAATTTGAAAACGATATCCATAATTCTTACCCAGAAGGGATGCTACCTTCCCAGCACTGTGCAGGGTACTTAGTACACAGAGGCATAGGAAACAAACCTTGCCACCATTGAGTTTACATTTTACTAGGAGCTAGATATGAAACATTCAGTAGCAATATTAGGTAGAATTCCACATACAAAAAATGGCTTAGAATGTAAGTGATATCAGCAGTAAATTCCAATGAGAGGGGTCACTCTATCCAGACTTATGGCAGGAGTTGGACTGAAGCTGTAATTCCCAAGACAGAGAGATGAGAGATGGAGAGGTGGCAAAGTGGGAGCAGCATGAGCAAAGATGAGTCAAAAAGCTGTGGGCAGTGAGCAGATGTATGGGGAAAGGAAAACGTCCATATTGAAACACCAGGATGGAAGGGGGAGCTGATTGAGAAGGGACTTGAATGCCAGGTTGTGGTATTTAGACTTTTATTCTGTGATTTCACTGTTTCATCTACCCAGAACCTCAGATAAGCCCACACAAATGACAGAAGCACTGCAGAGCTACAAAGGAACACATCTGTGTTTTATTTTGTTTTCCTGGATGTGGGGAAATTTGAGAAAGACAATATGAAAGAAAGTGAGAATCCCAAGCATTAAAAGATGGCAAGGTGGCTAATAGAGTGCCACAAAAACAGATGTAGGGAGGTCAGAAGACAAGGCTATCTCGACTACTCTTTACTCCTTAATTATGAGTACCAATCAAGATGGAACCATTAAGCTACACAAGAATTGACAATATCCTGTTTTTTACTTCGGAATGTTCTTATTTTAATGCTGATGTCTTTTTGTCATGCTTCTTTAGCCCTAGAAGGTTCCTTGGAACTTCGGGAGGGAAGAGCAAAAATCACTGACTTAGACAGATGTGAAAACATCTATGGATACATGGATGACTCTATTGACTCTCAAACCTATCGGAATGATGTACTTTGTATACTTATGCCTTTATATCCAGGTGAAAGATGTGTGGTAAGAGATAGCTTGATAAAACTTAGCCATCCCTATTTGCCTAAGGACTCCAAAGATGTCCAAACATCTCCAATATCCTATGCTGGACCCAGGTCTTTTCATCCCTAAGAATTCACATTAGAACTAAACTTCCCTATTTCATAGACCTAGGCCCAACTTACAAGTCTCACCACAACTAATTTCTTCCTTACTGGCCTTTCTTCTTTTCCCCAGGGTGATCAAGGTGGCCCCCTAATATGTCGGATTCAAGATATCTATTACCAGTTTGGGATCATGAACTGGGACTATGGCTGTAAGCCAGGAATCAAGACCAAGACTTTCACCAGTGTTGCCCTCTACAGTGCCTGGATTGAGAAAACAATCAACAGCCTCACCACTACCTTGAGTCCATTCAGATTCCTTCTCCTTGCCTTGCTTCTACTCCAGGCTCTTCTAGGACCCTTCTGAGCAGGGGTTTTTTTCCTCCTTAAAGCTTGGCTAAATGTGGTCATATTAAGGGCTCTTACCTCCTTTACTCATCTGAAAAGATATATAAGGGTCTCTAGTTCCTGGGATAGGGACACACATACCAGGTCCAGAGAAATAAGTAGTGAAAGTGGGAGTGGGGAGGGGAGATTATTGGGACTATTTGTCTATTTGCCAGGAGGTCCTTTTGGAGAACTTGCAATGGCAATAAAATGTTATTTCAGCATTGGTTATACTGTTGATAATTTCCTGAGAGGGACAGAAGTTAGCAGAATTCCCAAATCAAAGGAGAAAGCCAGGTGTAAGTGCTCAGAGTCTTGGGAGGGGAGTCTAAGAAAAAGCTGTATGATGGCCAAGCAAGAGTATTGAAACTTGAGTTTTTACAAGATGACCTGGGATTCACTTAGGAAAAAAGTTTCATTCAAAAATGCTTTCAAATGGACCTTGTTTTAGAAGTTAGAAAAATGACCTGACTACAAAGCTAGAACCCCCATCTGAACTTTTGGCACTGGATTTTGAAGATATACATGGGCAAAAATATCACCATTGTAGCTACAGAGGGTGGGAAGCAATCAGGGAGAAAGTGAGAGAGTAGAAGAGAGAGTAGAGAGAATAAAGGAAATTTGGTCCCACTTCTCTTTCCACTATGACAGGACCAAAGTAAGGATGAAGCTTCTTTTTCCTCCTGTACCTACTTCATTCTCACACTGCTCCAAACATAGCATGCCAGCCATGACCTAATTCTCCATTTTGAAAGCAAAGGTGGGGAGCCGCAGATAGCAA
Source organism: Sminthopsis crassicaudata (assembly GCF_048593235.1). Lineage (NCBI taxonomy): Eukaryota > Metazoa > Chordata > Mammalia > Dasyuromorphia > Dasyuridae > Sminthopsis > Sminthopsis crassicaudata. The sequence continues at coordinate 396,970,539 of NC_133617.1, forward strand.
GGAAGATGACTATGGACAGGACTATAGGCACATGGAAGAAATTGGACATAAGCAGGGACTCCTAGGAAAAAAGAGCTGGAAAGGGGACAAAGTTGGCAGAGATGAAAAGTTGGGGAGGCCAGGATGTATGGCAGGTGCCAAGGATAGTGAGAAGACAGACTTCTAAGGAGGGAAGTATGGGGAGTACTGGAAAAAATTCTCCTGGGCCAATCACCTCCAGGGACTGCACACGGTGCTTTCCAAACTCACCCAGAAAGCCAACATCCTCACCAACAGATAACAAGCAGGAGATCAGCTTCGGCAACTGGGGCCACTGAGGCCAGGGGAGCGGCGGCTGGGGGCGGGCGGCCCCCTAACGCGGGCTTCTCTCACCTCCCTCCCTCCCTCTTTTCCTCTTTTCTCTCCTAAATATTTCTTCCTGCGCGGTGGGGCGTGTATGAATGAAGGGAAAGGCTGCAGGGAAGGGGGGACGAGCGAGTCACTTGGGGTGGGAGGATGGGCGGGATGCAGTGGTCTACAGTTCGCAGGTTGCAATGGAGGATCGACTTCAAAGCAGATCAACTACAGAAAACCCTGCCTGCTGTACAGGAGCCAAGGGTCTCCAGAGAACTGGTTCAATTCAGTCTGTGCCAACCTAAACAAATGCTTTTTCCATATGATGGCTTCCTACTTTACTATAATCTGATCACGAGATTTCTAGGCCAGCCAGGCATCTTGGATTCAGAGATCTGTTGTATTCCAGTCCCTAATTACTTGCTATATCAATCTTGTCTATGGGGACCGTGGTTCCAGATAAATTTCATTCCCAATAAATTATGCATCTATTATATATAAAATTCCTGGATTTTAATCAGGTACTTTGATTTCAAAGTCAGAGAGAGCTCTGTCCACTGTGCCTTGCAGAATGGGAGTGTGGGAAGAAAATTTGAGCCTAAAGGCTTCTCTTACTCCCCTCATAATGGTTCTCTGGTAAAAGATAGTCTATATTGTTGGGGACAGTTCTATCTCATTCTCCCAAAAGGCTGAGCAACAGTGGCAGCAAAGACTACTATAGAATGAATGGAAGCAATTGGGGACATTTGAAGTAGCAGTTGCCATCCAGGGCTAGGATTAACTGGACTGAGATTAGCAAAATAAAGAAATTAAAATTTACTGACATTTAATATATGGACTGACACTATTTCCCTCATTGGATCTATATGTCAGATGTTTGTTCACATGTGACCTATGATAGGTTTGCAAAATAAGTATCCTAAAGGAAGGGCTGGAATTCCACCACTCAGATGCATTTACAATAGTGCTCTCATTCATTCCTTCACTTTAAGCATTGCAAGATTAGACAAGAATTTTCAATTGTAATGAAGCAATCATATTGCTCTTACTAAAAATAGAATCAGGTAGGGACAGCTAGGTGGCATAGTGGATCAGCTCTGAAGACCGGAGGACCTAAGTTCAAATCTGGTTTCAAACACTTCCTAGCTGTGTGATCCTGAACAAGTCACTTAATCGCAATTCCCTCAGCAAAATAAAAAAATAATAAAAATTAAAATAGGATCAGGTAGCTGAAGGGGAAGGGCATCCCTGTCTGCCCAGACTTTACACTGAACGTAGATGCTCCTTAATATCTGCCTCATACCTAAGAATCAACTCAGGAATCCTTGCTGTGAGCTCTGACCCCCTAGATCTTCCATTCTCCTTTGGCCAAGTTGACCAACTTAGTCAAGTTGACCTTCCTCTCCTTCGGAGAAGGGAGAGATCTCTGTGTATAACAAGTATAACTGGCTCCATGATAAGATTATGAGTTTGGATTATGAAATGATTCCCAGTCAAGTCTCTATCTGACACTATTGGATTAATTGATCTGTTCGAAGAATACAAAAATACATTAAAGACAATATTCAAGCTCCCTGCCATGGGCTCCTTTAGGATCTTCTTCTCCTCTTTCCTGCTACCTCATTCTCTCCTTGGACTCCCAATGGGTATGCAATGAGTATAGCCACAGTCTGGCTAAAGGGCCAAGGCTTCCTCTATAGCTGTCAACTTTAGCAAAGTTAATATAGTCTACCTTCATGGGCTAGTACTGGAAAGTCAAATGTTCCTCTGCTTAGATCTCTCTCAACGACTTCTCTGCTCAAACCTTGGAAGACTAAAAGCCACAAAGTTTTGCCTTTGCCCTCCTTAAAGGTACCCAAATCACCAACTATCATCAGGGTCCCATCTCTCTTTACCATAGATTTGATGCTAGGGCCACAATCCAGAACTTCTGGATCTTCTTGGGCTCCTAAAGATTCAGCAAACCAAATGGGAATAAGCACCTGCTACTGAGTGAATGGTGCACTGCTGCATTAAGTACAACATTTATTAGGTAATCTATTAAAATTCTTGTTGGATTGCTTTGTTAAACTTTATTTGAGAACAGATTGGATGAGATTGGGGATGGGGCAAAAAACTAGGAGACTGGATACTGTCAAGGGAGGATAGTTGAAAGATAAAAGTCAAAAATATTCTGGAGAGCAATATAGAACTCTGCCCAAAGAGCTATCAAACTGTGCATACCCCTTGATCCAGCAGTGTCTCTACTGGGCCTATATCACAAAGAGATCATAAAAAGGGGGAAAGTCCCACATCGGCAAAAATGTTTGTGGCAGCCCTTATTGTGGTGGCAAGAAAATGGAAACTGAGTGGATGCCCATCAGTTGGGGAATAGCTGAATAAGTTATAATATGTGAATGTTATGGAATATTATTGTTCTCTAAGAAACAATGATTTCAGAAAGGCCTGGAGAGACTTACATGAACTAATGCTAAAAGAGATGAGTAGAACCAAGAAAGCATGCACAATCACAGAAAGATTATGTGATAATCAATTCCAATGGACATGGCTCTTTTCAACAGAGAGGTGATTCAAGTCAGTTCTAATGGAGAAAGCCATCTGCATCCAGAGAGAGAACTGTGGGAACTGAGTGTGGATCACATAGTATTTTCACTTTTTTATTGTGGTTTGCTTGCTTTTTGTTCTCTCATTTTTTTTCCTTTTTGTCTGATTTTTCTTATACAGCATGATAATTGTAGAAATATGTACAGAAGAATTATTGCATATGTTTAACATATATTGAATTACTTCTTGTCTAGGGGAGAAAGGGATGAGAAGGGAGGCAAAAAATTTTGGAACACAAGGTTTTGCAAAGATGAATGTTGAAAATTATATATGCATATGTTTTAAAAATAAAAAAATTTAAATGAGATTTTCATCAGGGAATATAATCATTGAAAGTTTTAAAAAAAAAAAAAACAAGTTAGGAGACTTAAGTGCCTTCACAGAGAAGCAATAGGGGGCCAGGAGGAACAGAAACATAGAACATATTGTTTGTAATAGAGACTAACTAGAGGACTTTCTAATAAAGTCATAGGGTGAAGCAAGGATGCCCTTATCACAAATACTATTTGGGATGCTGCTAAAAATGATAGTTATAACAATAACATGAAAAAGAATCGAGGAAAGAATATCATTTTTTTCAGATGTGTGAAACACTGCACATATTGTCCAATTTTTATGATTTATTGATCTATTTTCATGATTTTTATCCTCTTTTTCTTTATTCTTTTTTTAAAAATATATTATTTGTTATAGAGGTTGACTATCTGTGAGTGGAAAAGAGATAAACGGGGAAAAGATATGGACAAAATTTTTAAAGAAACTTTAGCCAGGAAAAATGAGTTCCAATACCATTATTCTTGTTATGAAGAATTATTCTTTGGGAGAGGAAGAATGCAAAAAACAAGTCACCGAAAAGAATTTAAATAAAAAAATAAAAGCCATAATTTCTCTTGAGAGTTAGTCACTCTGATGCAATACCTCAATTCTTTCCTTTCTCCTAAACTCAGAATCATGTAGTCAATCAATTACCTCTTCCCCAGGATTTGAATCTTCCCTTTGCTACTCACTCTCAGTGTGACGTTAGCCAAATCATTTAAATGCTTTGGGTCTCAGTTTCCTTATCTACGAAATGAAAGGATTGCATTAATGACCTCTGAAGTCTCTTTCAGTTGTGTCTAATGCCCATTTTACAGGGAGTTAGATTTAAGTTGACTCCGTGGGGCATGCTTAGTGGTAGGAGGAAAGGGGATGAACCTGGCACCTTTTGGGGACGCTTGTGGCTCAACACCGAAGGGATTGCCAATTCAGAATGAGGTTCCCAAGGTTCCCAATCCTGAGTGGTCCCAAGTTCCTTTCTCCTAGCCTGATGTGCTTGCCCCATCAGAGCAGTGATGGGGCGGGATATGCTTCTTTAATACAAAGCTTCAAACCTCCTGCTCCTCCTCCTCTTTTGATTCTTCTGGACCACAGCAGCAGTTTGGGGATGGACATGTAGCAGCTAAAGTTGTGGTTGTTTGTGGTTCCCCTGTGATACTTCTCTTATTCCTGTCCACCTTCTTATTTTTTAATTTTTTTTTTTTTTTAATACACACTGCTTTATGTTGGGAGAGAAAAATCAAAGCAAAAGGAAAAAACCATATGCGAGACAAGAAAATTAAAAAAAAAAAAAAAAAAAAACAGAAAAAAGAAGTGAACATAGCATGGGTTGATTTACATTCAGCCTCCGTAGTTCTTTGCATGCAGAGGGCATTTCTGTCCCAAATCTATGGGATCTGCTCTGGATCGCTGAACCACTGAGAAGACCAAGGCTGTCCTAGTTGATCATCGCACAATCGCGCTGTTACTGCGGACAACGTATTCCTGGTTCTGCCTGTTTCCCTCAGCATCAGAGTGTGCAACTCTTCCAGGCCTTTCTAAAATCAGCTTGCTGGTCGTTCCTGCCCCCTTCATTACACTCATGGCTGTCTGTCCAGTTCAGGAGCTTATCTCCACCTGCCTGGGACAGTCTCCTAACGGTACTTGCAGCTTCCAGTCCCTCTTCACTCCAAACCATCCTGCGCTTAAGTTGCCAAAGTGGAGCTTCCAAAACAATAAAACTATATAAATCTGTATAGAAGAACTGCACATGCTTAACATAGGTTGGATTACTTGCTGTGTAGGGGAAGGGGAGGGAAGGAAAGGGGAAAAATGTGGAACACAAGGCTTTGCAAGGGTGAAGATTGAAAACTATTATATAAAATTGAAAACAAAAACAAAATAGACATTTTATGTTGTCACCTGCCTCAGATTAAGAAGCCTTAACATGTGCTTATGTATGTCCTTTCTGGGGACTTCTGCCACTTGTGCTCCCAGACCCTGTGGCCTCTGGTTCATGAAAACCCAGCCACCACACCGGACAGGCAAAGGCCATGGGGCGGGGGAGGGGAGGGCACTGCTTTCCCACAATCTCCCTCCCCAGCACCAGGGGGGCGCCAGTCTCCTCCACGCTGCTCCCTGGGCCCCATCCTGGGGAAAAGAGAAGAGCAGTGGGGAAAAGGAGCCCAGGCCCAGGCTTCCACAACAGCTTCTCAGCTTGGGCGGAGAGCCCCAAAGCTCCAGGAGCATGGGCTGGGTCAGCCTCCTGCTGCTGCTGCCGCCCCTCCTTCTGAGGACCCAGACTCATCGTGAGGCACAGCCAGAGTTCTGGAGCACGGATGGAGGGGGGGGGGTTAGAGCATGGAGGAAGACAGGGGTATGAATGTCACATAGGTGGGAGAGGGGTGGGGAAGGGGAGAAACAGAGGGGAAGGGGAGAAGCAATCCATAGAAGTGCTAAAATGCAGAGTCCCCCTACCCAAGAGCTCAATCCTCCCTATACTTTCCTTGCAGGTGCTGAATGGTTTGAACTGAATAAAGGTAAGAAATCCAGACTAGGGACTAAAAGTCCAAGTTCTCAAGGGCAAAAGAAAAGGTGATCCTAAGGGAGGAATGGAAGCATAAAAGACCAGGGCAGCTTGGTACTCAAAATGGGGGGGGAGGGGGAGTCAGGAACCTGAAAAGATGAAGAGATGGGGTTCCTTTGCACAATCTCTTTTCCTTTTATCCAAGTCTGTGGGCAAACTGTGAAAGAAGGACGAATCCTTGGCGGCCAGAAGACTACCTTCAAACAGTGGCCGTGGCAGGCAAGCCTGCAGTATAAGTCTCATCACTGGTGCGGGGCTACCCTCATCCATTCTAGTTGGGTGATGACAGCTGCTCATTGCTTCCAAAAGTGAGTGCCTCTTCTGAGCAAGGTCTGCAGAGTGTGAAAGGGTCCAAAGTGGAGATACCAGGGAATCCTGGACCCCTATTTCTTAAGGGTACAGTGGAGTAAGGAGGGAGGGTCAGCATAAGAGCCCCATCCGGAGCCATTTACCTCCTCCTCTCTGGACTTAACTTCTACCCCTGGCCTAGCCCCCATGTTCCCCAGTTTTTTTTCTCAGTCCTTAGAAAGAATCTAAGGGATTTTTTGGACATCTGCAAACACTTTCCAACTGAGTAATAAAAGGACTCTGTCACAGAAACAAGGCTATCTTCACAAATGGGGAAGGAGCTGCCTCAGGAATCTGAGCCCCTCTAATTTCCTTTCTGTACCCCTCTCACCTTCATGGACCCAGTCCATTTACAGGACTAGCTGTTCCCAACCTCTAGGAAGATTAAGTCATTCCCCCTAAGACACACACTTTTGTATTACCACTTAGAACTACTGAGTAGTAAAAAAAAAAAAAAAACAAACAAAAAAACTTTTAGATACAAAGGAATGAACCCTTAATGGTGGAAATTTTAGGCATCATGGCATACAAATAAGGGAACATTTTGGTATAAGAGCCTTCCAAGTACCTCAAATGGCAATGGGTCATTTCCTAAACATAAGATCCCACATTAAGAAAATCCCCAGGAGGTATAGTCTTTGGTTGTCCCCAACCTTGCTGACAAGAAGTAACTCTAAGACACCAGAAATATTCATCCCCACTACCCCAAAACTCAGCTGCCTCTGAGACAAGTACAATATCTGTTCCTCTTCTTCTCTCCAGCCAGGCACACGATCCCAGTGTTTGGAGGGTTCAACTGGGCTCACGCACAATTAGGCCACACAAATTAAGTGTTGGCCAGCTTTATTTCCGACGAGTGTCGAAAATCATTGTGCACCCCTTGTACTTTGGGTGGCCCCCCAAGGACATTGCCCTGGCCAAGATGGAGATACCAATCCGCTTCCAGAAGAACATCCTTCCTATCTGTCTCCCAACTTCCATGGAAAATTTTGAAAATGGATCCCTGTGCTGGGTGACAGGTTGGGGAAGAATAAAAGAATATGAATGTAAGAATGGGTGAGGGGATGATGGATATTTGATAAAACAATTCCCCAGCCCCAGCCATGGGGGGAAGGGAGAGGGAAGGTTAGGAGAGACCTGCATCTGCCTCCCCAAGCAGATCAACCACTCTTAACCAAAACTGGAGACCTCAATTGTATTTGCTTATTTGTTTCCTTCCACTCTTTGCTCATGTGCTCAATTTATCCTTTCTTTTTATCACTAATAATGATGTCACCTTATGTTTCTATAGCATTTTTACAAAGTTTACAAAATGCCCATATAGCCTTCAGCTCATTTGAACCTGCAATAAGTAAGAGAGACAGGCATGACCATCCCTAATTTACAGATAAGCAAACTAAGGCTCAAGACCCAATGCTTATAAACACAAGAATCATGAATGAGGCTTCTAATTCTTTGCTTAGTCCAGTACTCTTATTACTGCTACATGATGTGGCCTACCTATCACTACAGTCCAGCAGGAACTGGAGGAGATTGCAATAATCAAAACACATAATTATGTTTTGCTGTGACTCAGCATTAGGAAGGTATGAGACAGTGGAAAAAGGAAGACAAAGAAGTTCTGCCTTGCTGCTGTAACCAAACAGTTTTGAGAGAAGATAGCATACCTCCCCAGCATTCAGGATGAAGTCTGAGTAAACTGGACTATAAAAGTCTGGAAGGAGAACAGGGACCCTGAATCACAAATAATCTACATTCTTTTGTTATTCGATTAATATTTGTTAAAGTGTCCAAAAGTTTGTAAGTAACTGAGAGACATAAAAACATAAAACAAACTTTTCCTCAAGAGTCCCACAATATCATTAGGGAGACAAGTCATAATCATGTGAACATTTAAATAACAATGCCAGAAAGTATATGGTAAGTACCCAAGGAGAGGATTTAGTCAGGAATGGCTATGGGAAGAAAATATTGTAGATTGGAGAAGTCAAGAAAATCTCTTGGAAGAAATGAGATCTGAGCTAGCCCCCTGAGGAGAGGTAGAATTTCAGGCAGGGACTGAGGTAAGGGAATGTGCTTAGCTAGGAAGAAGGAAGGAAACAAATTTGCCTGAAATACTGACTCTGTGATGAATTGCAGTAGGCTGAGATAAGGGATGGAAAGGTGATAAGAGGCCACATTGGGAAGAGCCTTAAATGGTACACTAAAAGTTTGGCCTTTATTCTATAACCTCAATGAGTAGCTTCACTTTTTAGTCCAAAATGCCATGAATTCTTAGACTTTCTGAAAAACCCATGTTGTAATGGGAACACTGGGACGCATTCTAGATCTACTTCTAAATGAAGGTTGGTTTTTCTAGTGTTTTGAGTCATTTGGTCCTCTAAAATGTTTTGTTATTCCCAATCAAGGTTTTACTATCCAGATGCTGGGTGCCCCAACCAGAGAGTCTTGCAGCCTTGATATTGCCTAACTATGACCTCTCCTGTTCCCACATCTCCAGACCTAAGGAAACCCTGGCAACTCCAAGAGATGGAATTGCCTCTCATCGATCAACAGACCTGTGACCGGTACTATCACATAGGAACAAATCTATCCTTTTTTATAACCAGGATATATGATGATATGCTGTGTGCTGGCTTTGAGCAGGGCCAGAAGAACTCCTGCCAGGTGAGATCAGACATTGCTTGTCCGTCACTTTGCATTTCTTCTGGGGTCCCTGAATTGATCCAGGAATCCCCAACTCCCAAGCCTCCTGCTGTGCCTCCCTTGACCTCTGGCTCCACTCTCAGAAATCTCTTTTAGTGACTACTTTCTCTTCCTCAGGGAGACTCCGGAGGTCCCTTGGCATGTATGATCAATGGTATTTGGCATCAAGCAGGTATTGTGAGCTGGGGAGATGGCTGCGGACAACCCTACCGGCCTAGTGTCTTCACCAATGTCAGTATGCACACTGGCTGGATCTTAAAAACAATTAACTCAAGCACTGTTAGCTTAATATCCTCTAAGTTTTTCCTCCTCTTCTCTCTACAACTGTCCCAGTCCTCCCTGAGCCCATTTCCCTTGTGGCCTGCTTAAGACCTGAGTTGGGGAGGATGGCTTCTCCCAGGACCAGGCACTTTGGTAATGACTAATTCAGATTTCTCGTTTATTCCATTGAAAGGACATTTGAAGCCCCCCTACGTCCTGGGTTGAGAATGATTTCATGCAAGGGACAAAGTACTGACTAGCAAGAAATGGGGTTGCAGCTAGTTGACACATATGCTTGCCTTTCTATCTGATGTTGGTTGACTATTTTAATAAAAGAAAATTCATGATAATACCAATTCTTACTGTGATGTCCTTTTTGTCCTATCCCTGGGTCTATCCTCACTGGTCATGACCAAGATGTCATCCTTGGCAGGAGAGGAGGAAATTTAATGTGGAATGTAAAGGTTAAAATTGGATTATCCAGTAGCTCAAGCCTCCACATAACTTTGTTCTCTCCTGGGAACTTCTGACTCAGTGTGTCTCCATTCCCCAGCCTTTCCTGGCATTCATGCTTAGCTTCCACTTGCCTTCTGGAGCAAGGAACCAACTCAAGCACAGTAAGATCATGTAGAGCTCTGAATCTAAACTCCCTATGGCATTAGGTTTGTATGCCCAAAAGCCTTGTGTGGTAACCTGACTAGAGAAGGGAACGTGGAGTCCACAAATTAGGAAAAATGTGTATCACTACATTAAAAAAAAAAAAAAAAAAAAAAAAAAAGATTCAATTGCATGATAAATGGAGGCTGCATGATTGCACTGAAAAGTTCGCTAACTCTGAAACCATCTATCATAGCCCTGAGGGACTTGGATTCAAATCTTGCCTCTGAAATTACCTGTATGAATAGGCAACTAATTTAACTTCCTGGGCCTTAGTTTTCTTACCTGTAAAATAAGGGGATTGAACTAAAAGGTCTCTGGGACATTTCCAGCTTTATTTATGTGATTCACAAATGCTAAAGAACATAAACAGATAGTTTTCAGAAAAGGCAACACATATTGCTAATAATCACTTAGAAAAAATTACTATTGTCACTAATAAATAAAAATTAAAATAACTTTGATGGACCACATCAATTAAATTGCCAAAAAATTACTAAAGGTAATGGAATTCAACAATAGTAGCGTTGTGGAGAAATAGGTACACTTGTTCATTATTCATATATTTGCTATTTTTTGTCTTTTTTTTCCTGAGACAATTGGGGTTACGTGACTTGTGACTTGCCCAGGGTCTCATAGTAAGTATCAAGTGTCCAAGGCCAGATTTGAACTAGGTCCTCCTGACTTCAGGGCTGGTGCTCTGTCCACTGCGCCACCTAGCTGCCCCTATTTGCTATTTTTTTGAAGAGAAAGCACTTTATAGTAAAAGTAACACAGATAATCATTACCTTCAACCTAATTCCATTTTGGAGATGAAACCTTGGAAGTGTTACCAAAAACAAAAAACAACAAAAATTAACTGTTAAAAGATTAGACGAATTAATTTAGCTAATATAGATTCTAAGATCTGGAAGCAACTTTAGTGTCCAAAAACAAATTGTGGTTTATCAATGAAATGGAATATTGTAATTCATATAACTTGACCAAGAGAATAATAGGATTATAGATTTAAAGGGAAGGCACCTTAGATGTATCTCATTTAATCTCACTGAGTCCCAAAGATAATAACTGGCTTGATATCACACAGATATAATCCATCCATCCGAGGCAGTTCGCCGTTTCCCAACAAGTATGTGCAAAGGGTAAAAGTTGGAGAGCAGCAAATTTTGATATGAGATGAGGCAAGGGGAGAGGACGAGAGATTTCTTACATCAGCGACATTCAAACTTGCAACGGCTATTGCCCAGGTAGGTGAAGGGTGTAACTTCCCCTTACTGCTGATTGTAAGAGAGAATAATGAGCACTGGTATAATACACAGAGCATTGGTTCTGGAGGCAAACCGTCCCAATTTAGGGAAAGTTCACCTTTGATGTGATCATGAGATGAACTCAAAGCATCATCTTTGGGCTTCCAACATTCAGGACTTGAAGTCTGAGCATCTGGGCTCAAATTTGAACCTGTATAATACGAGTGTATTAAATGTTAAATGATTTGGGCGAGTCACTTAACCAATCTGAGTCTCTGTTCCCCATCATTAGAATAAAGGCCTTGAACATGACCTCTGAGGTCCTTTTTAGTGCTAAATCTATGATCCTTTGATTACTGTTTCTTTCTACAATCCCAAATTCACTTTATTTAAAACGCTGTTTATGATTTTCCCTTTATATAACTACCTCTTTACTATATAATTTATGTCCCTTTTGATCATAAAAAACAGGAGAGCTCAAAAAAAAAAAAAAAAAAAAAAAAAGCCCAGAATGGCCATGACTTCCAGAACAGATGACCCTCAGAAGTACAAAAAGACTGATTTGCTGGGTCCTGTCTTGTGAAAGGCTAAGCGTTGGGAGAAGAGTTCGCCTCTTGTTTAATACATTATTTGATTGGTTCTTTTGTTGCTGCTAATAAGTGTATAATTTTTAATTACAACCAGCCTTTTTCTACACCCTATTCCAGCGCTTCCAGGACGATATGTCCCTTGTCTCCCGCTTCAGAGGAAGTTCCCCAGACTTAGGGGCCCATTTTCAGGGCGGGAAGACGGATGCCTCGCTGACGGCCCGGAATGAGAGAAGCTTCTGCCCCAGGGTCAGGCCGCCTCTGGATGCATTTTACCCGTCCTACAGCGTCAGAGGTCTCAGAACAGACACCAGGTCCGCTTTTCGCTGGGACTCCTAAAGACCCGGGGCTGCCCGAGCGCCAGAGCCCGGGGTCTCCCACGGGCACAACCGCACGGGTCGGAGAGAAGCGAGGGCCCGGCTGTGGGGGAGGGGTGTCGCCGGCATCCTCTCCCGAGCTTCCATGCCTGGCCCGCGTCCTGAAGAAGGCCTGTGTGGGGCCAGCAACACTACCTCCGGGTCTTGGAGCTCTCCCAGTACAAGAACTTCTCGGTCCGCTCTGCGAGAGAGACTCCAAAGGCCGCTTCTAGGGGGCGCCAGGCCTGGGGGGGGCCCACCAGCCAGCGGCGGGAGGGAGGGGAGGCCTCCGCGTGAGCGCGGCGCGGCGCGGACGCAGGCAAGGCGGCCATGGGCTGGGTCAGCCCCACGCTCCTGCTGCCCCTGCTGCTGGGGGCGCAGGAGTACCCAGGTGAGGACGGGGCCCAGGCCGCGGCGGAGCGGGGCACCCCTAGGCCCTCCTCCCCGTCTCCTGAGCCTCCCTCCTCCCCCCAGGGCTCCGGGAATTGAAATTAAAGAAAGATAAGATGGAAGTCCTGGACCCCCAAATGAGATGGGGGGGGGCCGGCGGCTCCAGCACAAGAGTTGTGGGGGGGGGCACAGGTGCGAGAGCGGGCGCTGGGGGGGGGGGGGACGAGGGAGGCGGTGGGGGAGGGGGCTGGTCGGGATGTCTGAATCCCCCATCTCCCTTACCGCTCTTCCAAGGCTGCGGGCAGCCCCGGGAGCCGGCGCGAATCACCGGAGGCCAGACAGGCAGCATAACCCGGTGGCCATGGCAGGTCAGCCTACAGTACAAGTACCTCCACTTGTGTGGGGGCAGCCTCATCCATTCAAAGTGGGTGATAACCGCTGCTCATTGCTTCGAAAAGTGAGTCCCCCTCCCCCCCAGGGGCCAGGGATGGGCAGGGGCTGGAGAGGGACAATGGAGAGAGCGCCAGGTGACAGGGAGGGCCGGGCGAGGGGCCGGGGCGGGCTCCACACGGACCGCTCGCTTTCCCTGCCCCCAACCCCTCAGCCCCCAGTCTGCACCCCATAGGTAACAGGGTCTGGAAGATTTGAAAAATAGTCAACTGAGGAATAAGGAATATACCTTTAAGAAAAACGTTTTAAATGCTGTGGTGGCAAAAGGACTGTCCTTAAAAAAGAGAAAAAGAAGTGTCTTTGGAGTCCTCGAACCTTCCCACACGTGTCCCATTCCAAATTCCCATAATCCCCCGCGCTCAGGTAGCTGCCCACTAATCCCTCAGAGAGCTACGGTCCCTGAACCTCCCTCCATCTTTCCATACTCCCCCACCCCCCAAAGGGAGCAGCGAGTGCATCTGGTAAGTAAGTATTCAGTTAAGGCTCCGTGACAGGATCCGAAGACACAAAGTCTTTCAGGCCCCCAAAACGGACCATAAGATCACAAATACAGATCCTGAGCTGGGACCTCACAGGTTACCTTAATCCGAGCCCCTCGTGTCACTAAGGAGGAAACTGAGGGCCTGAAAGTTAAATCACACGCCCAAGCTGCTCAGCTAGTGAATGCAGCATGGAACCCTTATTCTGCATGTGTGCCTGTGTACTGGGGGCAGTTTTAGGTACCATGGCAGTGTGTGGGTAAGAAATTCGGACTGAGGACCTACTAAAGAGCCCTCAAATAACTGCAGCTCTGCCAAAGCCAGGAGCAGCCCTCTTACACTAAAAGGGCCCTGCCCCCAGAATTTACCATAACTCATAGCTATGGCAATCCCCAGTGCATCAGTGATTAGAGGTACCTCCAAGACCCATGATCAGAGACGCAGATAAATTATCTCTAAATCCCTTTCTAGTTGCTAATTCTCAGAGTTTATGTACCCAAGATCCAGTGGCCCTGGGGCCATCATGATATCTATTCTCTCTCCTTTTCCCCCTTTAGGAAAAGAAAAATTAGACATTGGACAGTTTTTGCAGGCTCAACTACTCTCCTACCATCACTATTTACCTTCCATCATCACAGACGTTATTCTGTGGAAAAAGTAATCCTTCACCCCAAATACTTTGGTAGCCCACCCAAGGACATCGCCTTGGCAAAGCTGAATTCACCAGTTCATTTCAAGGAGACCATCCAGCCCATCTGCATCCCACCTTCCATGATGTTCTTTGAGAATGTGACCATGTGCTGGGCAACAGGCTGGGGAGAAATAAGAGAAGATAGACGTGAGGATGGTTGCAAAGATAATTTTACTGGGTGACAATTGCATCTAGCCCCCATCTACAATAGAGGCAACGTATCTCTTTCCCGAGACAGACCATCCACTTTGTACCCTCTATGAAGGAAATCCTGATTTTAATTTATTATTCAACCAACTTTTTGTTTTGCTTTCTTTGGCCCTTTGGTGATATGCTTAATTTATTCCATTTCCTCCCATTCCTAACATAATGATACCCCACGCTTGTACAACGTTACAGTTTTGCAGCCTCATCTCTTTAGAAGCTGCAGTAGGTAGATAAGACAAGTAAGATCATCCTAATTTTACAGATGAGCAAACTGAGTTAGGAAGACCTAAATTGAAAACCAATTTCAAATATTTATTAGCTGTGTGACTGTGGTCAAGTCACTTAACCCTGTTTGCCTCAGTTTCCTCAACTGTAGAATGATCTGGAGAAGGAAACAATAAACCACTGCAGAATCTCTGCCAAAAAAATCCCCAAAAGGGATCATGAACAACCAGACATGACTGAAAACAACTAAACACCCAGGCTTCCAAAACTAGCAAATGTCAAAAGCTGAAGATAGAATGGACTTCTTAACCCTAATCCCAGTCTTCTTCTCAATGCCCCAAACTCCATCAGTAAACGGAAGAACAGATTTTCATAGTTAAACTACTTCCAGCCCAGAGAATTTTTGAGTTACCAGCAAACTCAAGAGAAAGCTCAGTTCTTTTTCTACGGGTTGTTATTTGTCCTTCGTTCTCAGAGAGGACCATGACGTGAGGGAGGTGACATGAAGTAATGATTTCAGTGAGGGAGGCTGTGCAAGGTCACCTGCCTCAGTTTCTCCTCCAGAGCCATTTGGGTCCAGTGACCAGGACAACTGGACATGGCCCTGGATGCAGTGGGAGACCTTGGCCTTTTTAAGGTCTTCAACAAATCTCAATTTGACTGAAGCAACACCCATTTAGTAATTAAGGCTAGGTAGCAGTTGAAACTAAGGTTACAAATAAAGAATCTGGAAGGGAATTGGGAGGCTTTTGATGAATGGATAAAAAGGGGAATGGGATACATTTCCAGTGCCCTTTAAGTACAAATGGAACATGTTATTTTGTTATTCCACTAATTGTATTAAATCTCCAATAGTTTGCAAGGTTCTAGGGTAGAACTGCAGGGGTTTAAAGGGGAACCATAAAAATATGGAAGAGATAGTTTCTGACCTCGGGAAAATCACAGTCTGGCTGGGGGAGCCAAGACTCAAGCAAGTGAAAATTTTAAATAGCAATAGCAAGCAATATATGGTAATTGCCCAGGGTGTTGTCCTGAGGGAGAACTATAAGAAGAAATCTTGTGAGCAAAGGCAGGCAGGACAGACTCCTAGGGAGGAGTGGATGGATGGATCTGGCCAAAGGACAGACAGAATTTCAGTGGGGGGAAGAACATTTCAGATGGGAGAAAAACTGCATTGAACAGCATTTCAGAAGAGAACTTGAATGGGAATGTAAGAAAATGGATTTGTTAGAAGAATGATTTCATGCCTTAGAAGTAGCCTAAAAGACCAAGTGAAAGCCCTAAGAGTTTTAACCTCTATCTTCACTCTTTGATTGGAAGTGCTGTGAATACCCAGCAATTCTGAAGAAACAACACAGTTCAAAGGAGGGAAATATACATTATATATATTTTTTTTTTCTTAGCCCTACATCTAAATGAAGGTTAGTTTGTTTAGTATTTTGAATTAGTCACATTACCCTCCAATGAACATCCAAATCTCAAGGTTTTTTTCTAATTTTTTTCCCAGTTTTCCCAGAACAGGCCATCTTTATACCTACTATATTCAACTGTTCTTTGTTGTTAACTCCAGATATAACCTTTTTTTCTTTCCTGAATCCCTAGCATTGCGGATACCATGGCCCTTACAAGAGGTACAAATACCCCTCATTGATCAAAGGACCTGTGACAAATACTACCATATGGGAAAGCCTCTTTTACAAGCACCTATAATATTTGATGACATGTTTTGTGCTGGATCTCTATTCGAAAATAAGGATTCTTGTCGGGTAAAGTAGCCAGCTGGGACCCATAATGGAGATTGATATTCTTTGCTTCCTCTTCAGTTCTCTCATTTGGATTCAAGAATCCCCTATCACCCTTTACCTCTGAGCCCTAACCCATAAGGTTCTAGCCACTCTCTTACCAAACTGACTGCATGTGTATTTTTTCAGGGTGACTCCGGGGGACCTTTAGTATGTGAAGTCAATGAGACCTGGTACCAAGCAGGAATTGTGAGCTGGGGGATAGGTTGTGGTGATCCCAGATTTCCTGGTGTCTATACCAATGTCAGTTTCCACACTGACTGGATCAAAAGTATAATTATGTCCAAAAGTTCCACTCAGTTTCCAACTGATGTCCTCCCTGTCTTCCTCCTTCTCCATCTCCTACTGCACTAATCTGATCTTCCTGAGACCACTCCTCATGAATACTGTTTAAGAATACTCCATGATCCGATTTAAGAGCTGGAATGGGCATGTTCCCCAGAGCTGGGCACTTGAGCAAAGACCTTGCTTGCTCCATTGAAAAGATCTTTAAAAGGTATTTGAAGATTTTCAGCCCCGTGGCCAAGGAGAAAGAATTCTAAATACTGGGAGTTGAGATGTTATCAGGAAGATTGTCCGTTCTTGTGTAGTTCTATTTGTTTCCCGATCTGTTTAATAAGGATTGACTGTTACAATAAAGGTTGTTGGATTTTTTTCTTGCTAATAATGTTTCCAATAATTCATCTCTTTGGATTTAAGCCTCGGAAATCATAATCAAGAGTTCACCCTTTAAAGAGTACAGTTGACAAATGAAAACTTCATTTCCAGAAACCAAACTAGTTTCCTAGGCCTTGCCCCAATTTAAGAACTGAGTGCCCCATCCTGTCCCTCACTCTACCCTCTGGAATAAAAAACCCATTCAAGTCTGAAGCAGGAAGGAATGGTCCAGATAGGCCACTTCATCCATCCCCAGCTGATCAAGGCTTGCACTCCCTGCCCTTGTGACCTTGTTTCTCATCCCTTTCCCCTCATTTCCAAATAGCTGTCCCCAGGGTTGTTCCCCCCCCCCTGCTCTCCTAAGAACAACTGGTTTCCCAAGCATGCCTAGGTAAGGAAAAGATCCCACAAGATAGATCAAAAAGAGGGCCTTTTGAATGAAAATGCTGAAAAACTCCTGGAAGATGAAGGCAGGGGTATACAAGAAGATGATGGAAGTTGAAGGATATATGGGTATTTGTAGGTAAAGGAAATACATGGTTTGTGAGAAGGAAAATGTGTGGGAAGAGAAAATAGATGAGGTAGATAAAACAGAAAAAAAAATATGAAATTTGAACATTATTGTGTGGTGTCTGGAGTCAGGGTTAGGAATCTGTAGCTCATTCAGGATGTTGCCTATTTCACGGATGAATAGTGAGTATATAAATAAGGTTGGATGTTGAGTCTGTAACAAAGAGTAGATATTTCTCTGTATTGGGGTTGAGTCAATTTGAAAGAGGAGGTCAAACTAGGTTTAGGACCAGTTAGTCACTGTGGGATTGTGGTCAAAGCTCAATATGTGGTCACCTCATTATAACTCTGAAGGCTTAATAGATTAATATGGGTCTATAGTGGGGATTAAGGATTCAATCCAGGAACCAGATGAAGTGGATAAACTTGGACCTAAGAAGATTCATCTGTGGCCAAGACAAATGGGTCAGTGTTAACCTGGGATTAGGAGATTCATCTGTGGCCAATTTAGGGAGTCAATTGAAGGCCAGGAGTAGAGGTTAGAAATTAGATTATTAGTTTAATATATTAGGAAGATTAAATCTGCTTGTGATCAAAACAAAGAAATTATTTTGAGTTAAAAGGTCACTCTTTGGCCAAAATTAAGAATCAGTCTGGGGTTAAGATTTGTCCTTATTCTGAACAGGGGGAAGAAATTCAAGATGCTCAGAATTCAAAATTAAATCTTATCCCAGAATTAGGTATTATACCAAAAATGGGGGTTTAGTTTGAAATTAAGTTTTGGAATCAGTCTGAAATTGAAATTAACTCATTTTGAAGGCCAAGCCTTAGGAGTTCTGCCAGAAGAGTCAGTTTGTGGTTAGAGTAAGGATACTGCCCAATACAAGAGGACTTAAACTCAAAAGTCCTCTTACATGAAAGAGAAACCCTGAAATTTTCTCAGATCAAATTTGGCAGCATGTTGATTCCGTAAAATAGCTATAAAATCTAGGCCTGATTCACAAGGAGACATTCTCCCAACCAAAGAAAAGATAGATATATTCCCCTACTCCCCATTTTTCTGCTTTATTCATACCTAATTTAACTCTCAAGTATCAAATCTTAATAATGCCATCTCACTACATCATCCCATGTGGAAAAAATTTCAAAATGTAATTTAATAGGAAATTCTTAGTAGAGCCATTAATGCACAATTACCCTAAAGCTATGAGCTGGCAAATATTTTCTCTCAAGTCATTTGCCTTAAAGTCATCCTAGATTCTTCAAGAACTCCCTGACACCCCAGCAGGGAATCTGTCTCCTGAAAGATGCAGAACCTTTATAAGGCTTATCACATATCTCTGACTCATACTTCTCTCATACCTAGGCAAAACTCGGTCACCCAAGAGACTTTTCTGAATGCCCTCTTCCTCTCCGAGTTTTCATGACATTGCTTTCTTCTTAGATTACTCCTCAGCCTCCTGTGTTAGATCATCATTTATGTCCTGTCCCTTAATCTATCCTCTGGATAGTCTCTCATTTTCTTTCTTTTCTCTCCCTCTCTCCCTCTCTTCCTTTCCTCCCTTCCCTTTCTCTTTTCTCTCTCTCTCTCTCTCTCTCTCTCTCTCTCTCTCTCTCTCTCTCTCTCTCTCTCTCTCTCTCTCTCTCTCTCTCTCTCTCTTCCTTTCCTCCCTTCCCTTTCTCTTTTCCCTCTCTCTCCCCTATACCCTCTTTCTCTTCCTTTTTATCTCTCTCCCTCTCTCTCTCTTGTTAGCCCTTTCCCTCTCTCCCTTCCTCCTTCCCCTTCTCTCTTTCTTTCTGTCTCTCCTTTTTTTATTCTCCCTCTTTTTTTCCTTTCTCTTCCTCCTTCCTTCTTTCTCCATGTTTCTTTTCCTCTCTATTTTTATTTATGTGTATCTCTCTGCTCTCTCTTCCTCCCCCTCTCCCCCTCCTTCTTGGGAATGTCCAAACTTAAGAGATCCATCAAAGTTTTCACTGACTATTAGAATCAGTCACAGACTTCCTTGAATATCTGACAAGAGAGTAAGTCCTTGCAGACAGAGGGGAAGACCCATCCCCTGAGGCTGGCAGGAGTTTCAGAGATTGTGACATGGCACAAAAAGAAAACCAAAAATGTTTGTCTAAAAAGGCACTGATCCTTAGAGTCTCCCAAACAAGTACAGCTAAAGACAATCTTAGCTGAGAATTTCATCAAGGAAATAAAGCAATTCTGGGGTCAGAAACTGGGAGTGTATATCTTATACATTAGTGCCCTTTCAATTCTTTATTGGTGTTTGGGTACCCTTTGGATTATTTACCAGCGCAGCAGGTTGAACTAGGTAATAAAAAAAACAACAACTGAATTGTAATCAGAATTTTTTAGGTAGATACAATCTAAAATGACCTATTCCAGATTTATTTTCTTTGTGGAAAGTAGGATGATAATAGGTAGACAATACCTCTTTCACTCTCCTATCTTCAAGAGGGGTATTGGGCTAAAATTATATTTTTCTTTTACACATCAGATATTCACATAAAGGATTATGAAGCTTTTAGAAGCTTCAGAACAAAAGCTTCTTTTCTTAGTTACTCCAGATTGGAAATAGTAACAATTTAATCTTAGCTAGTTTAGTTCTACTCCCACCAAATGTTTGGTACACAAAGACAATCACAGATCGCACGCAAATATATTTAAAACAAGAAATAAAAAAAAAAAAATTTAACCTGGATTTCTCTTGGCATCCAGTTCCAACATCCCCAGTTTGCCTAAGATGAAGCTCTCTTTGTCCCCTACCACGTGGGTAGGGGTAACTCCCTTCAATTAGTTGTCTACATCTTTATATTGGTGAGAGTGAGCCTTTCCCCCTCTTTCCCCCCAATTTTTAGGCAGTATTTTTTTATCTCCTATATTCAGTGTAGTTGCCATAAACCAAAACAGGGAAAGAACAAAAGCATCCTTTCTTTGCTCCTCCTCTTTTGCCTAACTCAAAGTAAGATATTTGGTGATGTTTATTTCTGTCCTAGGTAGTTTGTCCTTAGTTTTAGGTATTGAAGATGATCTCCAGAGGCCCAAGAGTTTGAGCCTTAGTGACCCTGGAACCAGGATTTGCAGATGAGGTGGTGCAGCCAACTGTCTAATATGTTAACCCTGAGAAATCAGGGTACCTGAGACTCACATCTGAAGGGGAACTGGAGATGAATCCACTGGACTTGGATCTGCTCCAAATGAACTAAACTATGAACCTAATCCTCTTCCCCTCCCCAGACACTGAGGTGATGAAGGAGAGGAGGAGAATCGCCTCCCCAAAATTGGGGAAATTTGTAATTTGTGACTATATTTTTGAAAGTAAATATTCCTTTGTAAGAAAAAAAAAGTTATTGTGTTACATAATAATTGGAGAAGTCACACTGATGAGTTTAAATCATAAAATAATATACAAGGATAAAGGGTCTCTACAAGTGTGCAGTTAAAATAAGGAGAGAATAATCCCAGCCTGAGAAGTCCTATCTTGAAATCAAGGGACATTTTGGAGTATCAGCTTTGTCCCCACGCCTCCGGCTCTGGGAAGGTCTTCTGCTCATGCTTCTCTCCCTCTGCATTTTTCTCTTTTTCCCAATCTTAAATACACATCACAACATTATCTTTCAAGGAACTTCCCCAAGTTCACCTAGACTGCCCTACAGCCAAGGACGCTAGCAGGCCCTAGCAAAAAAGGGAATAGAGTAGGCCTTGAGGGTTAAATTTAGAGATTGCCTGGGGAACCACCCATGCATGCCCTTAGGGATAGTCTTGTAAGGTAAATGATCCACTTCACAGATAAGAAAACTGAGCCTCTGGATTAACCCAGATAACAGGTTTCGGAGCTAGAGTTCAAAGCAAGGTCTTTTGTCTTTTTCCTTTAATCTGAGCTGTTAGATCATAAAACTGTAAATTGTCGAAGATATTTCTCGTCTACTCCAGTTCACATCCTTTCCAAGTATAGCCCTGAAAGCCTGAGTTCTCCACGACATCCCCGGCCTCCTGGGGAGTGAGGGTATCCAGAGGACTGGCCCTTCTGCTGTGAGGGCTTGTTGAGCCCTTTTCAGGGCTGCTCATGTACCTCTGGTGTCTACCTGGCACTCAAAGCTTACCTGTGACTCCAAGGTGTAGCATGAGCAGCGGCCACATCCCAAAAACAGTCTGCCGGGTTGAAGCCCCAAACTCAAATTTAAGATGCAAAGTTATTTCCCAACAGAATGGGCAAATAGGAGCACTTGTTTTAATAACCATTGATGTGATCTTCAGTGTGGGGTTTGTGGCCAAATGACAGCAGGCCCAGAAGTTGGGCTTCGGTCGAGGGAACAGTTCATATTCTCCTTGACAAAAGGCAGGTTTCTTTGGGAAACAGGTTACAGACAAAATGCAGGGGTACAATAGACATCAATATATGAAACAGAGTGGGAGACCATTTGGACTGACGCATTCCCTCAGCTGGCAGGCTAACACCTGAAAGAGATTAACACCCCAAAAGAGTAAGGAGGAGAAGTGGTGGTGGGGAGCTTGTGGGCTCCTTCCCAGAATTATGTTCTTAAATCCACAGAGTAAAATACGGAGGATTACAAAGGAGAAGGAAGAGGAACAAGCCTTCCCAGAACAATGTTTATAATAGTGTAACTATAACGAAGGAGTTATTTTTTATTAAGTGCCTACTATATGCCCGGCAGGGTGCTAAGCATTTTACAAATATTGTCTCATATGATCCTCACAGCAACCCTGGGAAACAGGTGCTATTATTACTCTCATTTTGCAGATGAGGAAACTTGAGGCAAGCAGAGGTGAAATGACAAGTCTAGCATCCTACAGCTAGTAAGTGATCTCAGGTCTTCCTGATTTCAGGCTGTCACTCTATCCATGTCAGCCCCTAAAAACTCCTGATCTAATCCAATTGTTGTTGTTCAATTGTTTCTCTCAGGCCCAACTTTCGTGACCTCACTGGGGGTTTTCTTGGCAAAGATCCTAGAGTAGTTTGCCATTTCCTTCCCCAGGTCATTTTGCAGATGAGGAAACTAACATTTATATAGCACTCGTGCTCAAGCATTGTCCTAAGTACTTTACAATTATTATCTCACAACCCAGGAGGGTGGGAGCTATTATTATCCCTATCCTACAGGTAAAGAAACTGAGGCAAGCAGAGAAGGGGCTTGCTCCAAGAAGAAGAGAGGTCAGTGCTTTGAGCCAAAGCCCAAACCCTGGTCCCCCTCAGAGGTTTTCCTTCCTCTCAAACAGGCGCGCACCCAGAAGTGTCTCCCCAGACATAGATTAGATAAGGACAGCCTTCAGTTATCCCTTCTCCAGATTACCATATTCTTAAATTCAGAGCAGCCCAGACTTAGGCCTTCCCCTTTCCCCTGGGGACAGTCCCAAAGTCTAAGCACATTTCTCATCCCTCCCAGTCCGGTTAGCCAGCTGCACTCACTTTCCCCAGGTTCAAGGTCAGATTGTTTTATTGTACCCTGGGAGATGGTTCCTATGCATGTGACCTCAGGGGTTTTACACTTATAGTTAATGTAACACATCATTTCCACAAAATATATGGGTAGGTGGAAGAGGAAGAAAAAGAAACCAATCAAAACACTTTTTTTTTTTAAACAAGCTCTTTTTTTTTGTTTTGTTTTGCTTTGATGAAACAAAGGGTCACACAGCTTAGAAATATTAAGTGTTCAAGGGCAGATTTGAACTCAGGTCCCATGTTCTATCCACTGTGCCATCAAACTGCCCCCAATCAAACATTTTTAAAAGTACACAGAAGAAAAAAAAAGATGTCCAAAAGAGGAAACAGGGTAATTTTTAACCACCATGTAAAATTTATACATAACTGTTTATAATGACATGCTATAATAGATATATGTTTATAATTTATAATTATAGGTATAATAATTATATCTAATTATAATATATTGTTATCCAATACATAGATAATAACATTTTATTGTGTATATATGTAAAAGTGGGTATATTGCATTAATAAGTTATATGTTTATTTTTAAATATATATTGTATATGTGCATAGTGGATAAAACATAAGCTTTTCAGTTCACATACAGTCCTCCCTTTTGTCCGTTCTTGAACGTTGAAATGTTTGTGTTTATTGATAATTAAGTTCCTAATGAAACTAAGATCTGGAGAGAATGCGCAGGGACGGGCTGGTTCCCACACCCAGCGGTGTCGGAAGTTTAGAGTCGGGGAAGGGAGGGAGGGAGGCCGGTCGGGCCCCCACCACCTCCTCCTTGGCTCCGGAGCCCGGGGACACGGACCTCCTGGGAGTCTCTCAGGAACCAGAGGGAGAGGAAACCGTTGGGGAGCTCCCAGGAAGCTGCCCCCAGCAGGTTGAGCAAGGATTGCGGCTGCCACCCTCCCCTCCCCCTCCCGGCTGGAAGACCATGTGCTGGGCCAGGCTAGGCCTCCTGCTACCCCTGCTAATGGGGGCCCAGGACTACAGTGAGGCGGGGTGGGGAGGTCTACTCCATGAATTGCAGGGGGGAGGGGAGCCCCATGGCTGAAGGGGGGGAGGGCAGGGAAGGGAGGACTGTTGGATGCCAGTGTGTAGACATGCTCTGTGTGCGAGTGTATGTGACTCCCAGGTAAGTCTCCCCAGATCCATTCTCTCCGTTTCCTCCCTCAGACATTAAAGGGTTAGATATGAAGGAAGGTAAGTCACTCTTTTATTTGGGGGAGGTACGGGGGCGGTGTACAGCCTAAGGAAAGAGGTGGGTCTGTGGGACCGAATCACTGTGGACAGGAAACTTGGAGTGGAGACGATACTGTACACGGACAAAAAGCCTAAACCCCACCCATCCCCTTTGCCTCCCCTCTAAGTCTGTGGACGACACCAGGCCCCTGAGCCCGCCGTTAAGGGCCTGGACGCGTCCCTCCTCAGGTGGCCCTGGCAAGCCAAGCTGGTCTATAGGGCCAAGTACTGGTGTGGGGCCACCCTCATCTCCCCGAGCTGGCTGCTAACAGCGGCCCACTGCTTCCACAAGTGAGTGCTTCTGCTGGGCGGGGGGGAGGGGGGCGCCGGGACAAGGGCCTTGTGGAGAGGAGAGTCCCTGTTAATTTCCTTAACCCTGTATCGGATGCAAGCATCCTCTATTCCCTAGACCCTGTCTCCAGCACTTCTCATATAAACTGTCACCCCCTCAGCATAACCCTGGAGATTGCTGAGCCTCATATGGTCTAAAAAGTCCATCAAGCCACTTCTTCGGACTTGATTACCCTAAGAATACTTTCCTAACCTCAGGGATGACCACTGCTCCCCGACTCCTCCCTGGCGCCTCCCCTCCAACCACAAGCCCCCCAGGTCAGCAGCTTCTGAGGCTGCTACAAGCTCTCTTGCCATTCTTCTCTCCAGTCAAACACAAAAGCCCCAGTTCTGGAAGGTTCATCTGGGATCCAGGAAAATCAGGCCCCGGGGTCTGGAGGCTAACCAGTTTTATGAGCGACCAATTTCAAAAATCATCCTATACCCTTACTACAGAAGAAACCCATCCAAGGATATTGCCCTGATAAAGATGTGCGCCCCAATATCCTTCAAGAAGACTGTCCAGCCCATCTGCCTTCCAACCTCCTTGAAGGATTTTCAGAATGTGACCTCGTGTTGGCTGGCCGGTTGGGGGAAACTCTGGACAAACAATGTGAGAATGAGTAAGAGGAACTGTTGTTATTAAAAATAAAAACCTTGCATTTCTACTTAGTTCATTTGAATCTGCAGTAAATAAGCTAAGAAACTGAGACCAAGAGGAGATCCGACAGCTTTTATCCAGAGTTCTAGGGCTAGTAAGGGAGGATCAGAAATAACAAAAGTTGGCATGAGAACAAAGTCTCGCTTTAAGAGGAAGAACAGGCGGGGTAAAATAGAAAGTTAGGAGATTGTGATTAGAGAGAAATGTGAGAGTTCAAAATGATGAAGATGGTATATGGATGAATGATGGATGGATGATGTGTATGGATGTAAGGATATGGATGATGGTAAAGTCTAAGGTGTGGACATACTAGGAGATGAAATATATAACTATATTGGGAGGGGGTGATAGTGATGAGAGGAACCTTAGTTTGCTGGATTGGGGTATCTCCCACAGAACTGAACATAATGCCCCCAAATGTGAAACTGTTAGAACTGACTTGTACGACTCTGGGGGAGATTTGCTTTTTAGGTATTAATAATGCTGTAAAAGAATGTTGATATATTGTTTTATACATTTAAAAATCTGATTTTAGGCTTGTGCTTTTGACACACTCAAAAAAACTTGGACTTTTTTACTCTAAGAATATTTTCCTAACCTCAGGGATATTCACTGCTCCCCAGCTCCTCCCTGGTGCCATCTCCCCACTCCAACCATTTCAGAATCTGAAAAAGAAAAGGACTTTTCCAGACAAACTATAAAACTTGATTTGTATGGTGTTTTATGTTATTTAGACCACTCTTATTTAGAGCTAGAGATTGAGGGTTTTGTCATTTAATTTTTTGACTACTCTCCATAGAGTCAGGGATATCTGCCTCTTATTTTCTGAATTTGTTTCTCTCTGTCTCTAATTCCAACAATGACTTTCCCTCCCTTTCCCACATCATTAGGCTTGAACAGACAAAGAGGCCTGAAAGAAACAAAAGTGTCCCTCATTGATCAAAAGACCTGCAACATCTATCTCAAGAGATTAAGCACTCCCAGTCGGGTGGACTTGGTGTTTGATGATATATTCTGTGCTAACTTTTCAAGTGGCAAGAAAGATAGTTGCCAGGTGAGGTGTCTTTATTTTGTTTAAATAGAAATTTTTCAGTTTTATGTAACCGAAATCATTCATTTTGTCTTCCATGTTCCTCTCTAGTTTGGTCAAGAGCTCTTTCCTTATCCATGACTGTTAAAGTTTTGTTTTTTCCCTTCCTTTTTTCTCATATTTGCTTATGGTATTTTATATATGTATATATATATATATAATACCTAGATTTTATATCCATTTGTAGCTTATTGTGGTATATGATGTGCAATGAGGTCTAAACCTAATTTCTACCAGACTATATACCAATTTTCCCAGATTTTTTTTTTTTTAGTCAAATAATAAGTCCTTAGCCCAATTTTTAGAGTTCTTGGATTTATCAAAACTTGTGTTTCAATATTAGTTTTCTTCTTGTTCTTCTATTTTTTTTTTTAAATTAAAGCTTTGGGTGAGGTGTCATAATTAGATTAACAACTTGATTCAACCTTTCCAAATTCCCACTGGGATTCCTAAAGTGAAGGGGCTCCCCTGTGGCCTTCCCTACCACCACCAGATATTCTAGGTCCCTTTCCCTTTCTGTTCAATCCAATGAATGCTTTTTTGAAAAATACTATACCCATATCCCTTATGTCTCACTCCCTCTTTCTTCTTCCAGGGTGATTCTGGAGGGGCCTTGTCCTGTCAGGTCAATGGTACCTGGCATCTAGCTGGCATTGTGATCTGGGAACTGGGCTGTGATTACACTAACCTGCCTGGCGTCTACACCAATGTCAGCATATACACTCCTTGGATCCTACAAACCATCAACTCAAGCACCCCTAACCTCCAATCCTCAGGGATCTTTTGCACCTTACCAATACTGCTAGCTTGGATTTTCTTAGGTCCCTTTACTTCATCTCTCATGCATCTTAGTCAAGGCTTGGCAAATATGGTGAAGCAAAGAAAGACTGAATGTTGTGGCAAATAGTAAGTCCTTACTTTTCAATTAAAATGATATTTGAAGATACTCCCTAACCTAATACCATCTCCTCCATCCCATACCTGAGGAGGGTGGCAGCTTAGAAACAAACAATTAAATTGTAGGAAAAGTTGGGAAAAAGAGTCAGAAAAACTTTGAGTTTTTTGATGCACTCAACAAGCTTCTTTCTTTGACTATTTATCATAGATTGACTGTTACAATAAAGATTTCTTTTTCAAGGCAATATGGATTCTTTTAAAATGGCTTCTCTATTGCACTATCCCTAATCATGACTTGTCAAAGGAGAGAAGTAAAGATAAAAGTTTTACTTTTCCCGGGAACTCTGGCCCCCAGTCACCCCACAGCTTCCCTTCTTTGTTCTCACTGTCGGGATAGCGAGAGGGGCTTGTTCTCCCCGTGTTCTCTCGTTCTCCCCGTGTTCTCTATGTTTCTCATATACATTGCAATCCCTCTCACTACCTTTGGAACCAGAATCTAAATAGTCCCAAGCATAACAGAAAATCAGAAGACTCCAATTCACGGAATCACAGGCTTTCCATTTTGGAAAGACAGTCTCCATTCTATGTTATGACTCTGTTTACTTGCCCAAGTAATTTCATTTATTTCATTATCCCTTTCTTGTCCCCATTCTGAATACTATCAAAAAGATCATTTTTAAATAATGCTCTTCCCCACTCTTTTTAAAGTGCATTTGGCTACTAGTTTATGTCTAGGAGTGGGTTGGGACAGGCTAAAAAATGGGCTTGTTGGCTAGAAAAAAAAAAGCATAAAAGGGAAGTAAGATTTAAAGTGGGATGCCTGGAATTCAAAGGGTAGGGGGCTAGAGGGATTTAAGTAAGTACATAACTAGAAGTTCCAATTGAGTTAGTCAAAGTCCTCATTTCTGGGACTTTGACCCATTGCAATGTAGCATAGAATATATACAGTCATACGGTGGAGCTGTTGGTGATATGGAACTGGATTAGCCTGGGTCAAGGTCATGATAAAGGCAAAGATTTAGTTAAAGTATGAGTAAATGTGAAAGACAGAAAACTAGATTTTTTTCAGAGGATGGAATTTCAGTTTCATATCTTACAATTCAACTCCTTTAGAGGATTTTAAAAACAGTTGAGATATCAGACATCATCTAGTTCAATCCCCTTATTTTTCAGATGAGGAAACTAAATCTGAGGATGATAATTAGGTGGGGGTTTGAATCTGATTCTGGTTAGATAAATCCACAGTAACCATATCTTCCAACCTCACCACCCTGGCCATGCAAGGGATTCTTTTTTTTTATTTAACAGTGCAATAAGCCTTTATTGCCTTTTTATAAAACAGGTTGTGGTACTATAAGTACAGAAAATGTGAAGATTAATAATAAAAAGATAGCTATTTCCTTTCAGAAGCTTACAATTCAGTTATTTTAAAAAACTTTTTATTAAAAAAATCTGGGGGCAGCTAGGTGGCGCAGTGGATAGAGCACCAGCCTTGAATTCAGGAGTTCAAATCTGGTCTCAGACACTTAACACTTCCTGGCTGTGTGACCCTGGGCAAGTCACTTAACCCCAGCCCCAGAAAAAGAAAAAAAAAAAGTTTTTAATTTTAAAAATCTGGCTTTGCAATAAACTGGGAAAACATTTTTTTACAGTTAAAGGTTCTGATAAAGGCCTCATTTCTGAAATATATAGAGAACTGACTCAAATTTATAAAAATTCAAGCCATTCTCCAATTGATAAATAGTCAAAGGACATGAACAGACAATTTTCAGATAATGAAATTGAAACTATTTCTATTCATATGAAAGGGTATTCCAAATCACTATTAATCAGAGAAATGCAAATTAAGACAACTCAGATACCACTACACACCTGTCAGATTGGCTAAGATAACAGGAAAAGATAGTGAGGAATGAGGGGATGCAGGAAACCTGGGACACTGATGCATTGTTGGTAGGACTGTGAACGAATCCAGCCATTCTGGAGAACAATCTGGAATTATGTCCAAAAAGTTATCAAACTGTGCATACCCTTTGATCCAGCAGTGCTACTACTGGGCTTATATCCCAATGAAATACTGAGGAGGGGAAAGGGACCTGTATGTGCCAAAATGTTTGTGGCAGCTCTTTTCATAGTGGCTAGAAACTGGAAGATGAATGGATGTCCATCAGTTGGAGAATGGTTGGGTAAATTATGGTATATGAAGGTTATGGAATATTATTGTTCTATAAGAAATGACTAACAGGATGAATTCAGAAAGGCTTGGAGAGACTTACATGAAATGTAAATGAAATGAGCAGAACCAGGAGATCATTATACACTTCAACAACAATACTGTATGAGGATGGATTCTGATGGAAGTGGATATCTTCAACAATGAGAGGATCTAATTCAGTTCCAATTGATCAATGATGGACAGAAGCAGCTACACCCTGAGAAGGGACACTGGGAAATGAGTGTAAACTGTTTGCATTTTTGTTTTTCTTCCCAGGTTATTTTTACCTTCTGAATCCAGTTCTCCCTGTGCAACAAGAGAACTGTACGGTTCTGCACACCTATATTGTATCTAGAATATACTATAACATGTTTAATATGTATAAGACTGCCTGCCATCTAGGAGAGGGGATGGAAGGAGGGAAGGGAAAAATCGAAACAGAAGTGACTGCAAGGGATAATGTTGTAAAAAAATTACCCATGTATATATTCGGTCAATAAAAAGTTATAATTAATAAAAAAAAAAAAAAAAAATCTAGCTTTGTAACTACAGTGTTACACGGTATGGAAAACTCCCTCTACTGATGAAGGTCAGCAACTGCACTGTAACATAGGGTTTTTGTTTGTTTTAATAGTTTTATTTAAAGTTTTAAGTTCCAAATTCTATTCCTCCTTTCCTTTCTTCCCTCCATTCTCCTGAGATGGTAAGAAATCAGATCTGGTTAAACATGTATAGTTATGTAAAACATTCCATATTAGTTATTTTGTGCAAGAAGGCTCAAATAAAAGGAAAAAAATAAAAGTGAAAAAGGCAGGCTTCAGTCTATATTCAAATAGTATCAGTTCATTCTATAGAGGCAGGTGGTGTGCTTCATCATTAGTATTTTGGGATGTTTTGGATCATTATATTGCTAACAGCTAAGTCATTCAGAGTTCTTCATGGAACAATATTGCCATTAGTGTACAACATTCTTCTGGTTCTGTTCACTTTACTCAGCATCAGTTTATGTATTCTTTCTGGGTTTTTCTGTAATCATCCTGATTGTCATTTCTTATAGCACAATAATATTTCATTACAATCATATACCACAATTTGTTTTGCCAATCCCTACTTGATAGGCATCCCTTCAAATTCTGATTTCTTAGTCACCACTTGAGGAGCTGCTATAAATATATTTATACACCTAGATACTTTCCTTTTTTTTTTTTTTTTTTTTTTTTTTTGATGTTTTTGGGACATAGATCTAGCAATGGTATTGCTGTTGTTTTTACTATTTTTACTATATTTCAATGTATTGGTTTCCCTTGTAACAGTATATTGTATGCATTTAAACATGTTATTTTTTTCTCAACAGTATTTTATTTTTCCAAATATATATATAAATATGGTTTTCAACATTCATTTCTGTAAGATTTTATATTCCAAATTTTTCTCCCTCCCCTGAGACAGCAAGCAATCCAATATATCTTAAACACATATAATCCTTCTAAACATATTTCCATATTTGTCAGACCAAAAGGGAAAAAACCATGAAAGATAAAACAAACAAACAAAAAAGATGAAAATGCCATGCTTCGATTCATTTTCAGTCTCCATAATTCTCTCTCTAGATAAAGATGGCATTTCCCTTCCCAAGTTTATTAGAATTGTCCTGGATCATGGTTTTACTGTGAAGGGTTTAGTCTGTCATAGTCAGTCATCACATAATCTTGTTGTTAATGTATAAAAAAAAATGTTATTCTGAGAAAAGATCTATTCATTTCATTGAATTGCCAAAGATGTCCATGAGAACAAAAGTTAAGAATTTCAGATCTAGTCTAAATCAACAAAGTTACCCAGAGAGATGCAGAGCTAGGGAATGTGTCCCGGAAGTTTGTAAATCACAGAGAACATGGCACTTACCTAGCATGCCCCTCAGAAGGTAAGGCACCACGGCAAACACACTGAACACAAGAGTGTCCTTTCTATTAAAAGAGTTCTAGGTGAAAAGCCAGCCATGCTACCTGTGGTTAAAGTGGTACAAAGTAAAAAGTTATTTAGATTTTTTAAATAGAAAAATTAAAATGAAAACAACTTTTAGATAACAATACATAAACCTGTCAAATGAATGAAAATAGCTCAAAGTGGTCAAATTCAATGATGGTTGAGTTATGGGGAATACTCATGTATTGTAGGTATAGAATTTAAAAATCATAAAGTGTGCCTTTTGGCCTTCTGTTTCTACCACTGGGATTATATCTTAAATTAATTCAAAGGAGAAAAAAGCTCTACATATATGTCTCCCAAGAGAAAGGCCCCATTCATACCAATATATTATAACAGCATTTTCATTGCAAGCAAAGAACTGGGAACAAAGTTGATGCCCATTGACTAGGAAATGACTAAACAAATTCTGGTGCTTAAATGTAAATGATATATTATTGTGCTATAAGAAACAACAAATGTAATGAATAAAAAAAAAAAAAAAAAGCTGGAAAGACTGGAAAGACTTAAATAAACTGATACAGAGTGAAGTTACTAAAACCAAGAAAATATTATGCACGACAACAACATAATTAGAAAGAATAACCACAAAATAATAAAAAATGCATTCTTCAAAATTATAAAGACCAAGGATGACCCCAAAGAAGAGATTTGAGAAAATTACCTTCTCCTCAATTCCTTTGCAGAAATGGGAAGTCCACAGGTATGTGGTGAATTTCTCCAAGCAGACACTTTTCAAAGTCTTTACCAAGTGGCAAATATCACAATATTTATAAAATATTATAAATGTTGACAGTCACAATATCCTGTCTGTTCTCATACAAATTAGGCTAGTTTTTCCTTAAAAAGTTACTGGCAAACTAATGAGTCTATATCCCTAAGAGATCATAAAAGAAGGAAAAATATTTGTAGCAGCTCTTTTTTGTGGCAGCAAGGAATTGGAAATTGAGTGCATGCCCATCAGGGAATAGCTGAATAAGTTATGATATATGAATGTAATGGAAAACGATATAGTTCTATAAGACGTGAGAAGTAGGCTAGTTTCAGAGAAGCATGAAAAGACTTACATTAACTAATGCTGAGTGAAGTGAGCAGAGCCAGGAGAACATTGTACACAACAACAGTAAAATTGCGTGATGATCAACATGTGCAATTCTTCTAAACATTATTCCATATTTATCATGCTAAACAAGAAAATTCAGATCAAAAGGGAGGGAAATGAGAAAAAAAACAAGTAAACAACAACAAAAAAGATGAAAATATATGTTTAGTACCCACAGTCCTCTTTCTGGATGGCACTTTCCTTCCCAAACCTATTGGAATTGACCTGAATCACCTCATTGCTGAAAAAAGCCACGTCCATCACAGTTGATCATCACATAATCTTGTTGCTGTGTACAATGTCCTTTTCATTCTACTCACTTCACTTAGCATCAGTTCATCCAAGTCTCTACAGACTGTTGATCTCAACATTTCTTTTTACCTTATTAGATTGTAAGAAATTAATTTTCAAAAACTGGAGAGAAAACTGATTTCTCTTAATTATATCCCACCATTTAGTAGCAAAAGTTTTCTAATGGATGATTATGTGGTATATCTATCTGTTAGCACAGCAGAGAAATAAAAGGTAGTACATACAAAAACTTAGGTATCCCAATAAAATTTATTGAGGAGTGTTATATAGCTAACCAAGGCTTCTGAAAAAGGGGCAGAGGCCAAAGTTTATCCAAGAATTTCTAGGAAGTATGTATCTCGTTTCTGTTTATAGATCGTCTCACACCAATCATTTGTTCCATGAAGGACTAGCATCTCCAGATCAGTTCTTGAGAAACAGCAGCACAAAAACGGCTCTCTACCTTGTTCTTTATATAGTAATAGCTAATATAACGTTTTGAGATTTGCAAAGTGACATTTATAATATATACAAAGTCTCATTAGAGATTTGTATTAATTATATCATCTATATAGACATGTAGGTTTATATGTATATGTGTGTGTGTATAGATTTGTTGTAGTGGTTCAGTCATTTCAGTAACGCCCAACTCTTCATGACTCCATGGGAGATTTTCTTGGCAAAGATACTGGAGTAGTTTGCCATTCCCTTCTCAAGCTCATTTTGCAGATGAGGAAACTGAAGCAAATAGGGTTAAGTGACTTACCCAGGGTCACACAACTAGTAAATATCTGAGGTCAGATTTGAACTCTAGTCCTTCTAACTCCAAGCCCAATGCTTTATCCAGGGTACCATCTAGCTGCTTATATAGATATAGATATATACACATATATATACTCTGTATGTATGTGTGTATACAGTCCCATGTCTGACATTTTGGTGACACTTCACTTTCCAAGAGTATTTAATTATAGGAGCTCTTAACCTTGTTAGTGTTATAGAACAAAAAACTTTTGTCAGTTCAGTTTAGACTCCTCAGAATAAGATTTTTAAAGGCATAAAAAAAATACATAGTATGACAACGGAAACCAATTATATTGAATAGTTATCAAAATAATTTTTAATACAAGGTCATAGACATCTGCCTAAGGAATCCTGTTCTAAAGCAAATGGTTGGTCAGGAAGCACAGGTATCATCTGTTATTTGGTTCCCAATTTCCTAAGAACTTTGAGCAGGGGGCAGCTAGGTGGTGCAGTAGATAAAGCACCAGCCCTGAATTCAGGAGGACCCGAGTTCAAATCTGCCCTCAGACACTTAACACTTCCTAGCTGTGTGACCCTAGCCAAGTCACTTAACCCCAGCCTCAGGGAAAAGGGGAAAAAAAAAAAAAAAAAAAAAAAAGAACTTTGAGCATAATAATTGGTTGGGGGTGAAAAGGGAGAAAATTAAGAGGGAGAAATGACAGGCTCATCCTGTAACTGACTTTATACTTTTAGTATTCACTACATGGAAAAAGAGATCTGTTCTCATGGCCTTGAGTTAGGGAAAACATTCTTATCTGTGTTTTCTCAGATCTAAGAGCGGCAAATAGCAACAAAGAAAAGAATAAAGATACCACTATGCTTGTGCAAGACTTGAATTTCCAACTTAACTCTTAATATTCCCAAGCCAATATCCAGACTCCAAAGCATGTTATCTCTATTGGTATAGTAACATTCACTCAAGAATACTGTTCAGTATTGAAACTAAATCAGATGACTTGCTATCTTGAGGAGGGAGAAAGAGAGGAAGAGAGAAAAAATTTGGAACATAAAATCTTACAAAAATGAATGTTGAAAATTATTTTTACATGTATTTGGAAAACTGAGAACACTGAGAACAAAATATAGTCCAATAGCCATATACTGAGATCTTGCACTTAGAGACAGATCTACAGGCAAGGACGGACCAGACTTCTTGCTCTCATCCTTCTTTCTCAGGCTTTAAAGACCTAGATCAGGTAGCTCCTCTTCAAATGAAGACTTCTCTCATTCCTTCCCACTAAGAGTGACTGATTTCCTTCAGTCACATGGAATTTCTGAGACCAAAGGACTTGAACTTTTTTCTGTTTCCCTCAATATTTAACCTACTAAGGTAGCACATAATAACTGAGTTTTTTTTTAAGTTGTCAACTCTTTCTCTACTTAAAATGTTCTAGAATACTTTGTCTAACTGTTCTTTTCCCCCCAGTTATATTCCTCTCTGTGTCAAAGGATTTGATGTACAACTGTGATGGGCTTGGCTCTTTTCAACAAAGTGATTCTGGCCAGTTCCAATAGACTTGTGATGGAGAGAGCCATCTGCATCCAGAGAGGGGACTGTGGGAACTGAGTGTGGATTACAACATAGCATTTTCACATTTGTTATTGTTGTTGATTATTTGTTTTGAGCTGGCCACAAAATAGGTCCCCAACCTCTGCTAGTTCACTATTTCAGCCTTTCCCCTATTGGGGAAATAAAGGGCTAAAACTCCTCTGCCTGTGAAGGAGCTTACCACAGTCCTTGTATCCTCACTTGAACATAGCCAGAGAGGAAAGAAGCAGAGCCTTGATTTGCTTGGTTAATACCTTTGGTTATCCCCCAATTCTAACTCAGTAGCTAATCAATAATCTTTCTCTTTAATGTATGATTAGCAGACCAGAACCAGTCATAAAATAGAATATCTGTATATGCTTCAGTTGGGAGAACAGTACTCTTCTCTTACAGGTCTCACACCTCTCCAGATCAGGTTTCTCACCCTTTTCCACTGGGAGATTATATCAGCACGGTAAATATGTGTACTGACAACCCTCTCACCTCCTTTACTAAAGGAATGTCCTTGTCAAAACTCCACCAATTTTAGTTTGCAATTTTGCTAAGAGGAATTTCCAGAATTATTTTCAGAGATAGAGACTTGAAGCCAACAGAGTGAAAGAAGTTAAAAGAAATTGTTGGTTTTACTCCAATCAATCAACAATAATTTATTAAATACTTACTCTATGCCAAGGATTGGGCAAGGCACTAGAGATGCAAATAAAAAACAAAAACAGTCCCTGTCCTAAAGAAACTTACATTCTAATAGAGGAAACAATATGTATATAAAGAGGGACCTCCTTATACATAGAAGAGGAAAGGTAACCTTAGAATAAAAGACACTAGCAGCTAAGTGGACTGGGAAAAATCTCTGACAAAGGATACTATATAGGGAAGGACTGCTGAGATCCATTATCACAAAGAGTCAAAATGAACCCTTTGGATTATTATTTTAAAGAGAAAATATACTGGCTTCTACTCGCATGGAAGAAAAGGATGCATAATAACTTGAAAAGCAGAGAATAAACTGATCAGAAGTATCAATAGAGGCTCCCAGTTTAAATAAGATAATGACAAAGTCCCCCCCTACACACACACACACACACACACACACACACACACACACACACACACACACACTATTCCAGACTTGGACAGGCATCTCTTGTTTGTGTAGAAAGTGCTGTGTTGCTCTGACCTTGCCATCTTTGTGGCTATATGGTTGTTCTCCTGGGACTAGATGGTTCCCTGAAAAGGCCACAAGTCCCTGTCTCAAGTAGGAATGTTCCCATATGGTTGCAATTTGAACTACATGATCTCTGGCTATTCTGCTCCTCCAGAAAGTTTTCAAATTCTTTATAGTAAAATGGAGAGTATCTTTCTGGGTTCCTAAAGATTATGTGAATGAAACATAGAGACTCTGACAGGTTCTGCCAAGTTGGAAATGTTTCAAGGACAAGCTAACAATAGACTTTATGTCAGAGAGCCAATCAACCTCAGTGTGGGAAGATTCATCTCCAGATTGGCTCAAAGGGTAACTTTTTAAAAACCATAGCATACCATGTAACTACCTACTAAAAGTGCCAAGACAGCTGTTGTCGGCATCAGTGAAAGGAGCATAAATGTTGCTACATAATCAGTAATTACCTTCTTGAGTTCCTTAAGAGACTTAAACAAGTGTCCTATTAAATAATGATCCTAATTGTTTTCAGGCACACAAATAAAACTAACTTTTCCAATTCTCTTTTTTGCCTCTCTAAAGAGAACCTGTAAAAGGAGAGGTTCTTGACCTGTTTTTAATCTGAGATGAGTTTTTTTAAAATTTGTTTTGATAACTATCATTCAACATAATAGAAGAATACTATTGGTAGTGATAGTAATATTAATAATTATGAGAATTCACATTTGCATACAGTGAATGAAAAAGAACTAAGGATCTGGCTTCTAAAACTATGGATAACAGTAAGAATTATGTACTAATCCCAATAGGAAACACAATGTTTATCTTTCTGATATAATCAAGTATAAATTATCTTCGCTCCAAGTGAAGGTTAGTCTCCTCCTCAACGATGTAATCCTTGTTCTATAATTGCAGGTCTAAGCATAAATCATGAGATTCAGTGTTGGAAATTTCTCAATAAAGAATCCCATGGCTTATATACTCCCTCCCCACAGAGTTCCCCTAGAAATACCTGAATTTGGATCCCGTTTGCCCCCAGCCTAGAGTAGTCCCCAGGAACATCAGAAGTTCAACTAGTTTCTCAAATGGAAAAAGGATCTTCAACTTTTGTATAAACATCCAAGTTAACAGAATATTAAATATAGGTCAGACTTAATTGGTCCCAACAGAAAACACAAATGATTCATATCTGAGAATATAAACACCCAAAACAAGTCATCTTCAAAGGCACAGGAGTCGAACTCATAGTCCACAAGTGCCTGTTAGAATTTTGAAAAATGTGACAGAGGAGAAAGGAAAGGAAGGACCTAAGGAACAATTGGAACTAAGGAATTGAGATAGAAGATCCTTTAGGAAGAGGAGAAATTGACTGCTTCTGTTCAAAGGAATACTTATATGGACCCACAGATATTATCAAGTGAAAGCTCATCCAGCAAACACCAGTAATGGTTGCTGGCTCCCTGATAAAGATCATTGAAGTAGCTATTTGCCAACTTGGCATGTAACACTAGGGAGGTTTGCAGGTAATACAAAGCAAAGAGGACAAGCTAGCTCAAACACAAGGTGACAGTCAGGATCCAGTAATATCTTGGCTAGAACATCACCAAATCTAAGAAAATAAAATTTAATAGGGATAAGTGGAAAGTATTATATTTAGGTTTAAAAATTGGCTTTACAAATACAATGGTGGGGAGTGGGGGAGGCAGGAGGAGCATGATTAGACGTTAGTTATCCTAAAAAGATCTGTGGTATTTGGTGGATTACAAACTCTATATTACATCAATATTGAAAAGTGCCAAAAAAAAAATTAACATGATCTTTTAGGCTGCACTGAGAGGGCAGAGTTTCCAGGAATAAGGAATAAATGCTGCCACCATCTGCCTTGATCAGAGCATCTGAAGTTCTGTTCAATTCAGTTCTATACACCACATTTTCAAAAGGACACTGAAAAAGTGGACAGCATCCAGAAGGGAAAGCAACCAGGACAATGCAGAGCACTGAGTCCATGCTATATGAGAAGCAGCCAAAGGATGGGGAACTATTTAACCTAGAGAAGAGTTAAAGTAGCAAGCACTTGGGCAGGTGGGGGGGGGCAGTGGTAATAATGGAGATAGAGTGTTGGATGTAGAGACAAAACTTCCCTCTTTCCTCAGACACTTACCCAGACAGAAATGGAAGCAGTACAGAGGTTACAAAGATGAAGGTTTTATAGGAGGAACAATTACTAACACTTAGAACTAGTAGAGAATGGACTGAACTGTCTCAAGCAGGAGTGGTTTCTCCTCAAAGAAAGGAGGCCTTCAGCAAAAAGTTGGATGGTCACTTGGTTACAAAGAGCTTTCTCATGCATGACAGCACTTTTCTTATATAAATAATAAGAGTTATTATTCCAATTTTAATGTTGGGGAAATTCAGACTCATGATCACACAGCCACAAACAGCAGAACTGAGCCTCCAACATAATTTACCAGGGTTAAAAGAATTACACTTGTTTTGGAGGGGAGCAGAAGTAGGATATAAGAGCTGAAAGAAACTATCCAGTACTGCCAATCCATGTTACAGATGAGGAAACTGAGACCCAGAAAGGGAAAATGTTTTGCCTTAGGCCATATACTTCAATATTTTTGAAAATGGCATTTTTTCTGAAATAAGGCAGCCCTAAAAATTTAATAAGATGTGCCCTACCATCCAACTATTCTCCCTTGGCCCTTTCCCTTCCCACTTCTGTCCAACAATTAACCTCTTCTTCTGTGGCTAACCTTCTTGAGCTTCATTTCCTTTTACTTTCTTCTCTGCCATCTGGATTTTGATTTCATCACTCTATACTTTTCTCTCCAAAGATCCCTTAATTGCCAAATATAACAGGCCCTTTCTTAGTTCTAATCCTTCTTGACTTCTCTGTAGCCTTTGACACAGTTAATCACCCTGTTCTTCTGAATGTTCTCTCCCATCTAGGTTTTTCTGATACTCATTCTTAGGTATTATCCCACTTGCCCAATTGCTCCTTCCTGATCTCCTTTGCTGAACTGACCTTCTAGAAGTTCAGTAATTGTTGGTGACCTCCAAGGGTCTATCTTTGGCTCTCTTCTTTTCGCTTTCTACACTACTTCCCTTAATAGTTTCATCAATTTCTATGGGTTCGATTATCACCTCTAAGCCAATGATTTCCTCTGAACTCTATCCAGCTCTCATTTCTCTCTTAAATTCCAGTCTTCAAATGCCTCTTGACCTGGATCTCCTATAGATTCTGAAATTCAGCATATCCAACAACTCATTTTCTTCCCCCCCCCCTACTCTTCTCTTTCAAACTTCTATATTATTGTCAAGGGCATCACCATCCTCCCCGTCACCTAGATTCATAAACTCCATGTTATGTTTTTTATGTTCACTCTACACAGCAAATCTCTGGCAAAGTCTTGTCATGTCTGCTTTACATCTCCCTTCTCATGTATTCTTACAGCCAACATTCTGGTGCAAGTCTCACACATGACCTATTTAAATAACCTGCTGGTAGATCTTCTTGCCTTAAGTTTTTCCCCACTTCACTCTCCATTCCAGTCAACTACCTAAACTGTAGATCTAACCATGCTGTCTTCCTCTTCAATAAACTTCTGTTTATTAAGCATCTAGAATGCTTCCTTCCCCCACTTGTCATTTATATTGTATATATTCATTTATTTTGTCATATTTTGTATCATTGTTTCCCTTGTTAAAAATATGAGCTCCTTGAGAACAAGGACTGGTTGAGAATAAGTATCTTTTTTTGGCTCTCCAGTGAGTAATAAAACGCTTGGTATATAGAGTCACAAATAAATGTTTGGTGGCCATTGACTGATAGCATGCAAAAGCAGACCACATTTCAGAATGGTAGCTAATGAATGGGTTTGTAGGGAAGAGAAACATTCTAGGGGAAAATTTCCCATAATGGCCATCAGAATCAAAAATAAAATGAAGAATGTGGAAGTTATATAGTTTGTATGGTCATTAAAAAAAAATTGCTCAGCAGGAGGGGGAAGTAGCAAGAAGCTACTCTAAGAAGGAGAAATAATAAATACTTGTAAAAATTAGTTTTAAACTGGAATAGTTTTAAACTGCAAGGAAGAGTGGGAATAAGCTGTATGAGGCCAGGTTGTGAAGTTTTAAATGCCAGAGTATTTTATATTTCATTCTAATGACAATTGGGAGCTAGAGAAGTTTCTTAGGGGGAGATGAATTGGAAAGGGAGAATAATATGGTCAAAGTTTCACTTTAGGAAGAACATCTTGGCAGCTGAATGGAGGAGATTTGGATTTGGAAGAGATTTGAAACAAGACCAACCAGCTGGCAGATGGAGAATATGAGGGTGCAAAGTAGAAGAACTGGGTTTGACTCTCAGATCAGCAATTTGTG
Organism: Sminthopsis crassicaudata; assembly: GCF_048593235.1. Taxonomy (NCBI): domain Eukaryota; kingdom Metazoa; phylum Chordata; class Mammalia; order Dasyuromorphia; family Dasyuridae; genus Sminthopsis; species Sminthopsis crassicaudata. Next base: position 397,011,107 of record NC_133617.1, read on the forward strand.
TAACTTAAGAAGGTAAGTCTCTTTATCTGTCTGAAGCTCACTTTTCTCTTCTGAAAAATGAAGGGATAAATGATTTCTAAAATCCTTTCCACATTCTGTAATCAATCCTAGGTCAGTCTGGAGTTGAGAGTTAAGCATCCCACTGGAGCTAAAGGTAGTGGGCAGTCCAGAGGGGCCTCAGGTTGAGAGATGCACATTGGTCTGGAGAGGGGGAGAAGGGGAAGGTCTGTCTGGACGGATCAGGGTGAGGTGGTTAGAGATCAGTGTGGGGTGGTGGAACAGAGTTTTTCTATGTGTGGTGCTAACCGTCCAGAACAAAACAATGGTGTCTTAGAAGGTGAAATCTGAAGCTGAATGGAGACAGGATTCAGAATGGAGACAGGCTCCTGGGGATGAGCTGCTAATTATCCTCCTAGAGGCTTCCGGAAGTCTAGCAAAGATTGCAACCTACTTGGCACCTTTTTGCCAGATTCTCACATATTTTCCCAGGCCTGCTGCCCTCTCAGAGCACGGGACATCTGATTCTCCAGCCCTCACCCCATACCTTTCTAGACCAACCCCCCTCCCCAAACAGGTGTCCTGAGCTGGAGAAGCTGCTCCTTTCCGGAAACCCGGGTGTCTTATTCCCTAGCTCGCCGCACACAAATAAGCTTCTGAAAGCATCTTTGTTTCTTTAGTCTCAGAGGGTACCACCCCAGGCCTGCCCCCTGCCTCTTTAATTATTCCCCTCTCCCCCAGCCTCCTCCCCTCTGGAGCACTTTAAACTCTTCCCCAACCAGCACCACCCCCTTCAGTGTTTTCCATAAAGTCACTGAGAAGAGTCCCGGCCAATGAGTGAGAAGGGAGAGAAACTGCCTTCCTGGGTCCCAGAAAAGCTGTAAGGATTGAAGAATCCAGACCCCTGGGTTCTAGGAGATCAAAGCAGATAGGGTGCAGAGCTGGGACCCTCAAAGATATAAGGTGAAAAGGAATGGGGGTTACTTCCCAAGGTATGGGGACTGAGGCTTCTGAATTCACTCAACCTTTTCCTCCAGACCTGTTAAGGGTTGTCCTTCCTATCTCCTAAGCTCTGTCCCTTTCCCTCAGGACTCTGTGAGAAAGAATGAGGGAGTTTTCATGCCGACAGGGCCCTCTGCTGCTACTGCTTTTGCTGGGTAAGTGAGGAGAGGGGTAAGACACGAGTGGCAGTGACAGGTGGGAAAAGTAAACAGATATCGAACACTAATTCTTAGCCCACAGCTATTTCTCTCTCCTCCCAGAATTCTTGCTCTGCCTTTCCACATCCAGCTTTTTTTCTCTCTGGCTCATTCATCCCCACTGTTCTAAAATCTCCACATCTCTAAAATTTAAAGGAACTTTCCCTTCTGAGACCCTCTACTCTGGAGGTTCCCCTGCAACACGGACATATTCCTGGCTCCCCGATCTAGATTCCAGGCATTTTCCTTCCTACCTTTCCATTTCAACCTGATTACTGAAACCCAGACCCCAAGCACCTGCAGATACACATTATATCCCATGTTTTCTTACTCATTTTTCTATTATTCATATTGTCACTCCCCTCCCCATTCTAGATTTATATTCCCCTTTTCAGTTCCAACTCTACAAAATACAAAAGAATTAACATAAGTGTAAACCTTAAGCCCTTCCAGTTGGGTTGTCAGATTCCTATGGTCTCTTAAGCCCTCTTCAGTATTATTTCCCCTCGGAAAGCAGATTACCTAGTCCTCTCTCTTTTTTTCTGTGGGGCTTCTGTGAAGTGATAGAAACCTAGATGTGAACCCTAGCTCTGACACTTAAAAGCTGTGTAAACTTAAACAAATCCTTTTTAATCGTTTATAGGATTTAGGGCTAGAAAGAACCTTCTAGATCATGGTCCAATATTCGTATTTATAAAGGTGGAAGCGGAGGTGCAGAGGATGAAAACAATTTGCCCGAGGTTACACAAAGTACGTAGCTAAGCTAGGATTCCTAACTGGGTCTGCTGATTCCATATCCGGTGGTCATTCCATTACAGAGTTGTCTCAGTGGCCACTTTCTCATCTATAAAAAGGAAAGGATCACGCCTCCTTCACACAGTTTTATGAGGATCAACTACAGAGCTATATAAAGGTCGGCTTTATTATTCTTTCTCCAGGAGCCGCAGAAACACAGCTGTTTCCAGGTACCAAGCCCCCAGGACTGGCTCCTCTACCCACCGAGCCCGGTCCCGACCTATCTCCGCTCTGACTGCTCTGCCCTTCGCAGAATTCAGGCATCTCGCCCCAGGCCCAGAACCAGAAATGTCCCGTCTCCCAGGTCCTCCCTCTCCCTTTCACAAGATTCCGGCGCCCTTTTTCACCAGACCCGCCCCTGTGTCTCCCCAGGCTGTGGGCAGCCCCGGATGTCTGGCCGCATCGTGGGCGGGAGGGATGCCCGGGAGGGGGAGTGGCCATGGCAAGCCAGCCTGCAGTACCGCTGGGCCCACGTGTGCGGGGCCTCGCTCATCGCTCGCCAGTGGGTGCTAACCGCAGCTCACTGCTTCTCAAGGTTCGAAGCCGACGTCATCCTCAGGGCCCTGGGTTCTGGGAGGGAACACAAGAAAAGGATCTAGGTGGGACAGAGACGGGAAGCGGATGCCTGGGTTTCAGGGGAGAAAGAGCCTGATGTCTGGGAGAGGGGATGGGGAGAAGTGGATGTCTGAGTGGTCAGAAAGAAATGGGAGCTCTAGGTAGGCATCCTAAAGCCTGGACCCTAGGAGTGGAAAGGGCGAAAGGGAAGAGGACGCCTCCGTTACTGATGCCCTCCCAGGGGATGGGACTTGGGGATGGGAAGAACAGGACACCTGGGTTTGGAAAGGCAAGAGCTAGGAGGACTGGGGGAAAAAAAAAAAAAAAAGAAAAAAAAAGGAAGCCGGAAGAGAAGCAGAGGACACCTGAGTTTGTGGAGGAGGGAAAGAGATGGGAAGGGGAGGACACTTGGGTCCCAGTAAGAAAGAAGTTCCAGTCAGACCAATTGTTCTGGGTGCAGGATGTTTAGAACACCGATTTTGGAGCAAGAGCGCCCAAGTTAAAACCCAGCTTTTCTGTTTAGTGCCTGGATGACCGTCGGTAACTCGATTGACTACACTGAACCCCACCTCGTAACAGGGGAGGGGTGGGCCACATGACCTCTGAGATCCTTCCAGGAGTAAACCCTAGGAAGATTAAAAAAAAAAAAAAAAAAAAAAAAAAAAAAAAAACTTTGGCTCGGATCTTTCCAACAGTGGGATGCCTGACTTCTCTGCAAGGCTGAGGCGTGAAGACCACCGGGCAGGGAGCCGCCAGCAGAAAGAGGCCAGGGGCTCGTGCCTGGCACCGCGTGGAACTTGGGGCGGGGGGCGCCAGGAGAGGGCGGGTATGCGGACAGGTTTGTGGAGTGCTCCAGCTAGGGCCAATCTCGGGATCCGGGAAGAATCAGAGCCAGTGGGTTGTTGGAGAAAGAGGCGACTGGGCATCCCCGAGGAACGTGTCTCCCCCTTTCCAGGGCCTGGTTTGCAGTTCTAATTCGCCCCCACCCCTCTCTCTCGCCCCCAGACCCGTGAGGCTGTCCGAGTACACTATACGCCTCGGGGAGTTGCGCCTGGCTCGGCCCTCGCCTCAAGCCCTCTCTCTGCATCTGTTACGAGTCGTGCTCAATGCCAACTTCACGGAAGATGGGGCCCAGGGAGACATCGCACTTATTCAACTCCTCCGACCAGTCCCATTCAGTGCCCGTGTCCTGCCGGTCTGCCTACCTGGACCTGGAAGCCCGCCACCCCCAGGCACCCCGTGCTGGGTCACTGGCTGGGGCAGCCTCCGACCAGGAGGTGAGCCTAGAAAAGACTTAGAAGTCTCCTTGCAGAGAACAATGTATCCTGCCCCAAGGGGGAGGTGTCTGAGAGGGGAGGGATTGCATGCCTTACTACAGAACCTCATTCTTCATGGAACCCACAGTCGTGCTTTTCCCACCAATGGAGTATCCCGGTGTGCCCTTATCCCCTCTGGCAAATTTGTTGCTCTCCTTCCCTCACCCCACTAAACAGTATTTCTGAGAACCCGATATTCCTCTCCATGCCCCAGGGCTGCCCCATGCCTGTCCTGTCTTGTCCCTGCAGTGTCACTGCCTGGCTCCAGGCCCCTGCAGGGAGTCCAGGTCCCACTGATAGACAGACGTACCTGTGACCGGCTTTACCACGTGGATTCGGACATCTCCCTCACCGAGTCTGTAGTCTTGCCTGGCACCCTATGTGCAGGCTATGCCAGAGGCAGCAAGGATGCCTGCCAGGTGAGGCCCCCACCCCCTCAGACCTAGGATTACCCCTGGCAGCTGTGCCAACCCACAGAAGTGGGCCTCCTCCCTTTTCCCACCTCTAAATGTGGGGTGTGGTCCATCAGAAATTGTGAGGGTCCCTGCCAGTGTGTCTTCACTGCCTATAGCACTGTTAAAGAGATGATCCTGCCACCATAGCCAGAGGCTAAATGATGGTAGATTAGGAGATCCACCAGACCTGGATCAAAAAATTGGGGGGGGGGGAATTGGGGGAACCATCTGAAGATCTCATATCTGAGCCTTCATCAGGACTGACTGGTTCTAACAGTCTCATGTTACAGGGCAGGAACAATGGTGGCTCTAGTAGTCAAACCCTTTCCCATATATCAGTGGACAAGACACAGTGAGGACCTCAGCTGTCACAGCCCTAAGACATGACACTTAGGTTCCAAGGTGGAAGAAGGGGATGACAAGCTAGGAAGGGAAGAGGGATACTGAGATTTGGGAGGTGGAATCTGGGACAGCAACAGCCTGGGTTCTGAGAAGAGCATGGGGGGGGGGGGAGAACACCAGAAAGCTGAACTATTCTCTTCCCTCAGGGAGATTCTGGGGGACCCCTGGTATGTATCCAGTCTGGTCGATGGGTCCTTGAAGGTGTGGTGAGTTGGGGCAAGGGATGTGCTTTACCCAACCGCCCAGGTGTCTACACCAGTGTAGCCTACTACTGGCCCTGGATCCAGGCCCACTTAGGCACTTCAGCCCTGCAGGCCCACCACCATGTGCCCAGTCATCCCCAATCCCACCAGTTCTTGCACTTTTTCCTTCCTAATATCTAAAAATGGTCAACTCAGCTCAGTATGTCGGGAAAGTGAAATAGGGAGGGAAGAGAGACTATCTGCCACAGAAAATGGGAATGATGGCTCTTTCAGGGAGTAACAGTGATGAATGTCTGGATCTCTCCCTCACTTTCCTGACCACCTCAAGGGGCCAACTGATCTCAGGATCCCCCTCCCACTTCTAGAATTGCTCCTTTTACCTAGTTCTGTCCCTGGAAAACTCAAAGCTATTAAGTAATTTTAACCTAAGGTGCCTAATAAAGTTGAATAGACTCCTAAATTGTGATTTTGAGCGTCATGAACTCTTCTGCTATTCATTTTCCCTTTCTTCACATTAACCTCCTCTCTCTCCCTTCCCCTTGCCCCTCAAAAAAAAAAAAAAAAAAAAAAGCAGCTAAAAGTCAAAGTAAGCCAAGAGCAAAAACTAATATGTCTCCATCAGAGCCAAGAAAAAGGATGTTATGGCAAGGAGTAAAATATAAAAATGCCCTTTGCTCCATGAACTTAGCCAGAGCCTATACATAAGGGATAAAATTGGAGTAAAATTTAGACAAGGATTTGGCAGATCTGTTCTGGTCCCAAGTTTGCCACTGCATACCCTTAGGCAAGTCCCTTTTCTCTGGACCTCATTTTCTCCAGCTGTTTAAAGTTGCTCTCAAGAGATGCCCATCAGGTGGGGAATGGTTAAACAAATTGTGGTATATGGGGTTTTTAATTTTCTTTTTTAATAGTATATTATTTTTTAATTATATGAAAAGATTGTTTTCCACTTTCAATTTTGTAAGATTTCAAATTCTAAAAATTTTTTTCTCCCTCTCTTACCTCCCTCCTTCCCATGCTATTAAGCAATCTGATATAGGTTATACATGTACATTCATTTTTAACACATTTCCATAAGCCATGTTCCATGTGAGTCATGTTAGGAAAGAAAAATCTGAACAAAAAAGGAAAATGAAGGGGGAAAAAGGAAAAAAATTAAAATATGCTTCAATCTATATTCAGTTTTCATATTTCTCTGGATGCAGATAGCATTTTTAATGCAAAATTTATTGGAATTGCCTTGCATCATTAAATTGCTGTGAAGAGCTAAATCTATCTTAGTTGATCATCACACAATTTTGATGTTACTGTGTACAATGTTCCAATATCATCTCTCCTGTTAGACTGTGAACTCCTTGAAAGCAGGGATTGTTTTTGCCTTTCTTTGTATTCCCTCCCTCCCTCTTGCTTAGTTTGGCACATAAATAGGTGCTTTAATAAATATACCACCACAAAGAAATGGAAAATGAGTGAATGCCCATCAGTTGAAGAATGGCTGAATGTCTTACGGTATATGAATGTAATGGAGTACTATTGTTCTCTAAGAAATGATGAATAGGATGATTTCAGAAAAGCCTGGAAAGACTTACATGAACTGATGCTGAGTGAAGTGAGCAGAACCAGGAGAACATTGTACAGTAACAGCAAAATTGTCACTTTCTTGGTATTCAGTGTTTTGTAGATGTTTTATGTTTCTACTTTGCATTTTCACTGACTGTCACTTCTTTTTTCTGACCTCTCTGGCTTCCTTCAAGCCCCAGCTAAAATTCCACCTTGTATAAAAAGTCTGACCTCTTTTTAATATATCTTCCCTCTGACATTTTCTCTTTATCCTGCCCATATCTTGTACAGCAAAAAATCAGTGACTGAATCAAAGAGAATGGAAGGGAATATGGTATAAGAAATCTGGAAAGGTAGGAGAGAGACAAGGTATGAAAGGTTTTAAAAGTCAAAAAAGATTTTATATTTGATCCATCCTGTAGGCAATAAGAACCAATGGAATTTATTGAACAGGTATATGAAACAATTAGGAAATTGTTCTTCTTGGTTTCGTTCAACCATGTAGGAGCTTTGTGGCCTGCTTCTAGTCATATGTTGACCCAGCACTGAAAGGACTTGGTTTTTTGTTATAATCTGGTAAACCCCAAGTAGTCGATTCCACCAATCACATTGACTCGGCAGGTAAGTTTCCACCCAAACCTTTTAACTGCCTTTTCTGCTTTGTGCTCAATTCCCTGGTGTGGACATGCAATCTCAGTAGTCTGAAAAGTCCATACATCTTGGGTCCAAGAATTGGAGTTGGTTGACAGGTGAAATATCTCCAACAAGAGTATTGGCCAAGGCTACATATTCTACTATCAGATGTCTTACTTGGAGTGATTTAGATAGTACAGTCTCCTGAGAAAACATAATTAAGTTTGTATGTATCAAATGAATATTTATAAGTGCTTTGTGTATAGAGGAAATAAGTGCCTGTCTCATATCTGATTTGGATTATACATTGAATACCTTCCTACATCCATTTGAAGAAATCCTAGATATAACCCATAATCTAAGATTCTTTTTTTTTTTTCCCCCTGAGGCTGGGGTTAAGTGACTTGCCCAAGGTCACACAGCTAGGAAGTGTTAAGTGTCTGAAATCATATTTGAACTCGGGTCCTCCTGAATTCAGGGTTGGTGCTCCATCACTGCCCCACCTAGCTGCCCCCATAATCTAAGATTCTAATAAAATTTCCCCAGAGTTCCAAGGTGGAGGTTTTAGGAACCAAAAGAGGTTGAAAACAGGGAAGTTAGACCTATTTTACTCCTTAGAGGACAGATATCTCCAGGAGCAAACAGTCCAAATCACATGCTTGGGTCCCTTGATGGAAAAGGGAGACAGACAGTAACAGGAAACCCGCGTACCCAGAAACAGTTTTTCAATGTTAAAGCACAATCAAAAATGTTAAGCTTGAAGGGACCTTAGAAATCATCTAGAGATTCTATTTCTTTCATTTTGGAAATGAGGAAACGGAAGGGAAATTTGTACAAGATCAATGGTCAGTCTATGGCAGTCAAATTAAAAACTGGTTTTCTGACTCCCAGGTCAGCAGCATTTTTGTGGCCTCAACCTTCACTATAACTCATCCTCAAGCCAAGGATCTCCAAGGTCACAAAAGGAAAATGTGCCCTGGTCGGAGAATTTACTCTAACAACACAACCCAAAAAGTCCCTGCTTGGTTCCCGAGTCCTCTTCTTAATCCCCATCCTCATCTAGTTTCATTTTCTGGTCTTTCCCTGTCCTTTCTTCCAACTTGCTCTCTGCTCACACTTGGACTCTGATGCAGACTCCTTCGTTCTCTCTCTCCCCCCCACCCTTCCTTTCTACTCCTCATCCATTTCTCCCTTCCTTTCTCTTTCCCTCCTTCATCCATTCCTTCTCTTTTCCTTCCTCCCTCAGGCTTTTTAATGGTTGTTTCTTGGAATCCAGGGTCTCCGGCTCTTCTGAAATTAACTTTCCATATCATCTGCTCAGTCCTCAGGTTATGAGGCCATCTTTAGGTGCTGGGGTAGGGCAGAACTGACTAGAGTCCATCCTGACCCAGATCTTGTACTGGTTCTTTTCTCTTTCTTCTTGTACTGGTTCTTTTCTGGAATTACAGATTCCATCCATGGAATCAACAGAGGACAGATCACTTGAATGGTTCATAGTGTCATGTCACTAATTAAAATGTAAATTCCTTAGTAGTCAGGGACTGTTTAATTTTTTTTTTGTTTCTTTTTCTGTCTTCTTATCCCCAGTGCCTGGCACCTATCAGATATATAATAAATGCCTATTTACTGACTGTTGTCCCTAATCACATAATTTGTCCCTCCCTTTCTCCTTAGATCTTTGTTACAACTTCCTTGTGTATCAGCATTTTCCTTCTTTTTCCAAGTCATAGACTTCTGTGGGTATTTCTGAGTACATGTATCTGAACATACATCTATATATCTTCAATGTGTGTGTGTGTCCATATATGTCATGATAAGTTTTCCTTAATTTTGCTGAAATTTTTTTGTTTTTATTTACTAACAAATAGACCAATTGAAGAGCAATATATACAGAAATATGTAAAAATAAACCATTTTTAAAACTTTTTAATAAAATGTCTGTTCTTATACAAATCTGTATGTGTGTATATATATACACACACATACACACACACACACACACACACACACACACACACATACACTTCAACAAGCCATCCCTGTACCAGATACAGACTTAGATCCACCAGAATCTTAGTTCTGAGAAAACAAAAACAAAAATAATAGTCCCTACTGTCGAGGATCTTATTTCTACTGGGGGAAAATAGCATAGACACAGATAGGAGACATACAAAATAGAAGCAAAATAATTTTCTATGAGAGAAGATCTAGTGACCTCAGGGAATAGGAAGAGGTTCTTGTAAGGAGGATGACACTTGGGAGAGCTGGGCATTCTAAAAGACAAAAATGAGAAGGAAGAGTATTCCAGGCATAGTCAATGCAAAGGGAAAGTGACAAGAAATAAAATATCCTAAATGAGGAACAAGAAGCCAGCCAGTTTATATGAAACACAAAGTTCATGAGGGGGAGTAATATGAAATAAGTCCATCTGGAAGATAGGTTGGAGCCAGATTGTGAGGGTCTTTGATTCCCTAACAGAGGAATTTATATTTTATATCTTTAAGTAACAGGGAGCCAATGATGCTTCTTGAACAAGGGAGTAGCATAGTTAGACCTAAGCTTTTGAAACATCGTTTTGGCAGCTGTGCAGCAAATTAATGGAGGAAAGACAGGAAAGACATTGCCTTCAATATAATGAGGTTAAAATAGGAGGTATAGGTTTAAAGGGGAAAATAAGGAGGCTGCAACCCCATATCCCCACCTCAGGACCTAGGATTCTGACTTCCCTACCATATTTTGGATGTACATAGTGAAAATGAATTGAATCCAGAACATCCAGGTGGAGATTCCCAGCAAGCAGTTCGTGACTGAATGCAATGCTCTCTTTGAGGAAAGAGCCTTTTTTTCCCCCTATTTTTATCTTGGTCTCTGGCAGGCACTTGGCACTTAATAAATGCTTGTTAATTAGGGACTGAGATTACAATTTGGGAGAGAGATGAAGGTTGGATTTGGGATTCATTAATAGAACCACAGTTGAAACTATAGGAGCTGATGAGCTCACCAACAGAATACAGCCAAGAAAACAGGGCATGGGACACTCATTACAGGGATCAGGACACAGACACTGACCCCACAAAGGATACTGAGAAGGAGCAGCCAGATAGAGAAGATGAAAAACAATTTCAAAGAAAAAAGTCTGGCAAGAAAGCCTTGTAGAAAGCAGCAATTTCAGTCCATCAATGGAATCAGAAGCCATATTGCAAAGAACTGAAAAGTAAGAGGTGAATAAGCAGTGGCAAGCGATGTGGAAAGCTCATTCTGCTTGGCTGTGAAAGGGAAAAATAAGAATGATCAAATAAAGGAATTTCCTACTCCAATACCCTTGATATATGTTTACATTTGAATATGCTTGTCCCTGTGTCTCCCTGTCCTCAAAATGTGAGTCACAGGTCAAAAGTTCCTAGCATTAGACAATCTATTTCCCTACAGCTATAAACCTCTATCTCTTGAGACTTTAACCCTGGCAATCCGTCTAGATAAAGTCTAAAATGGACTATGGATAGCCATGCCTGGATCAAAATGCGCTGGCTAGGCTGAGTAGCCGGCAAACAGGCTATAAGTGGGTTGGCTGGCGTCTTCCACTTCAGTCCTATCAAAAATTGAAACCACAACTTGTTGACTTGGCTGGTGCTTTACTGGCCTGCAGAGCAGGAAGTTCTTGGTACCCCCTGGGCAAGGAGGGGAACAGGCCATCTGAGGGAAACACGCCCACACACACACAGACACACACACACACCAGATGGGAGTTCAAGGAAGCACCCAGGCTGGGGTGCTACTGCAGGGGAACCCCGAGGAGGTGGAGTCAATAATTCTCAGACCTGCCTATCTCTGCCTTCCCAGGCCCTGAGGACAAAAGGGCAGGAGCTGGGGAACCCTGGCATTCTGCCCATTGCCCAAGGCCCAGTAAGGGAAATGGCACTGGGGACTGCCTGGCTCTTGCAGTTGCTGCTTCTGCTGCCGTCCACGACAAATGGTGAGTCCTTAAAATTTATATCCTGGCCCCAAAGTACCCATGTCCGTGAGACGCAAAACCATTCCTCCCTGTCACTCTTTTCCCTCACTCTTTATTACCCTTTGTTCTAGCCTATCCCAGGGTGCTTCCTATCACCCTGGCCTCACTGCTCCTCCTCCTCTGGTACCTTTTCCCCCCCAGGATTCAATGGTAATAACCCAAGTCTCTGCTCTCACAGGACTTAAGTGTTCCATCCTCTAGTCTTGGTTCTTCCTAAGACACAGATATCTATCCTCAGTACTCATTCGCCGAGGGCTCAGATGTAACGTACCCCAGTCCTAGTTGTCCACAGTACAACCCTAAGATCACTCCAGTATCCAGATGTCCTGCCTCTTTTCCTATATACAGTTTTCGACCCAACCTGCTCCAGAAAATTCCCTTCCGTCCTGGGTCCTGGAGTCCTATATTTCTTTCTATCTGTTCAGAGATCAATTCCCATAGCATAAGGATCTCTGAGAAGTTAGTAACTAAAAATTAAACCTTCTGTGTGACTGAAAAATCAGTCCAAGAAAAAGCATGGGGTAATCTATCAGGCTGAGAAAGAAAGGGAAAAGAAAGAGAAAACTGAGGTCCAGAGAGTAACAAGAGAGGATCTAAAGAGAATCCTGAAGCATCTAAATGGGGGCAGAGGGTAAAGGAATAAAAAGGGAGTAGAAACTGAGGACAAAAAAAAGAACCAGGGTACCAAGGAATAGTTAAAGGAGAAGTCTCCAACAGCCCAGCTAGAGCCCCTAATAGGAAGTCAAGTGAATTAAAAATGACACTAGCTCAAGAGCCTTTTCCATACCACTTGCCATCCTGTCCTTTTCTTTCCCAGGTGAAAAAGATCTTTGGATAAGTTCAGGTAGGTCACTGGAGGGAAGAAGGGAGAACATTAGTTACTGGAGAGGAATTAAGGGGAAGGTGTAGAGGCTGGGGGGGGGGGGTTAGGAATTGGAGGGTACTGCGCAAATTGGGGCAAGGCAGAGCCCCAAGTCCTTAGTCCTAAATATGCCTTCTCTGTTCAGGCTGTGGTCAGCCAATTCTGAAGAATAAGGTGAATGAACGCATCGTTGGAGGCAGAAATGCCCGTGAAGGGGCTTGGCCATGGCAGGCCAGTCTAAGGCATAACAGGGCCCACATCTGCGGAGCCACTCTGATTTCCCATAGCTGGGTTCTGACAGCTGCCCATTGTTTTTCCCCGTGAGTGACCAGGCCCCTTCCCATTCAACCAATCACTTCTTCCCCCATAGGCCTGTAACCCTATCTAAGAGTCAGCTGCACCACCTGCTTGATCTCCCAAAGTCCTGTGATCCAGTCCACAGACACAACAGTGCCCTAAACTGAGGCCCAGGAAGGGTCCTGCTTATAGTCTCAATGGTGATTTCTGAAATAGCTAGAACTAGAACTCAGGTTTCCTGACTTCCAGATCACTGCTTTTTTCACTATCATTCTCCCTCCTCTGAGATGTCTACATCTCCTCAGTAGTAGCTACATAACCAAGTTGGTCAGACCCGGGGCTAGGAGCAAGATCTTAGATTAAATTCTCTGACCTGGTCCCCACTGATTGTGATGGTGAAGAACATTATAACATCTTCAGGCAATCTAGAGAGGATGATCCAAATTGCTTTAAATGTTTCTACAGAAATAGGAAATACTATCTTTATGGCTATTTAGTTATATTTTGGTGAAAATCTGCCATCCTTCCAGTAATTTGGGGATTGGAAGGGAAAGAGAGGCAAAACCAATAATTTTGGCACCTAGGAAAAAACACAAAACTGTTCCCGGAACAAGCAACACTAAATGCACCTTCAAATAAACCACGGGTGTAAATCTGGATGAGGCTGCTGCTGAAAAAGCTACAACCCAGGAAGGATTAGGGTTGGGCTAGAAGGTTAAATCCAATTTAAATTTCTGTTACCTGTAGTCATATTGGCTGGGGCAAAAGCCTGGGCATTCTGCTCCAGTTATGGCTCTGGATACAATAATAGCTAGAACTGTCCAAAATATTAGTCCCCAGTAGCTGGCATAACTTCCTTGTCACCAGGTTGGTCTCAGCAGTAAGTACTCCACCTGCATTTTCAGAGCAGTGAGCTAGTCACCTCATGCTGAAACCTTATTTCATTGTCACCATTTCCTCCTACCAGATCAGGTTATAAAGTCAGTCATCAAGTCCAGCCTGGAAAGACAGTGTGCTCCCTGCCCCTAGGGAGCTCACATACACTTTGGATAACTTTGAGACAATATTAGACAAAAAGATTATGTTATAAGATTTCCTGCAAAGCTTACTCACCATGGTGTGGGGCCTGGGTTCCCCTCCTCCCAATACAGTTCCAGCCCTCTCCCAACAATTTTCCCCCTGCCCCCATCCCCAACCCTTTACAGGCCTTTCAAGGTGTCCCAGTTCCAGGTAGTCCTCGGAGAACTCCAGCTCTTTTCCACCCCAGGCCAGTCCATCTCAAGCCCACTGAGCGAAGTGATCCTGCACCCAGACTACTCGGGGGTAGATGGCTCATTGGGGGATATCGCCCTCTTGAAGCTGGCCCGGCCTCTCTACTTCTCCCCCTGGATTCTGCCCGCCTGTCTTCCTGAGGCGGACAACCCCTTTCACACTAATCTGACCTGCTTTGTGACAGGATGGGGGAACGTGAAGGAGGGAGGTAAGCCTTGGGGAGTGAGGGGGAGAGTGGGAGGTTCTCATGGGGAAAGAGGGAGTTTGATGAAGCTTCTCCCCAGACTAAGGTGAAGTTCTCCACTCCAGCTTCTGCTGGGAAGTACAGGATCGCAGCCAATAGCTCTCTATGGAATACACAGAGGTAGTCTTGGATAATCCCACAAAGAAGGCAATCCCTAAGTGATTTCCCAGCTCTAGACTGTATATAGTTAATAATGTTACTTCAGATATCCAAAATATTTTATGCTTTCTTTTTTAACAACCTTGTTAGTGAAACAATGCAAGTGATATTATTCCAGTTAAAGTGAGGAAACTGAGGCTCAAAGAGGTAAATGACTTGCCCTTATCTACTAAGGTTAGGAGCTGAGATTTGCACTATAGCCACGGTTGATGTCCTCAAACTTAACCAACAGAAAAAAATCCAATCCTCCTGTTTCCCTCTCTTCCTCTCTCCCAGGTGGAGAGCAACTTACAGCATTATCTCTCAGATTGGCACAGAATAGGAAGCTAAGGAAAAACATCACCGCTGTATTCCCTTTTTGTTGAAGCATTATCTTCCCAATAGTTTCCCTTCTGAAAAGAAGATATTTGAATTAATGCTAAAGTGAATGATTCTGAATCTTAAGTACTAGCTATAGATGTTCAAAGAAAATAGAGCTTGCTCTAATGGAAAAACCAGGACTGGAAAGCAAAGTCCTTTTGTCCCCCCCCAAAATGAAAGTCCAAGTTAAAGAATGGAATGGGGAGGGGGAAACCAAGAACATACTCATATAACAGTGGAGTAGTACTGGGAAACAATAACAGCTGGGCAGCTAGATGTCCCAGTGCACAGAGCATTGGCCCTGGAGTCAGGAGGACCAGAGTTCAAATGTGACCTCAGACACTTAACACTTCCTAGTTATGTGACCCTGGGCAAGTCACCAATTGCCTCAGAAAAAAAAAAAAAAAAAAAAAAAAAAAAAAAAAGAAGAAGAAAAAAGAAGAAAGAAGAAAGATGAAAGAAGAAAGAAGGAGGAAGAGGAGGAGGAGGAAGAGGAGGAGGAGGAGAATCTGGAATAACAGTTACACCTAGTATTAGTAACTTCTAATTTATGTTCTAACTTAGAATAGAACTCTAATCACTAGATATGACTGTAAAGATTCCATCCTGTCATTTTGCAAACAGGGCAACTAAAGTTGAAAGAGAGTAACTTGCCCTAAGTTAAAAAAAACAAAAAAAAATGTAAGCAGCAGAACTAGAACTAGAATCCTGCTTCACAGAGACATGCAGTACTATACCCAGTACAGAGAATTTGTAACAAATTCAACTTTGCTTACTCATCCTAGAGCTCACTGAACATCAGAAAAGCAGTTTGCACAGGAATATTTATACCTGTCTTTCCACCTCCTCCTCAGCACTAGTTGAGTTCAGAAACTTCTTCCCACCCTCATAAAGAGAAGGATTAGGGTTCAGCTCTTCCTATGAGTAAATTTCTCTGCTCTCTCTCCCATCCCCCAGTCCAGCTGTCCTCACCATACACTCTGCAGGAAGCAAAGCTGCCACTGATCGATGCCAAGGAGTGCAACAAGATCCTGAATTGGCATGAGGTCACCAATAAAATGATCTGTGCTGGCTACATCAAAGGGGGTGTAGATGCCTGTCAGGTGAGGGCATAGATGACCGCTGAGTTAAATACTTATGGAGTTCTATAACTACTGCCTCATGGGGGAAGAGAAGGACTGAGGAAGAGATCCTGGGAGGAAATAATTTTAAAATCATACTGTGTCAGAGCTGGAAGGGACATTGGAAATCATCTCTAGTGCAGGATCATCAGCCTTTTTTGTGTCATCTATAGTTTCCTTTTTAAATACAAAAACACAAGATTATCCCAAAACCAATCATACTGAACTACTTTAAAGTTTATGGATCCGAGGTTAAAAAGCCCTAATCTAGTCCACCTTCTATGTTTTACAAAGAGAACCTGAGACACAAAATCAGATTTGCCTAATTAAGGTTATAAGTGGGTTACTGGCAAAACCAGACTTAAACAAGGTTTTCAGACTTCAAGTTCACAGCTTCTTCTGCTATGTTGGGCTAAGTCCTATTCATATAATTTTAAATTAGAAAAACCCTGAGTCAGGAAACCAAATGTTGGGCCTGGCTTTTCCAGTTAATATGAGACCTTCAGGAAGTCATTTGAAGTAGAGTTTCATCTTTTCAGGTGAAAGGACTCAGCGGGTTCTAAGGGCTCTTCCAGTTTCTATAATCTCTATTTTGGGTGGGTGGACTGGGGAACTGAGACTTTCTTCATCTGCCATGGATGGGGGAGGGTGTCCTGGAGAAGGTGGGCTTGGAATCCAGGGAGGAAAATAGCTTCTTATTCAAGCCTAAACTAATAAGCCTTTCTTCCTGACCTCAGGGTGATTCTGGGGGTCCCCTGGTATGTCCCTATCTGGGTTCCTGGTTCCTGGTGGGAATTGTAAGCTGGGGCATTGGCTGTGCCCAACCTCAAAAACCAGGCGTCTACACTCTTGTCTCTGCCTATGGGGACTGGATCCAAAGTCACGGATCAGAAGTGCAGCTGGGCTCCTATAACATCACAGTCCTAAGTGCTGCTGACAGACAGACTCGTGGCCCTCATCTCATCAGCCTCCTCCTAGTCCTGTGGAGCCTAGTCAATCACTGCTGAATTCCGTCTCAACAGCAGCGGCGGCGGCTGCTGCATCCCTTCTATTTAAATGTCGGACCTCCACACCATCCCCAACCCCCCCACCCCCTTACATGCAAATCTTTTCCAAACCCATCTCTAATACCTTCCATTTCTAAAGGGCCTTTCCTCTCTCAGCCGGCTGGTGCGCCCAACCCGGGGACAGTGTACTCCCCACCCCTCCCCAGCCTGGGCTGGGATCGAGACGGCACTTCAGTATCTAACTCCTCCATCCCTCTCATAAAGATGCCAGGACAAAGTTTGGCCGTAATCCTCCTGGGCCCCAGCCGGGAACACGTCCCCCCAGTTGCCTCTCCCCAAAAGGGCGCTGCAGAAGAGGAGGGGAGCAGCTGACAAAAGCATGCAAAGCAAGGAGCGGGGGAGCACTGAGTAAGGGAGGAGGCAGGAATGCAGCAACTAGCCCCTGAGCGGCAGCCCCAAAGCCCCGGCGCGCACTCTCCCTTTGCCACGGACTTGATTCCCCTTCCTGGGCTTTATTTTCTCCTCTGTCAAACGGAGACCCGCTAAATTCAAAGGCGCGCCCCAATCCGTTATCTTGAGTCTACAAGGGGTCACGCTAGGGCCTCCTTCGGAAAACTGAGTAAGAGTAAACAGTGAATGCGTCAAGTCTCGGTGTCGGTTTTCATGCGCTACCGCCCGCTTCCTGGCTACATGCGCGGGGCTTCCCGGAATAGGCAGCCTGGGCTGGCTGGGGAGGGGGGCTTAGGAGGAGGAGAAGTTCAGAGAAAGGAGCCGCTGGGAGAATGACCGCCCCAGAACGGACTCGGAAGAAGTGGGTGCCTTATTGAGGGACACTGAGGAAAAGAAGCCCGATCCAACGCCCAAGGCGGGGGGAGGGGCACAGAGACCGGATGGGAACGAGAGACTGAGACAGACCAGAGACAGAAATCGTTGGAAGTGAGAAGAGACACTGAAAGAGAACGGGGGAGGTTACATTCCTAAGTCGTAATTCATTCCCAGTCTCAGATTTCTAGTTATATCATATCCCACTACAAATAGTACTTCTGCCTGACTTCAGTCCCTTCGGGTTAAAATAAATCGTTTCTCTTTCCGTCAAGCAGTACTGGATTTGATGGTTTCTTCCTCCCTCCTCTTCTCTCCCCCACTCTCCCGCCTTCTCTGACTCAGGAAGAGGAGAGTTAACCAAGCGGGACCTAACCCAAGATGGAACCCCGAGAAGGGCCCAGATTGACCTTCCTATCATGGTGGCCGGAAGCACCTTTGACTGTAACCGAGAGTGCAAGTTCCCTCGAATGACAGACCTTCTCAATATGGCCACCTTTGCGAGGCTCCTTTCTGTTCTGTACTGACTGGTGCTCATCAGGGCCTCTGAAGCCATGTAGTTCGAGTCACGCCCCACCGAAAGTATACCTTTCTCTAAAACCAGCTACAACTGTCGGCTGGTCTCAATTCGAATCTCTCTAATAGCCCAGCACTTCAGGTCAGCCCATTCTATTGACTTTTTTTTTTTTTTTAACTCTTTAGGTCAAACCCTACTTTGTCTCTCAAATCTGTCAGCATAAGGAGTCCACATTCCCTCACTCCCATAAAGGCAGTTTCCTTGGAGTATCAACAATGCACCATCATCGGTTTATTTCATCTCACTGGGGTTTTTAACACAGGCCCCGGTATATTTGGGTCACCTCCTCCGCAACCGCTACGACCTCAATATGATGGCGTCGCCGCCGCATTGTTTCCTTCCCTGACCTTACCAAGATGGCGGCCTTGCATCTGCCTCTTTCAAGATGGCACTAGCCTCGTGTTCTCGAAACAATATTCCCTTAGCGATTATCCTCCCGGATTCCTAGTTCTTCAGTAAAATAAACCAATCTACCGATATCGTCATCATGGGCCAACTCAAGACTGCGTTTTACCACACAAACCTTTACTAAGATGGCGGTAGAGACGCACGGAAAAGGGGAGAACGTGCGAGCACGCGCACGTATATTCCCGGCAAGTAATTTCCGCCGAGACGTACTCAAAGCATCCCGGGACTGGGGCGGACTGAGACTGCGCCGGGCAGTTGATTGGGGGGGAGGGAAGCTAGACGCCGAGATGGTAAGTGAGGAGGAAGGGAAGCAAGGGGCGCCCCGAGGGGAGGGGTCGGGCTCGGGCTCGGGGCCGGGGCATGGAGACTAGGGGGCCGGGCTGAGCTGGGGTCGAAGGGGCTGGAGATGAGGCGGGGGCCCGGACCGTGCTCGGGGCATAGGAATAAGGGCCTAGGAATGTATGGAGAAGGCCCGCTCGGACCAGGGCTGGAGGGAGAGGGGCTCCGAGCGTTCGAGGCTAGCCGGGTTGGAGAAGACTCACTCCTGCCCCCGGCCCCCAGGACGTGTTCCTCATGATCCGGCGCCACAAGACAACGATCTTCACAGACGCGAAGGAGTCGAGCACAGTGTTCGAGCTGAAGCGCATTGTGGAAGGTATCCTCAAGAGGCCTCCGGATGAGCAGCGGCTCTATAAGGTTCGTACTGCGTCCCCACCCCCACATCCACTCTTATGCCTGCACTTGTCGCATCATGGTACACTCCGTTTGGAATCGGAGGAACTAGGTTCAGATCGCACCTCTGATAAATATTACTTATGTGACCTTGGACATGTCACTTAACTTCTTGGGGACTCAGTTTCTTCATCTATAAAATGGGTGTGGATTTGACCAAACTCTTTTCTGAATCTGAACTTCCCCTTTGGGGCTGGGCCTTATCGTCATTCCCATTTAGCAAGGGATCCTAGCTCCACACCTTTTCTCTCCAAAGGCAGAAAGATTATTTCAACTTTTTTTTTTTTTTTTTAACATCCCATACCCCTGTCCAAGTCTTGACACTCCTGAAGCAGGTGTAGAGGCTTGATTGCCAAAGGTTCTTCTGAATAAACCTCCAGAGCCAGCTGTCTTAATATAGATTGCCTTCCCTTCTCTGACTATGGAAAAAATGATCTCTGTCCTTCCTCTCCCAACGTAGAGCCAGCTGTGGCTACTTATTGTTTATAGAACTTGCTGGTCCTCTACTCACTGAACATCACTGCTGACTGCCATCACCTGATTAAGAAGCTACATGGCAATTTGGAAAGAGCCTTTAAAATGGGCCTACTTGTAGTACCATTATCTTATGGTATCAAGCAGGTAAAGTGCTTTGCAAATCAGAATGTTCTGTGTCAACCCTACTTCTCTGAGCAGGGAGTTTTTCTGAAAGTCATCCCAGCCTTCTTCCTCCAGGAATGAATGCCATAGAACTACACATATCACTAGGCTAAATGATTTTTGCCAGCAGCTTATCTCTGTCCCTGAACTTTTAAGAGCTTCTCTCCCCAGGATGACCAGCTGCTGGATGACAGCAAGACCCTGGGCGAGTGTGGCTTCACAAGTCAGACAGCCAGGCCTCAAGCACCAGCCACTGTGGGGCTGGCCTTTCGAGCCGGTAAGAGGACTAGGAGAAAAAAAAAATTGGGAGGGTGTGCAAAGTTCTACCTAGAAATTAGGGTGTAAATTGGCATTTTGTAACATTGAGACTATACATCTGTGAAATTTACATGAAACTTAATTCTCATTTATACACTACACTGCCTTAAAGGCTTTTTTCTTGAACCTGTTGATAAAAATTGCATTAAGGGGTCTGAAGATTGCCTCTTCTGTGATTTAACTTCA
This sequence comes from Sminthopsis crassicaudata, assembly GCF_048593235.1. NCBI lineage: Eukaryota > Metazoa > Chordata > Mammalia > Dasyuromorphia > Dasyuridae > Sminthopsis > Sminthopsis crassicaudata. Next base: position 397,031,238 of record NC_133617.1, read on the forward strand.
TACTAATTTGTTGTAAGACTGTGCTCATGATCTCCCACCCCCAGAGAGTAATTGTGTAATTCAAGCATCAACTTTTTTCTGGGGATTGCAGAAAAACAAGTTTTAGATCATCTTTCCTGCAGAGAAAAGGCAGTACAGCAACTTTTCCTGGCTTCAAATACAGTGATGTGATTTTGTGAATATAAGATGTAATAGGTATCAGTCCACAAGCACTGAATAAGGGGTGGATATGACAATCTTGGTGAGGCAGATAAAATTTTGCATTTTAAGTAAAATAGTAACTAGTGTTAAGAAAAATTTCTCTACTAAAATCCTGCTGTGATGTCTAATTGTGCTGTGGCGATAACTTTGAATTGCTGTAAACTGTGTCACCAGAGCTCCACCAAGTCAAACTGCAAGGTTTGTGGGCTGGAAAGTATGTGAAGATTATCCTAGCAAATTTAGAGGTCTATCACTAAATTTGACAGTTATGAATTAATTACAGGAAGTATAGAAAGGAATAATCAAGGAAGAGTTAATGGTGACTTATTTAACTGTGGGTGCCTACTGGTTTGACAGAGAACCAAAAGAAAAGCCCTCAAGCTGTGAAAGCCAAGCAAGAGTTAATCCCAAGGCTCTAGAAACCTCAAGGGAGTAAAGTGAAACAGGTTACAATCCTATAACCAAGATGGTTACTAGCTCTAACCACCTCATACCACTGGACCAAAAAAAGGGACACTTGGGCAAAAGAAGGGAGCAGTTGTGATAGTTCTCTCTCCTCCACAGATGATGTATTTGAAACATTGCGCATTGAGTCTTTCTCCAGTCCTCCAGAACTGCCAGATGTCATGAAGCCTCAAGACTCTGGAAGTGGCACCAATGAGCAAGCTGTGCAGTAAGGGCCTGAAGCCCCACCCCCTATAGTGATCTAATACAATAAAAAAATTTCGGTGTCAAGCTGTTGCCTGTCTTCCTGTGGCCTCTATTCTTGAACTCTTTGAACTTTTCTTCCCCAGTATTCCTAGAGCCTTACTCAATACTGAATTCCTTCTCATTCTGTCCCCAAATCATTCTTGTTTTATGTCTCAAGATAAGGTATTTTCTAGATTGTGTATTTGCCAGCACAAGCTTTTTCCCCCTTAAACATACATACTCCTTTCTTCAAGACTTCAAATGTATATAAAATTATGCTCAGTCCTTTAGTCTCTGCTCCCTCATTCATTGGCATTGTGGCATTCTCCAGGCTACCACATTGTTGTCATGAAGTACACCTGAGAACCGTTGGCAGGGGACAGATACAGGATTCTAAAATATTCTCCAATTCCGGAACTGATGGTTCAAGTTAAGAGAAATTGGGAATTTTCAATAACCTGGGAAGCCCTGGCCAACTAGCTATTTTCTAAATCTGTAGTATCAAAATACAAATATAAAGCCATTCCTATTCATATTGACTTAAAGCCTGGTTCTTTTAGTTCAACATCTTAAGACTTAAAATTTTAATGTAGGGGGCAGCTAGGTGGCGCAGTGGATAGAGCACCAGCCTTGAATTTAGGAGGACCTGAGTTCAAATGTGGTCTCAGACACAACACTTACACTTCCTAGCTGTGTGACCCTGGGCAAGTCACTTAACCCCAGGCCTCAGGGAAAAAAAAAAAATTTAATGTAATCTGAAGTACAGGCCATGTATGCTGGTTCTAGGTAAATTAAAACAATCCAAAGTGATGCATGATCTTGTAGGGTGAAGAATATAGGGAAACCAAAGACTTCCAAAACATTTGGGTAGGGATGGATGTAATACAACTTGAGTTAATCTAGAATCAACAACAAACTCTTAAGCAATGATCTCAAAGGGAAGAACACTTGGAAGTATATGATAAAGCATAATAAAATCAGAGTGGGAAATTAGGTTACTTCCTATTCTCATTAGGTTTATATCCAATACAATCACCTATACCAATGCTTCTTTCTGCACAGTATTTTCACTGCTTCCCTTCTCTGCCCCCACCCCTCCCTCCCAGAAAAAAGCCCTATGGAAAACAGGCTATGTAGTCTGTCAGTACAAGACTCCCATGTCTTTATTTTTGGGGAAGGGGGATGGTAAGAGTATGAGTGACCACAGATGGATTACAATCTACATTACAGATCTTGTACCTTTCCATAAAACTCACCCCTTTTCTGTAATTTCCACTTATGCAAGGATAGAACCATCTTTCTAATCCCATTCATTTCCAACTTTGGTGATGTCTTGAGATGTCTCACTTTCTCAATTTACTTACATCCCAATTACAAAACCCTTTCTTTGTCCACAATATTGCTAGCATCCCCTTCTCTTATGTTAACAGGATCATCACCTCTCACCTGGACCACTATAATGGTCTCCTTATCAGTTTTGCCTAGTCTTTTCCCATTCCAATACTCCACATACCAATTTTTCTAAAGCTCAAGCATAATGTCACCCTATTCATACAAAAATCCCACCAAAATGATTTAAGAAATTTAACTGCTTTTACTAGTTTTTACATTGTGTATAGCAGTATCTACAGAGTATAACTTTCTAATAAAGCTGTTACACAGAATTATGGGGACTTTTAAAATGTTCACCTTTTTTATTAAAGTATCCAAAAAAGTGTCTAGAAGTATAGTTACCTACCCTATCCCAGAATTTTTCAAGAATGATGCATATTGTCATTTTTGCCAAAAACAGCAATATTTTAGTTTTTCTATAATTCAATTTAAATTTAGATAATCTTTAACATCTTTAAGGTTTTTTCAACTTTAGTGTACTAATCTATTAGTACAGCATTATGTATAAATTATACATACATTAGGGGGTAGATATGCAAAGTTGTTCACTGATAAAATATGATCAAAAGGTACTACTCTAATACAGCTCTGATAGTGGAGAAGAGAGAAATCACCCCTACAGCACAAGCTAGGGAACCTTAATATTATCTCTCAGTTGTAGCTTCTTTCAAATGGGAATACAGTTAATATCAATATTCCACATTCACCTCACAGGATTTTTGTGCTTTTTTTTCCCTCAGACTTTTAATGACAAGTTAACAAAGCAGCTTAAATTACTTAACTGCCCTTATATTCAAAGCATAACCCAATTCCATCTAATCTTTTATAACATGGTCCAGAGTTTCAATTCTATTTTCCTAATAACAGCAGTCAATTCTTCCATGACAATCCTTCACAGTCACTGTCAAATTTTACCCTGTCATCCAAATTGACTGGACTATTGATAGCATCTTGCTTGTGGTTTACAAGTGCCTCCCAGAAGAAGGAAAAAGACAGGGGATGAGAAATCACCAAAAGCTATGACCAAAGGCTTGCCATTTCTCTCATTCAGTAGGGGTGGTGGATAGTAAGGATGGGAGGGGGAAACAAACTACCCAAAGTACTTCAAGAAAAATGCATCCCCTCTAGATGGGATATGTTAATCAGTTTGGAAGGGCTAGATAGTCTGGCTTCCCTCCCCCATATTCCTACCTTGCTGAATAACCCAGGTCTCCAGCCCTTTTACCTTCAACAGCAAATAAATAGACCCCCACACCCAGCTCCTGCATTTCTCATTTTTATTCGACAGAAAAAGTCGCTCTCGCTGTACAGATTAAAAAAAACCAAAATGCCTTTAAGAAACGTGAAGAAAAGTTGGGGGGAGGGGCCCATGGCCAATCTGGGTGGGGGGGGGGGCGGCACATGGAGCTAACCAACACATTCCAATTTAACCCTGCCCCCCCCCTCAGGGAGCTTGCCAATAATCCCCTTCACCCAAGTTGCAAACCATCAACCCCTGGTAAACTCAGGAGCCTGAGAGGGGTAAGAGGGCAGCTCCCTCCTGTCATCATGAACTCAAGGTTGGGGAACCCCAAAACTGTACCTTTCCCTACTCATACCCTCCCACCCCAAACCCCCCAAAACACGTGAACCAGGAAAAAACTCACAGAGATCAACATTTCACAGGAACAAAGAAAAAAAAAACAAATTAAAGGGGGGAGGGGAAGAAAGGGGACCTCCCCCCAAGACGCTGCCAAAGTTCAAAGGAGAGGGAGGCAGATGGGGGTCCCCATCCCCTGCGGCTCTGTTAGGGAGATAAGAGGGGTGGCTCCCTGTGGCTCCAGGACTTGGGGTGCGATGTGATTCCCCCAAAAAAGGAACTATGGAGACCTGAAAAAGAGAAATTAAAGATACTGAGTTAAAATCCCACTTTCCATTTATATTCACTATGCAAATATCAAAAGAAAAGATAAAAAGAAATAAGCATTACAGATATATACTAGAGAAAAAAGACATTCCACTGAGTCTAAGAACAAAGTTAGTTAGAAATATTAAAAAGAACCCTGGGCTGGGTTAGAGTTCAGAGTCAAGACATGTGCACTAGTCCCAAATCCACCACTAAACTCCATGACCCTTGATTAAGCAAATTCTTTTCCCATTCTGACTCATCTATAAAGTGAGTTAGACTAAGGTTTCTTCCAATCTGACAACCTTCAAGATAGTCACACTTCAAAAAGATTCACAATTCAAGAGAATCCTCCTATATTCCCCTTTTGTGCATACCTGGAGGAGCGATGACGGACAGGTCGAGGGCTGGGTGTTTCTCTCCTACGCTTGTGGCCTGGGGAGCGGCTATCCCCACGTGGGCCCCGTCGGGATCCCCGCTCACTGCTACTGTAACACAAAACGGTATATAAAATATGCCTGCTACCAGTTATCTCTATTAAGTCTTCCCAGCCTAGAGATCTGGGGTTGGGGAACAAAGGAGTCCAATGGCACACTGTTAGGAGAGGATTAAAAAAACAACAAAATAACAAATTCCTACCTATGCTGGTCCCGCGGAGAGGGCTGTGGCGAAGGGCGGCGGCGCTCAGCAGGTGAGTAGCTAAGGGAACGGGAATCCCTAAGGGAATCTATGGGCTTCCTGGGGCTTCGGGATCTAAGGGGGAATAGAGGAGTCATCCAAAGCCCCCTCCTCCCTAAGCCTTCTCTATCTTCTCTCTAGTCACCTCTATCATCTTAACCAGATGTTAGCCTGAATCTGGTTTCCCAGGTCAAATGGTATATTCATTAGGACATTAAAAAAAAAAAAAAATTGGAACCACAAGCAGCCCGACTCTAAATGTTCCCACTCATCCACAACCCCAAGACAGATTAGGCAAAGACCTGGAGTCCCAAGGTAGACTAAGCCTGAAAATCTAAGCAGTACTTACCTCCTCTCCCCAGGGGACGGCTTCTTAGGACTTGCAGGTTTGGGCAAAGCCTGGGGACCAGGCTTGGCAGGGGAGGGAGAAGAGGAGGAAGAAGAGGAAGATGAAGAAGAGGAGGAAGAGGAGGAAGAGGAAGAGGAGGAAGAAGAAGAGGAAGAGGAAGAAGAGGAAGATGAAGAAGATGAAGAGCTGGAGCTGGAGCTACTAGAGCGCCGTTTCCGCTTGGCTGGGGTAGGCTCCAGGGGGCGCCCCTCTCGGACAACCTCCTTGGGGGCTGGGGAGGGGCTAGGGACCCTGTGAGAAAAAGATTTTTTTGTCAGATAGAGAACTGCCCCAACCCCAACCCTACCTTATTTGGCCTAGAGGAATGGCAGTGGAGGGGTAACTGAATGGATTTCAGTCTCCCCAAGCATTTATTCTCTGAAGAACAGTAAACTGGTATCCTCCAACCTCTTCTAATAGAAGCACAAAGTTGGAGCACCACAGCACAACAGAAAAAAGGTTAAACCTCAAGATTTCCCTGACAGAGGAATCCAAGAACCTGGCTCAGGTGTGGAAGGCTGGGTTATCTCCTTCCTTGGAAAGAGGGAAGCCCCTGTGTGTATGGGCTGGGGGAGGGGCTGGCCTGCCTAGAGGCAGGGAGAGGGATAGGATGACCTCTGAAGATCCTTCCAGCCCAGGGAGTTCCTCTTGAGGTCTAACTGCCATCCCTCCTGCTGCAAATTTAAGTCCATTTCCTCTAGTTCTGTCCTCTGTAGAGATGGAAAACTATCATTACCCTCGAGAGAGTAAACCTTTGGAGACTTGTGTACCCCACCACCCCAGCTTGAAGGATCAAGTTTCCCACATCTCCACAGAGCCAAGACCCTCCTCCCTTGCATAGCTTACCCTCCCCTCTTAGGAAAATAAGAGATTTAGAGCTGGAAGGGACCTTAAAATGTCATCTAGTCCAACTTCATTTCAAATGAGGAAACAGGCCTAGGTAAATTGCTTTGGCCAAGATAGTTAAATAAGAGCCCCAAATTTTGAACCCAAGCTAACTAAATCCAGCACTCTCCAAGACTTTTTGCCCTTCCCAACATTATTTCCAGACTTTCAATGCAACCATTAAGTATATGATATATGAAAAATATGAAACTTTTAATAAGCTTCCTCCCCCATTCCGTCCAAAAGCCCAACTTTTTCTCACCTTTTCAGTGCCACCTCAGGTTGACATGGGAGGCTAGAGGCCTCTGAGTCGCTGGAGCTAGATCCAGAAGACGACGAGGAAGAGGAGGAGGAGGAGGAGGAAGAGGAGCTAGATGATGATGAGGATGAAGAAGAGCTCCTCCGCTCCTTGGCAGGCTGCAAGCTGGCCAGTGGGGAGGAAGGCAGCTGGGAGCCAGCTGCAGAAATTGGTTCTGCACCATCAGAGCAGGGTCCCCCAGGAGTAGGACCAGAGAGGGTGCCATTATGATCACCTGCAGGTGGCATGGTCTTTGCCACTGCAGTAGGGGGTAGGGGCTGAGATCCTCCTAAAGGATGGGTCTGGGTAGATAAGGAATGGAGTTGGTCTGAAACAGGTGGTAGGGGGGACCTAGCCCGATCCTGAGGTGGAGGGAGAACAGACTGAGAAGGAGCTAGGGTCATCCGAGAGGCAAGGGGAGGAGGAGGAGAGCCAGCACGCTCAGAAGCCATTCTAGATTGGCTCGGAGCAGAGGGTGGGGTTCTAGAGCCTGGGATTCCAGGTGGGGTTCTAGAACGGGCTCGCTCAAGATGGGGTGGTGAGGTTCTGCCACCAACTCTGTCATAGGCAGAGAGCGCCATCCTTGATGGGGTAAGGTTTGCCCCCGACAATGCCGGTGGCATTCTAGAGCCAGCAAGGCTCGCAGGTGCCAGACCTGGCGGTGTTCTGGAGCTCGCAAGGTTCACAGGTGCTGGAGCATGAGCAGTCCGAGGACCCACGAGGCCTGCAGATGCTGGGGCTTGTGGTGTTCTGGAACCTGCATAGTTTGCAGCAGTTGGTGGAGTACCTGAGCCTGCAAGACTCAAGGCTGCTAGAGCAGAAGGGGTTCTAGCTCCAGCCAGGTTCACAGCTGCTGTAGCGGCAGGTGTTCTGGGATCAGCAAGGTTCACAGCAGAGGGTGCCACTGGTGTTCTGGGGCTGGCTAGATTCATGGCTGCTGCAGCTGCAGGTGTTCTAGATTCAGCTAAGTTCACAGCTGGTGGCATAGCTGATGTTCTAGCTCCGGCAAGGGTCATGGCTGCTGCTGAAGCAGCAGGTATTCTACTAGCAAGGTTTGCAGCTGGAGCCGTTCTAAGGCTCATCAGGGGGACTGGGGCTGGAACTTGAGCCATTCTAGCAGCCAGGCTTGCAGCTGACATAGAGGGAGGTGGTCGAGCTGTGCCAAGGCTAATGGCTGTCAAGGCAAGGGCAATTCTAGATTGAGCATGGTTTTCTGCCACAGAAGGGGTTCTAGGGTGATCAGGAATTCTAGGACCAGGTCCATCAAGCATAGAGGCACCAGCTTGTTGCAGAACAGATAATGGTGTTCTAGAGCTACCTAAGGCCCCAGAAATGCCAGAGCATTCAAGCATTCCAGGGGGAGTCCTACAGCGGTCTAGAGGAGTTGGTGAGATGCTAGGACGACTGAAGCAACTCATTCTTGAGCTGTTAAGCGCTACAGGAGGAGTCCTGGAGCCAGAATGATTCCGGGTTGCTGGAGGAGTGGCAGATCGAGAACGATCAGAGGAACTTCCAGATGCAGAGCGCCGTCGAATGGCCGGAGGAGACCGTGTTAGGGAACGCTTGCTACGACCTCCTCGTGGAGTACGGGATCTAGAACGCCGACGGATAGCAGGTGGTGAACGAGTTCGAGAACGTTTTCGGGTTAACAGAGGCGTCCGGGACCTGGAGCGACGACGGATAACTGGAGGTGTTCGAGATCGAGATCGACGCCGAGTCACTGGAGAGGTCCGTGAACGGGACCTCCTTCGAGTCACTGGAGAAGTACGTGAACGAGACCTTCTACGAGTCACTGGAGATGTTCTGGACCTTGACCTTCTGCGAGTGATTGGTGAAGTTCTGCTTCGAGACCGCCTTCTAGTCACAGGAGGTGTTCTAGATCGGGACCGCCTTCTAGTCACAGGAGGTGTTCTAGATCGGGACCGCCTGCGATTTGCTGGTGTTCTGGATCTTGATCGGCGACGAGTTACTGGGGGTGTTCTGGAACGGGACCTTCTACGATTAACTGGTGATGCCCTAGACCTAGACCTTCGTCGAGTAACTGGGGAAGTCCTAGACCTTGATCTCCTACGACTAACTGGGGAGGTTCGAGATCTTGACCTCCTCCTTGTCACTGGAGGTGTCCTTGACCTAGACCGCCGATGAGTAGCTGGAGAAGCTCGAGACCGAGAGCGATTCCAAGGAGCTGGTGATGTTCGAGAACGAGAGCGTTTGCGGCTAGTAGGGGGTGTTCGAGAACGCCCCCGGCGACGCCGAGATGATGTCCGAGAACTCTCTTGTCGAGTGGGTGACCGAGAGTGATAACCAGAGCCTCCTCGCCGTCGACGAGTAAGACGAGATCTTGAACGACTCCGCTGCCTCCTCCTTGAAGTTGATTGAGATGAGCCAGATCTGTCTCGACGACGGGTTGTTCTAGTCTTCTCCCTTCTAGAGCGGGAACGGGAACGCTGGAGTCCTCGAGGTTTTGGTGATGGAGAACGGCCTCTTCTTGAAGCTGTCTTACCCCTTGGGGAGGAACCGGACCTTCGGCGACGTGAAGACCTTGACTTCTCAGCAGGTTCTGGGGATGAAATTGATGGGCTTCGGTGGCGTCTTGGAGGGGTCCTAGAGCGGGCTGCTGGAGAAGATGAAGCAGAGCGACTTCGACGTGAAAGTCTGGCTTTCCTAGTCAGCTCAGGTGATGACCTGGAACTACGCCGCCGAGGTGGTGTACGAGACTTTGCCTTAGGTTCTGGAGAAGATCTAGAACTTCTGCGAGGTGTTCTGGATTTTGGTTGGTGCTCTGGAGAAGACTCAGAACTGCTGCTCCCTGCAGGTGACTGTCCCCTCCCTTTACTGGCTGGAGATGAACCTGACCGGCTTCGCCTAAGGAGAGTCCGAGGTACAGCAGCTTTGGGTTCAGGAGAGGACTCTGAGCCACTCTGGCCCCTGGGTGAAGCTCTTGACTTATCATTGACTTCTGGAGAAGAAACAGACCTACTGCGTCTAGGAACTAGTCGAGGTTTGCTGTCAACTTCTGGAGATGACCCAGAACGACTCCTTTGTCTGACTGGAGTTTGAGTTGTACCTTTTGGTTCTGGAGAAGAATCAGATTCACTTCTTCCCTGGGGAGGTGTTCTGGGTTTCACATCAAGTTCTGGAGAAGAACCAGAGCTTTGTCTAAGTGGAGTTCTAGGAACTCCCTTGTGTTCTATGGAAGATTCCGACCCACTTCTCTCTCTTTGCGGTGTCAGACATTTGTTGTTTAGTTCTGGGGATGATCCAGAATGACTCCCTTTTCTGGTTGGTGTATCAAGCATTTTTGATTCTGGAGAGGAATCTGAACCACTCCTTCCCCTGGAAGGTGTTCTTGGTATATCTTTAATTCCTGGTGAAGAACCACAATGGCTCTGTCTTGAAGGACTACCCGACCCATCTTTCAGTCCTGGAGAAGACCCAGACCTGCTCCTCCTTGATGGGGTTCTTGGTATATCTTTGAGTTCTGGAGAAGACCCAGAACCACTTCTTCCTCTTAAGGGTGTATCTGGTGCACCATCAAATCCACAAGGTGACCGAGTAATACTCTGAATTGAAAACATTCTGGATTTCTCTACTTCAGGAGATGACTCAGAACTGCTGTGCCTAGGTGTTCTAGATTGTTCATTTATAGCAAGACATGGACCTGACCCAAGTTGATTTAAGGAAGAGACTGCTAAATCCTCATTGATTTCAGGAGATAAGGCAGGTTTTGTTTCTGTAATGTTTGTTCTGAGTTCTGAAGGAGATCCAGAACTATGCTGTTTGAATGCAGTATTATGTGTATCTTTATGTTCTGGAGACTGTGATACCACAGTCCAGGTTTGGGTCACGGCTGGAATATCTGCCACATCTAAAGATATCTGTGGCAAAACCTGTCCAAGAGGCACAGCAAGGGTTTCTTTTATTTCTGGCGACTCAGAAATGGTTCCAGCCATACCTTTAAGTTCTGGAGATAAATGAGGCAAGCTTTCATTAACTTGCATTTCATATTTCTCTACCACTTCTGCAGACACCTCAATCTGATGTGGCCTAGGTAGTACAGTCTCTCTCTCTCTGACTTCTGGAGATGATTCTGAGCCATTTCTTTCCCTTGGAGGGCTCTTAGTTATGTCTATGTGCATTGGTGAGGACTCAGGGCTACCCTGAACTGAAGGAGGTCTAGATTTATCCCTTGGTCCTGGAGATGTGTCAAAGAGACTTTGCTTAAGGGGTGAACTAGCTTTCTCTTTTGGTTCTGGAGAAGATCCAGAGCTACTGAGTCTTGGAGGAGATTTAGAGTCCATTCTGGCACATGGTGAAAACTCAGACCTGGAACTGCTTTGCTGTGGAGGTGGTGTTATAGATTTCATCTTAGGACTTGAAGATTCTGTTCTCTGTCTTGGAGTTATGGATGCCACTTCAGGACTGGGAGATATGGACCTAGACCGGCTGCCCCTAGGAGATATCTGGGATGTTCTCTTCAAAGATGGAGAAGATTCAGAGCAGGTAGGTTTTAACAATGTTCTGGATATCTCTTCAGGACTTGGTGAAAATGAATCTGACTCATGACCCAGTAGAGTTGGAGATTTTGCTTTTGGTTGTGGAGAGTTAGAGCCTGATCTACTCCTCCTTGATGGTGTTCTAGACTTCACTTTGGGACAAGGGGAGTGAGATCCAGAGTGACTTAGACTTGGTGAGGTTTTTGATTTACTCTGTGGACATGGTGAACTTGATCGAGAATGGCTTTGCCTTGGAGGAGTTTTAGATTTTGCTTTGGGACACGGTGAAGTGGACCCTGAGTGACTTTCTCTTGGTGGCGTTTTAGATTTTACTTTGGTATCAGGTGAAGATGACCGAGAATGGCTCTGGCTTGGAGGTGTTCTAGACTTCACCTTGGGACATGGAGATCTTGATTTGCTTTGCCTTGGTGGTGTTCTAGAAGTCACTCTACTAGGGCTTGGAGAAGAAGAAGCAGAATGGCTATGCCTTGGTGAAGTTCTAGATTTCAAACTAGGACGTGGGGATGATCCAGACCTGCTACGTCTTGGAGATGTCCTAGATTTCACCTTTAGGTGGGGAGAAGAACCAGAACGACTGCGTCTCGATGGAGTCCTAGACTTTATCTCGGGTCCAGGAAAAGAACCAGAGCGGCTGCGTCTTGATTCCCCTTTGGCATGAGTAGAAGACCCAGATCTGCTTCGCCTTGGGGGTGTCCTAGATCTTGCATTTGTCATAGGACTTGATCCAGAATTCTGTTTGGGTGGAGTTCCTGATTTTCCTTTGGGGAGCGGAGAAGAACCTGACCGACTTCGTCTTGTTGGTGTCCTGGATTTCCGTTTTGGACATGGAGAAGATCCAGAACGACTTCGCCGTGGTGGAGATCTAGATTTCTGCTTTGGGGGTGATGATCCAGACCGACTTCGCCGGGGTGTGGTCCTAGATTTAACTTGAGGACGTGGAGAAGAACCAGACCTACTTCGCCTAGGAGGAGTTCTGGATTTTGCTTTAGGACGGGGAGATGATCCTGACCGGCTTCGTCTGGGTGGTGTTCTAGATTTAAGTTTAGGACGTGGAGAAGAGCCAGAGCGGCTTCGCCTCAAGGCTAGATGAGATTTTGCTTTGGGCCTTGGTGAAGAAAGAGAACGGCTACGCCTCAAGGAAACACGAGACTTTTTCATTTCTGGACTAGAATTAGATCTGCTCCTTCTCTGGGATGTTCTTGACTTATTTTTCCTCTCTGATGATGAGCCAGACCGGCCCCTTCTTTGTGGTGTCCTAGAATGAGATCTTCCACGTCGGACTGGGGTTCTAGTACGCGATCTCCCTCGTCTGGCTGGGGTTCTGGAACGGGATCGTCCACGTCTTGCTGGGGTCCTAGAACGAGATCTACCTCGCCTGGCAGGGGTCCTGGAACGGGATCTGCCACCTCGTCTAGCTGGAGTCCTAGAACGAGACCTTCCACCTCGTCTAGCTGGTGTTCTGGAACGGGACCTGCCACCTCGCCTGGCTGGTGACCTGGTGCGAGATCTCCTTCGTACTGGTGATCTGGTGCGAGATCTTCGTCTAGCAGGTGTTCTGGAACGAGACCTACCACGACGAGCTGGAGTTCTAGAACGAGACCTCCGTCTGGCAGGTGTCCTGGAGCGAGACCTCCGTCTGACAGGTGTTCTAGAGCGAGATCTACCTCTCCGAGCTGGTGTTCTAGAGCGAGACCTTCCCCTAGTAGCTGGGGATCTAGAGCGTGATCTGCCTCGCCTTGCTGCTGACCTGGACCTTCCTCGTCTCTGAGCATTTCTGCTCCTAGACCAGCCAGGCCGTTGAGGAGACCTAGAGCGGCCACGCCTCTGAGGACTTCTAGATCGCCCCCATCGCTGTGGAGACCGTGACCTACGCCACTGTGGGGTCCTGGATCGAGAACGGCCCCTCTTGTTAGGGGTTCGGGACCGTGATCGTCCCCTTCGGGTAGTGGCAGGGCTGCGAGACCTCCCCATCCTACGGGTGGGGGTGTGAGATCTTGATTTGTCCCGTTTTGCACGTCCCCGTGACCTGCTGCTCTTGGTTGTGGGGGAAGGAGAAAGCTCCCGGCGAGGGGCAGGAGCTGGTGCAGGTTTGGGGGGACTTTCAGGTGAGGAACTGCCATGTCGGGGAGCTTTGGCTGGTTGAGGAGATGCTGGGCAGCTTTCTGAGGAAGAGGATCGGGTAGGTTTCTCAGGAGACTTAGGGGGCGAGTGGCCCCGGGATGGGGAGGGTTCAGCTGAGGGCTTCACTGGTTCCTGACTCTGGGGAGTTGCTGCAGGGGGTTCCGGGGAACTGCGATTTCGCTCAGCAAGGAGCGGGGTAGGGGCAGGTCGATCTAGGCCTGTGTTGCTCCTCTCCGGGGAGGGGCTAGTTCGGGTTGCAGATTTCTGGGATTAGAAGAAAAAGTAGGGATGGGAATGCATAAACACCAAAATTTCAGAACATGCTTTATGAAGAAACCTTTTTTTCCTACTGTCCCAAGTACCCCTAACTAGTGATTTCTCTCCTGTAAGTTTTAACTATGTATAAAATATGAAAAAATAAAGCACATAAAAATTACATTTTAAAGTATTACTTTTATTCAATCCTAGCTCATTAGCTCTTGCTTCTTAATTTTCATCTAGTCTTGATCCCCAATAATTTTCATTTTACATGCCCAACACAAACTTAAGAACTCAAAATTTCTCATTTCTTGCAATTGTTCCTGTATACATTTCCTAAGTACTAAAACTTCAATCATAATTTTACTTATGGACTTACCTCCCTCTTGTCTTTGTCTTTTTCTTTATCTTTGTCCTCATGAGGACTGCTGGATCGTTGGATTGGAGGTGGCAGCTCAGGGCTGTGAGTCCGCTCTGTGCTGATGGCTGCAGATTCCCTCAATGGAGCATCTCCCTCTCCATGACGACGAGAAGTAGGAGAGGAACTGCGATGAGTCAAGGTGGTTGTACGGGGTTTAGTTGCAGCACTTCTAGACCTATGTATGGAATTTGGGGAAGGGGAGAAAATGGAGAATCAGCTAGTGGGAGAAGAGAAGGCCCCCTCCCCATCTCCCTCTTCATCTACCCATAATTCTTTGACCATATTACCTATTTTAAAGTTTTTTCCTAATCTTTTCATTGTTCTAACCAATTTAAACTACATTCAAACTGGGAAAAAATTCTTCCCTGCCTTATACCAACTCCTTGTTTCCCAATACAATCCCTCCCTTGGACCCTGGCCATACCACCCAGGCCATACCCACCACCTGGGAATGGCTTCCCCATACCCTCCACCCATTCCACTCCCTACCCCCCAACTCATTTCATAACTCACCTTAGAGCCCACCTCCTCCAGGAAGCCTTCCCTGTTTAAGCAGTCCAGGGTAAGGATTCCTTCCTCCCCCAGGGAATTGCTGACAAACCACCACCCCCCCTAGCCTGGCAGTCCATATACATCAGAACAAAAAAAATAAAATAAAACAAAATAAAATAACAAAATAAAAACAACAAAAAGAGAAGGGGTATGTATATGTCTGTCCATCCTGTCGCTTTAGCCTGTCAGCTCCTAGAGGGCAGGGACCGTGTCTTCGGAATGCTCTGTGCAGCGCCTAGCACACCGTGGGCGCTCAATAAATATTAAATTAATTAACCCATTAGACCCATTCCCTCCCTTCCTCTTGGATCACCTCTTACCGACTGCGGGAGGTGTCAGAAGATGAAGCAGAGTCAGCTGAGGTTGAACGATGACCCCGGCGGCTCTTTGGAGCAGGTGATGCACTTCGGGACCTGAAAGAGAAAGGAATATGAGTAGGACCATGTTTTCTATAGTGGTACTTTGGCTCTGGACCTCTCAAATGAGTTTTCTTCCTTCCACCAACACCACCACTAGCCACAAGTGTTCTTACTTTTTTCTGTCAAGTATGAGGAACCAAATACTATTGTTCCCCAAAACTCTTTCCTCTCAGATCATCAACTCACCGTTTCCGTTTCTTGTCCTTGGATTTGCGTTTGCTCTTTGGAGTGGGTGATCTGAGAATGCAAATGGAGAAATTAATAGGAAAGCAAAAAATAAAAATGAGAACACATATCTGAAAACAGTTGACTGAAAGTCTAAAGAGTCAATGAATCTAAAGAACATAAGGGAAAATAAAGCCCTGAACATGCCCATGCCGCCACCAGTTACCCCTACAAGAAAAGGGGAGCTCTCACCTATGCTTCCGTTTCTTGGACTCAGACTCTGACCTTTAAGTAGAAACATAAAAATTAATATCTGTTTCCCAAGATTTTTTCAAGGCCCCCAATCAAATCAAATACTCAGGCTTCATACCTGTGTTTCTTCTTCTTTGAACTCTTTTTCCTCTCCCTTCGAGGAGAGCTACTCTCTGACCTGCTAAAGATGTATTCAGAAGCACAGTCATTGGATGGGTCACACACCAATATTTTGCAATGATCTCCATTCACATTACCCCCCAAAAGATACTCTTTCAATGATTCCTAAACTACACGTACCTTTTTAATTTTCAATAAGAAGAGACAAAGAAAAACCCCTGAAATATTTTCTTCAGGAGATAAATACAAACAGGTCTCTGATAACCTACCAATTAGCTCTAGCTGGAAAAAAACACCCATCTCTTACAGGAGAAATTCAAATACAGCTCTCTGATGCACACGGCATCAACAAACATCTTTTCCATCAGAATTGAAGGTCACTAATAACCACACTCAAATTCACAGCAATAAACAATCCTTGATTATCCCTAAAAAGACACCTTTCCCAACATAACTCACCGGCCTCTGTCTTTCTTCTTTTTCTTCTTCTTTTGTTTTGGGGTAGGAGATCGTGAACTACTAGACTCCCGAACGAGACTAGAAAATAAAGTAAAATTGTTAACAAGGTCAGCTGCCTGGGACACTTGTATTCCAAGAGAAAAACAGCCTTTTACATCAAAAGGCAATCATTTCAGAAAAAGACATTTAAGGGAAACTAATACAGGAAACCTGGACTTAAAAGAGAAAGAAACAGACAGAAATGGAATCTGACACATCCATGTGTGAGTACCTGTAAGGTTTAGGAGGTTCTTGGGCTGGTTGCTTGGCCTCTCGAGCTCTACGCTGAGGGTCAAAGGAGCTACCATCGACATAGGAGTCACTGATACCAAAAGCAGCACGGAGCCGCTCATTCTTTTTCTCATTTAACTCTGCCAGCTGGTGAGTCTCAGTTACCCTGCAGAGAAAGAGAATCAGGGTCAAAGGTTGTACTGAAGCAAAGCTGGGACTGGGAGCTTAGGGAGATTGGGAACAAAGGGCAAAGGGGGAGAAAAAGCGCCACAGTGTATGCAAAAGGGAGCTAAAATAAGATAAATATAGCAATAGAAAGACTAAAGAACAAGGTACTCTTCAATATGCAAAGGATAATATAAGTAGAATCTTAGTAGGTATAGAAAGTAGGACCATTAGAAGACTTTGGAAAGATTACAGTGGAGTACAAAAGAAAGCAGAGATGGAAATGAAAACAAGCATAGTAGTCTAATGGCTGGAGAGATCAAAGAGGGACAAAACACTCACACAGGCCGCTGTGTGGAGGTTTCCTCCTTGCCCCCAGGGTTCACATCCTTTTCCAGCAACATGAGTCTGAAGGTTGCGACTTTCTCTTGAATCTGTTGTTCCTCGTACCTGTAGCACAAACTCCCCAGATTAGAGGTCAACATGATATCTCCCCTTGGTCCTATACCATATTCCCTTTTGTCTTCCGAAAGGATCTGAATTCCCCTCATATACACACTCTTTTTTATCCATTCACACAAACCTTTCATTCTCTGCCACCCAAAAGACCCAGGCTCTCCAATTTTCCATCTAACTATACCAGCCCTCTAACTTTCTCATCTGTGTGCTTATCCTTAATCACATTATCTTTTCACCACCCAGCTCCAAATTTTATCTATTCTGTCCCTCTTTTCCCTTTACAATTCTGTCATGTCAGTGCTTCATTCAACCCCAGTCCCTTTCACTTTATTTTTAAATCATTCCTGCCTCTGTAGTACCTTAGCTACCCTAAGATTTGTTCCAATTCCTATCGCTTATCCCTATCTGCTTTCTTATACTGCTTTATTTAAAGCAACACGTGCCTGTCCTTCCTTTTCTCTTGTTATATTTTATCCCCCACAAATTCTTCCTAATAACAAATTAGGAAATTCTCAGTTCCCCACCCTATTTATCTTCTCTCTGCTTCCATAACAGCACAACTATTCTACCATCTTCCCAAGTTTTCACTTAACTCCTCCCATTTCTTGCTTTTTTCTATTTCCCCAACTTCTCTTTCCATCTTTTTCCAACCAATCCTAAACTTCCTGCATTTTAACTTCAATCTCACTCCCAGCTCCCTCCTACTCTTCAATCACTCAGTCCTCAGCTCTCCCCAAGCCCTCCCCTCACCCCTGCTCTTCCATCATCTCTTCCAGCTCGAGGCATCGCAGCTCCACGCGCCGCTTGCGCTCGTGGTCCAGGATGTCAGGGTTAGGCCGCTTCACCAGGGCAGCCTCTAGGCGCCGCAGTTCTTCCTCGCCCTTGTAGTCAGGCCGCTCGCCCCTCCGACCCCGCACCAGGGACAGGTTGCGCTGGACGTAGCCGTTGGTGCCGCTGCCCCGGGGCGTCGGCAGCCCGATCCCGTTGTACATGGCCCCGTGCCCAGGGGGCACCACCGCTCCTGAAGGTGAGCGGGGAGACATGGGTCAGGCCCCTTATCCCATACTAACCACCACCCTCACAAATCCCTGTTTCTTTCTTTATAATAGACATACAAGAACCATCACCAAAGCGCTACTCTTCTGCCTTTTCCCCCCAAATCAGCCTTTCCTTGGTCCTTCTTACATCATCTCTTTTCCCCAAACTTTCATCATACTGAAACAGAATCCCCCAACCCCCCTTTCTCTTATATTTTCAATAGATCTGATCCCCTTCCAGACTACCCATTTCTGTCCTATTCCTTCACAAGTCAGAGACTCATTCTTCTTATCTTATCAGTCCTTGTTGCTTCTCTGGTCTCAGTACCCACAACTATCACTAACTTCAAACCTTTTGTTAGGTGATTGTGGCCTCCAGAAGAGGGCACCACATACACAAAAGCATAAATTTCAGAGGCACAAAAACTTCCCACCTCAAGACATCAGGGGGCCTTCAAAAATGTAAGCTGAGGCCTAAACAGGGATTCACAACACATAAGGTTATCTTTTAATAGGGCTGATGATTCTAGAAAAATCACAGACTAAACCATTATTGAGTAAACTCTAATGCTGTGTAGTCCCAGACAAGAACTAGAGGCTAACACCTGTATGAAATATAGTACTAGAATAAGTACTGTTCTTCCAGAAAATGTCAGCCTCTTACCACTAGTCATTTTCACATTCTTAGCCTTCTACTGCCTCCAATAGGACATATTTATGAAACCAAATACTTGCAATTTCTTATTCTTAATTTCCTTCACATGGAATCCTATCTATGACTTAGAAAAACATACTTTTCAAAAACCCAAAAACATTTTCCCCAAAGTACCAATGACCTTAATTTCTTTTCTATATTAATCTCATCCCTTCTTAATCAGCAGGTCATCTTTTCTCTATTCATTCCCTCAAAATATCCCCAGTCTTTCCAGTCCCTCACTTCGAAGAGTATTTAAATCCTATAATTACTTATTCAAATCATCTACTGTCCCCTACCTTTTACTTCCCCCTCAAAGTCCTGACCTATCATACTGTTCCTTTCTCTGGCAAAATGTTCTACCACCGTTTCCCTGTCTAAAACTGTGACATTCCCCCTCCCTCACAATGTTTACCTATATACACCCTGTTCCTTTCTCCCACTTTTCCAAAATGTTCTAAAGAGAGAAAAGATCAGAAAAGAGAAATTCCTAAGTGGAAAATGAAGGTATAGCCTCAAAAAAAAGTAAGAAGAAAAGACTAGTGGAGAAGCAAGGGAACTAAGTAAAACCATACATAATATATGCAAGAACAGAAATTTAGGAAAAACTGGGAAGAAAAAAGGTAAAGGATAATATGTATGAAAGACTATCCCAAGAGGAAGGACCTTTTCCATTAATTCTACTTACTCTGAAAAAGAGGTCTACAAGAGCCTGGGTTTTTCTTGCCCAAAGGTCTTTTTAAAAAGGACAAAAAGTAAAACCAGAGCAAAGAAAAAAGGGGCAAGCAATGGGAGAAACAAAGTAAATGAAAATAGAAGGAAACAGGAAAATCTTAAGTGAAAAGTTTCCTTAGTAGTCCAGAATCCCACCTTGTTATCTTCTCATGTCTCTTTCCTCATTCCTCAAAATCCCAAACATCCCCCCCCCCCTGTACTAAAATTTTTACTTCCTTCCCAAGATCCTGGAATGTTGTGTTTTTTCCCCTTCAAATTATTCAACCTATTCACTCACCCACACTTCCATACCACTTCACCCAAACTCCCTTCCAATCCCCTACTGAGAGAAAATCAAGTGACTTCATTTCAGGCAACAGTGGAGACTGGGAAAGGGAAAACTGTTAGGAAGCCCTTGGGGGTGGGGGCATCTAAAGCAGTGTGTTCAGCAAAGGCTGGGAGGGTGTAAGAAAAGATGAAAGGGTCAGAGGCAGTAGGAGTATGGGGAGAGAAGAGACATGCAGGAAAAAATATGAATCTAAAGAGTCAGGAATTATGTGGGCATTTATGGAAAAAAGTAAGAAAACCACAAAGGAAAAAAATTTCAGAAATAACAATTCAAAAGTAACAATAAACGACTAAGTGAAAGGGATCCACAAATAAAAGACTAACTAAAAGCAAAGATTATCAGAATACCATAAAGGAGGCCTGGATAAAGGACATATAAATTGGCTTTATAACTAAAGAAAAACCTGTTAAAGTTGGGAAAAGTCACTTATTTCTGACTGATCAGAACAGTAATATGAACTTAGAAATGCCCAAAGAATCATGCTAGACAAGTAACAATTCATCTAATCCAACCCCACACTCCAC
This sequence comes from Sminthopsis crassicaudata, assembly GCF_048593235.1. Classification (NCBI taxonomy): domain Eukaryota; kingdom Metazoa; phylum Chordata; class Mammalia; order Dasyuromorphia; family Dasyuridae; genus Sminthopsis; species Sminthopsis crassicaudata. Next base: position 397,051,151 of record NC_133617.1, read on the forward strand.
ACTTTATAGTTGGGGAAAACAAATGGAAAGAAGTGACTTGCTCAAGGTCATACAACTGATCACAGGAAGCAATGTTTCCCAATTCCCCACTAAGGAGACTCCTTTGTCATTCCTATTCCCAGGGACATAATGATTCACATGAGATTATAAGCTCCTTGAGGGCAGAGACTTTTGCCTTCTTTAATATCTCTCCAGGTTTAGCACACAGCCTGGCACACAGTAGCTGATTATCAAAAAATATTATAAAGGGGTAATGGACAGACTACAGGAAAATCCTGAAATCAGGAGGACCTGAATCCAAACCCTCCTTAAAACACTTAACCCCAATTGCCTAGCCAAAAAAAAAAAAGTGGCAGCCCAGATTTGGTCTAGCCAGCCACGAAAAAGAGGGAATAGATCTAATCTTCACACGTGGCTATACGGAGTACATATTTCTTTTTAACATTTCTATCAGTTCATAGCAGAGACTTTCCTGTTCAAATTTTTAAGAAACCTTTTGGGAATTCCCAGTATAAAAGGCACATCCACCAACAGCTAACCATACACGTTTTTGGCAATTTTGAGCAGAAAGGAGAGAAATCCTCTAATATGACAGATGGGGAAAATTGAGTAATATTATTGGGTAAGATTAGGGACCACTAAAAAACATAAGAACAGAAAAAGGAACAAGAAGCTGACGGAGGAACTAGATAGAAAACACAATTAGCCCTGGGAAAAAGACTATATAGAGAAGGTAGTGTGGGAGGGAGTCAAGGACCTAAGGGGAGGTAGAAAGGGTTATAATTCACGGTGGATGAAACAGCTGAGTAGTAAAAATTAGCAGGGAGGGGAGCGTCAGAGTTGGCCTACTAGAGAGTACCCAGCTCCCCCACCGGAAGGTGCAGGGGAGCAGTAATTTTTTTTCATTTTGGAAGGAAAGGGTTTGGCCACAGGTCGAGTCACAAGCATATACAGTTCTCCAATTCTCCACAACTGGCACGTGGAACGGGGGGGGGGGGGGGGGGGGGGAAGAAGCGCGCACCCTTCTCTCGAGTCTCGGTCACCACACACACACACACACACACACACACACACACACACACACACACACACACATCCCCTCCCCCGCGCGCGCGAGACCGCGTTCGGTTGGCGACGCGCGCCGCAGCCGAAGAGGGGGAGGGAAAAGGAGTACGCGCGCCAGGGTCAGCTACGAGGAAAGAGGGAAGTGGGAAGAAAATAGGATATTGGAAAAGAGTAAGGAAGGAATAAGCGCGAGGCAGCGAGCGCGCGTGCGCGTATGCGGCCTGGTCGGTTCTCCTCGCGCCGGGGCCACCGCGCGGCCGCCCCTCCCCCCACCGCCCGGCTCTCTCTCACCCGCTCACCCGCCGCCGCCGACTCCTCCTCCGCCTCCGCCCGCCGGGCCGGGGGGGGAGGGGGGGAATTCTTCCGCGACTGCTTTGCGGGGTCCTGAGTCCTCCGGGACCTGGAGTTGCTGCCTTGCCTTGCCTCCTCTTCTACCTTGCCACAGCCGCCACCGCCTCCTCGCTTCCTCGGGGGCCGCAGCGGGCTCCGACTGCGCCACTCGCACCCCGCCTGGGCCGCGCTGCACGTCAGCACGACTAACAGAGGACGTCAGCACGCACGTACGTCGCGGGGATCGCCGGGAAGCGTAGTGTGAGACGCACTCTTCCTACGCTCTTTACACGGTTTCTTCGCGCAGTCGCAAGCCTCCGGTCTTTCTTTCTTTATTTAACCCCCCCCACACACACACACACACACCCCCGCAAGCTTTCGCATCGCGATGCCTTGAGGGAAGTGTAGTCCCATGAGCATGTACGTCTGCTTAATGCCGCCAGGAACTCACTGCGACTCCGTCATGCACCACGAGTTTGGGCGGGGGGTGGGGTTCGGGGAGTAAGAAAAGCAGCGGAAATGTATTCTGGAGACTGGCCACTGGGGGAAAGAGTGTTGTATTAACGCCACATCAATAGGATGCCCATAAGGCTTTGAGAAGCCCTAAACCACAGTTCCTCGATTCCCGAGGGAATTCTGGGAGTCGTAGTTTATCAGGGAAAGGAAACTTGTATCTTAGTATCACCCCAAGAGCAGGGATATGGGGGGGATGGGTTTTACCAATTTGTCTGTCGCCATCTTGAGAGGCGATGGCCCGACTCTCATTGACCCTTACCCATAATTCACTTGTGTGAAATGTTTATGGGAATAGTCTAGAAACATATCCAGGGTGGACTTGATGAAAATCATGGAAAACAAGCAGGTTTAAAACATGATTTTCTATAGCAGTCCATATAATTAGGGAAATTTCCCCAGTGGCCCATAGAATTTAGATAAACAGCCCCCAGCTGCTAAACCCAATAGTTATCTGTATATCTTTTAGACAGCCTCGTGCAGTACATAAAATCCTCACTTTTAACACTTGTTGTGTGACCTTGAGCGAGTCATTTCTAGTGTTAGCCTCATTCTCTAAAGTATAAAATGTGAGTGATAATACCTCCAAGCTTCCATTTAAAGTCCTATTTTATGCCACATCAAACATCACCCTAGTTTCTCCAAAGGCACAAAGCAGTCTGGCATATCCCAATAAGACATAAAAGTGTTGAGTAAAGTATAGGTGAGTGTCCTTTGCAGACCAGTCTAGCTGCCTTCACAAACACCTGTCACATAGAAATTGATTGATTTTTGGCCACAGGAACTCTGGTAATCCATGTCTGGAATTTATTAAAAGTTATGATCTGCTTCAATAAAAACGCTATCCACACAAAATTAAAGCTCCTTGATCCTACTACAGGCATCAAAAAGCCAGTGTGAGTAATCTTAAAGTGATATTGAAATATGAGTTATTTCACAGTACAAAAACATAATGGAAGTGCTACTGTTATGTAGGAATTAATTTTTAAATATATTCCAAAGGGAGAAATAATGGAAAAGGACAGGGATGGTATCATTCCCAGAAAAGATGATCAGGAAACATCAGCAACTATTCAATGGACATTTATTAGGTGCCTACTATGTGCAAAGTACTGTACTAGGTGCTAAGGATACAAGGACAAAAATTAAATTATTTTCCTATCTCTATAAAAATTTTATGAGATTGATCCACAGACATTTAGAGAGGGTCCTTAATTTAAAAAAAAATTACAAAGAAACAATGAAGCTTTCTTGAGCAATTTTATACAATAGATTTCATCTTCACAGTCATGCAATTAATTGAAAGGGACAGAGAATTCAAGATCCCAAAAAAGCATTAGATTCAGTCTTCTAAAAAAGAATGCTCCCAGTACCTGTTAAGATCATATGAATCTTTAACAAATACCATCTCTAAGTATCACTATCAAATAAGTAATAAAACAGAGTAGTATTTGTTCACTACTCTTAGTAAGGAGATTCTGTACAGAGTCTAGAAAGGGTATTCCCTATAGATGCCAAATTCCTACAGATGCCATTGCATGGAGATAAAATTGTGCTGGAGTAGATAATATTTGGGTTGATCTGCATAACATAGGTTAGAAGTCAAAGGTGAAAAAGAGGACAGAAAGTATTCCAAGCGGGGAGCAAAGGTGATATATAGAGGGTAAGAAAGGATATCCAGTTTGAAGAGAAGTAAGATTATAAAGAACTGAAAGAATCTGAGTTGGAAGAAAACTTAGAAAAATTTTAAAATATCCTTTCCCATTTTACAGATGAGTAAAATAAGACTAAAAGATATTTAAGTGACTCATCCAAAGTCACAAAGTTATTAAATGGCAAGGCTAGGTTTCAAACTCAGGTTTCCTAATTTCAAATCCAACAGCAAATTCATCCACCATGTTATCATACTACATAAGACTGAAAAGGTAGTAGTAAAAGCCTGATATATTCAAGACTTCTGACTCTATGACTTTCAATAAAAAAAACACTTTTCTGGATTCTGAAGTCCTTGAGACCAGGAATTGTGTCTTAAATTTATCTCTGTAGAAAAGCCTGTACTTATTAATTACAGTGCCCTCTACATGACAGGGCTTAATAAATGTTTGTTGAATTGAAAGTTCAACTGGGAATGAGAAAGTCTTCAGGGATATATTCTAACCATAAATTCAAAAATACCTTGTCACTAATTAAACCCCCTGAAATTTTTTCACATCAAAGGTTTTGTCACAAAAGACATACTCAATAGACACCATCATAGTGTATTGTTGTACCTTAGTAATCACATACTTAGGTTATAACTCCCTCAAACTCTTCAAGAACTGTGGTTTCATCAGTGTAGGGATCTAATCAATCAACAAGCATTTATTAAGATTCCATCAGACTTGATAATTCAACATCTCATGAGTACCCTCAGATGCTCTAACTAGAGAGCTGGAAAGCAGAGTAAATAGCTATGCCCAAAGCCTCCATTTAAAGAGAGCTCCCAAGCTAGCCATATCTTTATCTCCCATCAGCCTGGGTATCTTTCCCTCTACATAGTTTCCCACTCCTCTTTTCAGTTTCCTTTTGTGTGTTGTCTTCTTCCACTAGAGGAAGTTCCTTAAGGTTTATAAAAGCTCCTTCTTTTTTTGTTTTTATATCTTCAGCATTTAGCACAATGCCAGGTACATAGTAAGCATGTAATAAATATTTATTGACCAACTGATTTGCATTGCCCATTTCCAGACACTAGGTGACCAGTGCTAAGGATACAAAAGAAAAGAGAAATAGTCCCTACCCTCAAGATGTTTATATTATGAGAAGAGAAAAAACTACAAAGAGATATAGAAAATGCAAGATGTATTCAGATAGCTGTGAGAAAGGCTATTAAAATCTTAGGAAGTAGTGAGCAGACTGTTAAGATTAGATAGAAGTTTGAATTTTGGGTAATTAATATCTTTGACTTCATCCTTCACACTGGTTTACCATCTTTCTCTGGGCTACCCCTCAAATCCCCTATTTTTAGGTTGGATATCTAGAGAGATAACTATCCTAGAGGTTCAATGAGATCTGTACTTTTAAAACTACACCTCACCATCCTCCACTAGTATACTTACTTTTAATGACCGGCCAAAAGGTAACTTTAGCTCAAAGCAAAGGCCTATCTTGAGACAACATCAAAAGAACAATTGCAACAAACATTCCCTGGTAAACCTGAGGCTCAGTCTTCCACAGGTACACTTAGCTCCTTCTTCAATGGAAAGAGTGTGTACTCCACATAGAGTACCTTAATAAAGAGGCAAACACTTAAGGAACAAGGGTGGCCCAGGCAACTCATTGCTCCAGCACTGCAAGGTTTTTCTAACCTGTCCCTTCTGGAGTTTTCATCCTGTTTCCCTGGGAGTCAGCATCTCTCCTGGGCTCCCTGGGCTCTGCAGTTGAGTCTTCCACAGCCAGGTCTAATTCCTTCATCAGTGTACAGCTCATACCCCTCAAAGTTCTCTATTTTCATATCTGTCTATCTAGGCCTGCTCTTGCTGAGTTCGGTGTCTCCTACAAAAATGTAGTTCTGATATAAAACACCATAGCCAGTATGGAGGAGGACGATGAGAGAGATCCCCTCTACACAATGAGACACAATGGCGTCTCAAGAGCTGATTTCCTTCTATAGCTGTCTCTCTTCTCTACTGCCAGAGATTACCCTCCTGATAGTTTCTATGCCTCAACTCAATCTCTAGAGATTATAGCTTGCTTTTTAATGGGCCACCAGGGGGCAATGCTTTGGTCAGTCTATGGCCAACTGCCTTCCAATACTATAATTGACTTAAGAACTTCACACTTCAAAAAAGATAGGGTAGTACAAACATTTCTTTGCCCTTCATTTAAGACATTAACACTTTGTTGTCTTTGCTCTCCATCTGTATATTCAATAATTTCATGTTCCAATCTGGGGGAAAAGCAATTATTCATTCAAAGGTCTTCCTTTATTCCCACACACATACTAGTAACACAAACCAAGGACATTAGAATACCCTATGGAACATCAGCAAGTTCTGTTGACCTAGTTTGTTGGAAATTCTCTAAAAAGTTGGGATATAACATTATAATATAATGTAATACCAACATACATTAGCATTATATCATTTAGTTGTATTACACAGGGAGAAGGCCAAGAATGGGAGTTTTTTGTTATCATTAGTGAGTTTATTAACAGGAAGTAAAGACTTCCTGTTAATGAATTAAAGGAAAAACATTAAGTACTTATGTGTCAAACACTGGAATGCAAAATGAATAACATTCCCACTTCTCTCAAGGAACTCAATTCTAGTTCAGCTACAGGGAGGATGCAAAGGCTTGAAGATCCTAAGGGTTCAGTGGCAAGAAGGATGTCATGGCCCACAAGTCCTTAGGATCCATCAAGGCCCATTAGCAAACATTTGTATCAGCCTTTGGGCATCCTACAAGTAACCAGAATAACCATTTATCAGTCAGTTTCATAGAACCCCAGACTTCGGTGATTTCATCACACCCATTCTATATCACACATCCTATAATACCGTATAGGTGATGCAAGCTTAAAATGTGTTCCTCTGCTCTGTGTGTGTGTGTGTTTTGAGAAGAAGGAAGGCTGTTTGTTATATGTGTTCAAACAAGCAGAGATAATTGTCAGTTTAGAAAGATTTATGCCTTTGCTACTAGATTCTGCTAAGTGGTTAATTAACCTTCTAACTCTGTTAGGTTAAAAACTGTAAGATCATCAACAAATATTTATACTTTCACAGGTAAGATGAGGAAGTTGACCTTGATAATCTCTAAAGTATTTTCTAGCTCTAAATCTATGATTCTACAATAATAATAATAGTAATAATAATAATTGCTAGCATTTACATAGCTCTCTAAGGTAACAAGCAATTTGCATATCTTATGAGATTTAATCCTCACAACAGTCTTGTGAGGTAAGTGCTATTATTGACTCCATTTTATAAGAAACTGAGCCAGAGAGATTAAGAAACTTGCCCAAAATCACAAAAATAGTAACTGAGGCCAGAAATTGAACTCAGGTCTTTCTGCCTCCCAAATCTAATGTTGTAGCCACTTAGCTGCATATAATTCTACTAGAACTTGTACTATCCCTCCACATTAGGAAAGAGGTACAAAGATGGACAGGGAACTCTCCTAATTCCCAGTTTTATGGGTTTCAAATATTCCAAAAACACAAGTGACAATCCCATATTATTACAATGATGGCAGTTAAATTACCTGGGGGAACCTAGTTTTTAATTACTGAAGGCATGAGGAGTTGAGCTTTGGTGACTTTTGAGCTAGTCAGGATGTTACAACCAACCATCCCAGCAGGGAAGCCCCAAGGTGCCTGGGATATCAGCTCAAACAGGACTTTGAAGTTGTAGGCTTTATAGGAAAAAAGCTAAACTATAAATCCTTCTTCTCCTCATAGGCTGAGGCAGTATGGGCAGAAAATTATGTCTCTCTCCTATTGTGGAGCATGTTTGTATATTTGTTTTCACAGCTCTGAAATGAATGTTTCTTTGTGAAAGTTAATATACTATTAGTAGGTAAAAGAAATTGGCAGACTACTGGGTCTGTATCCCAAGGAAATCATAAAGGAAGGAAAAGAATCCATATGTGCAAAAATGTTTATAGCAGCTCTTTTTGTGGAGGCAGAGAACTGGAAAATGAGTAGATGCCCATCAGTTGGGAAATGGCTGAACAAGTTGTAGTATAGGTAATGGAATATTATTGTTCTATAAAAAATTATGAAGTCCTAGAAAGACCTGGAAAAATTTACATGAACTGATGCTCAGTGAAACGAGTAGAACCAGGAATACATTGTACACAGTAACAGCAAGAACATGCAATGATCAACAGTTAAAGACTTGGTTCTTCTCAGTGATTCAGTGATCTAAGACAATCCCAATAAACTTTGGATAGAAAATGACCTCTGCATCAAGAAAGAGAACTATGGAGACCGAATGTAAATCAACACATGCTATGTTCACTTCTTTTTTCTGTTTTATTTTTCTCTCCCATGATTTATCACTTTTGTTCTGATTTTTCTCTCCCAACATGATTCATAAAGAAATGTGTATTAAAAAGTTAATATACATATATAAGTGAACTGGGAGGAAAACTGTTCCCTTTACTGAAGCTGTGTTCCCTTTAAGATTATCACTCTCAAATTGTATTTCCTTTTGATCTGTGATTCCTTTTGGAGTCTCAGCCCCCCTTCCATATGGAAGGCATGGTCCCCCCAGATATGTTATCTTTCTAGGATGCCAGAGCCTTTGATTCAATTAGAAATCCTGGTCAAAAGGTACCTCTTTGAAGTATTGTTAATTCCAATAGGTTTGGGCTAGAAACTGATAGGCATATAACCTGGGAACCTGAGTCCTAAAGTCTCAAGACTGCTTTTAAAGGGCAGTTTCTGGACTCACTCCTTGCAGAGGCCCAAGCAATTTGTTAGAACCCTCTGCCCGCTGAGAAGGCTTTCTCTTCTCAGTGCCAGAATCCATTTCCCTACTAGGCCCTTGCCACTATAGAAGTCAGTCTCCTATCCAACAATAAACTTTCATTTCTGCCATTAATAATTCGGCGTAAGTGAATTCTTTTACTTTAAACCTGCAGCCAAGCTAATGGGGATTTTAACTTTTTTATTGCCACTAACTTCATCACCACTGGGAATTGAGGGGATACAAACTTCATCATAACCAGAAAATAATAAAAGAAATTGGCAGGACTGAAGGCCCTCTATACTTTAGTGAATACCATCAATAGAGAGTAGAGCCAATGGCAGAAAGTCTGGATACTTATTTAAAGGTCTAAAGAACCCTGGGAGAGCAGTGAGATATAACCTCAAATGCTTCTCTAATAATGGAGGGCTAAAAGTAAATGTTAGACTAGTGTTAAACACCTGTGATGTCATATAGCACTTTGTTTTACAATTCTATAATGTACTTAGTATATGTAATATTGTGGAATAGCAGTTCTCTATTGTATCTCCTCTTTTTTTTAAAATACTAGATTTGAAGAAACTGTCATCTAGAGAATTCAAAATGTTCCTTCCTCAATATAAGATGTTCAAAAGACTGGGTCCAGGGGCAGCTAGGTGGCGCAGTGGATAGAGCACCAGCCTTGAATTCAGGAGGACCAGAGTTCAAATCTGATCTCAGACATTTAACACTTCCTAGCTGTGTGACCCTGAGCAAGTCACTTAACCCCAGCCGCAGGGGGAAAAAAAAAAAAAAAAAAAAAAAAAAGACTGGGTCCAAAAATTCTTCACTCAGGCTCCATTTCATGTTCTTCTGCTATTCCCAGCGGTGGGTGGTTAGGAAGAAATTCGCCTTGCCACAGTTCTTCAAGGGAAGAAGGTGAAGAGATAGTCCTCAAAAATTACAGCTTCCTGAAGAACTCAGTTCTTCTTCTAGAATTAACTTCTAAAAGCTGACTTGAGTCTGCTCTTCATGCTGACTTATTCCTTGGGGCCAAGCTGCTCTTTAAAGGCCCAAAGCATGGTTGGGCAGTTGTCCTCATCCAATGGCCAATGCTCTATTATGTTATCATATTGTTTAGAAAGTACCTTTATGGGGGGCAGCTAGGTGGTGCAGTGGATAAAGCACCAGCCCTGAAGTCAGAAGGATCTGAGTTCAAATTTGACCTCAGACACTTAATGCTTCCTGGCTGTGTGACCCTGGGTAAGTCACTTAACCCCAATTGTCTTAGCAAAAAAAAAAAAAAAAAAAAAAAAGAAAGGAAAGAAAGCAAGCACCTTTATGTTCTATTAAAGAAGTGATTAGGAAACCTCTCCGTTTGGACAGGAGCTGCTTTGCTCTACCTTATCTATATCTGTATCATATATGCTCTATATATGTACATGTGTGTATTGTGTGTATATGTATAAACTGTGTACAAATGTGTGCACATGTGTGTGTCTTATGTCATCTATGTATATGTTCAACATATCAATGGCATTTATTAAATGCCTATATTATATACAAGGTAAATATACTGGACTTTAGTTTCCTTTTTTTTTTTTTTTTTTTTTTTTTTGCCCATCAACATATTTATTTATTTTTTTTATTTTATTTTATTTTATAATTATAACATTTTTTGACAGTACATATGCATGGGTAATTTTTTACAACATTATCCCTTGCACTTACTTCTATTCAGATTTTTTCCCTTCCTCCCCCAACCCCCTCCCCCTGATGGCAAGCAGTCTTATATATGTTAAATATATTACAGTATAATTTAGATACAATATATGTGTGTAGAACCGAATTTTTTGTTGCACAGGAAGAATTGGATTCAGAAGGTAAAAATAACAGTTTACATTCATTTCCCAGTCCTTTTCTGGATGTAGCTGGTTCTGTCCATCATTAATCAATTGGAATTGGATTAGCTCTTCTCTATGTTGAAGAAATCCACTTCCATCAGCATACATCCTCGTACAGTATCATTGTTGAAGTGTATAATGATCTTCTGGTTCTGCTCGTTTCACTCAGCATCAGTTGATGTAAGTCTCTCCAAGCCTCTCTGTATTTCTCCTGTTGGTCATTTCTTATAGAACAGTAATATTCCATAACATTCATATACCATAGTTTACCCAACCATTCTCCAATTGATGGACATCCATTCATCTTCCAGCTTCTAGCCACTATGAAAAGGGCTGCCACAAACATTTTGGCACATACAGGACCCTTTCCCTTCTCTAGTAGTTCCTTGGGGTATAAGCCCAGTAGTAGTATGGCTGGGTCAAAGGGTATGCACATTTTGATAACTTTTTGGGCATAATTCCAGATTGCTCTCCAGAATGGTTGGATTCTTTCACAACTCCACCAACAATGCATCAGTTGGACTTTAGTTTCCTATCTATAAACCATTTATCTATATACAGAGCAGTAAGACTAACTTCAAAGTCCCTCTAATTCTTAATCTATGTAGATTCAACAGTCCATAGGCCAACCTGTACCTAAAGAGGAATCCTCTCTACAAAATCTCCATTAAGCTTTCACATGAAGACCTTCAATGAGGTCTGACCTTTTAAGGTAGTATACTTTAAGACTATACCTGCTTCCCCAGAATTTCCAATTTTTGCCCCTATAAATCAAAAACATAAAACAAAATGAAAGGATCGAACTAGGTGATCACTAAATTACCTTCCAATGCTAAGCTTTATTATTTTACTCCAGGCAGAAGAATTTCTAAAGATATGAACTCTATAGCCAGAAAAATTCTTAGAGATTCCTAGGTAATAACCTTTCCTGATACTAGTTTAGCCCACTTGCAACTCAGAATCCCAGAGAAAGTCTGTATGTTGTCTTTCTACATCCTCACAGTTTCTATGCCAAGTTCCAGATGGAGTTTTCAGTCTTAATCTTTCACCAGCAAGCTCATTCATCTCCATGCAAGGAATTTTTTTTTCCCTGAGGCAATTGAGTTGCCCAGGGTCACACAGCCAGGAAGTGTTAAGTGTCAGAGGCCACATTTGAACCCAGGTCCTCCTGATTTCAAAGCTGATACTCTATCAACTACATCAACTAGCTGCCCCCAAGGGATATTTTTTTAAAACCTCATATTTTTCTCTATAAAGAAAAAAAAAAGGTTGATTTTTCCTAAAGCACATCGATTGGGAACTGTTGCTTATTACCCATGGGAGAGCGGGAAGGAACAGAATAGTAAAAAAAAAAATCCCCATTCCTTTTTGAAAGGATGCTTATAAGATTTTCAGGCTTGAAGAATTACACCTAAAAGTTAAGATAGAAAAGACAGCAGAATAAGTTTTTCCTCGAGCAAGGTTGCTCTTATTCTGCATATCTCAAGCTACAGCCTGAGATAGCCTTAGTCATAGATTTAAGATAATTCTAAAATGAGCTGCTGATTTGCAGAAAGAAATGGGTAAATTCAAGCATATTTTCTTAATCAGTAAATATTAAGTATAGAATTACAGAACAGTGTCACAACCAACTATCTCTCAAAACTATGCAAAGCTCTATATACTTAAGTCCTACTTTAAGAAACCCTCATGTAAAAATCACTCATTAAGTATTAATGGTATAATAGTATAAAGGTACATATTAAGTACCTACTATATTCTAGCTTCTGTAATAAATGAACAAAACTAAAGCAGTTCCTGCCCTCAAAGGAGTTTATATTCTACTGAGAAAATAACATATACCCATATAACTAAATACAAATTATAGCATAGAAAATGAACCTGATTAGCATAGAAAATTCCTTCTACTAATACAAATTGGATCTTCTCTACAATTTACAATAGCAAAGAGTTGTGTAGAGCACTGAGAAGTTTCATGACTAGACAAGGCCACATAGTAAATATCAAAATCAAGGACTTGAACTCAAGTCTTCTTGGCTCCTTAATACAAGGCAAAGTAAGTGTGTGTGTCTGTGAGTGTGTGTGTGTGTGTGTGTGTTTATAGAATGAATCCAATGTAATTTGAGGTGGCTGCACTAGCTTTGGAGATTAGGAAAATGCTTGCATAAGAGATGCCACATATACGAAGCTTTAAAGGGACTTTAAAATGCAGAGGTGAGGAGAGAGTTATTCCGGACATGGAATGGGAAGCCTATGTAAAGGCACAATGGCAAGAGAATCAATGCTGCATATACAAAAAACAAGATGCAAGTTTGACTGGAATGTAGTTTGCAACAAAAAACTTGACCGACAGGTCACAAAACAGGAAAGGGAGGCTGCAGTTAAGTTGTGAAGGGTTTGAAATGTCAAACCAAGGATTTAACATTTTATCTGGGGGTAACAGGGAGCCATTAGCACTCCTGAGCAGGGGAGTCATATGATCACATAGCACAGTGACAGCTGTTTGGAGGGTCTTTGAGAAAGGGAAGAAACTTGAGGCATGGAGATCAACAAGACTACTGCAGTAGCCCAGGCAAATTTCTACTTGGTATTATTCATCCCACCAAGTTACAAATGGAATTGCTAACTCATCTTTATCTGATGATTGGATAAATGTTCAAAGCATACTTGAGATTGGTTAAAATGAGCCCCTCAAAAACTGGATGAGATCTTCCCATCTAAAACTGAATTTGTACTGGTCCCAAAGGTGTAGAATATTGCACCAGTCCTTATTTTTTTTTTTTTAAGAAACTCATCTGCTTGGGACTCAGGAATACAACTTTAGGAAACCAGACTCTAATGAGAAATGGAATAGCCCATTTTTTTCATTCTTTTTGACTTAATAAACCTCTTGTCCTAGCACCCTGGGGGGAAAGAAATATTTAAAGCTGAGGTTTAGAAAATGCAAATCAAAACAACAGGTTTCTCTTAGTAGATGGGCAAAGTTGGCACACACTAATAAAGAGAAAATGACAAATACTAGACAAGCTGTGAGAAAACAGACACTGTCAGTAGAGTTTTAAACTGGTCCAATTCTTCTGGAAAGCAATTTAGAAGCATGCCCAAAGTTATTAAACTATACATACTATATGACTACATACCACTACTAGATCTATATCTCAAAGACATCAAAGAAAAAAAAGATCTTTCTATATATATATATATATATATATATATATATATTAATTATCGTTTTTATTTACCAGACATATGCATGGGTAATTTTACAACAATGACAATTGCCAAACCTTTTGTTCCAATTTTTCCCCACCTTCCCCCCCCCCAAGATGGCAGGTTGACCAATACATGTTAAATATGTTAAAGTATAAGTTAAATACAATATAATGTATACATGTCCAAACAGTTGTTTTGCTGCACAAAAAGAATCAGACTTTGAAATAGTGTACAATTAGCTTGTGAAGGAAATCCAAAATGCAGGTGACAAAAATAGAGGAATTGGGAATTCTATGTAGTGGTTCATAGTCATCTCCCAGAGTTCTTTCGATGGGTGTAGCTGGTTCAGTTCATTACTGCTCTATTGAAACTGATTTGGTTCATCTCATTGTTGGAAAGAGCCACGTCCATCAGAATTGATCATCATACAGCATTGTTGTTGAAGTGTATAGTGATCTCCTGGTTCTGCTCATTTCACTCAGCATCAGTTGATTTAAGTCTCTCCAGGCCTTTCTGAAATCATCCTGTTGGTCTTTTCTTACAGAACAATAATATTCCATAATATTCATATACCACAATTTATTCAGCCATTCTCCAATTGATGGGCATCCGTTCAGTTTCCAGTTTCTGGCCACTACAAAGAGGGCTGCCACAAACATTCTTGCACATACAGGTCCCTTTCCTTTCTTTAAAATCTCTTTGGGATATAAGCCCAGTAGTAACACTGCTAAGTCAAAAGGTATGAACAGTTTGATAACTCTTTGAGCATAGTTCCCAATCTCTCTCCAGAATGGCTGGATGTATTCACAATTCCACCAACAATGTATTAGTGTCCCTGTTTTCCCACATTCCCTCCAACATTGCACATTATCTTTCCCTGTCATTCTAGCCAATCTGACAGGTATGTAGTGGTAAGATCTTTATATTTAAAAAATTACAGAAGTTTTTGTTGTGGTGGTTTTGTTTGTTTTTTTACAGTGACAAAGAATTGGAAAGTAGGGGGATATCAATTAAATAGGGAATGGCCCAACTAGCTAGGTTTTATGAATATGATAGAATACTATGAAGAAATTATGAAGGAGATAATTTTAGAAAAATCTGAGACTTATATAAACTGAAATATAATGAAATGAGACGAACCAGAAGAATATATACATAATAATAGCAACAGGCACATTTCTGAAACATTTAAGAACTCTTATGGAGGCAATGAGTAATTATCATTCTAGGGGAGTGATGAAACAAGCTACCTACCTCCTATCAAAAGAGGTAAGATTCCCCCAAATGTGTCATATTGAAAAGTATTCAATGTACAATATGAATCATACATAATATTATTTCCTCTACACAAAAAAGTGCCAAAACACTAAAAATGCTCTCACATAGGAATATACTAATAAAAGTTCTTACAACACAATTAAATTTCATCTACATTAGTAACACTTTCTTAAATTTAAACAACTAAAAAAAACCCAATCAATCTCTAATTTGCAGAGTTTGCAGATTTCTAAGGTAGAAATGCTTACAATGAAAATATAACAATCAATTCTCAGGGCTGGCTCCATTATATCACACATACCTCTTTTTTATATGAGGCAATCAGGGTTAGGTGACTTGGCCAGGGACACACAGCTAGTACGAGTCAGGTGTCAGGCTGCATTTGAACTCAGATCCTCCTAATTCATGGTGCCACCTGGTTACCCCCACATCATTTCTTCACACAGGTGACAGTATTTCAATTCTACCTTTAACTTCCCTTATGGGATTATTGTAAGAAAAGAACTTGGCAAACTGAAAAGGCCTGATTATTATATTTATCCAAGGGCAAAAGGGGGAGGGAGATGATTTCTTTGTTATTGAGGGCTTTCCATATACTTTCTGGTTTCTTTTTCTAGGAGAGAAGTCAACAACAGTGGCTCAAAGGCTTCATGTGTTTATTTTAGCTATAATAAGTTATATGTAGCATGTGTCAATTCAGTAACCAAATATGAGTTACTTAATATAAACAATAAATCATTTATCTTGGAAGTATTTCTAACTGTTAGAGATGTCTAATATTAACTATGTTAATAATAGAATATTTTAAACTATATTTTGTTAACTAACTTCAATAGTTAAAACAAGGGGTGAATTTATCTGTGTGAACATTCCCTCTGTTGGCAGAGACCACAAACTTTCTATGATGGCTATGGCCAATAAAAATTATTACATGGTGGCAACAAGCCTCTCCAATCTTATCATGGTGATCCTTAGACAAGAAATGCACCATCCATTCCAAGGTCAGTACTTAGCAACTTAGTTAATACTTAGCTGAGTTTGAACTCTAATAGCAAAGCATTTGAAAACCCAAAGTCAGTGCTGCATCAGGATGAGGTGTCAGAACAGAATAGAGCACCAGCCCTGAAGTCAAATTTGACCTCAGAAACTTAACACTTCCTGGCCATGTGACCCTGGGCAAGTCACATAACCCCAATTGCTTCAGGGAAGAAAAAAAAGCACCATAAGCATTAAATAATAAAAATATTTAAACCATTATAATTGAGGTTAATGTAAAATCTGTCATCAATTTTTAAATATATATTTTAAATAATGAATATATTAAAATGTACATGTATATGTGTATAAAAATGGATATGTGAACATACATATAAATTCAGCTTTAAAAATTATATTCTAACCTTAAAAGATTGCTGATGACCAGGTTTATCACTTTACTCCAATATGAGAGAATTTCCTCATAAGATTCTATTTAGTTGATATATCTTAGAAACACAGTACCAATAATCAGTTTGGCCCTGGATTAAAGCACAAGATCTAATCCTGTTTTCACAGGTTTATTGAGTCCTAAACAGTTTTAACTATCATGTACTTTAGTACACTGTCCTTGAACTTTTGGGGCTTAAAACCATTGATACATACATACTATTAGATCAAGCTAAAAAGGGAAATTAAAATAACCAGAGCACAGAATATCAGAGCTAGAAGCAACTTTAGAATGTTAGAGCTGGAAGGAATTTTAGGTAGCCAGAGGAAACCTTCAGGAAAATCTACTCTAACCCTCTCATTTTACAGGTGAGTAAACAAAGGCCCAAAGAAAAAAAAGTCATTTGTGGCACTATGGCCTACAATAGTCATAAGTATGGCTAGAAGCAGTTTAAAATATAATTGGGAAATATTTAACAAAGTTTTTTAAAATGCATAATTCATCATAGATAATATTACTATTTAAAACTAAATCTATATCTAGCCTTCAAGGCTTTTTATATAGGGATGTATGTAATCCCTTTATAAAACCTTCTTTCAAGAAAACTCACCCAATCTCTCTAAGTATGATACAACTAGCACAACCTTGAACCCAGAATTCTTGACTCCTAACACAGGATTCTTTCTACCAGACCACATTTATTCTAATTCTTGTGGTTATTCCATCCCTGATTCCATTATGCAAAAGCCAGTTGAGTTGTCATTTTAGCACCATTTCTTTTTTTTTCCCCCCTGAGGCTGGGGTTAAGTGACTTGCCCAGGGTCACACAGCTAGGAAGTGTTAAGTGTCTGAGACCAGATTTGAACTGGGGTCCTCCTGAATTCAGGGCTGGTGTTCTATTCACTGCGCCACCTAGCTGCCCCAGCACCATTTCTGATGTCTGGAGAATGTTTCTTAGTTGTCTGCCTCTTCTCTGACAAGTGGTTTCAATAGCTCTGTATTAAAACACATAGAATATTCTCTTTTCATTTTCTTCCGATTTTTCTATCAGTGAGCTATGTCCCTCCCCCTTCCCTCCAACTACCATCTCATATGGAATTTTAAAAAATTACATTTTTAGTTATGACTTTTTTTTAAAAGCAAGTCTTTTTTCCCCAATGTATCCTTTTCCTTCCTTGATCCCAACATCATCCCTTATAATAAACATTTTTAAAAGAGAGGAGGAAAACTGCAACAAAATTAACCAACATATTGTTAAATCTGACTGCAATATTCTACATTCAGAACTGTTCCTACCCTCATATCTCTTCTTTGGGGTAAAACTTAATACTTGTGATTTCAACATTCAGTTTCAGTTTTTTCAATTTACATTTTCCTAGTTCTATTTACTTCTCATTGTATCAGTTCCTATGAATCTTCCAGTGCTTCTCTGCACTCATGTTTCTAATGCAGCTTTAAAAATTATTAATATAAATAATAATATAATAAAATATAAAACAATATAAATATTTTCTATATGACATAAAATGTTATAAGTATATTAAATGTAATATAAATTAACATAGATAGTATAAAATATAATAAACAAATATTAATAAAAGATTATTATATACTAAATGATCAGTCATTTCTCCCCCTTTTCCTTTTCTCTATTTTTACAATATTCACTATTTCTTACAGTATAATAGTATTTATTAAATTATTATATATAATTTATATCCACCTAGCTCAAATATCCTCCAGCTTGAGATATTATATCTCGCATAGATTCAAGACCTTACAATACATATATGCACTTGTTTTACTAACTCTTCTTGATGTCTTTTTGTTTTTAAATCATATCTGTTTCCTATTATACCAACCTCCCTTACTTAGCAAATCTTTCCTTGTTAAAAAAAAAAAAAAATTTTTAAAGCAGACTAACATATCAATTTTTTCTAAGGGTCATGTATCATATTCAGTATCTGTAATCCCCCCCATATCTTCAATGAGAAAGGGAGGTACAATGCTGTGTTACCTTGGCCATGTCACTTAACCCCAATTACCTCAGAAAAAAAAAGAAAAAGGGAAGTGCATCTTCTCATTACTTCTTGGTGTAAAGCTTGGTCTGAATGCGCATGTTAAAGACAACTTTACTAATTCTCCTTCCCCCTCCCCATATGTTAGTGCCTTTCTTCCCAAATTACTTTTTATTTATTTTGTCTATAACTTGCACATAATTAAATAGGTATATAACCTGCCTTTCAAGGCACAACAGTGATAGGATGCCTAGTAATAAGCATATAGATATATAGAGATGTATATGACAGGTATGGGTTTGTATCGAAGTCTAAGAAGAGAAAGATGCTCAAAGTTTCAGAGGAATTAACATTTTTCACCATGAGTTGGAGAAAATTTTGGGAACACTTGTTTTTTCCCCAGTAAAACTAAACAAGACAGAAATATTGATGACAATATAGTTGTGTTATGAAGAATTCTTTCCAGTTAGGTAAGATAAGCCCTCACAGACATTATCCTCTAATTGGCCCCTTCACTGCTACTCCAATGAAGTATCTCTCTCTAGTATATAAAGCAGAAAGCCCTTCTGGCTCCCTCAAGTAAGATGCTGCTATACATTAACTATGCTAGTTAGCTCTTATCCTCTCCACTGAGCATTCCTCCAATCCCCTTTTTGTTCTAACTTATCTTCTCTGATACACAGAATTTTTTTTTTTTTTTTAAGCATGCTATTTTTGGCAAGAGGAGGTAAGATTAGATAGTCCAGAAAGAAGACAAGAGATTCACTCAGTGCTCAGTTGGCAAGAAAGATCTAGGACTAAAGTAGAACAATGAGCTTTCTTCCACATGAGCATCAGCCACATTCCCCATTGAGTTTTAAGCCAGTCTAAAGTAACAGATGAGAGATAAAGGAAGAACAGATAGAACACTATAATCAAACCCTGTATTCATCTCTAGATACAATGTTAGAAGTTGTTCAGCAAAAGAGAGAGACAGACAGGAAGGCAAAAGAGAAATTATGCTGACTTCCCCTGGGTTCTTCTGTCCCTGGAACTCAACCTTATTTACTCCAAATGAGCCATGAAAGCCTCACTGCAAAGAGATCCTAAACCTCTATTACACATTTATACCATCTCCCTCTGGAATAGAATGTTAAGTCTTTAAAAGCAGAAACTGTCTGGTCATTGTATTTTTATCCGAAGCCCCTAATTCAGTGCCCAACAATGGTGTTTCATTAATACCAGATTGACTTAGTCCAGAATAGCAAAAAAGGTACAGCAAGGGGTTGTGTGAGAAGAGATGAGAAAGGTAGGCTGATGCTTGATTCAGTAGAGTTTTCAATACAGGATGAGAGATTTCATCCAACATTTAATTAATGCCTATGATGTGCAGCTGTTGGGCACAGGAGGGATATTCCATGAGAATGAGAAGCCAGTGAAGGTTGGCACTATACATAAGGAAGATTAACCTAGCAGGTTGTGAAAGATGGATCAGAAGAGGAAGAGATTAGAAGCAGTAAGGTAATTTTGGGAGGTTTTTTCAGTCAAGTGAGAAGCTATCAATAAGTATTTATTAAGCACCTGCATTGGAGGAGGAAATGAAGACCTGAACAGAGGAAGAAGTAATGAGGATGAATCACATCTCTGGAATCTGTCTGCTCCTACTCCGTTTAGATTCAGAAGCACAGAACTTGCTGGATTTAAGCATCTTTTCAGGGCAGGATTTTCTAACCTTAATTTTGAACATCAAGGGAGGAGAGCAAATTAGCTATTTTGTGTGGGTGTGTAACCCTAGGCTGGAACATTGCCACTACCTCCTTCCTTTGGCTTTATAAGAATTCCTATCACATGATTTCAGAGAAGTTCCCTAGACAGCTACATCAGAAAGGTTAGGAGCAGCCCCCAAACTTAACCCTGTCCTAACCCAATCCATTCCCCTTTGTCCAATTGTTGAAGAGAGAGACAAAGACAGGAACCTCAGAACCCTTATTGGAGGGGCTTGGACCAAAAGAATCAAGAATTATTATGTAGGGGTCCAAGGCCAAGGAACCAGATGATTGAACTGTAATTAAAAGGGAATGGGAATGTGAGAGAGCTAGAAACTAAGAAGAAATTAGATGGGTTCTGAGAAAATAGTGGAGCTTGGAGGGCAATATTTCTGCCTATTAACCAGCTGTATAACTATATAACTTTCTTTGTACCTTAGTTTCTTCCTCTGTAAATGAGAAGTAAGGAGTCAGGAGTCATTGATGTAAATAGGCTAGGGTATAGTTTTACTTGTAGAAAGAAGGTGGTAGATATCAGAATAAGGCATCTTGAACACAGATTGTTAATATTGTTTACTTGTCTTTAAATATATAAAGATATGGATATATATTTAATAGATCTGAGGTAAATAATAAGTACTTTAATATTTGGCAGTTTAGTCTTAATCTTGTAGTAATAGAGTAATCTATTTAAATGTGAACAATTTTAAAATTCTTATATGCATGTTTTCACATCCGTTATTTTGTTTGGTCAAATCTGTGATGCAGAAGAGGGCAGGGAAGATCATGACCATTGTACAAGTCCAGAAGGGCCAAGGTCATGAGGTCACATAGTTGAACCTCCAAAGTTTTCTTATTCACTTAGCTCAGACATAGTAAACTCAGCTCTTCCCATAGCATCCTCTGAGAATCCTTGTTTGTTTCTATGTTATAAAGACTGCTCTATTTCAAGTTCAAAAACCTAAGTTCAAATCCTGACTCTGGTCCTTATTCCCTGTGTAACTAAGGACAAGTCATTTATTTTTACTTTCTGGTGCCCAGTTTTACCTGTAAAATGAGGGAGTTGAATTGAATAACCCTCTTCCCCACTCCCCATCTCTTTTTAAATGTACAGTACTTTGCTTCCATAATACTTCTCAGGTTCCTTCTATCTTCTGGGGCTCATTGTGTCTAAAGGAATTCTTGATTTGGGCCTTGCCCTAGTCAATAAGGCAAACTCAAGAAATATGGCAAAAGTAGTTTATAAATATACCAAGTTAGCAAACAATCAGGGTACAGCTTGTCCCAATTACAAACAGGGCAGGGCTTTTATAGACAAGAACAAACAACTTCCATACACAGGCAAAAAAATGATGATTGTTACTCATATTATAAAAAAATAGGTTTGAAGTTTTCCCCCCAAGTACACATGTGCAAGTGTACTTTTAGACTGCCATTTTCTACAGGCTGTTTGAGCAAGTTCCCAAAGTTCAAGCAAGGTTTAACCGTGAAGTCCCTTAAGCTAACTTTGATCAACTGGAACTTAATTTTCTCCTGAAAAATGTCATTACCCTTCCAAAGGCTGGGTTCTCCCATCATTCACGGGGAGATACAGACCAGGAAGGGACATTAGCTTTTTGTTGCTCTCCTCACACCCTGACACTGTAACCATCTCTCTTCCTTATATAATCCCTCCAGTGATGAAACAAAATGAGGTTCTTGACTTTTTTTAACTTTC
The DNA here is from genome assembly GCF_048593235.1 of Sminthopsis crassicaudata. Classification (NCBI taxonomy): domain Eukaryota; kingdom Metazoa; phylum Chordata; class Mammalia; order Dasyuromorphia; family Dasyuridae; genus Sminthopsis; species Sminthopsis crassicaudata. The sequence continues at coordinate 397,072,785 of NC_133617.1, forward strand.
TAAAATCAGCTTATTCATAATTTTTATAGAATAATAATATTCCATTATCTTCATATATTATAACTTATTCAGCTATTCCTCAATTGATAGGATATTCATTGTATATAGCAACCTTTTTCTCACTTTCATACTATAGGAAAAACCTGGAAAGATTTACATGAACTGATACTGAGAGAAACAAGCAGAACCAGGAATACATTGTACACAAGTAACAACAAGAATGTGCAGTGATCAACTATGAAAGCCTTGATTCTTCTCAGTGGTCCAGTGATCCAAAGCAATCCCAATAAACTTTAGACAAAATTCCATTTGCATCCAGAAAAAGAATGATGGAAAATGAATGTAAATCAACACATGCTGTGTTCACTTCTTTTTTCGATTTTTTTCCTCTCCCATGGTTTTTCCCTTTTGCTCTGATTTTTCTCTGCCAACATGATTCATAAAGCAATGTATATTAAAAATAAATTTTTTAAAAAGCTTGACAGAAATGTGGTATACATACACATCCATATGTACATGCGCATATGCACACATATACAAATTTGGCTGTACTAACCTATAATCCAATTTTCAAACAAATAATCAGGGAAAATATTTAGTAAAAAACAATAAATGTATACTCCTTACTCCTTAGGGATTGTTGTTATTATTCATTTACTTGTGTCTGCCTCTTTGTGACTCCATGGACCACAGCACACCAGCCTTTCAATCTTCCACTCTCAGTCTAAATTACATTCCTTGTTTCTATGACACTATCTATACATCTCATTCTCATCTATCCACTTTTCCCTTTGCCTTCATTCTTTTCTAACTTCAGTGTCTTTTCCCCTGAGTTCTCTTGATGTGGCAAAAGTATTTGAGTTTCAGCTTCAGAATTTGATTTCCCAGTTAACAGGCTGAATGAATTTCTTTAGGGATTTACTTATTTCCATAAAGGAGGGAAAAGGACCCACCTGTGCAAAAATGTTTGTAGCAGCTCTTCTTGTGGTAGCAAAGATTTGGAAAATGAGTAGATGCCATTCATTGGGGAATGGCTGAATAAATCGTGGTATATAATGGTAGTGGAATATTATTGTTCTATTAAAAAATGATGAACAATGGACAGAACCAGCTACATCCAGAAAAGGAACACTGGGAAATGAATGTAAACTGTTATTTTTACCTTCTGAATCCAATTCTTCCTGTGCAACAAAAAAATTCGGTTTTACACACATATATTGTATCTAAATTATACTGTAATATATTTAACATATATAAGACTGCTTGCCATCTGGGGGAGGGCGTTGGGGGAGGAAGGGAAAAAAATCTGAATAGAAGTAAGTGCAAGGGATAATGTTGTAAAAAATTACCCATGCATATGTACTGTCAAAAAATGTTATAATTATAAAATAAAATAAAAAATTAAAAAAAAAAAAAAATGAAGAACAAGCTGATTTTAGAAAGGCCTGGAAAGATTTTCATGAACTGATACTCAATGAAACAGGCAAAACCAGGAATACATTGTACAGAAAGCAGCAAGAATGTGTGATCAACTATGAAAGACTTGGTTCTTCTCAGTAGTTCAATGATCTAAGGAAGTTCCAATAAACTTTGGATTGAAAATGCCATCTGCATCCAGAAAAAGAACTATAAAGAGTGAATGTAAATCAACACACCTATGTTTACTTTTTTCTGTTTTTTCCTCTCCCGTGGTTTTTCCCTTTTGCTCTCATTTTTCTCTCTCAACATGATTCATAAAGCAATGTGTATTTAAAAAATTTAATTTAAAAGGTATTCACATATTTCTTGCTGTCCAAAGGACTCTCAAAAGTTTTCTCTAGCAATCTTTGGGAAGTGGAAAGTTAAAGGGAGAGATTCTTTGAGGATTGTTAGATCTCTTAGTAAGAGTGTTTTCCAGTAAGGATTACTTTTGCACATTTAGGTTTGGAAGCACAGAAGTGAAACTTTAGACCCTGCTTTGATCTTCTGGTTTCTCACTAGGGTTGTCTCCAATTCTAGCACTCTTATTTGGCTATTCTATATGGGTGCTTCTGTTCTCCCTGTGCTCAATATATATGATCCAATAACTCTGGTCTGCAGTCTTCCTCAAGATACTCCATTTACTTGCTGGTGGAGTTGCGAAAGAATCCAGCCATTCTGGAGAGCAATCTGGAATTATGCCCAAAAAGTTATCAAACTGTGCATACCCTTTGACCCAGCAGCGCGCTACTACTGGGATTATATCCCAAGGAAATACTAAAAAGCGGAAAGAGACATATATGTGCCAAAATGTTTGTGGCAGCTCTTTTTGTTGTAGCTAGAAACTGGAAGATGAATGGATGTCCATCATTTGGAGAATGGTTGGGTAAATTGTGGTATATGAAGGTTATGGAATATTATTGCTCTGTAAGAAATGACCAGCAGGAGGAATAGAGAGAGGCCTGGAGAGACTTAAATCAACTGATGCTGAGTGAAATGAGCAGAACCAGAAGATCACTGTACACCTCAACAACAATACTGTATGAGGATGTATTCTGATGGAAGTGGAAATCTTCAACATAAAGAAGATCCAACTCACTTCCAGCTGATCAATGATGGACAGAAACAACTACACCCAGAGAAGGAACACTGAGAAATGAATGTAAATTGTTAGCACTAATATCTGTCTGCCCAGGTTGCATGTACCTTCGGATTCTAATGTTTATTGTGCAACAAGAAAATGATATTCACACACATGTATTGTACCTAGACTATATTGTAACACATGTAAAATGTATGGGATTGCCTGTCATCGGGGGGAGGGAATAGAGGGAAGGGGGGTAATTTGGAAAAATGAATACAAGGGATAATATTATTAAAATATATATATATATATATTTTATATATAATTTATATATATATATATAATTTATATAAATAATTTTATAATATATAAATAATAAATAAAATATATATAATTTATATAAATAATTTAAAAAAAAATACAGATTAAAAAAAAAAAAAAAAGATACTCCATTTACTCATTTAACCTATTTTCACGATCCATTCCATTTCAGGAATTCTCTCCCTCCTCATTCTAGCCTCCTGTTTTCCTTCAAGCCCCGGCTAAAACCCTTCTTCTGAAAGAAACCTTTCCCAAACCTTCCCCTTAATATTGTGATTTCCGTCATTTAACTATTTCCAATTTTCCTTTATTATGTGTCCATAGTTGCTTTCCTGTTGTCCCTCACTAAATTGTGAGTTCCTTGAGAATAGGAATTTTGTATTCCCAGTGCTTAGCACATCATCCAGCACATAGTAGGTGCTTAATAAAAAAATGTTGACTTATCTCTTACCTTACTTCCTCCAGCCCACTTACCTTAATATTCCACAACGATGAAATGACTTTCTCCCAATCTCTCATTTGGTCTCATCTATTTTTTTCCAGAAAAAAAGAAAAAGGGCATCAAAATTAAGACCAAGTGTCACAGCAAGGGCCCCTGGGAAAATGTGCGGTGTATTGGAGTGGTTCCTCTTTGCTGTGGGAATGTGTATTATTTCTGTTCATTTATTTATCCAAAAAAAAAAAAAAACTATTGTGTGCACCTATATCTCACCCCTGCGTTCTGCCTGGGTTCATGGGCCACCTCCCTCCCTTCCCTAACTTTATCAGTTCGAAACAATTTCTCCCAGCTCCGAACTCCTTAGTCAGGATGTTCCTGACTCACTTGACAGGACATATAATGATCTTTCCCTATGTGTCTATCTCACCTGCCCAGGTGTATGATAAACTCTGAAAATGTCAGTGTCTTATTGATGCCTGATACAAGGCTGGCCTTGCCCCTCCCCCCAGCTCTCTGTTTATTGAGAAAGGACTTCTTCACGTCTTTTGCCAGAATGCTACCCAGGGAAAAGTGGGACGTTTAACCACGACCTTCCCCGGCGCCCTTAGGCGTCCTCGCACCTTCCGGTCATTGCATCTTTGCATACCCCTCAGGGTCTGTACGGGAGGGGTGATGGACAGCTAACTGAGCCTGGAGAGGAACCTGGACCCTTCGATTCTGGGGGAGATCTACAGAGTACAGCACACGTGGCTACTGCACCTGGGGAAAGACCTAGCCGAAACCGATCCGTCTGGGCGGCCTGGCCCCAGACCCGGCGAGTTCCAGGGTCCCACGCGCCTGCCCAGGACTCTTCCCAGTCTCACGCCTCCTACCCCTCCCCGACCCGGAGAGGGTCAACCGCTCGCCAGGCCCCGCCCCTACCAGATTGCGTTCACTCCTTCCCCTCCCGCTCTGCTTCTACGCAGGCGCTCTAGTGAGGGCTCCGAATCCTGGCCTAGAGGCCAAAGCTCTGGAGGGCTGCGCCTGGGCTGACACCTAGACACCGGAGAGCGGGCTTCCGGGTGTCCCCCGACACAGGAAAAAGCCCCTCGTTAAATATTAACGCCCTGGAAAATGAACTTTAAGCAGCAAGTTTCCCCAAAATTTTTACTTGAATTGTTCATTTTCTTTTCTGGATTTACCGAATACCAGACTAAATTCATACTAAAAATCCATACATAAGTAATGGGTCCTCTTAATTTTTCCAGAATTATTTATATTTCTAGAAAATGATGTATTGATCAAGATAAATCTCATAATCTCCAAAATTTCTGACTCTGAGGTTACTTCGGAGCTTTAAGAGTAAGGGGTCACTGTGAGTCCTCGAGATCTCTGTAAGGTCTTCTTTGCTAGGAGAGATCAGGAAGTTTTCAGGGCAGCCTCAGACAGGTTTCTGTCCAATTCAGAAAAGTCAGATTTCGGTTTGTGTCGCGGCCCGTGAATTCTGCTTCCTTTGCAGTGGGCAGACTCAGTGATTCTGAGCCTCGGGCCACCTCCGAGCCGCTCTGGAGACGCAGATAAAAAGCTGCGGGTTCTGTTTCTGGGACCTAGGAATTCTGTGAGTCAGTGTTGAAAGGAATAGGCTCTTTTATATCTTGGTTAAAGGAAGAGTTTGTGCCGTAACTGGAGACATCCGAGGGATAGATCACCATAGGGTGGCGGGGGTAAGAGGGAAGGGGACTCTGGCCGCGTCCACTCTCACAACTGGGGCAGCACTGACGCCGCCCATACCTCCGACCACCAGCCCCGGACCAGACCCGCGCTCCCATAGCAGGGCCGGCAGGAAGTTGGGGGAGGGGGTCTCAGAGAACTCTGGGTGTGATCGTAGCCCGGACATGGCAGGAAAAGGGAGTCCATGAGCGTGTTACGAAAGTCCGCTCCCAGCTCTTAAAGCATTAACTATCCTGAATTCCCCGGGAAAGATTCCTAGATCCATTTTCAGTCTGCGCTTCAATGCACGCAAAGTAACCTGAACAAGTCCAGATATTTTTGACAAGGAGAGGGGAGAGCTCTCTTTGGCCATTCTATCCGGTTTTCCCTTTCCATATGACGGGAAGTGACAATATAAAACTTTGGGTATAGAAGATTCAGAATACCCAGGAAAGCTTGGGAGACTCTCCCTGGAATTGCAGGGCCTCTGGAGGATCAAAGATCAAAAAGACTATAGTGTGTGCACATAAACACACAAGTACTTCCCAGACTTATCCAGGGCTTTCAGCCTTGAGAGAATTTTTTTCTAAGAAAAGGGAATGGCAATGTCATCATCCCCCTTCACTGGAAAGCTGGAGCTGAGATTCCCTTACTGAGCGGGTCCGTGAAAACGGCCCGAGGAGAACACATCGAGCACAATCTGCAGCCTATGGCTGCTGCAATGAACAAAATCCAGCCTATAGTTCATCAGTTCTCTCCTTTCCTAGAGCTCATTTTAATTCCTCTATTTTTTTTTTTTTTAATTTCCTGTTGTCCCTCAGAATGGTGGGAAAGACTGAATTGGGAAAGAAAAGAAAACTTGAATTCTGACTGCATCTCCTTGTTATAATGTCTCTACATTTTTAGCACCTTTAATAAGGAACATGACCATTATCAATGAGTTTGTTTTATTCTCTTTAATCTAGGCTGTGAGAATGAGAGAGGGAGCTAGTCCACAGAAGAATGAAAAAAGCTAACTGTTCAAAGTCAAAGATAGAGGTTTGCTTTAGGGAGTATATTTTTCAGATCAATTTAAATTATCTTTGAACCTAGAGAGAACATTGATATTCAGAAAAAGCTCAGAGTGTGGTGTTGTCTCTAAGTGTTCCTTTCTGAAGGCCTAGAATTTGGGACATTTCTGCATCACACAAGAAAAGGTACAGGATAAAAGTGTGCCTAAATCAGAGACAACCTACACCAAAAAGGCTAGTCCTGACAATAGCAGGGTTTTCTGGACTATAATAAAACCTGGGTATTTAATCTCAAATGGCAAGTTCTTTAGGTATGCTTCATCCCTGCCTCTATCCTCAGTCCCTGAAAAAGCTTGGTACTCAAGGCCACGGATTAGGTAATGGCAGTTCCTTTTCCCACTTCTGTACCAAACTGGTTTCAACTGGAACAAAGTTATCAGTTCTGTAGCTTATTCCCAAGAGCCTAGGTGTAGCCATTTTGCTAGCACTAGCCAGGCAATTTAATCAAGCCAACAAGCTTTTTAATTTAATTAATTTTATTTCCAAACCCCACTACACACACAGAGTACCTCATGAAAAGATAAGAAAAGCAGTCCATTACAAATCATATACAGCTATGCAAAAGAGATTCCTGCATTTGCTATGTCTGAAAAGAAAAGAAAATATATTTCAATATAGACTCAAGAGTCCATCAGTTCTGTCTCTGGAGATAGATAGTATGTTTCATCTAAAGTCCTTTGGAATAAGCATTTTTCTTTTCTTTTTTTTTTTTTAATTTTATAATTATAATTTTTTTGACAGTACATATGCATAGATAATTTTTTACAGCATTATCCCTAGTACTCCCTTCTGTTCTGAATTTTCCCCTCCTTCCCTCTACCCCCTCCCCTAGATGGCAGGCATTCTCATACATGTTAAATATATTATAGTATATGCTAGATATGTGTGCAGAAACGAATTTCTTGTTGCATAGGAAGAATTGGATTCAGAAGGTAAAGATAACCTGGGAAGAAAAACAAAAATGCAAACAGTTTATATTCATTTCCCAGTGTTCCTTCTCTGGGTGTAGCTGATTCTGTCCATCATTGATTAATTGGAATTGGATTAGCTCTTCTCTATGTTGAAGACATCCACTTCCATCAGAATATATCCTCATACAGTATTGTTATTGAAGTGTATAATGATCTCCTAGTTCTGCTCGTTTCACTCGGCATCAGTTGATGTAAGTCTCTCCAGGCCTCTCTGTATTCCTCCTGTTGGTCATTTCTTACAGAGCAATAATATTCCATAACCTTCATATACCACAATTTACCCAACCATTCTCCAACTGATGGACATCCATTCATCTTCCAGTTTCTAGCTACAACAAAAAGGGCTGCCACAAACATTTTGGCACATACAGGTCCCTTTCCCTTTTTTAGTATTTCTTTGGGATATAAGCTGAGTAGTAGCACTGCTGGATCAAAAGGTATTCACAGTTTGATAACTTTTTGGGCATAATGGAATAAGCATTTTTCAAATACATACCATGGGCCAGTCAATATGGTAAGCAATAAGCAAGAGCCATTGCCATCAAGGAGTTCACAGAGCAATGTAGGAACCCCTTACAAACAACTATACTAATAAGATGTATACAAGAAAAGTTGGTAATAATCACAACCAGAAGATATTGACATTAAAGTAGACTGGAGACATTTTTTCCCTTAGCTTTCAACATTCATTTTTGTAAGATTTTGTGTTCCAAATTTTTTCTCCCTCCCCAAGAGAGCAAGCAATCTGATACAGGTACAATACTTTTAAACATATTTCCATATTTGTCACGCTGTACAAGAGAAAACAAACCAAAGGAGAAAAATACCACAAGAAAGTAAGAGCAAATTAGCAACCAAACAAACAAAAACTATATAAATACTATTCTTCTATCCATATTCTGTCTCCATAGTTGTCTCTCTAGATGGAGATGGTATTTTCCCTCCCGAGTCTATTGGAATTGTCTTGGATCACTGCATAGCTGAGAAGAACTAACTCTATCATAGATAATCATCACACAATCTTGCTGTTACTATTTATAATGTTCTCCTGGTTCTGCTCACTTCACTCAACATCAGTTCATATAAATCCAAGTTTTTCTGAAATCAGCCTGCTCATCATTTCTTATAGAATAATACATTTAATATTGCATTTATATACTATAACTTATTCAGCCATTCCCCAATTGATGGGCTACTCCAAATATTCTTGTGCCTACATATCCTTTTCTTTCTTTTATGATCTCTTTGGGATACAGACTCAGTAGTGAGGCTGCTGATTCAAAAGGTATACACAATTTTATAATCCTTTGGACATAGTTCCAAACTGCTCTCCAGAATGGTTGGATAAGTTCACAATTCCACCAACAGTGCATTAATTTTGGGAAAGACTTCTTACAGAAGGTGGGATTTTATCTGAGATTTGAAGGAAGACAAGTAATTTACAAAACAAGTTTCAGGCATAAGAGACAAACAGTAAACATGTTTGTAGTTAGGAAATAGAACTTTGTGCAAGGAATAGCAAGTGAACCAGAATCCCTGGATCATAGGGTATGTGGAAAAGAGGAGTAAGGTATAAGAATATTGAAAAGGTAGGAAGGGGTCAGGTTAGAAAGGGCTTGGAATATTAAACAGAGGACTTTATATTTAATTTTTGAGGCAGGGAACCATTGGAATTTTTTAAATAGGGGAATGACATGGTCAGACCTTCACATTAGAAAGTAGACTTTGATAGATGAATGGAAGATAGGGAGGCTGACCAGGAGATTATTGCAACATTCCAGGTGGGAAGTGATGGTGGTCTACACCAGGATGGTGTGAGGGCCAAAGAGGCATATAAGAGATATTTCAAAGGCAGAATTATTAAGATTTGGCAACTGATTAAATAATAGGGAATAAGAGAGAATGAGGAGTGAAGGCTGACAACCAAGTTGAAATCATAGGTGACTGGGAGGATGGTAAAATAATAGTTTAATTGTAAACATTAAATATAAGATGTCAAAATTTTCAATATGCAATTAGAAATGTGAGATTAGAGGTCAGCAGTAAATTAGGGCTGGATAGGTAGATCTGAGAATCATCAGCATATATATGACCATTGAATTCATGAAAACTAATGAGATCAAAAGGTGAAATTGTATCAGAAAATGGAAGGACCTAGGACAGAACCTTGTGAGATAACTTAAGGTTAGGAAGGGTTACTTGGATGAAAATCCATCAAAGGTCAAGAGAGAATGAGAAGGAGCTATCAGACAGTAAGAGAACTAGATTAGAGAACTAAGTCACAGGAACCTAGAGGGAAGAAAGTACAATATCAGAGAGAAGTTAGATGACAGTGTCAAAGACTGCAAAGAAGTCAAGAAGGATGAGGATTAAGAAAGGGGCCATTTAAAAAAAAAAAAAAGAAGAAAAGAAAAGATCTTTAGTTTTGATAACTAAAAGATCATTGGTAGTTTTATTAGAGAGAATAGTTTGGGGTTGAATGATGAAGTTAGAGCTGGATTGTAGAGAGTTAAAAAGAGAATGAGAGGAAAGGAAAGGAGGCACTAAATGTAGATAATCTCAAAGAATTCAACCATCAAAGAGAGAAATATGAAACAGTAGCTATGGAGGATGTTCAGATAAAGGAAGGGTTTTTTGACAACCAGGGAGACTCCTGCCATGTTTGTAAACAGTGGGAAAATAGCCAAGGAAAAAGTGAGAAAGCCAGCATAATAAAGGGGACAACAATCTACCGGAGAAAAAGAGATGGAATAGAATAATTTACACATGTAAAGGTGTTTGCCTTGGCAAGTAGAAGGCCACCTGTTCATGTGAGAGAGGGGTGAAGGATGAAATATTGGGAGAAGGTGTTTTTTCCTAATTAGAAAGATATAGAAGAGGAAATTCTCAGCCAGTGGTAGAATTTCTTGGGAAGATTTGTATTTGTATAAATTGTCTAGCATACTATAAAGACTGTTTCCTTTTATTCCTAAAACCCAGCAGAGGTGATTGCCTCTTTCTCCCCAATTTATAATTATAGCAACTGATATGTTACAAAAGATCCTTCATTATTCTCCCTTGTTTAAAAATTTGAATCAGTCTGAAAACATTCCAATTTCAGATTTTTGTTCTCTTCAACAAATTGCTGAGTTTGAAGATCTTAAAGTGTAGATCTGGAAACAAAGGTAACAAATAATCCTTGCCCCTCACCAATTACTGTTGTGCAAAAGAAAGCGCATTTCTAACACATGTAAGAGATAGTATTTTACTATTCACAAAAAGGAAGATAGGAAAGCATCTTCACAACTGTTATACTATCACATCATTCAGATTTGAATTGGGATTTGAAAACTATTCCCATTTCCATCTCCATCTAGACATTACAAAATCTTTTAATAAATCTCTTTTGGAAATGTTAAATATTGAACACAGATTGTCTTTTCCAATCGTCAATATGCACACTTAGTTATCACATAATCATTCATCTGGAGAAGCATTCATTGGCTACTAAATAAAGAAATTGAAATGGGTAAGAGAAATTATTTAAGTTTCCCTTTTTATTTTTAAATTCCTCAAACACAGAAAGCTCTGGTTCCAAACTCTCATTCTTTCAGTGAATGGCCTAATTTAATAATAACATGCTTGTTATTTTCCTAATGTTGAACACTTGAAGTCCTAGTACAGATCCAAATTGGTCATAATGAATACATTTATATATTTAGTATAGACTCTAATCTTTTTTTTTAAACCAGTATTTTATTTACTTTTTAATCAATATTCATTAGTGATTTTGGGTTATAGTTCTCTTTTTCTTTATCATGACTTTGGGAAACAAAACCAAGCTTGTGTCATAGATTTTCTTCTTTCCATATTTTTGAAAAGTTTAGCATAGATTGTTCATTAAATGTTAAATATAATTTATTTGTATATTGATACACATAAGAGTTCATTTGTGGTTTCCTCATGTTATTCATTCTAAGATTGTGTTATTTAACCTCCCTATTTCCTATAATTGTTTACTTTAGTATTAAATTTTTGCAAAGATAAATTTCATTTAAATTTTCAATGTTTTACCAGATAATTCAATATGGTAGCTTTTATAAATCTTGTGATTTCCTTCTTGTTTATTTCTTGGTTGAGTTTACCAAATTGACCAAGAATGTTCAAGTTCCTCGGAATTATATATGATAAACTAAATAAGCAGAACCAGGAATACATTGTTCACAATAACAGCAAGAATATGCGATGATCAATTATGAAAGACTTGGTTCTTCTCAAGAGTTCAATGTTTCAAAGCAATCTCAATAGACTTTGGACAGAAAATGCCATCTGCATCCAGAAAAAGAACTAAGGAGACTGAATGTAAATCAATACATGCTATATTCACTTCTTTTTTCTGTTTTTTTTAATCTATCCCATGGTTTTTCCATTTTGTTCTGATTTCCCCAACATGATTCATAAAGCAAAGTGTGTTTAAAATGAACTAATTTCTAAAAAGAATTATATATATATATGTGTGTGTGTTTTGATTGCTATATTACTCAATACTAATATCAATATTGTTCCATTACATCTAAGGTGCCTCTTGTTATCTTTAGTATGCTCAGTTTTTCGAAATAGCTAACTTTGGGGCATTGGTCAATTTTCCTTACTTTTCAAGATATATTTCAGCTTTTTTAATACTTATGCTCACTGAGATAAATGATATACTTCATAAAGATGCTTTTTTATTTTGTACTTAGAAAAATCTAGCCCCTACGAGTGTGGATTCGATCCTTTAGGCTCTGCTCTACTACCATTCTCAATAAAATTCTTTCTAGTTGCCATCACATTTCTTCTCTTGGACCTAGAAATTGCTTTCCTTTTACCAGTCCCAAGGGCCATTCAACTCCCAACAACTGGAACTTTGCTCATTTTATCATTCTCCCTAATTATCCTACTCACAGGTGGTTTAGCATATGAATAGTTTCAAAAAGGTCTTGAATGAACCACATAGGTTTTTAATCTAAGTAAGATAATTGATTTCCACTCAATAAATCATGGTTCTACCCCATGAATACCTCATGCTTCCTGTTAACTTAAATCTGATAGTGGCTTTCCTGTTAGCCCTCATAGGAGTCCTAATTTATCGATTTCACCTAATATCAACCCTCTTATGCTTATTCATTTCAAACTTTAAAATAACATTCCCATGTGCAGAGTATAACACAAAAAGAAGATTCAATATGAAACATGAATCTCCATTTCAGTTTACTTTAAAAAAAAAAAAGGCATTTATGTACTAAATGCTATACTGTTGTCTTTAAAACTATTCTGCTTTTCTGAGCTTCCTTCCGATTTTCTTTTATTCTTTTGCTGTGCACATATTTTTTGGTTTCTTTACCCTGCAATAGAGAAGGCCACACACATACATACATATATAGATGTATAAATGTATACATAATATATATATATATATATACACATACATACTTTAACTTATCAGTTTTCTTGTCTAGAGATAGCCTCTTCCTCCATAAAATGCAAAATAACTAAGACAATATCTCACACCTACCAGATTAACTAAGAAAATGATAAATGTGGGAAGGAATGTGAGAAAAGTGGGACACTAAAGTATTGTTAAGGAGTTATGAACTGATCTAACCATTCTGGAGAGCAATATGGAACTATGCCAAAAGGGCTATAAAGTTGTGCATACTCATTGATCCAGAACTATCACTAGGTCTTTATCCCAAAAAGGTTACAAAAAAGGGAAAAAGACTTATTTATACAAAAATATTTATAACAGCTCTTTTTCTGGTGCAAAGAATTAGTAATTAAGGTGATGTCCATCAAATGGGGAATAACTTAACAAGTTATGGTATAAGATTGTGATGGAATATTATTGTGCTATGAGAAATGATGAGCTGGATGATTTCAGAAAAATCTGGTAAGACACAAACTGATGCAGAGAGAAGTGAGCAGAACTAGGAGAACATTGTATACAGTAACTGCAATATTATATGATGATTAACTGTGAATAACACAACCAACATGTATCATTTTCTTCTACAAGTTAGCCAATCTGGTAGATGTAGGGCAGTACCTCATATTTGTTTTAAATTGTATTTCTCTAATCAATAGTGATTTAAAACATTTTTTCAAATGAGTATAGATTGCTTTAATTTCTTCATCTGAAATCTGTCTGTTCATATTCTTTGACTATTTATCAATTGGGGAATGACTTGTATTTTTATAAATCTGACTCAGTTCTCTATACACTTTAGTGTTTCTTAATCAGAAACACTAGCTGTAAAAATTTTCCTAGCTTTCTACTTCTTTTCTAATCTCAGCTGCCTTGTTTGTCACTGGTACTTCAAAATTGGAGAAAGAATAAGAGTGTGAGAAGGCAAGGGTAAAGGGGAAGAGAACTGGAGATGATCCTAGAGAGGAACAAGGGCTAAAGTTGAGTCTGGGAGAAAAAATAATTGAAATCTAGTGACCTAGGAAGATCATAGAAACAAAAATGTATGGTCCTATGGATGGAAAAGACTGAAGAAAAGGCTCCCTTGCTTGCCTCTTGTTCTACCCTTCTCTCTTTACACTTCACCATGGGCATGTTTCCCTCTGTCAGCAATATCTAGATTGGCATAAAGTAACACACATGTTCTCTTGCTTTGGTGCAGAGTCAGATAACCTTCTCTAAGTGTTTTAGAAGTTTTCTAACGCTGAGAAGGACAGGGCATACCAAGAAGTCATACTTCTATGGAATTTTTATTGTTATTGTTGTTCAGTCACATAAGTTGTATCTGACTTTGCGACCCCATTTAGGGATTGTTTTTGTTTTGTTTTGTTTTTTGACAAAGATACTACAGTGGTTTGCCATTTCCTTGTCCAGCTCATTTTGCAGATGAGGAAACTGAGGAAAACACAGAGGCAGAGGCAAACTTGGGGAGTAAATGCCATTACATTTTACACTTGAGGAAACTGAGGTAAACAGATTAAGTGACTTTCCTACTGTCATGCAGCTAGTAAATGTCTGAGACTGGATTTGAAATCAGTTCTTTCTGATTCCAGGCCCAGTGTTCTATCCACTGCCACTCAGTTGTCTCTCCTGTGTGAAGTATTATCTACTTTAGAAAAAGGCAAAATTTCAAGCATCATTATATGTGTTGAGAAGGGAGGTCTACAGCACAGATTCCTCACCTGTAAAATGAGAAGATAGGCCAGGATAATCTCTAAGTTCTCTTTAAGTCAGTCATTTGATGATCTCTGGTCTAAAGGCTTATAAATTCTAATATTCTATGAGTTATTGGTTTTTGGTAAGTAAATTCTGACCCTTTAAGTGCTAAACTATGAAATAGACTAGCAGAATGCAAAGAGAAGAGGCCCAAAGGCAACAAATTTTTTTTGGGGGGGAGCCAACAGAATTTTGTTTTGGTTCCCAACTTTGCTAAAATCTTGCTGTGCAGCTTCAAAGAAGCCATTTTCTTCTCTGTGAGCCTCCGTTTCTTCATATGTAAAAGGGGATAATTCAATAAAATAATCTCCAAGATCCTTTTCAACTTTGTTTTCCAAAACATTCAAATTTTAACTAGTTCGCATGGACCCACACTTAACACCACATACTAAGATAAGATCAAAATGGGTCCATGATTTAGACATAAAGAACGAGATCATAAATAAATTAGAGGAACATAGGATAGTTTACCCCTCAGACTTGTGGAAGAGGAAGGAATTTGTAACCAAAGGCGAACTAGAGATCATTATTGATCACAAAATAGAAAATTTTGATTACATCAAATTAAAAAGCTTTTGTACAAACAAAACTAATGCAAACAAGATTAGAAGGGAAGTAACAAATTGGGAAAACATTTTTATAGTTAAAGGTTCTGATAAAGGCCTCATCTCCAAAATATACAGAAAATTGACTCTAATTTATAAGAAATCAAGCCATTCTCCAATTGATAAATGGTCAAAGGATATGAACAGATGATGAAATTGGAATTCTTTTCACTCATATGAAAGAGTGTTCCAAATCACTATTGATCAGAGAAATGCAAATTAAGACAACTCTGAGATACCACTACACACCTGTCAGATTGGCTAAGATGACAGGAACAAATAATGATGAATGTTGGAGGGGATGTGGGAAAACTGGGACATTAATACATTGTTGGTGGAGTTGTGAAAGAACCCAACCATTCTGGAGAGCAATCTGGAACTATGCCCAAAAAGTTATCAAACTGTGCATACCCTTTGATACAGCAGTGCTACTACTGGGCTTATATCCCAAGGAAATACTAAAGAAGGGAAAGGGACCTGTATGTGCCAAAATGTTTGTGGCAGCCCTTTTTGTAGCGGCTAGAAACTGGAAAATGAATGGATGTCCATCAATTGGAGAATGGTTGGGTAAATTATGGTATATGAATGTTATGGAATATTATTGCTCTGTAAGAAATGACCAGCAGGATGAATACAGAGAGGCTTGGAAAGACTTACATGAACTAATGCTGAGTGAAATGAGCAGAACTAGGAGATCATTATACAGTTCAACAACAATACTATATGAGGATGTATTCTGATGGAAGTGGATATCTTCAACAAAGAGAAGAGTTAATTCAATTCCAATTGATCAATGATGGACAGAATCAGCTACACCCAGAGAAGAAACACTGGGAAATGCAACAACAACAACAACAACAAAATTCGGTTCTGCACATATATATTGTACCTAGGATATACTATAACATATTTAATATGTATGGGAATGCCTGCCATCTAGGGGAGGGGGTGGAGGAAAGGAGGGGAAAATTCAGAACAGAAGGGAGTACAAGGGATAATGTTGTAAAAAATTACCTATACATATGTACTATCAAAAAATGTTATAATTATAAAATTAATTTTTAAAAAATTTAACTAGTTCAAAGAAGCCAGAGATTTCTGTGGATTTTATAGAAAAGAAGACAATCAAATCCAGAATGGATGTGGTAGGGATTAGGAGGTCATTGGAAGTTTTAAGCAAGGTAATGAAAGAGTCAACGCTTAGAATATGAAAACATAACAATGAAAACAGTTTTAAAGGAAATGTGCTACAGTTATTCAACAGAAGAGACTATAGAAATATTCCCCTGATTTAATTTAATTCCTCAATTGTTCCTCAACCTATGGGCCTGGCTTGTAGTCCTCAAATACTAGCCCTCTGTCCCAGTTCTTTGAGACTTTCCTAAACCTTGCATATTCAATCTGCTTCATGCAGCTTTACTTAGACTGTATCCTTCAACCTAAAATAACCCTTCTTTTCTTCCCTTATCTAAACCAATCATCTCTCAAGGCCCCATTTGTTTCACCTGTTTCATGAACCCTTCTCCAATTTCTCCAGCCCACCTGGATCTCTCCCTTCTCTGATTTCCAATTGCACTTAAAATCATGTCATGCAATTCCAATGATCTTATGATGATGAGAGCCACCTACATTCAGAGAGAGATCTGTAGGAACTGATTGTAGATCACAACATAGCATTTTCACTTCTTTTGTTGCTGTTTGCTTGAATTTTATTTTCTCTCTCATATTTTTTCCTTTTTGATCTGATTTTCCTTTTGCAGCAAGATAATCATTTAAATACCAATGCCTATACTGGATTTACATATATATATATTTTATCATATTTAACATATATTGAATTACTTGCCATCTAGGGGAGGGGGAGGGAAGGAGAGGGAAATTAACGCACAAGGTTTGCAAGGGTCAATGGTAAAAAATTATCCTTGCATATGTTTTGAAAATAAAAAGCTTCAATTTAAAAAAATAATAAAATCATGGCACATCAGAGCTGAAAGAAACCTACTCAGGAACACTAAAGTTCCAAGATCTGCTCATCTTCTAATGGATTGAAGATTGGACTTTTTGTCTCCTTGACTCTTTATATTCCTTAAAAGATTCTTGATATACCTTAAAAAACTTTGTTCCTCACAACTCGAGGTGCTCTGGACAATGTCAGCAGGCTCTCTGTGAGAAAATATTGATACTATTATATGGCTTGAAATGTTGGGGAGGAGGAAGGATTTGGGAATTTTAAAAAACCCAAACTGATTCCAGGACCACCATGTTTGTGGCTTTACTCATTCTGCCCAGGATTTGAAAGCTTCAGCCATAAAAAACACTGAGAGCCTTTTCACAGTCCCTTCCTCATAGGCTTTACACTACAATTCTAGAATTCCCTGTGCTCAAATACCACATATCCATTCAGATCACACACACACACACACACACACACACACACACACACACACACACACACACACACACATTTCATATTGAATCTTTGACCCCTCTTCCCCCCCACACCCTCTATCATCTACATGCTCCTTTATCTTTTGCCATGCCTTCTCATAGCAGATGTTCTGATTTATATCTAACCAAATTTCTAACAAAACCCAAGGTATTTGAGTACAGCTATATATTAAACAACAACAACAACAACAACAACAAATAACTATGGTTCCAGAGAGAATGCAGATATAAATCTTTTGTACCTGTGTAAGGGATTTACTGAGTGTGCCAGAGCTGCTAGGGAAAGAAGTAGAGATGGTTCCAGAGACTCCTCAGGGGAGATCTATGTGGATAGAGAAATTGCAGTTATAAAAGGGAATCTGGTTTCTCAGCATGACCCTAAAAACTGCTAGAATGGCCCTCCTGGAGGAGATCAGGCCTTCTCTTGTGGTTTGAGCTGAAATCTATTCTCAGCCCAAGGTAAAGAATTTTTTTTGGTAGATTTTTGTACATTTTATCTTGGTAGATTTCTTTGTACATTCTAATCTACATAACTTTAATTTCTGTTTGATATTTGCTTGGATGAACAGATTTATTATTTTTGAAAATGTTGTCTTTTGAAGGTGTTTATGAAACTAACATGGTGAGTCTAAACTAAGGGCTACCTCTCCTTTTAAGAATAACATGAGAAGCAGCTTTCCTTCTGAACCACTCTTACACTTCTAGATTACTAATATTTGAGGGGGCAGAGACATATAATTCTAGTCCAACAATCTTCTTGGAGATAGGGAGGAAATAGCAGATATCTATCTACATATCTTCTGTTCCCTTTCAGGTGGAAATCGCAGGTTCCCTCTTGGAGAAGGATGGGCCAAACTTCGAGATTTTTTAAATTAATCAATTTCTTTAATTAATTATGCCAGTGAACTGCTTTTTTATGTTTAGACAGTCTGTGTAGATATATACACAGACATCCGTATGTTACAGGAAGCATGCATATTTTGTACATATAAGCCATCTTCAAATATTTTCTGACAAACACACTATAGTATTTTTTCATGCTATGTTAATTGATACAGCTGGGCGTAGGTGACAATCCAATTTTTTTTTCATTAATCAAACACAAATGCATACATAGAATTCGGGGAAAGAGCACAATCTGGACAAAAACAATGTGTACTGTGACAAGGCCAGAGAGCCTCCCCTGAGTATCACTGAATATGATATACTCATGTATAGCCAAGAACCAGAGGTAGAAAGCATTTTGGAAAGCGTTTTAGTTGAAGGATATTGGAAGCAGAAAGAAGGTGGATTCTGTCCTTGGAATATAAAATAGTCCACCTAGAGAGAGGAAATAGATGAGGAATCTGGGAAGCAGATCTTTTTTGCACACAGGCAATGATACACAAGTTCTGGGGGACTTGTTATTTGGGTATCTGGGAGCTCTTGTCCTTTTCCCAAAACACTGATTTCTTTTGCTTTATTTCAGTTTTCCAAAAGTGGAAGAACTGAGAGAAATGTCTCTTTTCATCGGATACTGATCAAAAGGAAGGACTGACTGCTGGGGTAGAAATGATAGGAAGGAATCTTGGGGGAAGTGACTACCTACAACTTGTAGTTTGTGATAAAAGGGAGGAAAGCAAGGCATAATCTGACACACACCACTAAGTGTGGCAGGGGTAATATATGTAATTGAATATATAGGTAAAGCCAGATTGTGAAAGGCCTTAAAAGCTAAAGGGAAGTGAAGGAGCTTACGAAACCACAGGCCTTTTGAAGTAGGTTTAGACCAGTTAACTTGAGATGGAGGTACTGTTACTCTCCAGCAGAAATTTTGTGGGCCGGACGAGGCTAATTTGACAAGTGTCTGAGCACGACTGGCCCGGTGCTAGGACTAGCCTCTGTTGCACGAGGCTTCCTCACTCCCACCTCGGGCCTCCAGCTCTCGGGATGGGGGAGGGTAAAAGCCGTGGGGCTCCAGGCCCGGGAGTTAGAAGCAGTTTCGCTTTTGATATATTCAATGTTGTCCTTATACTACGTTACATAAAGCCTTGAGACTTCAGGAGAGCTTTTTTTTGTTTAAATAAAGACAAATACAGCAGCCCTCTGTGCCTGTGGTTTTAAGAAAGACGCTCGATAATGTGTACATTTTGATTACTGCCCCATTAGGAATATGTAATCCAAGCTTTTGGTTTTTTAAATTAATAAGGATAATGTTGAGTCTCGGTGTTTGCATGAATTTCTGAGAAGATGATTTGATTTTCCTTCATAGTACTGTAATTTTTCTTTTATCTGCATCGTGCTAGATGAATTCCTTAAATAATGTTTGTAAAAACTGCAAAGGAAAAAAAAAAGCGAGTGTTCTACACGCTAACCCAGGGAGGCAGCGGAGGAGCGGTGGGGGAAGGGCGCAGGAGAGACAGGCTGCGTCCGGATGGAGAGGGAGGGGCGCTGCCTCCGGCCTAGGTTAGCGGGGTAGCCGGGCCCGGTAGTTCCGCGAAGATGGAACTACGCACCTCTCGCGACCCTAGCAGCCGAGAGGTTCTAGGCACGCGGACTGCACTTCAGACACACCCACACTTGGAGCCGCGAAATTGGGACTGGGGGGGAGCAGCAGAGGCCAGGAGGGGACGGGCCACCGAGTGACTGACATTCTCAGGGGCCAATGAGCAGCATGGTGAGTGTCTAGCTAGGGTGGGCAGCGCTTGAGTGGGGGTTGGGGGTAGGGGTGAGACTCGAATGCGTGGCTATTTTAATTCTTTTGGTTCCTTAGCCCGCTGAGATTAAGCGCTTTGCTGCTGAGTTGTGGCAGGAGGGGGCGTGGTCGGTGAAGAGGGCGGAGCAGGCGGGGAGGAGTGGGAAATATGAATGCGTTCCCTGGAGCCGCGAAGAAAACCCCGCGTTTCACAGGAACGGGAGCCCCAGAATGCGCAGGGAGGCCGGAGCGGGGAATTCAGGGAAGGGGAAAGGGGCAGAAGTCGGAAAGGTAGGGAGTTGGGAAGGAGGGGCAGGAGGTAGGCCGCCTCCCTCAGGGGGCAGCCAATGCCTGCCCTCCTTGGGGTCAGGTGATGTGTTGCTAGGCAGATTTTCCTTAGATTTAGCCGTCGGAGAGTCGGTTTTACTTCTCTGTTCTTTCTTTTCCTTTCCCAATTCTTTGATCTCGGGAATAAGACAAACTCCGACAAAGAAGTGTTCTCTTGAGGGGCGGAGGGCTGAGGAAGGTCATGTGAGCCCCCAGGAACTGCTAGCTGATGAGGGGGAGGGGAGACAGTTTTCTTAATTGCGCCTGCGCTGGCATGCAAGCCCAGAATGTCATTGCCCCTGACGACGTTGACTAGGGCGCTTGGGCTCGGGGCCAGTCGATGGCTCTGACAAGCTAGGGCTCCCCCTGCCGATCCTCAACTCTTAGTCCCAGGTCGTCTTCGCCTCCTGTGGTGCTTGACTAGGAGGAAATGTTGGGAATTCTGTGCAGTGTCCGATTCCCAGGCAACACAAACCAGCTCTGTCTGCCACAGGGCAGCCTTTGTCTGGTCTTTCAGTTTACATACCTGCTCTGGGCCCGCCCATCCTCTGCTGCCTCTGGCAACAAACAAACATCCAGACCCGAAGCTGAACCCTTAGGCATCGAGAAAATCGACTCATTGAAAGCTGATTGTTTCTACTTTAAACGGATAGAGTTTAAACTCCTTTTTTCCATTATTTTTTAACATGCATAGCTCAAAGTTTGTCGGGTTCTATGTTTAAAGGTTGAAGATATGTTACCAACAGTAAAAATTTAAATCCTGGGACAATTATCAAAAAAGATTGGGAAAAACCGCAGAAAGACCCTCAAGTCCCAAAAATTGATATTTAAATTGTAAAGGGATATGCAATGTCAAGGATTATTATGATTAGGCAGTTAGGTGGTACAGTGGATAGAGCACCAGCCCTGAAGTCAGGAGGACCCGAGTTTACATCTGCTCTCAGACACTTAGCACTTCCTAGCTGTGTGACCCTGGGCAAGTCACTTAACCCCAGCCTCAGGGAAAAAAAAAAAAAAAAGATTATTATGATTTATTCCCTGGATGCCCTGGTTCTTAGTCTATAGGGATTGCCTTGGACAAAGTTAGTGCCTATGGTCTTTTTCCTTTTGTGTGGGATGAGACCCCGGCTCAAATAAATCAAAGGAGATTTCTCAAGGCAAGGGCAGAATTTTATTATGATCCCTCAAGAAAGGGCATCTCCCTCCTCACAAGCAGTTAGGAAGGAGAGGTGAGGCCCAGGTAACAGACAAAAATTATAGAGGGGCCTGGGCTAACACCCCCTATAGGCTGGGTCTTTGCCCTCATTAGGCAGGGCAAATGACCTCACATTCTAAGTGAGTACAACCTTCCACCCAACCACATCTTTAGGATTGCTAAATTACCTTACGTGGGAGTTTCAATGCCAAGGTGCCCCAACAGTCTCAAAGAAAAAGTCCCACTCCTTGTAAACTATGTGATTTCTGGGGAAAGAAACCTGGCTCTGGGGCAGAGCCTACCTGCGCTCAGTCTTCAGAACACTTGTGAGACGGCTTTCACAGTTCACTTCATTCACTTTGATAGATTTAAAAATTAAAGGAAGGTCTCTTGGCCAAATTTCTGGCATCATAAGTAGCTTTGCCTCTCATAAGTTAGCAAATAGTTAATAGTTTTGGTGCCCAGGCTGTGTTTGGGGGTCTTGAAAAGGGAACAAGCAAGATAGGCTAGGGAATTAGAATATACCTCATTTATCACATTTATTTCATTTGGACCAGACCTTGGTTATGTGAGCTCTTCTTCCCTCTTTCAGAGTTCCCACCCTTTCTCTAGACCAGTGGTCCTCAACTTTTTAAACAGGGGCCAGTTCCCTGTCCCTCAGACTGTGGGAGGGCCCGACTATAGTAAAAACAAAACTTCACACTGTCTCTGCCCCTCAGCCCATTTGCCATAACCTGGCGGGCCGCATCTGCCTCGGGCCATAGTGTGAGAACCCTGTCTAGATACTATCCTACCTTGGTCTTTCAACCATAAGATTCAATATTTCTCTGATTCTACCTTTAGGGTTCCAGGTTTTCCTCACTAACCGCTTTTTACATCATCTTCTAGGAGACAAAATGTCTTTGGAACTTGTTTATAAAATCAGTTTCTTTGTGTATGACTCTTTTTTTTCTACAAGAATGAAGCATCCATAGGAGACAAATAGAGTGCAAATGCTGGGCCATGCAGAACATTCCTATAGGGGCATATTGATCTCTAAATTTGAGAGAGTTACCATGATGGATAAGGGGCCATTATCTTGTTCCTTTCATAGAAAATCTGTCAGCAATGAGAGACTAGGAAGAGATCACCAAATATGGTTCTAAGGAAACAGGCAGCCAGTCCTCAGAGCTCATGGGGTTCTTGCTACAAAGTCTTTGGCTATTCTTTATCTATGCAGATGCTTAGTCCTGAAGGTTGGGAACATCTAGAGTATATAGACAAGAAGAAGGTACAAGTGACTCCAGCTGAATTCCCAAGGTCTAGGTGACAGGTAAGCTTTTTCTTTTCCCTGATTTTGGTCACAAGTCATGTATCCTATCAGACATAGAGCTGAGCATTCCCAAATGGCAGATGGATCCCTTCTCTATAAGAGACTCTATATTGAGTTGGCCCTGCAATGCCATTTCAAGAGTTTTACATAAATTAGCATAGTATGGTTTACCCTATTGACCTGTTTCCTTAACAGCATTAGGAGTTATATTCCAGTATAGCTGAATAGCTTAGTCATTAGGGATACACATAAACAATTCAAAACAGTTGATCAAACAAAATGTTATTTCTCTTTCATCTCAGTTCTTCCATGAATAGCATTTGTTTGTTCGGTGATAACTTTAAAAAAGATAAAACTTTTTAATACTTGGCAAAATGTATTCTTCTGGAGGTCATATAGTCACTCATATCTTAAGCTTTCATATACTTCACATTCTGGTCATTCGGTGGAAACGGTCAACAAAAATTATTAAGCATCCGTTTTGTGAAGAGCCTTGCACTAGATATTGAAAGAGATAGAATTTGGATAAGGTCATTACCTTCCTGGACCTTGCAGTTTAACAGGAGGATATGCATAAAGAAATAACTGAGGTGCATAACAAAGTATCATATAAAGCCTGAAGGAATCACAGGTTAATTATACACTATTTCAAAGTCCGATTCTTTTTGTACAGCAAAACAACTGTTTGGACATGTATACGTATATTGTATTTAACTTATTGGTCAACCTGCCATCTGGGAGAGGGGGTGGGGAGAAGGAGGGGAAAAACTAGAACAAAAGGTTTTGCAATTGTCAATGCTGAAAAACTACCCATGCATATATCTTGTAAATGAAAAGCTAATAAAAAAAAAAACAAAAAAAACCGAACCCTGAAGAAAAAGTAGTTGTTGTCAACTGATATGAGGAATCTATGGAAGAAGCAGAATTTGATTTGATTTTAAAGATTTTAATCAGTGAATGAAAGTAAGAAACTCATTCAAATTTGCCATTCCCTCAAAATGTCATCTTATACCATTCATCCTTTGTATTCTTAAATTATTAGATTACTTTTTTATTTTTTACTTTAGATTGCTCTTTAGTCTTGTATTTTCTCATTGCCTCCTCACTTTTTAACCCATTTCTTCTGTTCTCCTAAGTCTACTGAAATTCCTTTCTTAAAGTTCAACAGTGATCTAATGGCTAAATCTTTTTTTGTTGTTGTTGCCCTTATACAAAATTTTTTTTTTATTTTTTAATTTCTTCAACATTAACCTTTGCAAAACCTTGTGTTGCAATTTTCCCCCCTTTCTCCAACCCCTTCCCTAGATGGCAAGTAGTCTAATATATAGTAAATATGGTAGAAATATATGTTAAATCCAATATATGCATATATATTTATACAATTATCTTGCTGCACAAGAAAAATCAAATCATACCAGAAAAAAAAAGAGAAAAAAAATGCAAACAAAAAGAGTAAAAATGCTGTGTTATGAGCCACACTTAATCCCCCCATAGTTCTCTCTCTGTATACAGATGGCTCTCTCCATTACAAGTGTATTGGCCAGAATCACTTTGTTGAAAAGAGCCAAGCGTATTACAGTTGTACATCAAATCCTTTGACACCAAGAGGAGTGTCATTGGGGGGAAAAGTACAGTTAAATTTGTCTAACTGTTGTATTCTAGAAAATTTTAGGTAGAGACTCCACAACTTTTTTAAAAACTCAGTTATATTGTATATCACAATAAGACTATACTATAATCAATTCTGATGGATGTCACTCTCTTCAATGATGATGATTTAGCTCACTTCCAATGATCTTGTGATGAAGAGAGTCATTAGAGAGAACTGTAAAACCAGAAAGAGAACTGTAGGAACTGAGTGTGGACCACAATATAGCATTGTTACTCTTTTTGTTGTTGTTTGCTTGCATTTTGTTGTCTTTCTCAGTTTTTTTTTTCTTTCTTGATCTGATTTTTCTTGTGCAGCAAGGTAACTATGTAAATATATTGGATTTAACATGTATTTTAGCATTAACAGGTATTGGATTACCTGCTATCTAGGGGAGGAGAGAGGAAAGGAGGGGAAAATTTGGAACACAAGGTTTTGCAAGGATCAATGTTGAAAAATTACCCATATATGTTTTGTAAATAAAAATCTTTAATTAAAAAGAGAGAGAGAGAGAAAGAGAGAGAGAACCATCTACAACCAGAAAGAGGACTCTGGGAACTGAATGTGGACCACAATATAGCATTGTCACTCTTTTTGTAGTTGTTTGCTTACATTTTGTTTTCTTTCTCATTTTTTTCCCTTTTTGATCTGATTTTTCTTGTGCATACATATATTGGATTTAACATATTTTACCATGTTTAACATATATTAGGTTACTTACCATCTAGGAGATGGGGTTGGGAAAAGGGGGGAAATTTGGAACACAAAGTTTTGTAAGGGTCAGTGTTGAAAAATTATCCATGCATATGTTTTGAAAATTAAAATCTCTAATAAAATTTTTAAAAATTAATTGTTATTTCTGAAAATACATGCAAAGATAGTTTTCTTACAAAACCTTGTTCCATGTTTTTCTCCTTCCTCCCTTACCTCTCCCCTTTCCTAGATAGCAAGTAATCCAATATAGGTCAAACATGTACATTTCTTCTAAACTTATTTCCACATTTATCATGTTACACAAGAACAATGGGTGCTGATTTCAGGGAATAGTTAGTGGTCCAGTTTGGTTTGCTGTATAATATATAAGGGTATATATTAGGAAGAACTTAGAAAACAAAGCTAAAACTGTGTATTTTAGGCAATTTGGAGCTATTCTTTAGATCTGTTCCTTAGGAAGATTATTTTGGCAACTATATGAAGAAAGGATTGGAGAAGGAAGTGGAGATAGGGAAGCCATTTAGGAAACTATTACATTAACCCTGATCAGTGATGATGAGTTTGAAATTGTAGCTGGAGAGAAAGGGACCCATTTAAGAGTTAATGTCAATAAGTGAGCAACTGATTGGAAATGGGAAAAAGAATAAAGAATTAATAAGGACTAAGGATTCCAACATGGGTTCCTAGGAGAACACAGAAATAGGAAAATGTAAAGGAAGGAATGTGCTGAGGATTCAGGTTCAGTATTATTCATGTTGAATTTCAGGTGCTGGCAGACCTGGTAGAAATGTTAAGCAGACTCTGGGTCCTGATGTCCAGGAAAGAAGATGAGTGTGTAGGGGGTGTTCAAAGGACAGTGAGGCAGTTTGGCATGTGACAAAGCTGGAAAGGTTGTGGCATCAAATCGTGGGATGTCTTGTTCTGGCAAAGAAATGTGAATTTTACTTAATATTTGGGAGTCATGGAGAATTCTTTAGTGACATGAACAAATCTTTGCATAAGGCAGATTAGTTTCACTGGAGCTTAAAGAATGAATTAGAAAAGGAAAAGAATGAAAATTATGTTATCTATTGAAATAGTTCAGATTACTGAAGCTATATCAGGGTAGTGGTTGTGGGAACAAAGAGGAGAAGGATATGAGATATATTGCTGGGGTAGAATCAATAGGCTTAGGTAACCAGCTGGGAATAAGAGAAAAAAGAGCAAAAGGTAATTCCAATTTTCAAAGATGAGAGATTGAACGAATTTTACTGCCAGTAAGTAGAATCAGAAGTAAGGGAAGAGATTTAGAGGAAAAGTTTTGGTTTCTCATATAGTAAGTTTGAGGTGCTGCTAGGACACCCAAATAGAAATGTCCTGTTAACAGTTTCATTTCTGGGACTTGAAAGGAGAAATACTGAATCCCAAAGAGATTATAAAAAGGAAAAGGGACCCACATGTGCAAAAATGTGCAGTGGCCAGAAACTGGAAACTGAGTGGATGCCCATCAATTGGAGAATGGCTGAATAAGTTGTACTATATGAATGTTATGGAATAAAGTTGTACTATGTGAATGTTATGGAATATTATTGTTCTGTAAGAAATGACCAGCAGGATGATTTCAGAAAGGCCTGGAGAGACTTACATGAAGTGATGCTAAGTGAAGTGAGTAGAACCAGGAGATCATTGTACAAAATTATATAATGATCAACTGTGATAGATTTGGCTCTTTTCAACAATGAAGTGATTCAGGCCAGTTCCAATGATCTTGTGATAGAGAGAGCCATCTGCACCCAGAGAGAGGACTGTGGGGACTGGGTATAGATCACAACATAGTATTTTCATCTTGTTGTTTGCTTGCTTTTTGCTTTTTTTTTTTCTTATTTTCCCCTCATTTTTGATCTGATTTTTCTTGTGCAGCTTGATAAGTGTGGAAATATGTTTAGAAGAATTGCACATATTTAACCTATATTATTTGTTGTCTAGGGGAGAGGGTTGAAGGGGAGGGGAGGGAGAGCAATTCAGAACACAGGTTTTGCAAGAGTGGATATTGAAAGCTATCTTTGTATGTTATTTTGAAAATAAAAGGCTATTTAAAAAAAAAAAAAGAAAGAAAAGAAAGGAGACACCATGATTAAAGAGAGAGACTAGGGAGTCACCTCTGCATTAGCATAGCTAATGTTGTAGGAGTAGATATGATTGTGAAGGGAGAGCAAAAACTGGCAGGGGCAGAAACTTGGGGGACACTCCCTTTAAGGAATTTGAAAGAGGATAAGAAGGCTAGGAAGAAACCAGAAAAGGAGGAATTAGAGATAAAATATTCAGAAGAAGGGAAGAGAGAATACTCCAGAGGAATGGATAGTAAGTGTCATAAGGGGAAAGAAAAGGAAAGGGAAAAATGCCTTTGGAGATAGTTCTGAGAAAGTAACTGGTGACTTTGAAGAGAGCAGTTTCAGTAGAATGGAAATGAAACAAAAGTTCAAGTGTTTTAGGGTAGAGTAAATTATTGAGTATTGGAGACATTGGGTGTTGATAACTCTCTCAAAATATATGGTAGTGAAGAAAAAAGAGTGAGTCAAAAGAAAGGGTTTTGGTTTTATTCTTTTTCTTAGAATAAGAGATGTCTGAATGTGTTTGTAGGCAGTTAAAAAGAAGCCAATGATAAGAAAGTAATTGAAGATACAAGAGACAATAGGAATGATTGCTGAAATGAGGTCCTAGGTGAGGGAGAGAAAGAAGAACAAGGTTATAGATGGAGGGATCAGTTTTAGTAAGAAGATAAAGAAGGCAAGGAGAGTATTGATAGTATATTAAAATTTGGAGGAGGGGAGTTGAGGGAACTTCATTTGTATGATTTCAATCTTTTCAAGTGAAGTAAGAATTATCTGGGAAGATTTAATCTGAGGACAGAAACTCAGAAATTGTTCTGGGCAAGACGTCTTCAGATCTTTGAATGTGATTTGGATAAGAATTTGGGATGACCCATTTGTATTTTGAGTATTCAAGAAGCAGAGCTTATTGAACTTTTTCCACTTATATAAAATAGATAAACAAATCAAACATTTATTGATAATATACCATAATTTTACAACCCTCACGTTCAATTATGAGACTTGAGATGGGGTTACAACCTACAGTCTTCTAAGAAACTGGGATTTAGAGTACAAGGATTAAGTTTGAGATTGTGTTCCAGGATTTGGTTCTTCTTGGAGAGGAAATGTAGAAAGAGGCCAACACAGTAGCCTAATAAATATTGGTTACATAAGTAAAAAAGATACAAGGAATTCCTTCAAATCCTAAAAACTTCACTGATAAAAAGGAGCTTTGAAAAGCCAGGTATTAACAGATCATTCACATAAACCTAATTTATAACCTTTGAATCTGGATTTGGGGCATATAAACTATAAACTCAGCACTGACTCTTAAACATCTCATGCCCAGAGAACTGGGGTATTATCAGGATATGGGGCCACACTGGGCCTTCTCTCTTTATGGCCTATGCTCAGAGTAGCTTATCATTTTAGTAGTAGGATCCTTCAACCCTCCACCCTTCCTCAGGCATGGATTTGGTGATGAGTTGGTAGATATTAAAAAATATTAAAAGATTCAGATCTAAAAATGATGTTATCCATCTTCAGAGAAACAGAATAAAAATATGTGTGTATATCTCTGTATTTGTATGGATCTATGTATATGTATATACATATGTGTTTGTTTTTATGTATGTATATGTAAATATATCTGTGATTAACTGTAGCCTGTTTGGGGGAAGAAAAGAAAAAAAAGAATAAAGTAAAAAGTGCACAGTACAGAACAAAAGAAAACCTACAGAGAAGCAAAAAGTTTAGAATACAATGTGTAGAATTTATTATATATACTTTCTTGAAGTGGAAATTTATTGTTTCTGATTTGAATCGTCTTATGTTCTGCTGTGCATATAACAATGATTTTTTATTTTTATATTTTGTATCTAAGCTTTAAATAAGTACACTTTTTAAAAAAGACATGGATATGATTACCCAAGGGTAATTCATGGCTTAACATTATTTGTTACACTCTTATTGGTTCCATGTGTTCAGAATTCCCAAGGACTTTCCTCATGTATGACTGCTTTCTCTGTAAGAAAAAGGAACCCCCGGGGGCAGGATCTGCTAGAAGTACTTGATTATGCTTAGTATGAGTAGAAAAGCCTAGTCATGAAGGACAAGGATAATTGTGATGAAGGCGCACTCCAGATATGGAGGACTTGGCATCCAGTTGGAATTGAGAGACATTTGCTTAGACACTTAGGAGAAAGTGAAGGATCCCTTCAGTGTAAAGTGTAAAACTATGTTTAGTTGTAGAGGGCTGGAACTCTGGAGAAGTATACTTGAAATAATGTGTTAACTCAGTGGAATTGATGAGATGATGATTCTCTAGTTCACATATATACGTAATACTTAGTATGATGATGTAATGTTCTCTAGTTCACACATATTCAATGTGCTATAATGATGTAATTGTACTAAGGCAGATAAGGGCTGAGAAGGACTGGAAATGAGAAATTCCATTTTTGACCAGTCTCATGGTGGCTCTCCTGCCTTCATCACTTCTCCACCAAAAAGACCAAGGCCTGTCCAAAGGACCTCCAAGAAAGCTAGCCTGAACGTTACATTTAGTTATTTGGATGTGAAGCACTGGAGAGCATGTACCAGGACTTTCTGGGGGTCAAGGGACAAGGACAAAGGAAGTCAGCCACAGCCTCTGAAAAAACATATCAAGATAGAGGCAGTTAAGTGTACTTTCTTTTTAAGTCTGGCAAAGAAATATTTGTAAAACTCTGCCTCCCCAAAAACATTTTTGGGGAGACACTTCAAATAGGAGACTTGAGTAGCTTGTATGCAGTCAGCTAGATGGTATGGGGATAGAACACTAGTCTTGGAATCAGGATGACCTGAGTTCAAATCTCTGCCTCAGATTTTTATTAATTATGTGATCACAGCCTCTGTACCTCCATCTTGTCACTGTTGATTTATTCCTATTCCTGTTCTCAGCTCCTTCCCTTGTATAATTTGTTAAAGGTGACAAGGAACTTGATTGCCTTTTTCCTCAAATTCTTACCAAGAAATCTTCTAGTTTCACAGCAAGACTGTTGTGAGGCCAGGTCACCTCTCACAAGAAAAGAATAATTCCATTCAATGAATGTTCATTAGCACTAACTGTGCTTGTGTGCCCTGTATCCAGGTTGCATGAGATCTGTGGGCACATAAGTTACATGGGCACAGCCTTCAGAAGGACAGTGTGTATTGGGGGAAGCAGTTTATGCATACACAAACAACTTTTCGTTGGTTATTCAGTAGTTTCTGCCATGTCTGATTCTTCATGATCCTGCTTGGAGTTTTCTTGGCAGAGATTCTGAAGTGATTTGCCATTTCTTCCTCTAGCTCATTTTACACATGAGGAAACTGAGGCACACAGAGTTAAGTGACTTGCTCAGGGTTACACAGCTAGTAAGGGTCTAAGGCCAGATTTAAACTCAGGAAGAAGTATTACTCTCCATTGTGCCACCTCACTGTCTATACACAAATAACTACAATGCAATATAAAACAAAACAAGGATATGAGAGAAGACCTAAGCGCCATGTGCTGTCTTAGGGATAAGTGGTATTGACTAGGAGGCGGGAAGTTGGGAAGAGAGTCTGAAGCAAGTGATGTTTGAATTAAGTTTTAAAATATAGGTAGGAGTTTAGTTCCACAGACAGGAAGGGGTGGGAGGGGAATTTCAGTCATAAAGAGCAGTATGAACATAGGAACAGGGGCAAGGAAGATGTGTAAGGATCTGCACACTAGGGATATACTGACAGGATTTAGATGAAACAACCCCCAAAAGGCAAGGTGTCATAGTGGGCAGGGCCTAGGATGCCAAGCTGAAGAATTTGAAGAAGTTCCTCGAAGCTAATTTTAGATCAGGCTCTGATTGGAGAGCTAGTGAAGGATTTTTTTTTAACAGAAGAGTATATATACATTTATATGCATATAAATAGATGTATGCATAATAAAGATCCATGGTGATGTCAAGAAGGATAAATTGGAGGGAGAGGAATCCAGAAAAAGTCAGATCATTTAGGATTTTGTTGTAGCAGTCCAGTGAGTTACTAGGTTGGTGACAATCAAAATAAAGAGGCAGCGGCAGATGCAAGGCATATTGTGGAAGTGGAACCAACAGGTCTTGTTAACTGATTTGTGAAAGACAGGGAAGAGTCACAAAAAACACAAAGATTTCCCACCTAGAAGATAAGTTTAATTGATGTTACTGAATACATCAATGAAGTCAGAAAGAGAAAGATTGTAAATAAAATGTAAACTATTGAAAAATCTCATGTGCATCTATAAGCAGAGTATCCCAAAAGTCTTCTTGAAGTCTTAAACTATTAAAAGCTTATTTTTAAAAAATAGTTTATTTTTTAAACTCTATGCTATTAGAGCTTAAAGCTGCAGAAAAACTTTTGAGACACAGTGTAAAGTTTTTCCTTGCATCAAGCCTAAATTTTCCTCTCTAAATTTCAAACACCATTCTTAGTTCTGTCCTTGAGGCCAATGAAAATGAATCTAGTCCTTCTTCCATTCCCCTCAGGTACTTGATGATAACTGTTATCATCTGTTATAACTTCCCCTGAAGCCTTCCTATCTCCCCATCTTGAGGTTTAATATACTCTTTTTCTTTTAAACTCCAGGAGTTTTTAACCTGGGGCTCATAAACTTTTTTCATAAAATATTTTGATAAATATATTTTAATATAATTCATTTCCTGTGTAATCTTATATATTTTATTTTATACATTTAATAACATTATTCTGAGAATATGTCCATAGGCTTTACCAGGCTTAGAAGAGAGTCCATGGCACAAGAAAGTTTAAGATCCCCTGCTTTAATTGATCCTCATGTAGCAGAATCTCTAAGCCCTTCATCAGCCTGGTTGCCTTTTTTTGGATACTTGCCTGCTTATCAGTGTTCTTCTTAAAATATGATGCTTAGGTCTATATATATTGTTGATATGATTGACAAATGAGAATTTGATAACTATGTGGTAAGACACTGAATTTGACTGGATACAGAAATGTGCTAAAGCAATAAGTTTGTCAATGTGTAATATTAAAAAAAATTCTTTTTTCTTGTCATCTTAGTAACAATCAACAAAAATAAACATCAAAATATAAAAGTAAAAGTATGAAAAAACAGGCCTGTTATTTATAGTTTTTAAAGTATTTATTTACAATTAACAAAAAAAAGTCTTGTTTCTCTGTCTCATTTTGAACTTTTAAAGAAAGAGACCCTTTCTAACAAAAGAGAATTCAAGAGGCTGAGTATTTATTTCCTAGTTGTACACACTGCCACAATCTACTTTTGGGGTTCTTACTTACACAGTCTAGCTTGAAGTTCCTGTATGACAGAAAGCTCATCCTTTGTTCTATTTAACTGTGCTGCTTAAATTTTCCTCCATTTAAGGAATTCCTGAAAAATTGTTAGAAGGGCAGGTACAACTCCTACAAGAAGCAAAAAGCCGTGGTACACAGTTTACTGGGAGTGCCATAACCATGTCCAATGTTGTGAACTCATATAGCAAGGGCTTATTGAGAACAAAAGGTACTGTTTATGATGAGGGAACATTGCCATTCTCTAGAGTTAGAGGATTTTGGCTGCCAGGAAAACAAGAAAAATCATCAGTTCCACAAAAAGCAATACAATTTTAGAAGAGAGAAGAGGATTTATTTAGGAGCATTGATAATTTGTTGTCTTCTCAGATACTGTGCATTGAAGCCTTTTCCAGGATCCTACAAGGGAAATGACCAATGGACAAGGGCCTCAGCCATAGCCTCAGTCCCTGGAAAAGCATTCTATTAAGTATTACAAGGTGGAGACAGGTGAGATCACTTTTTCCCTGAATAAAATATACATTTGTAGAGTATGGTTCCTCTTGGGCACCAGCCTGATTGTGCACTCACTTTCCTCCCTTCCCCTGCCCCTTAAATAATAACTTTCTAAGGGAATCAGGGTTGTTCCCATGTTAATTTAGCTGATATAAGATGATATGATGTTGCAGGATTGCT
This sequence comes from Sminthopsis crassicaudata, assembly GCF_048593235.1. Lineage (NCBI taxonomy): Eukaryota > Metazoa > Chordata > Mammalia > Dasyuromorphia > Dasyuridae > Sminthopsis > Sminthopsis crassicaudata. The sequence goes on from NC_133617.1 coordinate 397,106,004, forward strand.
CTTAGGTCCTGATTCTAGGACAGTGGAAAACCATAAAGCTACAATAACTAATTATGACATAGAGTTGCAGTCCTAGCTCAACTGAGCTAAAAATGGAGGACCCATACTATGCCCCTTCCACAATCTCAACTTTTTTCTCTTCCATTAGCTTTTTCTATTTCCTCTTCTTTTTCCTTCCTTTCTATCTCCTCTCTCTTTAGAAAGAACTAAGTTCTGAGACAGCTTTTCTCATCCTCGCTACAGGCTTTTATTAGGATACAAATGAAACCTTTCTTTCCCTTATATTTTAAAGTCAGGCAATGTACAGTTGATGTTAAAATTTGAAGGAACATTATCTAGCCCTACTCATTCATTTTAAAGAAAAGAAAACTGAGACGTAGAGAAGGGAAATGACCATTCAATTTTGTGTAGAAATGAGTTCAGTCCAGTTCTCCCCTCTTTCACACTTCTCCAATATTATGGTAAATTTACCAAAAGGCCATGACCTGAAAAAGCCTGCTCTGGTGGGTGGCACATTGAACCAGAAGCCAAGTGTTGCTAGCACCATTGAATTGCATGATCTTGGGCAAGTTATTTCACCCTTCTGAGTAATCTACTCCATTTGTAAAATAGAAATAGTACCATAGGGATGTCATAAGGATATTTATTTCAGTAATTCCAAAATAAATGACTTTAATCTTAAAACTTTTTTTTCACTAGCATAGATCACAACCCTCTGCACTTTAGTAAATGCTCTTCATGTTGCTTTGGCCAAAAAATAATAATTTTTAGCCAACCCAATGATAAGTCTGAATTTAGCTAAGCTGGTCCTTGGATTGTGACAGATTGAAGTCCAGTCTTGGTTCACTGGCTTAGCTATCAAGAGCCCAAGTTCATCCCCCAACCTCCCTAGAGTGAGGTCTTGGAGGACTAGTGGAAGAGAAAGAAAAGAGTACAGAAACACATACTACATAGTAATGATAGTAACATTTGCCTAAAGCTATAAGGTTTACAAAGTTCCAGTGGAGAATCCATTTTGTTTGATCATGAATATTAGTTCTTTTGTTTATTTATTTATTTATTTGAAGAAACAGAATAAGCAAAAAAAAAAAAAAAACCAACAACAACAGAAATGCAATACAAACCAAAGGAGAACATTATCATGTCCCCAGCAAATCAGGGAGTATTCAAAATTTGTAACAACAAATACCAGTTTAAGAAAGTATACGTATTAGTAGAAGAAATTCTATTCATGAGTGTCCATCATTTCTTTACTTCTTTGTAAATTGCTCTTTTGTTCTCTGCTGTGCACCTTATTTACTTTATTGTTTTTTTTCCTCCTTTTATTCCCCCCTCCACTCCCCTGCCCCAGGCTATAGTTAAGAAAGGACAGACACACACAGAGAAACACACAAAAGGAGATACCTTTCATTCTCTTGACCATATGTACACATATATTTATGCATAAATAGATGCACACACATAGGTCTTTCATCTTTTCAAGTTGAATCTGGAGGACCCCTGTTCTGCCCCAAGTCTTCTTAATTTTTCACCAATAGATGTTTGCCCTGAAGTACAAATTTCTCCTGTTTGTGAGGGAAATTGGGAGAGCTTGAAATTTACCAACCTACTCCACTATCTTCCCAGAATCCTTTGCATATTTGTTACAAAGACTGTTTTTCTTTTCTCTTGTAGATGAGGGAAGAGGAAAAAGAGAAGGGAGGAAAAATAAAATGAAGTGAAAAATGTATAAAGTCTTTCCTTCATAAGATATAATTATCTTGGACATGTTGAGGACAAATAAGTGCATTTAGAGATAGAAAGCAAAGTAAATGATGCATGCAGTCTCATAAGCTTATGAGCTATGGCTTCCCCTTAACTGTAATCATACTAATTAAGCTTTCTTAGCAGTTTTATTACCCATGGAATTCCTAAGGTTAAGGGCAAGTTCCTGGTAAATGGTCCCTTTTTCTACAAGAAGGAAAAAGCCCTGGAGACCAGAGTCTATGGAAGGGCAGAACCTATGCTCTTTATGGATGCAGAGATCAAGGCCAATAAGAGGGTAACTAATGAAGGAAGCACTGCATGCTCCAGACCTAGAGGACATGGCAGCCATAAGGAAACAAGAGTAAAGCATTAGGATGGTTCTACAGGAAGCAACAGACAGTACTTAGAAAGAATAAATACTTGCTCCAAGGTGGAGATTGGGTCCTACCTGTCTGGATGCCCAGCTCCATGTCACTCACAAAGACTATCCAGGGAGGTCCAGCTGACAGTTTTTTTTTTTTTTTTTTAAAGGGGGACTTCCATTTGAAATCCCAGTACTTACCAAAGACTCCACTTAAGAACAAGAACAAGAAAACTAGAACATGAGTTCATTCTTTTTTGTGACTGATGAAGACCAAATACAAAATGTACATATCATAGACACTTACTAAATTCTATGTGAAGGGTATTATGCTTAATCCTGGAGGAAATATAAAATTTAGCTATGGGTCAAATTGAGGAATTTACTCTTAGGTGTCTGGGAGGGGCGAAAGTCACAAATGTGGATAACTCATGTAATAATATATGCTAAGTGCATTAGAGAATGACAATATTCTCCGTGGCCCTGACTCTGGGTGGGACAATGTTAGAGAAGACCTCTTCAGCCTCCTCAGTTCATGTAACCACGTGCATCTTCTTTCTACCTCAGCCACACAAATAATGATACCCTGGAACCTCATTTTCACCCAGGAATGTTTTGCTTGTTTGAGGTTTGTTTGGTTGTTTTTGGTTTTGTTTTTTGCTAGGCAATTGCAGTTAAGTGCCTTGCTCAGGCAAATTAAGTGTCTGAAGCTAGATTTGAACTCAAGTCCTCCAGACTCCAGTCCTTGTGCTCCATCCACTGTACCACCTCACTATCCTCACCTCCATGATCCCCAGCCCTGAAGTTGCTTTTTGGACATAACCTGTTGTTCCATTTCTCCCTGAATCTTTTTGTATGAAGCCTATAACTTGTCCTCACTACAGCCTCCATTCTTTCCATCCGCTTTTTCAGACCCTAGCTCCTACTCTGGCCTCGCCTCCCTCCCTTGAAAACCTGTAGTTGACCAGTTTAACCTGGTACAGCCCTCACCTGGGTTACTCTCACCATCCGAACTTGGCTGTCCCTCCTTCATTCTCAGCAGAATAGCTCTTCGTTAGGATGCCACAGAGCACTACTCTAGGTTTTCAGGCCACCTCCCGGGTTACCCTCCCACTCTGAAGAAGACCTCATGTCAGTCTTTCCTAAGAGCACTGAGGCCACCTATCAAGAGTTCCCTCTTCCAACTCTAGACCTCAATTCCCTTCAACATCCTCTCCTTGCCCTTTACTTCCATCTGTAAGATATAGTGGTTTTTCCCCCAAGCCACCTCTACTTGAGCCCTTGTCCCATTTTCTCTTCCAAAATCTTTCCCCTTCAGTTGTACTCTCTTTCTTTGTAACCGCTAGGCTCTCTTTTTCTGCTGGCTCCTTATCTGTTTTCCACAAATTCACTGTTGAAAAGAGCCAAGTTCATCACAGTTGATCATATAATCTAATTGTTATTGTGTATGATGAATATTCTCTTGGTTCTGCTTACTTCACTCAGCATCATTTCATGTAAGACTTTCCAGGTTTTTCTGAAATCCAGCCTGCTCAACATTTCTTATAGAACAATAATATTCTATTACCTGTATATACCATAACTTACTCAGCCATTCTCCAGTTGATGGGAATCTATTAATTTCCAATTCTTTGCTACCACAAAAAGGGCTGCTACAAACATTTTTGCACATGTGGGTCCTTTTCCCTTTTTTATGTTCTCTTTAGTATACATGCCCAATAGTGAGACTACTAGATCAAAGAGTATGCACAGTTATAGCCCGTTTAGGCATAAGAACTCATTATCTTTCTCCCAGAATCTTTTTCTTTTCCAAACTTCCTTGTTTCGGTGGAGAGAACCACAAACCCTCCAAGCACCCAGTGTGCAAACTTAGTCATGTATTATCAAAGGCCCAGACTTGTCCATTCTAACTCCACTCCTTCCCACACAGCTCTTTGTCTCCAGTTATAGGACCACCACCCCAGATCAGGCACTCATTACTCATTGATTGCTGAAGCCTTCTAACTGCTTCAATTCTTGCTCCTGTCAAATTGAAATTTCTTTTTGAAAAGGTTATTTATTTAGTATATTTTTTCCTAGTTACATGTAAAAACAATTTTTAACATTTTTTTTTAAACTTTTGATTTCCAAATTCTTTCCCTCCTTCTACTTCCCCTCATTAAGAAGGTATACAATTTGCTATAGGTTATATATAAGTCATGAAAATATTTCCAGATTATATACTGAATTTCTTAAAGTACAGTTTGGATTATTTCTTTTTCCTTGCTCTGTGAACTGTTCCTTTAACCCAGGCAACCAAGTTGTTGTTGTTTTGACTAACTGTTTTTAAAAGATTTTGCGGCTAGGCTACTGTCTGAAAAAGATTCTGTTTTTAGCAGCGTTAGTACCCCTGTCATGGCTTAGAGCCAATATTATGGTATATAAACTTTCTTTTCCCATCCTAATAGCTAATTATTTACTTATGCTATTTGGTCTGCCTGTTTTGGCAAAATAAAGCTTTGACTTATATAGAGAATCCTGCACAAGTGTTCTCACTCTGACTGAACCAATTTGTTCTTGGACAAGAGTACGATTAAATGTTTTTTATTCTCCCTTACCCTCTCCACTCTAGGCAGATTGGTCTACTTGCCTGAACAAGACAGTCTGTTTTCTGCCTCTTTTCTTTTGCACAGGCTGTCCCCCCACTAGAATGTATACTTCTTAAGAATGTAGACTGTTTATATATATATTTGGCTCAGTATTCCTAATATCTTCCCATAACAGAGTAGACATTTAAATGCTTGAAGATAAAAGGAAAGTTAGAATGGGTCCAAGTTATAAGGATCCTTGAATATTAAGGAGAGGAGGTTGAACCTTCTAGGGAAGCAAAGGGGTGCCAATAATTAGCCTTGGAAAGAGAAATAGCATAACCAGATCTATAAAAAAGAAATAGAAACTCTTCCTGCTGGCCATAGATTTGAGCCTCTATCTTTAGCAGAAGTGCTATCTTCTTTCAAGAGAACTTTTTGAGTTTGAGACCAATTCATATTTATTTCCCTTTGAGGTTTCATATGTAGGCATTTTGCCATTGTAGACCTCTTCTAAGTTTGTATTCTGATCTTCCCTGTTGCCACAGTAGCTTTCTATGGCCAGGGCTCTTTTGGGGTTTTTTGCTCATTTTTAAAAGTTGAGCTCTGCTCCTAGCACTCAGGGGATTCTGTCCCAAGCTTCTTTTGCTGGAAGACAGAGATCTGGCCTTTGGCTTTCTGTGCTGGAGCCTGAAGTGCTGGCAGCTTGCCCACTGCACTGGGGGGCCCTTCTTAGTTGCACCTGTTTTGCCTTCTGCTGAAAGGCCACATGTGTAATATAGTGGAAAGCCCTTGGGGTGACCAAGGATATGTAGTATTCTAGGGCCTTGGCCAAATTATTTTGATTTCTGTGTCTCTGTTTCCTCACCTGTAAAAGAGATATAATAAGCCTGTACTGTCTACATCACAACATTGTTGTGAGGAAAATGCTTTGTAAAGTGTAAGCAAGAATGGTGGTTACTATTCTAGCCAGCAGAGCCTGAGTCCCTCTCCTTGCTATGGCAACAGTTGTCCCCTAAGGCCTAGTATTAGGACAATATTATATAGGACTGGGGCAGTAACAGTCCTGGTGGACAGGATAACACTTTTATATATATAGGAACTAAAGGCAGTTTTAGGTGTGGAAGGAAAGGGAGAGGAGTACAGTCCTGAGTGAAGCTTTTCATTCTGACAAAAAAGTAGGATGGTAGAGAATAAGTCAAGTCTAGAGCAAAAGAAGTGATCATCATAATCCCTTTTTGTCAGATCATACATGGAGTATTGTGTGCAACATGAGGTTTCTAATATTTTAGAAAGAAGTTGAGAAAATGTCCAGAGAAGGATAAGCAGCAGCATAGAGTGAGTGGGCGCTAGAGTTCCATTGAACTATCCAGTTTTAAACTGGATGAGAAAAGACTTAGATCTGGGAGGAGATGATGACTATGGAAGTGTAATTAGATTTTGGTAGGGGGAGGGGGAGAAAGCCCTAAAGAGCAGAAAATTTAGATTTGATGTAAAGAAAATTTTCTTAATAATTAGATTTATCCAAAAGTGGAAGGACCTACTTCTGGTGATAAAACGCTCCCTATTGTTGAAGTTGGGAAGAGGACCCCAAACTTTGGGGTCATAGACTGATGTTGCAAGGTGTCTCAAAAGAATTTGCAGTCTTGAACCCATTTCCTAGTCAAGGGGCAAAGTTTATTGTAATTGCATTGCCGTTACAAGCAGGCTAAATTCCAAAAGAAATTAGCAAAGTCCTAAGAGAGAGGAGACCCCTTTATCCAACTTTCTATCATTGATATTATAATTCTATAGCCCAAAGAGTGGTCTCCAGATTTTCATTTTTACTGACCAGATTATCAGTCAGCAATGAATTGAGCGGTGGTCTATTCAGAATCAGACAGATTGTTATTCTTAAATTGGGAGTGTGGAAGACCCTGAGGATTATTGACTGATTGTTAGAATAGAAGTCCCCCTTAAAATCAGGGGTCCTCAAATGCTATATTACATCACTATCACTGGTGGTCTTCAAGTAGCAACGTGTGATCACTTGTCAGAAATTTTATAGAGGAGTTTCCTATTTGGGTACAGATTTGACAAAATGACCTCTGAGAGCCCTCTCAGTTCTGAGATTCTGGGATTGAGGATCTAAGACATGAAGATAGAAGTTAGGTTTTAGGGTGAGTTCCAAGTGTTGTAGTCATGGTGTTCTATGAGAAGCTCTCTGAGGGTAGAAGAGTTGAAGGGATATGGAGATTCTGGGAAGAAGGAGTCAGTTACCCTCATACCACTAAGACATAGTAGGGTGGTTATCCCTTTTAGTCTAAGAATTAGAAATCTGGTCTGAATAATGAGATGACAGTGAGAGTGAGCCACATGGTACCAGAGCCATAAGGACAAAACTAGATAAAATAAAGGATAAAAAGGAAAATTCTTGAATCTGAAACAAAATCATGCTATGTTCAAGGCACAAAAATGAAACTCCATTCCCCCTTTAATCTGGTCCACGGTCCTATTCATATCAGTACTCACTTCTTTCCCAGTTAGCTACAAATAATTCTCTTGAGAGTCACCTCCTAGGAACTCAGAATTCTCAGTTTGGAAGACATGGCAAAGCAGAAAAACTTGGGGGTTGAGGGCCATCTAAGATGGGTAGAGTAAAATAGAAATATAATGTGGGAACCTTGAGACAAGATGTCTGCATTCTGGGGGAAGAGGAGGATCATGATAATGAGGGAAAGGAAAGGGGGAAACGCCATTTTTCGGCGCATAGATAATCCCATAAGGTGCAGTGTCTCCTGTAAAATGAATTTACAGGCCCGAAAACATAGATTGATAAATAAAAAGGTTTATTGTAGGAATTTGAAAGTAAAGTTCAGTTAGAGAGACGCCAGGGCCAGAGGTGGCCGCTGGACGGGCAGGAACCCCTACATGGCTGGAAGGATACCATGTGTTGGCTGGGAGGGCTCCTGCAAAGAGGGCATTCCTGCTCACCTCTTTTATACTCAAAAGATGATGGGCGGTACCCCTAAGTTCTCCGCGATTTTTTCAGTTAGCTCAGATCAGGTGAGGGCTGGGGGAAGCTGAGCTGAGAGTGGGGGCTGGGCCCGGATATTCAAAGGGTACATTTGACCAAGATTTGTGAATCAAGGTCAACCTGGTTTGGGCAATTAGAAAGGAATCTTAAAGGGACTTCAACCCCCATCAATGATAAAGTCAGGCCAGTGATAGGACATCTAGCTTTAAGTAAAGGGATCAGGAATGGGGAGCAAGATTCTAGCATATATTCAAATTGTCAGAGTTGCTATGGGAAAACAGACATATTGATACACTGCTGGTGGAAAGTGGTTTAACTATTCTGGATTTCATTCTGGAATTAGGCAAAATCAATGACAACTTGTGTCTATCCCCTTTGACCCAGCAGTTCTACTAGGCTTATATCTTAATGAAGTAATGAAAAAGTATTAAGTTCTTACTATGTGACAAGCACTATATTAAGAACTGGGTATACAAATAGAAAAATAAGACAGTCCTTGCTTTCAAAGGGCTCATATTCTAATTGAGAGAGTAAACAAATAAGGGAAGGGTTAGATAGAAGTAAGTCAGGACAGAAATAAAGATCCACTATATACCAAAATATTAATAGTGCTGCTTGTTAGCAAAAACTGGAAGTAAGTTGTGCTTTCACTTGAGGAGTAGATGAAAATTGTCTAATATATGTTGTGCATTAATAAATGACAAATATGAAGAATTTAGAGAAATATGGGATTGCTTATGTAATAGAGAAATAGAGCCAAAACAAGAGAATAATAGATGTAATGTTATCACACTGTAAATAAGAGATCACCAAAAGAAGTTGAATCCTGAATAATTGAAAAACTAATGAAGGTTGTGGAGAAGGCAGAATGAAATAAACTTCTTCCTTTATGGAAGAGAGGTGGAAGACTTCTAGGACAGAATATTTCATATATTGCCAGATACGATATTGGATCGTTTACTCATTGTTTTTCTTTGTCAAATGGGAGAGTTCAGTCTGGAAGATTGGAATAGGAAATGACTGATGTAAATACAAAAGATAGCATTCATTTAAATCTTTCCCTTTGCTTTTCCCTGTTCATTATATTCATTGTTTCTTACTGCACAATAGAATTAACATTAAAGGTGTACCTTAAACATTTGGCCACTCCCTGATTGATGGGCACCTACTTGGTCTCCAGCTCTTTGCTACTTACAAAAAGTCCTGCTATAAATATTTGGAGGCCTTTCTATCATTATTCCATGTATATATAAATACTATTGAAATATAAGGTGTATTTTAAAATAAGGAACATTGAATGGTTTTATTTGCAAAAATAACAGAATCTAGTAGTTTCAATTTTTCTGTATTTGATAATAAAAATAAATAAAATAACAAAGAAAAAATTAATTTTTATTTTGAGATATAACATGGTTGTTCAAAAATTGGCTTTTGATGAGCTTGGATTAGAAGATCTTGCCAAGATTGCATCTTGTCACTTATGAAGGAATTTTGTGAGAATGAAAGCAGAAAGCCAGAAAAATTTTCTCTGTGTTTAAAGGCAGAACATCCAAAATTAGAAAGCAAACTAATCAATTTTTAAAAATAAAAAAGCCTAAAGGGCAATGTCAACATAGTTCTTTAAGAATGTTTGTTAATCACCATTGATCAGAGAAATGCAAATTAAGACAACTGAGATACCACTACACACCTGTCAGATTGGCTAAGGTGACAGGAACAAATAATGATGAATGTTGGAGGGGATGTGGGAAAACTGGGACACTGATGCATTGTTGGTGGAGTTGTGAAAGAATCCAACCATTCTGGAGAGCAATCTGGAACTATGCCTAAAAAGTTATCAAACTGTGCATACCCTTTGATCCAGCAGTGCTACTACTGGGCTTATATCCCAAGGAAATAAAGAAGGGAAAGGGACCTGTATGTGCCAAAATGTTTGTGGCAGCCCTTTTGTGGTGGCTAGAAACTAGAAAATGAATGGATGCCCATCAATTGGAGAATGGTTGGGTAAATTATGGTATATGAATGTTATAGAATATTATTGTTTTGTAAGAAATGACCAACAGGATGAATATAGAGAGGCTTGGAGAGACTTACATCAACTGATTCTGAGTGAAACGAGCAGAACTAAGAGATCATTTTACACTTGATATAACAATGATACTGTATGAGGATGTATTCTGATGGAAGTGGATATCTTCAACATAGAGAAGAGCTAATCCAATTCCAATTGATCAATGATGGACAGAATCAGCTACACCCAGAAAAGGAACACTGGGAAATGAGTGTAAACTGTTAGCATTTTTTTGTTTTTCTCCCCAGATTATTTTTACCTTCGAATCCAATTCTTCCTTTGCAACAACAACAACAAAATTCGGTTCTGCACATATATATTGTACCTAGGATATACTATAACATATTTAATATGTATGGGAATGCCTGCTATCTAGGGGAGGGGGTGGAGGGAAGGAGGGGAAAAATTCGGAACAGAAGGGAGTACAAGGGATAATGTTGTAAAAAAATTACCTATGCATATGTACTGTCAAAAAAATGTTATAATTATAAAATTAATTTAAAAAAAAAAGAAAGAAAGAAAGGGAGAAGGATGGTGTGGAGAAAAAAAAATCTTTACAAAGAAAAATTCCTGCTTAAAGCTTCTTATTTGTTTTGCTAAATGCTAAATTTGTAAATGCTAAATGAAGGTGATAAAAATCTAAGTAAAAGAAATTTTTTCCCTTCTGCCTCTTAAATTCATAAGAAGTTAGTAAGAAAAAACAAACATACCAGTTAATTTCAAATTATTATGGTTATTACAATCTCATTGCACTCCAAGGAGTGTGTGGGGTCCTAAGCAAGAAGTAAGGAAAACCTGGAACAAAAGAGGGAGTTCCAAGTAGTATGGTCCTTTCCCTATTTGAGGCAAGGACTTTCAGAATGAAAGCTAATTGAGTGTCCCAGCCCTTAGCCTCTACCCAGAGCTGCCCAGCTCAAACTTTCTAGAAGTCCTAAATCACAAAATTACTTGATTAAGAAGCTTACAATATCCACCCTACCCCTGCCCCTGGGATTTTCCTTTTTTTTTGAATCCTGACTCTTTCCATTTTTCAAACTCAAAACAGCTACATTCCTCTCATCCCTCAAGAATGTATATTCTAGAACTCGAGAGGAAATATTTTTAGAAATCATGAGGATTAGGATACACAATCTCAGATATATGTGTATGAATGTGTGTGTATATGTATCTTTCAATATAATTTCTTAATAAGTCATAAATGTAGATTATGTGCATACTTTGTAATGCCAGAGAAACTGAAGCAAGGCAGAGATTGGTATTTAATCTTTTAATGTGGAGAATTTTAGGCTAGCAACCAGAATGGGACTCTTGTCCTAAAATCATTCCAGCCTGTAGGAAGTGAGGCAGAGAACTCATATAGGGTTTTAGCTAACTGGGGTTTGCAAACAGAATACATAACCTGAGTATACAATCTTATAGGCAAAACAAAGGCAGGTAAAGGTGAGAACACTGGGTGGGCAGACAAGCCATAATTCCAGGAAAGGAGTTCTAACAGGATAGGGGTTAAGATAAGAAGGTTGAGGGCAGGAGGGGTGGCCAGGGGCAATACTCAAATGGAGGGGGAATTATCCTAGTAAGGTTTGACATAATGCACCTGGAGTTTATGACAAAATGGTATGTAAAGTGGCCAGAGCTTCAAGATTTTTTCTGACTCAATTCTCCTAGTCCTAATGGCTTACTTTGATAGTAAGGTTAGTCTAAACTATCTTGTGTGCTTCCTTCCAAAAGCCTACTCTAAATAATGGATCACTTTATTAATTCACCAACAGGGAAATCTTACAGATGTTACCCCCCTAACCTCAAATAAAGGCAGCTGAGTGGTTTGGAGTTAGGAAAATCCACTTTCTTTGTTCCAATCTAGCCTGTGACCCTGGGCAAATAAGTTTAACCCTGTTTGCCTCTATTCCTCATCTGTACTAGAAAAGGAAATGGCAAACCATTCCAATATCCCTGCCAAGAAAACCCCTAATGGGATTATGAAGAGTTGGATATGACTAAAAGAACATCAAATAATATACTTAACAATATACTCTAAGCCCTGATATCTAAGGAGAATATTTTTTTGATTGAATTAGTCACTCAAATGTGTGAACTAGCTGTGAATGTTTCTTAGACTCCTTTCTTAAATCAGTTGTCCAGTCAAGTGCACAATTTAGATCAAAGAACCCAGTTAATTAAATTGGGAAGGAATGAAATGTTTTTAGCCTGGATAGAATCAGATGATAAAATGAATTAGGACTGTTGAAAGGATTAGCTCACTTCCTTGACTACTTAGAGAAGATTCCAGCAAAGAGTTGCTAAAATTAAGCTCCAGCTGAGAGTTAATCTTTGGAGGAGGTAGACAGACCCTTGTACCTGTAACCAGAGGAGGTGGAGGAGTCCAGAGAGAGTGTGATACTTCCCCCTTCCTCCATCTCAGACACCCGTCAGACTGTGTCATCTGAGAGCCTGGACTATGTTTCCAGCCAGAAACCAAGATAAAACAAGCTATACACACTGAGGAAATGGTCTCTTAAGATAGAGAGACCTACAGCTTCAGGATTCTAGTAGGGCCTAGGAAAGTACCCTCCAAAGAATAAAAGAACTTCTATCCAAACAAGATTCACTCTGATACAGTAAATAGCTAATTTTAACCTTAGGAAAATTATGATTCCTAAGGTTTTTGTGGATTTTGTCCTCTTCCAGTTTATTTTGTTTTTGTTTCCTCTTGTTTTGGGTAGGATGGGGAGAAGCAATTGGGGCTAAGTGACTTGTTCAGGGTCACGTAGCTAAATCTGAGGTCAGATTTAGAATCAGGTCTTTCTGATTCCAGGGCTAGTGCCCTATCCCCTGTGCCATCTAGTTGACCCAGGAAATTTATTTTAGACAAAAAAATTAGTACAATTTTTTTTGTCTCAATATTTTATTTTTCCAATTAAGATAGTTTTCAACATTCATTTTTGTAAGATTGTGAATTCTATATTTATTCTGCCTTCCTCTCTCCCTCCTCAAAACAGGAAGCCATTTGATATAGGTTATATGTGTAGAATCATTTAAAACATATTTCCCTATTAGTTATATTGAGAAAGAACAGACAAAAGGAGAAATCCAAAAAAGAAAGAAAAAAGCAAATAAACAAATCCTCCCCAAAAGGTGAAAATACTATGCTTCAATCAGTCTCCATAGTTCACTTTTTGGATGTGGATGGTATTTTCCATCCAAAGTTTATGGAAATTGTTATTAAAAAAAAAAATTGTCTTAGATTATAACATTGCTGAGAACTAAATCCATCACAGTTGATCATCACATAATTTTGCTATTTCTATGTACAATGTTCACCTGGTTCTGTTTAATTCACCAATATAACTTCATGTTAAGTCTTTCCAGTCTTTTTTGAAATCAGCTTGCTCATCATTTCTTATAGATCAATGATATTTCATTACATTCATATACCATAATTTATTCAGTCATTCTCCAACTGATGGGCAGCCACTCAGTTTCCAGTTTTTTGCCACCACAAAATTAGCTGCTACAAATATTTTTGCACATGTGAGTCCCTTTCCCTCCTTTAAGATCTTTGAGATAAGACTCAGTAGTGACACTACTGAATCAAAGTGTATACAGAGTTTTATAGCCCTTTTGAGTATAATCCCAAATTACTGTGAGTTCAATTTCTATCCTTCAGAGTCCCCACTTAGGAAATTTTATTAACATTTTGGTAGTCTGGACTTTCTAACTCTAAATTTATATCTGTTTTTAGTTAATCCATAGCTTCTTTCTTGCATGTGTTTTAGTTTTGATTTTTTATTTAATTTTTTAATCCTTTTATTCATGTCTTTGTGGTTTAGACAACATTCAGTTTACTAGAAATATTTGAAATATTGAAAAACAAGGGATTATCTCATAGCACCTGTATAAAGCACATGGAAGGAAACTTGAAGGTTCCTGTGGTCTTCAGTTTCCCTTTTCTGTCACTTGGCCATCCTGCCTTTCCTTATCACGAGCATGTTAAAATGCTCTCATCTGATCATTACTGCTGCAACTTCCTAATCACAGCAAATAATTGGATGATTTTTTTTCCCCTCTAAAGCTGGGGTTAAGTGACTTGCCCAGAGTCACACAGCTAGGAAGTGTTAAGTGTCTGAGACCAGATTTGAACTCGGGTCCTCCTGACTTCAGAGCTGGTACTCTATTCACTGCACCACCTAGCTGCCCAGCATCACTGCACTTTATAAAATGGTTTTCAAAAACATTCACACTTAGTTTAATGCCTATGATTTGAATGTAAGTGAGGGAGGGCTGTACAAAGTCACCAGCCTTACTTTTTCTTCCTGAACCATTTAGGTGCAGGGACAAGATATAGATCGAAATGACTGGAGATTGCCCTCACTTAAATCTAACTTGCATGTGTCACCTCCCTTATGTTACAGTCTTCTTCTGAAAATGAAGAATGAACAACTCTGAGTAGTAATAGGAGCTGCCCTACTGGGGACCCAACTGGAACTGGTGAGCAGTACAGCTCTTCATGATTATATTACTGAAACTCCTCTAATATCTATTGGTCATGAAGGGTGATGAAAGGTGTGAAACAGTGCTTCTGACTAGGGCTTAATTCTAACATGGAAGAAACAGGATGGGTTCTAAAAGACAGACATCTCCTGGTTTCTGTAGCTGCTGAGATTTTTGGAAGCTGCTCTCTGGGTTTGGAATACCTCACATGCTAATTACCACTGTGACTCTTGTCTGGTTTTTAGCCAGGGTCTCACTTTTGCAATTTTTTGGTGTCATTGCTACCCCAGGGTCTCGACTTCTACTGTATTGATCTCCAGGGTCAATTCCAGTTCTGCACTTTCACTGTAGGTCATTACATTAGAAAATAGTGACTACTGCTTATAAAGTCCAACTAGCACCTGTCCGTCTCTGTGTTCTTTATTTCTGAAGAGAATGACTGATAAGTCTTTCAAAGCACAAAGGAAGGAAGGGGAGATCCTATTGGATGGCTCATCTTATTCTAAGCATATGTTCAGTAAAGTACTGATTTTTCTTGATGAGAGAGAAGAGGAAAATATGGTGATTGTCATTAGCACTCTATAGTCTTCTTTCTGTATCCCATATACCATTACTTGGGGCATTGGGACAGAATAATAATTTAAGGGAGAGGGCATAGCATAAACCAATTACATTAATGGGGATGTTTTGTTTTTTTAGTGATAAAATAATTTTTAAAAGGTTTAGATACATTTTATTCTGTTTATTGAACATTTTAATAAATATATGCACATTTCAGATCTAGATCCCCCAAAATAGACATGTACTTCATAGACCAATAACATGAAATATGTGTAGAACTTGGCTTTGAGAGAGACTTAGGTAAATCCAGCCTCTATGATAGGAGCAATATCCTAAGACCCTATCCCATGTAGGTCAGACTAGTTTTTTTTTTTACTTTAGAGTCAAGCCATCCATAAGATTTAATTGCCTAAGGGGAGCAAAGCCTTGTACTATTGATGATACTCCTGATGGGCTAAAGGCATAAGAACTCATTGGGCTCCTTCCTCAGGCTTTTGACCAGAAGACCAGTTTGACCAGCATCGATAACAGGAAATCTGGGTTCAATTAAAACAATCCTGTCTTCTGCCTGGATATACTTTCTCTGCCCTGAATATCCTGTTTCTGTTCTTAATATCCTAATGCTATGGCTCAGAAAATATGCCTTTGTAACTGTCAGATATTGTCATTGTCTCATTTTGTTCTAATCTTGAACCTGAGATGGTAGACTAGCATGAGTCAGGCCTGCTACATAACTTCTTGTCCCAGGGGAGACTTTTGAGGACTGAGAAAATGATTCATGGAAAAAAAGGAGGCTGAAGAGCAAATTCTGAGATTTCATTCTGGAATCAATGATATTTTTTACAACAAGATCAGAAGTTGGTGTGATGGAATTATGTACTTACTGTTCTTTATTTTTCTACTCTTTATTTTCTCAACTTCTCTCATCCTTGGATATGGAATTCCATTGGGAAGATAGTCATTATCAGGAAACTAATCAATATGAGCAGTGGGTATCCTAGGGACATTGGCATGTCTGGACTGACTCAGGCAGCTGGAGCAGATACTTTACCATCAGAGTCTGATGAGAACTCAGAATAACTTCAAATCTTGCTTTTGGTTATCAACAAGAAAACCTTAACTCCTTTGAAATTCCTTCAATTCATGAATCTGAACCAGAGGAATAAAAGACAGGAATTTTAATCCTGTTATTAAAAACTATGTGATTAGACAACCTAGTAAATAGCTGAAATCCGTAGGTGTACTTTAGTGCAAAATACCCTTAAAAGGTTAATGTGAAAAATACTCCTTTAGCATTGTTTGAATTCTCAATATTTGAAGTCATAGTTTACATGGGACAGACTGATGATGAGATTGACCTAATTCTCTGAGAATATTCTCAATCTTGGGCATCACCCCACCCAACAAAGAGACTTTACTTCTGATTAAAGTATCAATAAGAATCTAATCTAGGTAAATTCTAGCCACTAAAAACCAAAAAAGCTTTAGCCGTTGACACAATCCTTCTTCCACCTCCCACAATTGTTCAACTTGAGTGATTTGAGTGGAGATACCTTTGTCCAGATAGCTGGAGATGCCAATCTCATGATCCATTCATGGTTCTCAGTAGAAGGAGCTGAAGACTTTTGGTCCACTTCCTTATTAATTTGTTTACCCCCCCCCCCTTACTAATAGTTCACCAATTCACTCTGCCTATCAGAGGTGTCTTATTTTCCAAAGGTATTTAAGCAATTAGTAATCTCCACAGACCATTAATTTATTGATTATTTGTCAGCCTACATAATAAGTTGATTATTAATTTCCCAGGAAAAAAAGAAGTTATAGTTCATATTTAAAATGTGGGAATAGTTACAATTTAGTGGAAATAAGCAATGAAAATTTTAAACTTAAGTTTTTTAAAACCATTCATTAATATAGTAAAGGTTAAGAAAATTTATTATGAATATGTTATAGAAAGCAAAATTTTAAAAAATTAAATTATAATATAATAGCTAAATTTAAACCTAAGCTGATGATGTGAAAAAACATTATCATCATTTAAGATATTCTAGCTTTGAATAGAGCAGTAATGAACTGAACCAGTTATACCCAGCAAAAGAACTCTAAGAGATGACTATGAGCCACTACATAGAATTCCCAATCCCTCTATTTTTGTCCACCTGAATTTTTTATTTCCTTCATAAGCTAATTGTACTATTTCAAAGTCCGATTCTTTTTGCACAGCAAAATAACTGTTTGGACATGTATATATATATTGCATTTTACATATACTTTAACATATTTAACATATATTGGTCAACCTGACATGTGGGGAAAGGGACAGGGGGAGGGAAAAGTTGGAACAAAAAGGCTTTGCAATTGTCAATGCTGAAAAATCACCCATGCATATATCTTGTAAATAAAAAACTATAATTAAAAAAAAAGAAAAAGAAATAAAAATAAAATTGATATTAAAAAAAAAAGATATTTTAGCTTTGAACTTTCTACTTTTTTTAAATCTTCATACAAACAGACATTGTTAGGTACACAGAACTTTATCCACATCTTGAGAAATTTCCATGCTCCCATTCGTATAATGAATCAAGTACAACTGGATAACTTAGCACATTATTTAAAATCAGTAATGCTTTAAATCCAATATTGTTATTCTCTCAATATTTTTCCTTAAGTAGGCTAAAGTAACTTGAAAATCAGGCTTTAGGTGGGAAGGTAGGAACCAAAACATTAATCCCCATGCTTTCTTATTTGACTATCTAAAACTAGAAACAATCAGTGGTTGACTCTCAGAGTACAAGGATTTCTTAGTTTTTTTCTTTCTTAGAAATGTAAGTTCTGGGGGAGAGGATTCTGGGAAGATGAAGGAGTAGGTCAGAAAAGTTTTGGGTTCTCCAAATTTCCTCCACCAAAAAAGACAGAACATCACCTCAGAGCAACAGATATAAACACAAGGAAAAGGAGTTGTCCTGCCAAGTTATTTGGAGAAGACCCCAGTACAGATCTGACCTTGGGTCTGGCCCAAGTGAAGTGCAAACACCTCCAGGCCAGCTCTGTAGAATCAATAAATCCCAGGGGCAGCTGGTTTGGGAGACTATCTTAGAAACTTGGATCTCATCCCAATTTGGGGTCTTAATGGTTGAGTGGAAATTGAATGACCTTTCACTATCAAGATATGTCAAGCACTGTTGTGTTTGTAGGAAGGTGTAAACACACACTGGATGAGTGCAGTAGTGAGGGTCAGGGATCCTGTTGGCTGTGGGCACTTGTAGGGGAGCAGAATCCCTGGTTTTAGTTCTGGGGCAGAGAGAACAGCTGTAGTTTGAAGCTATCAAAGACCCTGTACAGAGCAAGTTCATTTTGGGGACAGTGAGGCTGGGGACTCTAGCCATGATTTAGGATTAGAAAGGAGAGCACAAGTATGGGCCCCAAAATAGACTTCAGAAAATAACACTAAAAAGTACCTAAATTTTGGGGCATTATTCCCTGTCTCAGGATTACAATTGATTGATTATACAATAACTGCTAAAATTAATGTTTTATTTATTAATAACAAATTATTTTTAATAAATAAATTGACTTTATTTTAAATAACTTAAAATTTTGTTTTATTTATTTATACTAAATTAAATAAAAATTAATCACAAATAATAAATGAAATAAAACAATAAATAAAAATGAGAAAACAAGGGAGAAAGAATTCAACATATTGAGGGATAAAGAAAATCTAGGTTTGTATTTAGAGGAAGATAATGGAGCTCCAGAAACCATCCCTTTTTCAATAAGAAACATCAAATGGTCACGTCAAAAAAAAAAAATTCTTGGAAGGACTTAAAAGGGAGTTTAAAAATCCAAGATCAAGGAAAAATTAGGGAAAAAAAATAAGAGCAATCTAAGAAAATTATGAAAAGAAAGCCAACTAGAAAAAGAAAATAAAAAACTTAAGAAGGAAAATAATTCCATGAAAATTAAAATTGGACAAGGTGCAGCTGATGGTATCTAAGACACTAAGAAAATCAAAAGAAATGTAAGTTTAGGAAGCTATTTCGTCCATGTTAAACATTTGTTCATCAGTGTACCCCATCTTCAAATGTTTTCTTCAAAATATCAGCATACTTAGCTGCTGCATCTTTATCTCTTTTTCCCTTTTTTGGTAATTTCAACATTATGTGATTAAACTTGATTTTTAAAGTGATTGAACCAACCACTACTTGCACTAAATTTCTTTATTAATAATTTCCTTTCCATTTTCTTTCATTGCCTTAAGTAAATGTTAATCTTTTCTCTGAATGGCTGCTAATCAATTAAAGACCATCAGACAGAGATCTCCAATTAAATCATAGACTTTTTCCAGAGTTTGGGAATCTCCTGGAAGGGATCTGGACTACCCTCCTCAAAGATCTATTTCAATGGAGGATAATTTGACCAAAATCTTCAATTGAATAAAGTCACTTAACTTGGGAGGGGCTTGTCTGGGAAAGATATACTTTTCCCAGCGTTTGGGAGTATGGGGGGGAGGGGCAAAGATTACATCATTTTCCCCAAAAAGATCTCAAATTACATTAGTTCCATTTGAGGTTTTCATGGCAAAGACATTGGTGTGGTTTGGCACTTCTCCAGCTTGTTTTATAGATGAGGAAACTGAGATAAAGTTAATTGACTTGCTCAGGGTCACAGAATAAATTAGGTCAGATTTTGAACTTGTCTTCCTAATTTCAGAGCTGGCATTCTATTCACTAAGCCATCTAGCTATTCCATGTAGCTAAACAAGGATCCATATCTATCACTGTAACATTTCCATTCCTTACAGTTGTTAGTTAGTAAGCCACAAAAAGCTGGTACAATGCTATCCTCTTTTATTTTTCCTCCACATTTTATAATATTTTATACCTTAGATTCAGGAATCCTGACATCTAATTTCTGCCATTCTATTACATCAAGTTTTTTTCTTCACATAATAATATGCCTCTTATCCGTAAGTTGTTCATGCTCCTTGCTCCTCTAGAATTTACTTTGTATTTTACATGTTTAAGAGTTTAAATTTTGGTCATGGGGCCATGGGTGGCTCATATTGCAGTAATATTGGGTATCTGGAATCTCTTAAATTTCATAGATTGAGATTTCCCCCTTTGTGGAAAGTTTGTTATCTGTCTGTAATTACTCATTTATCTATGTGTATTTCCCTCAATAAGTAAGTAAGCTCCTTGAAGGCTAGGGAGGTTTAGAGGTTGGGTTGTTTTTTGTTGTTCTGTTCTGTTTGTTTTTTAAATCTCCAGCACTCAAAATGGCTCTAAGTTTTACTGTAGGAATATGTAACAAACCATTGAGAGTAGCCCCAGGGAAATCCCAAATTCCTGGGACAGAATGCCCCCTTGTGTCCAGAACACTCTAGGCCTAAACTGCTTGGGTAGACCCCATTGCTCCCACGAAAAGAATGACACTTCTTTTTTCTTTGCAATCAAAGAAACTCTCTTGGACTGTGGGGCAGAAAAAAAATACTCCTAGGCTGAAACCTTAAGCTTATCTTTTTATCACAGCAATAAAATTGCTTTGAACTTGGGTATTTAAAGCAGCATCTGCACTGCCTGAGAAACTGAGCAAGATAGAGATTAGAGAACAATTCAATAATTTATTAAATGGGAGAGACTTACTGGGACCAAATGGATCCATGGTTTGGTTTGGTCCCAGGGCTAAAGGATACTATCATTTCAAAGGATCTAGCAAGATTCTTTTATAGGGTTACAAGAACAATGACATAATGGGGGAGGTACCTGGATGGGGATGACCTAATGGGGGGAGGCACCTAAGATGAGGATGACATAATGGAGGCAGGCTTAATGGAGGGAGATACTGGAGAGGTTCCTGATATTCTAAAGATGTCCAAGATGGATAAAGATCTTTATCCCATCAAACATTATGAAGGAATGACTACAGCCTAAGGTCTAAGAGAGGGAATGGTTATAACCTGAGGCAGAGTAACTGAATAGGATAATTAAGGAAACTGGGTTAGGAGATTAAAAGGGAACTGTGGCACTACACAATCTCCCCCTTTCTGTGATGCTAGGAAGTGTGGATGTAATGCTGGAGAAACTGAGGCAAGATAGAGATTAGAGAGTATTTAATATTTCATTTGAAAGGAAGAGATTTACTGGGATTAAATGGATCCGTGGTTTGGTCCCAGGGCTGAATGAGACTATTGTGTCCAAGAACCCAGCAAACAATGTGAGTTTACAGATTCTCACCTCAAAGGGCAAAAGTGACTCAATGGACCAAGTCAAGGTGGTGAGAACTGACAGGGTGGGGGAAGGCACTGGAGATGGGGATATCTGATAATTGGGATTACTGAATGGGGAGAGGCACCCAACATTCTGATAAGTTGGAATAGGGAGAGGCAACCAACATTCTGATGATGTCTAAGATAGGAGGTCTTTCTCTTTACCTGGATCATTATGATTAGGAGGGAGGGGTGTTGTTGCAGGATTGACCAGAATAATTAGGCATTGAGGCCAAACTATTCAAGGAAACCAAGGCAGGACAATTAGGGAAACTGAGTCAGGATAATAAAAGAGAACTGTGGCACAACATGGGAAGAAAGAAAGGAAGGAGAAAGTAGTAGCAAAAGGGGAGGTTGCACCCAAAGCCTATCCCTGTAGGTGATGACAGGTATGGTATGGAAGGTTACTTCTTTCCAGAAGAGAGGAAATAATGAAAGAGCTCCATTGAGTCACTTTTGTCCTTCACAGTCATGCTTGCTAATTACAACCCAGGGTTCTTTGGGATTGTTTATTTGCTCTGCTATTTTCCTTCTATGTAATATGAATTTATCAATACATAATATTTAGTGAAGTCATAAAATCTCAAGAGGCTCCAGACCAGACTGATCTTTAACCATCAGACTAGAGGTGAGAATCTGTAACCTATAAAAATCTGTGTATTCAATTATTGACATTTTCTCCAACCTTTATTCCAAAATACTTACATTCCCTTTATTCCAAAATAAAGATCAAAATAATTGAGAATGATTATAACTTTATTTAGAAAAAGCCAGATTTAAAATAATAATAAAATAACAAGGAGTGACTTAAAAGAAAACACATTTTTGGTCAAAAAAGGGAGGATGAAGAAGAGAAAAGAGATGATTTACTAGATATGTGTGGTTTTTTTTTGAAAAATTATTCCCATCATTCCCTGGAAGGATTTTTATGAACTAAGGGAAGCTATGAACAATGCTTATCTCAATCCCCATCAAAAGTGTGCTTCACCCCTGCTGCTTTGGAGAGACAAGATGAACAGACAAGAAAAGGCATGCTAGAACACAGAGTAACATGATATAATGAAAAGAGGCTCGAATGACAATGACAATCAGAAGACTTAGATTCAGAACCTGTTTCTTCATCTATAAAATGGGGATAATAATGTTCACATTATTTGTCTCACTAAGGTGTTGTGGGATCAAAATGATGTAAAGATGTAACCTCAATAAAGGTTAGAGTTATAAGTGTCAACTATTCTCTCTCTCTCTCTCTCTCTCTCTCTCTCTCTCTCTCTCTCTCTCCTCTTTTCTCCCTCCCTCCCTCCCTCTACCTTTTTTTTTTTTTTTTCTTTCTCTAGGCAATTGGGTTAAATGACTTGCCTAAGGTCCAAGATCTGCCTAAAGTGTCCATTATTTGAACTTGGGTCTTCCTGACTCCAGGGCCAGTGCTCTATGCCTTGGGGCATCTAGCTGCCCCCTTCCTCCAGCTATTATTGATGAAAGGGCAGCAATTAGAATAGTGCAGTAGTGCTAGCCCTAATGTCAGAAAGGCTCATCTTTCTGAATTAAAATTTGAGCTCAGACACTAATAAAGCTGGACAAGTCATTTATCCTTGTTTGCCTCAACTCCTCATCCAGGAGAAGGAAATGGCAAACCACTCAGTATCTTTGCTTGAAAATCCCAAATGGAGTCATGAAGAATTGGACATGACTGAAAATTCCCAAATAAGAGTTATTGATGATAATTTTGATTATATTAAGTTAAAATTTTTTTGTACAAACAAAAGTAATGCGGACAAGATTAAAAGGGAAGCAATAAACTGGGAAAACATTTTTACATCCAATGGATCTGATAAAAACCTCATTTCTTGTGCCACAGTTCCATTTTATTGTCTTGACTCAGTTTCCCTAAATCATTTTGCCCCAAGGGTTCCCCTAAATTGTCCTGCTTCAGTTTCCCCAACTGTTCTGCCTCACTTTCCCCTGGTTGCAACCCCCCCCTTTTTGGCTCATTAGAACTGAAATAATTAGGGCTGTGGAGATCTAACATTCCAGAAGATAAGACTCCACATGTCCTATGTCAGATACCTAATTGGCATCCTCTAAGTCCAGACTTTTAGGCTGTAGTTGGACACCTCCTTAACTCCCAATTTGTTAGAATTTATGGTCCTACTCCCAGTCTGTCAGAACCAGATTGATAGTCCCTTTCCTAGAGATTCCTGCTTATGAGAGTTTGGACCCTACCTCCCCTACCACCACCATTGTTTAGCTACCAGAGCTTGGAGATCCATATATATATATGTCATTGAGAACTCAAATTTGCTGCTGGATGCTTTGGACATCAGCCCTGGGGGCAATATGCCCCCAGCACAATCTATTCCTCTCAGAAGTCCAAGTAAAATATTAAAAACTCTCTAATCTCCTGAATTCAGGGCTGGTGCTCTATCCACTGCGCCACCTAGCTGCCCCCAAAACTCTAATCTCTATCTTGCCTCAGTTTCTCTGACATTACATTCTAAAATATATAGAGAACTGACACAAATTCTCCAATTGATAAATGGTCAAAAGATATGAACAATTTTTAGATGAAGAAACTGAAACCATTTGTAGCCACCTGAAAAGGTGCTCCAAATCACTGTTGATCAGAGAAATGCAAATTAAGACAACTCTGAGATATCACTACACACCTGTCAGATTGGCTAGAATGATAGGGATATGAGAAAACTGGGACACTGAAACATTGTTGGTGGAATTGTGAACACGTTCAGCCATTCTGGAGAATGATTTGGAATTGTGCTCAAAAAGTTATCAAACTGTGCATACCCTTTGTTCCAGCAGTGTTACTACTGGGATTATATTCCAAAGAGATTTTAAAGAAGGGAAAGGGACCTGTATGTGCAAGAATGTTTGTGGCAGCCCTCTTTGTAGTGACCAGAAACTGGAAACTGAGTGGATGCCCATCAATTGGAGAATGGCTGAATAAATTATGATATATGAATATTATGGAATATTATTGTTCTATAAGAAATGACCAGCAGGAAGATTTAAGAAAGGCCTGGAGAGACTTACATAAACTGATGCTAAGTGAAGTGAATAGAACCAAGAGAACATTGTACACAGCAACATCAATATTATACAATGATCAATTCTGATGGATATGGCTCTCTTCAGCATTGAGATGATTCAAACCAGTTCTACTTGTTCAGTGATGAAGAGAGCCAGCTACACCCAGAGAAAGAACCATGAGAACAGAGTGTGGAACACAACATAGCATTCTCACTCTCTCTGTTGTAATTTGCTTGCATTTTGTTGTTTTTTGTTGTTGTTGTTGTTTTTTGTTTTTCTTTTCCTTCTTTCTTGATCTGATTTTTCTTGTGCAACAGGATAACTGTATAAATTTGTATACACATATTGGATCTAACATGTATTTCAACATATTTAACATGTATTGGACTACCTGCCAGATAGGGGAGGAGGTGGGAGGGAAGGAGAGGAAAATTTGGAATAATAGGTTATGCAAGGGTCAGTGTTGGAAAAATTATCCATGCATGTGCTTTGTAAATAAAAAAAGAAAAATAATTATTGATGAAAGACAAATGTTTCATATGAGAAGCATAAACAAATACTAAAATGACTTAGAGGAAGGAGAGGTCGGTTTGGGATGGGCAACAAAGGCTGCTTGGTGGAGGTGGAATTTGAGCTGGGCCTTGAGGGAGAACTTGCCAGAGATTTAGTGAGATTTACTTGCTTGCAACCTCCTTTTTCTAGAGGATGATTTAGCCCATTCACTCCCCAGCCAGGTGACACAGATACCACAGTCCTGTCCTTTCTGATAAGAGCCAAAGAGGGATCTGTTTCAGCCTCCCTCACAGACCTCGGATCTCTCCAAGATGCCAAGATTCCTCTATTATTAACACTCACTCGATAACATGTTGATATTGCACAGCAACAAAGTTTCCTAGAGTCTGATCACCGACGTTACCAAATTCCACTTTCTCATCTCAGCCTGAACATAGCTCACTTGCCCCTGTGGATTGGCACTGGTTCATTGTCAGGGAGGGAGTGGAGGTTCTATCCACTCGGAGTCTCTGCCTATACCTGAGCAAATGTTTTAGGCTTATCTCTCTGGTGATAAAGGGACATGAAAACCCACACCTTTTTGTTTGTTTCTGATCTTTGGGACTGGAACTGCCAGCATTTGACTTTGATCTCTGCTCTTGTGATCTCCTTGTATTACTCAGGATCACTTCAGGGTAATAAAAACACTAATGTTAATGGCTCGTATATTAAATGTAATGTTTATAGCTTACAAAAACAATAATAGTGATAATGGCTTCACATAATAAATGTGATATTTACAGTTTACAACAATAAAATGCAAGTTATTATCTTTACTTTTCAGCTGGGGGAATTGAAGCTCACAGAGTTGAAGTAATTGGTTCATCCTAAGTGACACCAGGTCGTCTAACCCCAAGTTCAGTTCAGTTTCCTTTCCACTGTTCCATGGTAAAAAGTAGAAAAATGTAAGAGTGAATGGAGTCTCTTTCTTGCTGTGTACTCACTATCATAAGTGCCTGAAATTCCTCCATTTATAGAGCCATTTCTTTTTGAAAAAAGCTTTCCTTTTCAGTTTCAATGCAGATATATCGGAAGGTAATAATACCTTAAAGCCCATTTCTAGCTAACACCCACAAGAGGATTAGTTAATTGCCAGTTGGGAATAAGGAAGTCAATTCAGTGAATATTTATTAATTATCTTTAGGCACATGGGGACAAAGATGAATAATAGCATTTTTCTAAAAAAATTCACAATCAGGTTGAAGGTTAAGACAACATTATAATAGCTAGAATATATACTAAAGATATTTTAAGCTGCTTTAGGAGAGGTCAAAACAGAAAGTGGTAAGAGATTGGCAAAAAGGGATTACTTGAAATGGGGAAACTTTATGGAGGAGGTAGAATTTGGGCAGGATTTTGAGAGAAGTGGGGAGTTCAACAAGTAGGGAGTTGAGGATACTCTGTACACATGAGGGCAGATAGCATGGATCAGAGAGGTTATTCCAGTTTGATTGCAGTTTAAATTACTCAGAAAAAAAAAAAAAAAAAAAAAAAACATTAGAAAGGTAATTTAGAGACAGATGCTGTGAAGCCATAAATGCCAGTGTAAGGAGTTCATGTTTTGATCCTTTGGAATGCACTAGGGATCCACTGAAGGTTTTTGAGAACAGGAATGAGGTGATCAGAACAGTCTATTAGAAGATTATTTAAACATGGATATGTAAAGGAGGGAATAGAGAGTGGAAAAAAGATTGGAGGCTGCAAAACTAATTTATAGAAAGTTATAACTGGAAGCCTGGCCAAGAGGTAATAAGAACCTCAACTACAGTGAGCCCTCTGAATGGAGAGGAGATTGAACTGGATATACTGATGAGAACTGAATGAGGGGTAGGCCTGGAGATAGGAAGAAATGAGGGGATATGTCTGAGTAAAAGGTGATTATGATTTGGAGCACAAGTGTCTGGGAGAGAAGTTTTGATCAAAGGCAGGTCTTGCCGCTTCTGTTGTTTGAGGAAGAGGGGGCCAATGGCACAGATGGTGAGGAATGTGGCAAGTTCAGTTTAGATGTTGAGTTTGAAATGCTGGTGAGACATCCATGTGAAGATGAAGAACTGGGATTAGGAAATGTGTGACTGATGTTCAAGGGAGAAAATGGGTAGAGCTATAAATATGGGAGTTAGCTGCATAGATAATGAGGCCCAGGACTGTCTTAAGGAAGAGAAGGAAGGAGGAAAAAGCAGAGGAAGCAAATTGAGAGCAAGCCAAGGGAGTCCTGGGACCCACTTTACCTGCTCAGATGATTTGGTTTAGGTTGATCTTGGTAATTGTGGCCAAGACAGATCTTTCACTGGCCTTAAAAAATATGTCAAAGATCCAGTATTTGGCACACATGTACTTCATCTATGCTGCTGAATTATTATATACCTTAAAGCCTAGGGTGATGATAATCTGAGGACTGCTGGCAGATTGTTGATGTAATGTTCTCTGTTGAGGTTTTCTTGGGGTCTCTGGGAGCAGCTGTCGTTTCAGTTCAGTAATCACCACACCAGTAGCCAGGGGTTAAAATACAAATCCTTTATTATCTCCTTCAAAGTCTTGTCTCCTTTCCTGGGGTCCGATTAGCTTTCTTAGAGGCCTATCTCTCTTCTTGGTTCCTAGAGCTTGAGCTCTTGCCTCCTTCTCTGCCCTTTGAATTTCTCCAAATCCAAAGTTTGTGTCCACAAAGGTGGACAATGGAATGAATCGGTCTCAGCTCCAAGAGCTTCTAGTGTGCTTGTCTCTTTCGGCCCTGAGAGCTTCTCCCTTATATGCTCCACACAGAGTATACATCAATCATTATATCATAGGAAATCATTATTTGATGTAGGATTAAATCAATGCTAAACTAGATTTAACCATTGTTTCCTCAATTCTACTTAGTACCTTGTTTCAAGTTCTGGTCCATAACATCTTGTAGGATTAAATCAATCATACTGAATCATGCTAAATTAGATAACTATTGTCTCTTCAATTCCACTGACTTAGTACCTGGTAAGAATCCTTTGTTTCAAGTTCAGAGTTCTGGCCCCATAACACCTTTCTCTACTTCAGTTCAAGCACAAGCAGTCAGAATGATTTAATGTGGAACTCTGATTATTCCTCACCTGAATATCCTCAGTGGTTCCCCACTGACTCTCCAAGCTTGGGGTGGGGTGGAGATTTGTAACATAATAGAGCTATGCTTAGCTGCAAAACTAACCTCACCTAGAGAAATGATGTCCTCTGCCCAATTGTAATGATAGAGATGATGAAAATCTGACTTTGAAAATTTTCATATTCCCCAACTAGAATGTATAACCTTCTTGAGCACAGGTAATAGTTCCATATTGGCAAGATCAAGGATCACAGTGGACCTTTCAGGGATGATAAAGAATCCTTGGGTAGCCCATTAACAAGCGTAGGTTGTTTGGGGTTCTTGTAATCTTGAAAAAGCAACTTTTAACCAAGTTTTGGAACACCATGTAAGGGAGATGGAGAGGCCTCAGTAATATCAAGCAGTTTTTGCAACAGAAATCAAGAAGAGAGAAGGCACATATGAGGGGAAGAATGTTAGTGCTGAGACCATATTGAAGTGGAAGTTGTGGCAACTGTGGGGAGTGAAATCCAGCCAAGAGTTTCTTTGCATAGATTTTCCAAAGCATCTAAATCTAAATTCATTTCTTAATCATAGCCACTCACAGCTTGCTTGAACAAGGTGAGAAGGGGAAAGTGACCTAAACTGAGACACACTGAAACCTTTTCTACCTTGTTGGAACGTTTGTCTTCTTTTCTTTCACTTGATAGTGCTAATAAATTATAAAGTCATTATCGGTAGTTTTCTCTAAGCCCATAAATTTGTGGTTCAAGCTTGGAAGAGGGAAAGTCATCCCATGGAATAAGATGAAAATTTCCCTGGTTTTACTCGAGGGTAGAGCTTGAGTCAAGAGTTTGCAAGTTTGGTAATTTCTGAAAATATCCCAATACATACCCATTAATCTTGAACTCAAAATGAGAATTTTTAAATAAATATTTTTCAGTTTACATTTTTTTTTTACCATTGTTCATCTCCTCCCCCTCCCCAAGTGGAAGAATACTCTCATAAAAAATATTGACAAACAAAACAAATTCCTACATCAGCCATATCTAAAATTTACATCTCATTCTGTATATTGACTCTGTCCTTATGAATCATGTTGGTTAAGAAAAATCAGAACAAAAGTGAAAAACCACAAGAGAAAAAAACAGAAAAGGGGGGAAAAGTGAAAATAGAATATGTTGATTTATATTCAGTGTCCATATTTCTCTCTCTGGATGTGAATGGTATTTTCCATTCAAAGTTTATTAGGATTTCCTTGGATCACTGAACTGTTGAGAATTACCAAGTCTGTCATTGATGACAAACTTGTTATTGCTGTGTACAGTGTTTTCCTGGTTCTGCTTCTTTTTTTAGCATCAGTTCATGCAAATCTTTCCAGGCCTTTCTAAAAATCAGCCCATTCATCAATTTTTATAGAACAATATTCCATTACTTTTATATTCCATAACTTGTTCAGCCATTCTTCAATTAATGAGCATCTACTTATTTTCCAATTCTTTGCTACCACAGTAGAGTTGTTACAAACATTTTTGCACATGTGGGTCCTTTTTGCCCCTTTATGATTTCCTGGATCAAAGGTATGCACAGTTTTATAGCCCAAATTGCTCTCCAGAATGATTGGATCATTCCACAATTCCACCAACAATGTATCAGTGTCTCCGTTTTCCCACATCCCCTCCAACATTCATCATTATCTTTTTAAGGTTAGCCAACCGGAGAGATGTGGTGGTACCTCAGAGTTGTTTTAATCTCTAATCTATAGTGATTTGGAGTATTTTTTTAAATATGATTATAGATGGCCTTAATTTTTTCACCAAAAGTTGTCTGTTCAGATCCTTTGACCACTTAGCAGTGGGGAATGACTTGTACTTATGTAATTTCTTTTGGCAAAATAGTGTTTTATTATTATTCATATATCATAATATGTTCATCCATTCTTCATTCTTCTTCCCCTTAGTTTTCAGTTCTTTGTACGGCAGAAAGAGCTGCTCTAGGTGTGTTTGTATGTGTAGATCCTGTCCTCTTTGTGATCTGGAGTCAGAGAATGAGTAAGGGACGGCAGGATTTGCTATGGTTGGCCCCACTTCACCTTTTAGGTGCCCCACATACCCCATCATTCTGCAAGAAATATAGTCAAAGTAATCAAAGTCCTTTACGTGCGTCATCTTCCACTAGACTGTACTGTTGCCCTCACAACCTTTCTATCTCACCACGAAGCACACAGTGTTGGCTGAATTTAATCGCGTCTCTTGTGTTATTTGACTCCAGGCAAGGCAGGAATTATGTAATCCCTGTTTTACAAGTGAGGAATGACACACAGGAATCCCTAGAGAGGTCCCAAGATCAGACAAGGGCAGAACGGGAACAGAACCCGGCTTTCCTGGCCACCTGTCACAGCATTAAGAAGTAACTTGGGGAGAGCCTCACGCCTCACTGACAGGTTCTCCGTGCTAGAAGGGCCGGCAGGCAGGAGATGGCTCCCGGTGTCTCTTCTGGTTAGGACCGCTACTTCCCCCCTTTTTCTCCTCTGGGCCTCTCCTACCGATGGGTGTGAGCGCACGCCTGCGGGGGAGGTAGTTTTACATGGATTTCACCTGGTTAGGAGCGGGGGCGGGAGGGAGCTGGGGGCCAGTACTTATCAGGTAATTCCCACCCTTGAGCGTCCATTCTTGGTCACCCTACAAGGATTTTCTCCCCCGATAGGTCAGTCACAACCGTTCCCTGGCCCTCAGACCCCGGGGCGGAGCTGGGGCCGATTCCCGGGCTGGCGGTTGGGAGAGGCGGAGCACGGTCATTCTTTGGGCTGGATGCAGGAGAATGATGCAGGGGGCAGGGAGGCCAGCGCAGGAGTTCTGCGGTCCTCCCGGGTCGGGAGTGTGCCATCCTGGCCACGCCCTTCCTCGAGCTCTTCCAAGTGTCTCCAACTTCTCGCATCATTTCTCCCCGGCCCCCATCTCCTACTACCCACCTCTGCCCACTTCCGGTCCCTGTCTTGGCGACAGGAGCTCTTATCTCTGCTGCCACCTTGTGGCACAGAACGAACACCATCCACTGCTGTCTTCCTTTCTCCCGGAGTTTGCCTGGTTCCTCCTGACCCTGGGACTGGACGTGGGTCTTGGAGGAGGGGGGGGGGGGGGGAAGAGGGTTGTGGTCCGGAGAACAGGGTGCGTCCCCTTGTAGGAGAAGGAAAGCAGGGGCCAAGGAGGCTTGTCTCAGATTGAACAGGATGAACAATCAGGGGGCGCCTGGCTGTGATGGGGGGAGAGGGTGAGGCGGACGTCATCTTGGCAGGAGGAGAACAGGGCAGGTGGGAGCTGCTGAGGATGGGAGCGAGAGGAGGGGCGGTGGGGCCCCGGGCTAATTCTGCCTGGCGCTGGGCTTCAGAGGTTGGGGATTCAGTTAACAGAATCACAGAAATCTCGTAGTTGGAAAGAATCAGTTTGAGGGTCTGCAAAGATGGAGCGCTCCCTCCTGTGGCCCCGCAGCACGCCCTGCGTGCAGGGACTGAGGCGGTCCTACACGGAGTTCAGAGCATGGATGTGGATTCCAGTATCCCAATCTGCGTACTGCTTGAGGAACGGCTTTCCGTTACCTCACACTCTCACAGAGCTGCCCTTGTCTCATTCCCTGCCTAGGGAGGAATCACGAACTGCGGGAACCTCCGGCTGCCGAGGGATGCCGGGAGCGTGCTCCACGCCTGGCTTGGCCCGACTTCGCGCTCACCATCCTGCTGCTGCTGCTGACCCCGTTGTGACTGTTCGCTCAAACACCAAGGATGTGCAAGAACATTTGTAGCAGCTCTATTTGTGGTAGCAAAGATTGGGAAAGCGCAGAGCGCCCACCAATCGGGACATCACAACTTACACAAACGAACGGAATACCTTTTTATTGTAATGAATGGTCGAAGGGATGGTTTTTGGGGAAACCCAGGAAGACTTGTATGAACTGATACAGAGTAAAGTGAGCAGAACCACGATGATGTATACAAATCACAACAATGTCGTAAAGACTTAGGAATTCTGATTAATATGATGGCCAACCACAATTCTAGAGAACTTAATTCGCCTCGTGATGGAAAGGTGATAGATTCAGGATACAAATTGAGACCTTTTTGGGTTTTTTTTTTGTTTGTTTTTGTTTTTTTTTTACGTGACCAATGAATTTATTTTGCTTGACTATACATGGTTGTAACAGAGATTTTGTTTTTCTTTCTCACTTGGGGATGGGGGGGTGTTAGGAGGGAGAAGAGGCGGATTTTTGTTGACTGGAAAAATAGAAAATTATTTTTAAAAAGCTAATTGATGTTAAATAGAACTGGGGTGCTGATCACTGGAAGATAACAGCGGGGTAACACTCAGAACGTTACTTGAGTCACTGTTTATAGAGGAAGATATCCCAACCCTTTGGAAGTTCTTCCTAGAAAGAATCCTGGAGGGGGAGCTGTAACTGGTGTTAAGAGGGGCCTGGGGTGGGAAACAAGCATTTATTTCGGAGCTGCGCTAAGTGCTTTAAAGAGGACCTCGCTTAATTGTCAGCACCACTATGAGGTAGATACTTTTGTTATCCTCATTGATAGATGAGGAGTTGAGGCAGGTTGAGGTAAATGATCCAAGAATCACACATCTGGTGTCTTAGGCCAGATTTTAACTCAAATCTAGGTTCAGCATTCTATTCACTACGCTGCCCGCCCCTCCCCCAAATCTTAAATGTGGCCAGTGCCTTCCTCCTATGACGCACTCTCCATCCTCCTACCATCTTGGTTCCGCTCCGCTGGTGTACACTCCAACTTGTTAATATTGTTTCTAAACTGCAGCATCTAGAACTGTACATAGTAGCCCGTTTATGGTCTGCCAAGGCAAAGATGGGAAGGGACAAGGGAAGAAGCATTTATATAGCACCTACTATATGCCCAGCAATAGAAAGCCTTCCAACCTTGAGGAGGAAGTCCATCATTTGGGGGAGGGGGTGGAGAGAGAGGGATAAAATTTACCTATCTGAAATAAGTAAAAAAAAAAAAAGATAAATTAATGATGAATGTTAGACTAATGCTGCATGAGG
This sequence comes from Sminthopsis crassicaudata, assembly GCF_048593235.1. Classification (NCBI taxonomy): domain Eukaryota; kingdom Metazoa; phylum Chordata; class Mammalia; order Dasyuromorphia; family Dasyuridae; genus Sminthopsis; species Sminthopsis crassicaudata. The sequence goes on from NC_133617.1 coordinate 397,138,792, forward strand.
TCAGAGCCAGGATATATAATTTGAGTAGGTTTTCCTCCTATTCCCACCTGTGACCCCCTCTCTCCAACCTCTTTTATTCTCATGGCCCTTCCTGGACTGTGCCCCATTTCACAGGCCATGTCCACTTCTTGCTTTTTGTTTACTCATTTCTGGCTTCTGATTCCTTGTTCCTGGTTACATTTCTTGCCATTGTTCCCTTGTCATTTCCCTTCTTCCATTTATATTGATAACAGGAGTGTTTCTTTCTTTTTTTATTATAGCTTTTTATTTACAAAACACATGCATGGGTTCTTCCATTTATATTGATAACAGGAGTGTTTCTTTCTTTTTTTATTATAGCTTTTTATTTACAAAACACATGCATGGGTAATTTTTCAAATTGACCCTTGCAAAAACTTCTGTTCCAACTTTTCCCCTCTTTCCCCCCCACCCCCTCTCCTAGTCCAATACATGTTAAATCTGTTAAAGTATATGTTAAATACAATATATGTATACATGTTTGTACAGTTATCTTGCTGCACAAGAAAAATCAGACTTAGAAAGAAGGTTAAAAATAATCTGAGAGGGAAAACAAGAATGCAAGCAAACAATAACAAAGAGTGTAAATGTTATGTTGTGGTCCACACTCATTTCCCAGAGTTCTTTCGATGGGTGTAGCTGGTTTTATTCATTACTGATCAATTGGAACTGATTTGGTTCATCTCATTGTTGAAGAGGGTCACATCCATCAGAATTGATCATCATATAGTAGTGTTGCTGTGTACAATGTCCATGTTGGTCTACTTGGGTTCAATGTCCATGCCTGGGCTCCATATTCATGTCCTAAGCCCAGTTTCTAGTGCCTTGTCTATAGTACTATTTAAATGATAATTGCACTATATTAGCTTTGACTCTTATTTAGTTCTGTCGCTCAGGGAGCTGAGTTCTGTGTCGTTTTTCTCCTGAGCTAGGACCCCCATGTATAAAAATTCCTGAGTTTCAGGTGTGTCCCTCGGGGTCAGTTGGTCAGCAAGTATTTATTAAGTGCTTACTATGTTCGAGTCACCCTGTACATTCTGTCAATATTCCGGTCATAGAATTCTTGCCTGTCCTTCTTGATCTAAAAACAGTATCTATATTCCAGGTAGTTTTTCTGTGTGGTAGAAACAATATTTGATGTATAGGCTAGCGTTATTAAATAGTACTGAAATCATCTTCAAGAGTTAGTTGGCTAAGGAGACCAAGGTTTGGGCCATTAACATGAAATGTGCAAAAATCAGGTTATGAGAAGGCAAAAGTTACTTTCACTCAGGCATGACCAATGACAATATGGTTAGCACAAAGGCAGAACAATTGTGATCAAATGAATCCATGTTGTATCTTTGCTAAGTATGCTTTGCCATAACTAAGTAAAATTTCCTTTGTTAGCTAAGGTGACCTATGAGAGTGTCATTTTCTTTTAATTTTGAACCTGAAAAACCAGACTGTCCCTAACCAGATATAACCTACAACAATATTGTGTCTTATTCTAATAGATCTGGATTCTATGTTCATTCCACTTTTATATACAGGGTTTATATACAGATCTTGATTCCATATCTAATCTCCTGGCCTAGGCTATATGTTTAATTTCTGCCCAACTCCTTACTTTAGCCAAGAAGGGACCAAGGCAAAATTATGATATCATTAAAGTGTAATTCCTTTGTTCTCTGTTGGGACCCTAGATCTCTTAGAATCAGCTGGAATCAGGATAATCAAAAGTCTTTATTCTAGGTCTTTTGCAGTTGTGGTCAGGGGATTAGATCTAACAATCTTTACACCTCCTTCCTCCCTCCCCCCTTCTCCCTCCCTCCCTCCTTCCCTCCCCCCCCACCGCCAGGAGAATGCCTCAATTTCCTTCTCCTACTCCACCCACTCATGTCACTTCCCCTTCTTTGTCCACACCCACCGATCCAGCCAGCCCCAAATAGTTGGGAAGGGTCCCGTCAAACATGTTAATAGAAATTGTCCAATTGGCAATTAGTCTCATGTGCTCCATTATCCAAGTGCATTTGCTCAGTTCTAGCCCTTTACTGTTCTCCCTGTTACCTCTCCCATATTTTATGTCCTTTAAATCTTCTAGTGCATTCTTGATGCATCCTTCTTGTCTACCCAGAACCTCCTACTATCACCCTAATTCAAACCTCCTGGGCCTTATTCCTAGACTAGACAAAGTTCAGACTTATGATTCTCTCAGTTCAGTTCATTTTATTGAGTTATTACTGTTTCCTCAACCCTGTATTAAACATTAATATATTTACATCATATTATATGTATTAATTGATATTCATATAAATATTAAGTAAGGCCTGACTGGGATAGTGGAAGACATGTGGTCTTCACTCAAAAGGGAGTCGAAGTGTCATCAAAGAGATTGGACTTATCCTTAGGAGAAGTTTGCCCCTAAACCCTGAGATAAGAGTCCTGGCTTTGAATCCTGATTTTGACAATTACTTACTTGCTATACAATATTTTTCTTTTAATTTTTAAATAGTATTTTATTTTCCAAATACATGTAAAGATAGTTTTCAACATTTGTTTTTGTAAGCTTTTGTGTTACAAAATGTTCTCCCTTTCTCCTTTACTTTTCTCTCTTTTCCCCAGAACAGCAAGTAATCTGATTTAGGTTAAATATGTGAAATTCTTTTAAACGCATTTTCATATTTGTCATGTTGTCTTATAATCTTAATCACTTAAGAAGAAACTGAGTCTCAGTTTCCTCATCTATAAAATGATGAAGTTGATCCTTATTGTCTCTCATATTCCTATAATATGGAATGTTGGGGGAACCCCTGGAAAGTTATTGAAGAGACATTCTTTTAGGCAAGATTAATTCAACAAGGTCCTGCAGAAGATACAAAAGTTAGCTAGGACCTTATCCCTGCCTTCATGGAGCTTACATTCTCATTTTACTTGAAATGAATGCTCTTCACACAAATACAGTTTTTGTTTCACAGGGACAGTATTGCTGGAACTAGGGGCTATGGTTTCTATGGAATGCTATCTGCCACCAGATGGCACTTGAAGCATGAGATATCTTATTGTACATATACCAACTACATATGTGTGGAAAGAAACTGGCTTTTCTTAGTGCCCCTGAACTCTAGTATTAAATATAGGGGAATGAGTTATTTTTTCTTCTTTTTTCTTTTATTGGAAAAACAAAAGAAAAACAAAAGAAAAACAGAAAAGGAAAACAAAACAGAACATTCAGTTGTCTAGCAGAATATCACGAGGATTCAAAATACATAACAATAAATTTCCTGTTCAAGAAAGTATATATAATAGTAAAAGAAATTATATTTATGAGTGTCCATCTTTTCTTTGCTTCCTTGTAGGTTATACTTTTGTTCTCTGCTGCACACTTTTTTTACTTTATTATTTTCCCCTCTTTCATCCCATCACCACTCCCAAACAGAATATTAGTAAAGCAAATATATTTATATATGATTGGTTCTTGTCCTTTGTTCTTGGAGTTCTTTTCCTTAACTCATAATTCTCTTGACTTATATTCTCGGCCTCTTGGACTCCTTGATGTTGCTTTCTTCTCAGTCATCTCCCCCAAAGAACTCACGAGACCTTTCATACTTTACTACAATGGATACAAAAGGACAGCATTAACATTTTTGGCTCAAACCACCATGGCTGTATGAACTGCACTTCTGATCCTCTTACTCCCTAGTGCCTGAAATTCCACTGCACCTTTCATAGAATGTCTCCTTTAGAAAGGACATTCAAAGTCACCCAGTCTAGCCTCCTTATATTACTGAGGAGAAAAGTGAGGGACAGAAAGAGAAAGTGTCAATATCAGTGATATCACATAAGTAGCTAGTCTTAATCCAGCTCTCACTTATAATGTCAAGATAGGTTCCCGACAACATCTTCCTGGTAAAGTGTTTGGGGACATGAGGATGTAGAGCGTGTTTTTCTATTGCTCTAGTTTAGTTTCCCTCTCCCCCCATCCCATGCTTTCTCCCAGACTATTGATATAAATTAGTCAATCAGATTTAATTCACTTTGGCCGCTAGAGGGCACTGGCCCTGGAGTTAGGAGGACCTGAGTTCAAATGTGGCCTCAAATACTTAACACTTGGCTTACTAGTGTGACCCTGAGTAAATTACTTAACCCCTTTGCAAAAAATCCCAAAAACATATTTAATTCACTTTCTAAAAAATGTTTAATTTTTTATTATTATTTAACTATACTTTATTATAAGGAAACTTTATTTGGGGAAAGAATGGTCAGGGAAATCAATATGAAAAAAGAATATATTTTATAAAATGTACTTTTTCTTAAAAGAACACAGCTGCCTCACATGTTTTTAAAGCAAGTATCAAATTAATGCCCATCATGGTACAGGGAGAATTAGCAGTTTTATTTGCTCAACTACTGTGTGGCAACTTTGAAATACATCATGAGAAAATTAAAAAAAAAACAAAAAACTGTTCTAGGTGAACTCTTGTAATAATACTGAGCAGAAACTTTACATCTGGTCTCCTATCCATGACTTCTATTCTCATCAAAACTGTAGTATGTAAATTAGCCTACCAATTAATTTGCATTTATCAGATATCTGCTATGTTTTTGATATATTTTATTAAATGGCTAATGAATGGTAATGAAGGGCAACACCTCTGACAGAGTGTTGAATTTAAAGAATTGACTTAAAGCCTGTTTCTCAAACTTTTTAGCTATGTAATCCTGAGGAACTCTCTTAACCACTCTTGATTTCAGGTTTTTCATCTTAAAATGGGAATAATAATTCCTACATTATATTCACCCCATAGAATTGTGAAAAACACATGTAACAATGCACAAAAATTATTAATTTGCTTTTAGAAAAGGGTATTCACTAACGTGATATAATAATAATTGGAATAAAACATCTTTCCCCAAAGTTATTGACATACTTCCCCATAAATACTTACAAAGTTCAGGGAAAAGTTGATTTAAACTTAAGAGAGCACATGATGTAAAGAGGTAAGTAAGTTCAGCTTTTGCTACTGTAGTCTTCATAATGTTCTTAGAAAAGTAGCTTTTCTGATAGGTTTCTTTGTAGAATCATAATTAGATGTTTCCTTAGCATATCTAGTTTGTCTACCACTCCTGATGTGGATACTATTCTAAGACTTTGCTAAGACTAGGACTTTGATGGGGAAATCTGAAAGTCTCCCAAAGGTCACAAGGGTGGCGGGGAGGATACCTAGTCCCAAACTGAAGTTGTTCTTTTCCCCTGCCAAATGATTCTGTCTTCTCTCTATCATAGGGCACTCAAAACCCTTGGATTCTGAATTAGTTCTTCATTTTATACAAGCCCCAGAAAGTATGTTCAAATCCCTTGGCCAAGCCATACAGACTTACCTGTCACACCTAGGTAGGTATATGGCCCTTGTTCATACTTAATGAACAATTATAGATATGTTCTTAACTGATATTTTTATCAAGGCTTATCATCTTGACACTCTAAATTGGATGAGATGACTTTATCAAAGTAGTTTTTATCCAGGTTTCTGAGGACTCCTCGTTTAATGTTTTTTCAACTATCCCAAGCACCATGTGCTGGCAAAAGGAAAACCCTGAGTCTCTTAATCTGATTATATGCTGTGCCAGCCTTTAATTGTGTGTGTGTGTGTGTGTGTGTGTGTGTGTGTGTGTGTGTGTGTGTTAAGGAGTATTGCCAAGTTGGAGGGAAGGGCAAAGGTAAATAAAGTATTATAAGGGTGTGTTAGGTTGGTTGGGGGACAGGAAAGTTGGAGATAAGGAATTGTTCTCATATACTGCAAGAACCTTGGATATTTATAGAATGTATAGTGCAAGAAGTCCTCTAATGCCTTGGAAGGCTAAATGCCAGCAACAACAATGCCAAAGTGTGCTTGGATGCAACTATGGCAACCCCAACATTGTTCCAGTTACAGTCTTGTGTCCTTATTAAGTCTCTCTTTGGATTCAAAAAGGCAGTCCGGGTCCTGGAAAATTATTAAAATTCCAGAAACTTTCTTTTCTAATCTGTTCACCACCCACTGCAGTCTGAATGGGGGAACATTTCTTCTCTTTTTAAGCTAGCTTCCCCTATCTCAATCTTGAATTGCTAGCTTAAAGGCAATTATAAATGATCATATATTTTATTTTTGGTTTTGGATTTTTTGAAAGTATAAATATGAGTGCCAAATGTACATTTAAGTTTAAATTATAAATTATATATATAAATTTATATGTTTACATAAAAGTTTATGTATAAAGGTTTATATAACATTTTTACATAAAGTTTATTTATATAAAATTTACATTAGAATATATTGATGTATAATTTATTTAAAATTATATACAAATATATATATATAAATTATAAAATTTATATGAATTATAAATTAAAGTTTAAATTATAAATTTAAATGCAGTGAAAATTAAAAATATGAATAAGATTTTATAAAGCACATTATTTGAACATATATATATGGGTTCCCTTTTAACTGTTAAGGAGGTTTGATAGAAAGACCCTGAGGCTGTGTATCAGAACTGCTTAAATTTTGAGTCTGGCCCTGCCACTAATAATTATAAGTAAACAGGTTTTTGCTGGCAAAATATAGCACCAAAGTATTCAGGCTTTGCTGCTGAAAGATATACTTAATAAAAAAACAGGAATTTGGGCTAGCTGGGTGAACACTAACCTTGTTTCCTTTATCTACCTTTTAGTCTGGCTCAAATTCATTTACAGGTAAGCCAGATCTAAGGATTTCATAAGATTTTATGAGCCCTAAACTAGATAATTATCTGTAATTGAAGGATTTGATCTTCAGCCCATTCATAGGGGTCATAAAGGAAAGACCTGACCTTAGTCTAGGAGCATACAATCTGACTTTTGTTAGGTGGGTGTGGGGGCTAACAGTTTTAATCACTATGCCCTATAGAACTGAAACTGATGTGTCTGAACTGGCCCTGTAGAAATGAGCATGTCAACAAGGAGCAAGCCTAGTGAAAGCAGTGCAATAAAATTACCAGAAAACATTAGGAGTCCTACAGCTTCAGAAATATGAGTTATCCCTCCTTCTATATTTCCACAAATTCCTTATACTTCTCATTCTTTCTACTAATGGCACATGTGTTTGTGTGATAATGTGCCCTACATTTATAAAGGAAATATTTTGTTGCATATTTTCTTATTAAATATTGTATTTTATCAAATACCTTTTGCTTCACACTAATTGTGTTCTCTGAGTAATTAGGAAGGAAAAAACATATCAGTGGAGGCTAATGAGCTTTGGAGTTTATGGAACCACAGAGTACCTTGAACATGAGTCATCAAAGTCCAGTGTCAAAGTCCAAATTCAAGATTACTGGTGATGGTCTAGAATGCAGTGAATGACCTCAATGTCTGACCATACTCTAAGTACCTCACAACACCTGCTTCAGCCATCATCATAGGCTTTGGGACAAATTGCTCCCATCTGCCTATTCCAATAAAGAAGTCTTCACATGCTTGGGGTAGACATCCCCCAACTCACCAATGGGTTTGAGAGTTGTCAATTACCCTCAACCTGATGTAGCTCATCTACTGAGACAATTTGCCAGGGTGGAAGTCCAGTACCAGAAAGACACCAAAGATGGATGAGCAGCTTGGCAAGACCTCACATTGAGGTGCTGATTTTCCTTGAATACCCATTTACCCCTAGGTAGTAGGTAATAACAATAGCTTACATTTAATTCATTAACTCTTTCAAAAATACATGTGTATTAATATTTCCTACCAGAAAGAAAAGGAAGAAAAATGAGTTCTGCAAAACTAGCTAATATATCAAAAGATTAAGATGATAGAAGCTAACCTAAAGAAAAAAGAAATTTCTCCAGTTCAGGCTGGGGGTGGTGGTGTACAGATTAGAAAGAGGTATTAGAATTTTAATAATTTTCTAGGACATTACCTGGACTGCCTTTTTTGAACCCAAAGAGGGACTTAACAAGGACACAAGATTGTATCTGGAACAATGTTGGAGTTGCCGTAGGCACACCTTTGGCATTGTTGGTTTTGGCTTTTAGCCTTCCAAGCTATTAGGGAACTTCTAGCACTGAACATTCTAAACATATATAAGGCTCTTGAAATATATGAGAACACCTCCTTAGCCATAGCCTTTCTCCCTCAAACTGAAACAACGTTAATCAAAAGACACCATTTGAATGAAGATTGACATAGGATGTACTCAGACTAAGAAATTAGGACTTGCCTTTTGCCAGCACAGCACTTTTGCTAGGAGTGGTCAGAAATTTTCTTTTCTTTAGTTTCTTCCATAGAACTATGTCTCAGTTATGTGAGTATTGCATCCTTCATGAGTACAAATTACAATCCCCCAAGCCTTGTCACAATTATTGCCTGGTTCTTACCCTCAAGAGAGGAACCATTTTTTTGATAACTTTATTTCAATATAATTGGTCTTTGTAATCTGATAAATTTTACTTTATGCATTTCTGTACCAATTGAGTTCTGTGACTGACCATTTGTTGTCCCTCATTCTCACTACATGACCATCTCATTTTTCTTTTTGGATCATCAATTTCCTCAAGGATTTCCCTAATGCCACTTCTTGTTTATGAGTCACCATTGGAAATATATAATGCCCTAATGTCTAAATATAGAATGCCCATCAGCTCAACATACATCTTTCCAACATCCTTTGACTTGCTGGTAACTTTGATTCCTCCAAGATTATGTTAGTTCTAAGATTAAGAACAGTAGGATAATCCTCAAAGAATATTCCCATTTTAAAAAAAAGATGAATCTGCACTGAGGGGCAGATGACAATTGTTGAAAGTACACAGTTTCCTAAATGTAATCCAACCTTCTCTCTTCCTACTCAATTCTGGGCCAATTCATTATGTGTCTATATTCCTGTCCCAAATGTACTTACTAATGCATTAAATCAATTAAATCTGGCTATACAACAATGTGTTTAGACAATGTGTTTTTCATCCATTTTTTTTTAAATACAGCCCAATTTATTTAAAGAAAACATGGGCTTGAACTGATGCTGAATGAAGCAAGTACAACCAGGAAAACTCTGTTCAACAATAGTAGGGTTCTGATTTTTCTCTCCCAACATGATTCATATCAAAATATGTAAAAACTGAATGTACATCTATAACTAAAATAAATTGTTTTACATATAACTGGGGAAAATAAAAATAATAAATATTTTAAAAACAAAACAAAACAAAAGGCTCAGGGCAGCTAGATGGCTTAGTGGATAGAGCACTAGTGTCAGGAAGACTTAAGTTTAATCTGACTTCTCTCAGACATTTATTTATTGGCTGTTTGATTCTGGGCAAGTTACTTAACCCCCATTACCAAAAAAAGAAAAGAAAAGAGAAATAGGAGAGGAGAGGAGAGGAAAAAGCAGAGAAAAGGAGAAAAAAAAGGAAAGGGGAAAGGGGAAAGGGAAGGAAGGGAATGGAATTAGAAAGGCCCTATAATATTCAGGGGCTTGTATACTCTGTTCATTAACATCTACGATCAGGAGCATCTACAAAATCCCTTCTCCATTTGGACTTCTTGCAAGACATCTTCCCATGACACTGGCAAGGATCTTTGGAATGTATACATCAATCTAATGTTTAAAATTAGAGGATTGTTGAGTGGAATTATTTCTGTTGCATTTCTCAAGGAATTTTGTATGATTTTAATATATGTAAAGAGTATATATAATCAGGGTTGTCAGGGTTGACAAGATTAAAGAAGGAGGTTTTAGCATTGAAAATGTGTCACTAAAGAAGGTATAGGCATACCTAATGACAGTACATTTGAGAAAGTTGTGCCCCTGATAATTTTTTTGGATAGTATAGCACTATTTCACTAGCTACTCAATGATACACAGGCCTAGTTCATTGAGGATGATTTATTGAATCATGACTAGTCATGTACCTGAATGACATTCCTGTAATTGACCTCTAAAAATGAAAACTCAATTACCCTTCTTTCATTCAGTAGTCAAGGAATGTATGAATCAGTTGTAGTATATAAATATGATGAGTACTTATGTGCAGTGAGAAATGAGGAAATGGATTATTTCCAAAAGTCATAGAAAGGATTATATGACCTGATGCAGAGTAAAGAGAGTAGAATTAGGATAAAAATTTTTAAATTTTTACTCAGTAGCATTTTATTTTTCTAAATACATGTAAAGATAGTTTCCAACATTCATTTATGTAAGATTTTATGTTCCAATTTTTTCTCCCTCCTACCTCACCTCCTCACTCCCCAAGACAGCAAGCAATGTGATATAGTTAAACATATACAATTCTTTTAAACATAACAATTTATTTTTAAAATTCAATTTTATTTTATTTGTAATTCCAGATGTCTCACTCCTCTACATCTTCCCATACCCATCAGGAAAGCAAGAAATACAAAACTCTTTACAAATATGAAGTCATACAAAACAAATCTAGGAGAATAATATACAAGACAACAACTTAAACAATTTTGGAAAGCTATAAGAACTATGACTAGTATAATGGCCATTCATGAATCCAAAGGACAAATGATGAAACATACTGTTCATTACAGAGGGATTATGGATTTAAGATGTAGAATGAGACATATGTGTGTGTAGGTTTGCACATCAATGGGAATTTAGTTCTTGGATTTCTGGTAACTTGCTCTATACTATACATATTTGACTATATATATATTTATTATAAGAACCATACATATTTATTGACTATACATATTATAAGAAATTTGGTTTTTTAATTTTTTATGGAATAGGGGTGGGAGAGAGAGAAAATAGATTTCCTTTCACAAGTAATATGTCACCAGGAGATCATTGTACATGACAACATCAATATTATATGATGATCAATTCTGATGAACAATGAGATGATTGATGCCAGTTTCTATGATTTTGTGTTGAAGAGAGCCATCTACATCCAGAGAGAGGACTGTAGGAATTGAATGTGGATCTTTTTGTTGTTTGCTTGCATGCATTTTTTACTCATTTACTTTCTCCTTTTTTATCTAATTTATTTTGTACAACAAAAGAATTGTACAAATTTGTTTATACATATTGGATTTAATATATATTGTAAAATGTTTAACATATGTTGAATTGCTTGCCATCTAAGGAGGAGGTGGTGAGAAGAGGGAGAAAATCTGAAACACAAGGCTATGCAAATGTCAGTGTTGTCAAATTATCTGTGCATATGCTTTGAAAATAAAAAAAAAACTTTATTAAAAAAACGAACAAGTAATATGTTAATTGGTTTTGGTTAACTGGTTTTTGTTTTTATTGCTGCAAGGGAAGACTCACTGAGGAGTGGGGGAAGAAGAGGGATCAGGAAGGATGTCCAGAAATGACTGTGATATAAAAACAAAAGTCATCAATAGAAGAAGGGAAGGCAAAGCAAAGAAAGAGAAAGGAAGGAAAGGAAAAGGGCAAGGGAAAGGAAGGGAAGGATAGAGGAAATATAGAGGTGGAGGGGGAACAGAGAAGAAACAAGGAGACACACAGACTGGTTACCTAGAGGGAACATTATGGGGCCCCATGGACTATTCAAGAAATCATGTGGTCCCATGGAGAGGGGGAACCACAGAGTTGACAATGGAATAATGGAAGCATTGACTGGACCTGGGCTTTTGGACATAACAGAAAGACCTCCTGAATACTGTAGAATTCCAGAACCAAGATTCCAGGACACAGGAATAATTTCATAGACAATTTTTAAATTCTAGACTAACTATGGGAATTCTAGGGCAGACCAAGAACCAGAGACAAAGAGCAGCAAATAGAGCCTCTATGTACAGAAAGAAAATAAAATTTTGCTTTTTATTAGCATTGTGAATTATATGGTCTAAACAGGACTGGGGGAGGGTTAACTTTCTAGTGTTTCCAAGCTCTTTCCCCATTTGGGGTGACTTTAACCACAAGGTAGTAAGAACTATAAGCAGAGAGGACTATCTTAGTCCCTTGGAGAGATGGGGCTTAACAGAGAGGGCAATGAAATCTGGTAGGTGTCCTTTGGGTTTTTCATTTTGCCATTAAAATTAAACTTGATGCACTATTAGTTTAAGAGTTTTTTTAATTTTAAAATTTTATTTATTTTTATATACATTGCTTTATAAATTACATTGGGAGAGAAAAATCAAAACAAAAGGGAAAAACCATGGGAGAGGGGGGAAAAAACAACAGAAAAAAGAAGTGAACATAGCATGTGTTGATTTGCATTCAATCTCCATAGTTCTTTTTCTGAATACAAATAGTACTTTCTCTCCAAAGTTTATTGAGATAGCCTTGGATAGTTTGAGAATTTTCATGGGAATTTAGGGCCCTTTCACCTTTTCTAGAAACATAGGCATAAACCAAATTCTGATGTTACCAGTGAAAACACTGTGTTGGTCATTAGCCAGAGAGACTGACCCATGAGTCCTAAAATTTAATCAAATTCTTTTAAATCATGGAATTCTGGGTCATAGGTTACATGTCTATCATTGAGGAACCACTGAAAAGCTACTACAGGGGCTAAAGGTACCATGTTCAACTCCCTGTCTTATGTCCCAGGCATGTGGTTTGAATAGGTTAAGTTTTGCCTCTAATGAGAGGGGTTAAAGGGCTCCCTTTCCAAACTCTCTTTGGTTTGTTAATCCCAATCTAACCCTCTAATCCAGTGGTATCCTGGAGCCATTTAGAGCAGCTCATCTAGTAAGTATATTTATACCTCAGAAATTAGCAAGTACTACAAATCTTGGCTTGATTTATTGTTTTGTAGATTATCTAGGTTTAAGAAAGTGATAGAAAAAAGTGCTAATAATGCAGATTGAAAATTTTAAATGGGTCTTTATACATTTCCCCTCCCCTTGGAAATCATTAACCAACACACCCTGCTCATTTCTTTTTTTTTTTTTTCTCCCTACCAACTGCCATAATGTTGCCCATAAGTTTACAGACCTACCCTTGCTTCTATCTCTATTGTGTCTACTCTTTCCTGAATTTAGGAAAGGGAAATTAGAGATTGCTACAACTTTGTGAGCTTTGAAAGGTCAGAAGAGCAAGTTACCAGAAGTCCAGGAACTAAAATCCATAGTGAAATTTGCTAGAAGTTAGGTGGTGAAGAGTGAAGTATTGAGTGATGGGTCCTCCTCCAGTAGCTATTTTACATTTGAAAGTGAATTTGTTCGAACCAGTAATAGCTAGAAACAAAGTTAGGTCTGAGCTCTCTCTCCCTAGGGACTGAGATTGTATATGTGGGGAAATGTTTATAACTACTGTCCTTGCTTTATCTTAGAAGCAAATATTCGTTTGTGAATGCTAATTAGTGTTCATTAAATTTGGTTTGGCAGCTGGCAATAGAGGAAATATTCCAGATTGGGGACTTGAGCCAACAGCATTAGAAAAGAAATATATCAATCCCTCAGAGGTACCTTAAGATCCCTGAGGAAGGGAGAAATATAGGCAGCTTTGCTCTGGGAGAGTGAGTCTAGAGTTATTAATGTTAAGGTTGGCAAAGGGAGACTCCGGTGTCATGAGGGATCTCAAAAGAATTTTCAGGCTTGAAACTATTTCCTTGTCAAAGGGCAAGATTCTATTGTAATTATGTCATTACAAGAGGACTAAACCCCAGAAAAGATTAGCAAAAAGCCAGGAGCCAGAGGATAAATTTATAGGAAAAAGAGAGACCAAAAGCTTCGTGTTACTTATTTGCTTATTTTATGGCTTACAAGTAGGTTTGAGGAGTGATCTCAGGAATTTGTCTGTCATTGACCAACAGATTATGTTTGGATTATATTTGCTAATTTTATGGATTACTGGTAGGTTTGAGGGGTGGTCTATTACCGGAACTCGTTCTTTACTGACCATCAAATTATCTACCTGAAGGTCATTAATGTTTGTAGGACTATTCTAAGGTCAGAGGACTTTTACAGACATTGACAGACAAGAACAATATTAGATCAAAGGGCTTCAGAGTCACTGCTGACTCCTCTATATCCTTACCACATTTTATTTTTTCCAATTACATGATCAATTATTTAATATTTGTTTTTTCAAATTTTGAGTTCCATATTCTCTTCCTCTCTCCCTCCCTCCCTCCCTCCCTTTCTCCTTCATTGAGAATTTTTGATAAATTTGATAAAGGTTATACATGTACAGTCATGAAAAATATATTTTCATAATAATCATGTTGTAAAAGAAAATATAGGCAATCCCCCCCCAACAAAAAAAAAAAAAAACCCAAGAAAAATAAAGTTGTTTTTAAGTACGTTCTAATTTACATTCAGATTTCATCAATTCTTTCTCTGGAGATGGATAGCATTTTTTCATTATTAGTCTTTTGGAATTGTCTTGGATCACTGTATTGCTGAGACTAGTTAAGTAAATCCTAGTTGATCATCAAACAATATTATTGTTGTGTATAATGTTTTTCTGTATTGCTACATTTTAAAATTTTATTTGTTATAAGAGATGATTCTTTGGGACAAGTAAGAGGAAGAATGGGAGGAAATCTAGATATTAGAAAAATATCTACTAAAATTTAATAAGAAGATATCTTCTACTAAAGAAAATTCTTTTTAAAAGGCTTCCTGTTCCCTTCTCATGTTTGTTTGTTTGTTTGTTTTTTATCCAGGACACCCTGGATAGTTGAGCAGATCATTTTTTAAGGATGACAGATTAGGTCCATGTGTCCATAGTCATTGTTCATTTCTTTTGAGGGAGAGTAATGATGTTATTCTTTATTTTTTCCCCATCTTTTGTTATCTTCCTTTTCCTTAAGATATGTTACAAAATGATTTCCCAGTACTTTCTTTGGATTGTTTTCAGCACAGATTTTCCCAGTATGTATCTGGTCATGACTATGTCCTCTTTTTTTAAAGTGCCATTGTAGTTTCCTTGTCTAGCATAGGAGGATCTTGAGCTGTTGGGGTTCACTGGTCACTGAGGATGAAAATAGACTACAGAAACATGTGTTCCACTTTATATCATTTGCTGTTCTCCTTTGAGATTACTTGAGGAAGCTGTAGTACAGCAGCATCTGGTGGGCAAAAAAAATTATTACACACACTCATTGGTTATTATGGAGATATTCATCCGGGATTCTTACATGAACTTGTTTTTTTGTTTTGTTTTGTTTTGTTTATTAATTTTTATAATTATAACATTTTCTTTGACAGTACATATTCATAGGTAATTTTTTTTTTTTTTTTACAACATTATCCCTTGTACTCCCTTCTGTTCCAAATTTTTTCCCCTCCTTCCCTCCACCCCTCCCCTAGATGGCAGGCATTCCCATACATATTAAATATTAAATATCTTATAGTATAATGAACTTGGTTTTTAAATATTTTGATAACTGTCCTTCAATATAATTGGCTTGTTTTGTAATTCTATATATTATATTTTATTTAGTTAAAATTATTCTAAGGAATTCATAGTCTTTAGGGATTCAAGACACCAAAATATTGGAGATCAATTGATCAATCCTAAACACCAGAGATTAAAAAAAGAAGAAAGAAGGAGAAGAGGACCCATTTGTGACAAAATGTTTATAATAGCTTTTTTCTATAACCTCAAAGAATTAGAAAATATCTCTTGAGAAATTATGGAATATGTAATAGAATACATACATGCCATAGGAAATTATGAGAAGGATGGCTTTAGAGATATCTAAGAAGATTCATGTGAATGGCTCAGAATGAAGTGAGCAAGACCCAGGAGGACAATCTATATCATAACAATAACTTTGAAAGACTTAAGAATTAGGATCCATGCAATGGCCAAACACCATGACTAATGATGAAGTTATTACCTCTGACAGGTCTGTAATGGACTCAAAAGGCAGAATAGCACATACATTTTCAGTCATAGTCAATGTGAGAATTTGTACTACTTTACTGTGCATATTTATACAAGGGATAAATAAAATAATATAGTTAACATAGTGAGAGCCTGCCACTTGGGCTTGAGGAAGACACACATGAGCTGACATGGGCAGATGGTGTTACAACACTTTGAGTGTCATTCATAGCCCATACCAGCATCACAAATGTAATTGGTACTCTATGAAAAAAATGTATATTTGAAGAAATAGAAATAACCCAAACCCGACACAAATAAAAATTCTTAATTGTTTCCTTTTTAAATTACATCTTTTGGATAGTATACCAATTCTCTAATCAATATATATTTTAAATAGTAAATGTAAAACTTTGCCCAAATTCACTGAAATTAAACTGGACTAGATAGAGATCAGCAACTCCACAAGATAAAAGGAACATCAGAACAAACTCAAAAATCTAAAACTCTCTCAGAAAATGTAAGTAAGATTTGGAGTTTCAAATTTTTCCCCTTTCTTCCCTTATCCCCCATCTCTTACCACCTGTTTGCTAGCAAGCAATCTGATATGGGTTATTTGTTTCCACAATATACATTATTGTATCTATCTCTGAAAACCAATCTTTCATATCTTTGGCAACACATGTGATACACAAAACTTGGACTATATTAAAAGAATGACACCATAACATAAAACATGATTGCTGCCAGCACTTTGATTCTGTGATTAATGTGATGCAAAGTTCAATTTTTTTTTTAATTAAAAAAACTCCAAATATCAGGATATGTACAAATGTTCAGGTCTTCTGTTCATTTCTCATAATGTATTCATGCATTGGGAGTATTCAGATTTCCTAGTCCCATATCAACTTTAACTTTGCCTTATAATTATAATCGAAAGGGTTTATCTAAATTCTTCAGTCTTTACCTTCCAACTGTTAGCTTACTGGCAAGAGTAAATAAGCCTGTGGGCATGAATTTTCCAAAATTGTAGCTCCCCCTCCTCCTAAAATGCTCATTAAGGTAATTGTGTATTGACTTGGCTTAGAGCAATAGTTTTTAACCAAAGGACTGTGGACGTTAAAAAATACATATTTATATTTTAATAACTGTGTTTAAATATAATTAATTCACTTATAATCCTAGATATTTTATTTTATGAAATTAAAAACATCATCCTATATAGTATAGGAATGTGTAACACAAATAAGTTAAGAACTTCTTTTTTGCATTTTAGAGATTTTTGTCAAGTTCTTTATAGAATTTTTCTTCTTACTCAACTTTTCCAGCATGTGTTGGGATGTATGTGGCAATTATCTTCACTGAGATTTTTTTGTGAACATATTGTAAGATTAGATGTTAACAAATCATGAAATTATATTTCTTAATGCCTTTGGGTACAAGATGAAACAAAATCTTTAATTTGCTTCTTGTAATAGTATCACTATGTACCAGGCCTCCTCATTCCATGCCATATGAATAAGACTTTTTTTTTTTTTTTTTTTTTTCTTCCTGAAAGGCAACAAAAAAGAAATAAACTGCCCTGGAACAGCTTCCTGGTCTCTGAACATGTTGACATGGCCTCATGTTTAAGTGCTTTAAAAGAGCCATCTACATGAGTCAGGACTCTTTCAGCTTGGCAAATATACTAAAACCTGAGAATTAGAATTAAAATACCCTGTCCTACAATCAGACCTATGTTTCTATTTGTGAGTGTAAAGACTGCAATTACCCAGTCTGAGTGCTGCAGTATCCTAGCTGAATATCCTGTTAGGGACTAAGTAAAGCTCCATTGTTAACTGCTGAGTGACCTAGTAGCGGTTTATTTTAAGCCAACATCCAATCTAAACTAAAAAGGGACTGGTCTGAGGCAAGCCCAACACTTATTCTTCTCCAGGGAAAACCTATGAATCAAACTTACATTTGTCTCTGGCTTTCTTTTGCATTCTGCTTTCACTAATCATAAAAATATCAATATTCATAGATTCAGTTCTTTCAATAACATGTCAATTTGTTCACAATCAATCAATAAACATTTATTTAGTGCTTATACAGGCACCCTGTTAAGCACTAATCAGCAATATAGGTTAGAGCATTTTTAGCTGAATTAATATTTACATATTAATTAAATTTTGCACTATTTTCTCTGCCTCTTTCCTATTACTATGGGGTCTTTCCCCCAATCATTTGTGAAAATGAAACAGGGTTTGTGAGATTGAGAACAGGATTTTGTTTTTAGCTTTTTTTTTTGTTGCTGTACCCAAATAATTTATTACCTAATGACCTTCTTGCTATTGCTGATGAGCTTCTTTCTACTTGGTTTGGTTCTTACAAAGTAGACTTCATATGTCACTAAAAAAATAACTTATAAAATTGGCCATATATACACATTTGGATTCTCTGTTGCTGTGGAGGCTAAGATTGATGGATCGCTTGAGTTCAGGAGTTCTGAGTGACTGTCCACAACAAATCCACCTTCAGATGAGCCACTAGAAGCAAAGGATCACTAGGCTGTCTTTTGGGGGTAGGGGGAAATATTGGCCCAGAATGCAAAAATGGAGTTTAAAGATTCCATACCAATCAGTACTGGGATGAGATCCATGAGGGGTTGCCATACTTCCAGTCTGCTGAAATAAAAGGAAAGGGAAAGGAAAAGAGCAAGAGAAAAGGAAGGGGGAAAGAAGTTTTGCCAGAATAATAGAACCTTCAAGAGTTTATGTTCTATAAGTATTGGCTTTGAGAATCCTGTATCATGAGCCCCCAAAATGAGGCATCAAACTGAGATTTTTTAATATCCCCATTTACTCTGAGTAATATACAAGTAAACACAGAGTGTTTATTTAACATGCTTGGACTTTGCTTTCTCCTGACATTAGAAGGCAAGAGGATACCAGTGATATATTAGGGATGTTCATCTGTTCTCTCTCATTCTTGCTATGTGGCCATCTTCTTTTTCAAATAAACATTTGCTTTCCTTTATTTTAGTTCTTCAATTTATTGTATTATTTATTATATGTTGTTACCTTGATCCTAGCCACATACCCCTCATTGTTTCCTATGTGATAATCATTGTATCCTGTGGCCCAAGAGGACGTTTTTTCATAAGGGAATTTCTTCTCTTGACACACTTAAATGTGAATTCATACAAGGATTAGGTTGATTCCAAAGACAGGGAGTCTAGATTTTTTCCTCCTGTTTTCTGGCCTCCTACATAATGTGACTTGTTATCATAACACAAACATGTGTATTTGATATATTCCAGCCCAGTCTTACCATGGACACTGTGTCTATTTGTGAAAGATTGCACCTAGGTTTATAGGGAGAATATTTTATACCCAACTATTCTTACTATACCATTTTAATAAATGCCTTTGCCAAGTTAATTAAATCTACTGACTGATTGTTAATGGAAAGCATATCTGTAGAGGGTTAATAACCATTCTTAGGATTCTTAGCAGACTCTTTCTGAGGACCCAGTCTAAGAGTATGAAAGCAAGGATACATCTCTCCTTGCAATTTCTAGTATCACAAAGCTTAATAGAAGTAATATTTCTCTTCATATCATTCTTAGGTAGCTTCCAGGTGGTCTGCTCAGCTTACTTCCCAAAGTCTACTTCTCTCCTCAGCTTAACTCTTTAAAAAAAAAATAGATTTTTATTTTCAATGTATATATACACACACATATATATGTATATATATATATATAGTTTTCAATATTCACCTTTGAAAAACCTTGTGCTCCAAATTTTTCTCCTCCTTTCCTCCCACCTCCTCCCCCTAGACAGCAAGCAATCCAGTATATGCTAAACATGTGCAATTCTATATACATATTTCCAGGTTTATCATAGTGCACAAGAAAAATCAGATCATAAAGGGGAAAAAATGAGAAAGAAAAACATGAGCAAGCAAATAACAAAAAAGGTGAAAATATTATGATGTAATCCACATTCAGTCTCTTTAGATGCAAGTAACTCTTTCCATCCCAAGTCTGATGGAATTGTCCTGAATCATCTCATTGTTGAAAAGAGCTGATCCATCAGAATTGATCATTGCATAATCTTTCTTTTTTTATGACCTCTTTGGGATACAGGCCCAGGAGAGACACTGCTCAACTTAACTCCTGATTGTCAGAAGTCCCACATGTTAAACTACTTCTTCCTTTGGGTGACTATGTCTGTATCTGTGTTTTGTATTTGTGTGGGTTGTGTATCTATTCTTCCCGTTGGATGAAATATCTTCCATCAATCTAGTAGCTACAATGACGAGACCAACATGGAAGTAGGGGAAGGGGGCAAAGGAGAGACAATCCTCTCCCCCACTTTACCCTCTGGAATAGGCCTAGGAGTCTCCCACAACTGCCTTTGAACTTGAATTTAAATTCTTCCCAGAGCTAAAAGGCTTGTTTCTTTAATCTGCAAGCCTACAGGCTATGACTATTGCTTTCAGCCAATCACAAAATGTTTCTTGGCCTTTATCCAATGGCCAAGCCTCTATAATCCTCTCAAATTGAATAACTACTTCACTTTTTGGGAAGAATGAGGGCTGATAGGAAAACTCCCTAACACCTGCTTTATACTTTGTAATTACTT
This sequence comes from Sminthopsis crassicaudata, assembly GCF_048593235.1. NCBI lineage: Eukaryota > Metazoa > Chordata > Mammalia > Dasyuromorphia > Dasyuridae > Sminthopsis > Sminthopsis crassicaudata. Next base: position 397,159,208 of record NC_133617.1, read on the forward strand.
TGCAACTCTTCTATGACTCCATCAACTGTAAGGGCTCTTTCTCCCCTTTTCATTTTTTTTTTTTTAAAGTATTCCCTTGCAATATTTCTACCCTGAAGGCACCAAAAGAAACAGAAGTGTGTGATTTATGCAGCTTCAGGGACTTAATATATATGTATTTGCCCAAAAGATCTTGTAATTTTGGGAAATGTGCATTTAAAACAAAGGCACATAGGACTGCTGGAAAAGAGGCCTGGGAACAGACCCTTGGGAAATCCTCTTGAGCTAGGAATAATGGGACTGCTGCATGGGGTAGGGGTTAGGAGGCTGCAGGTCCAGGATCTGCACAGGGGTTATCTGAATTATCAGAGAGACCCTCCAGTGATCCGAGGTCTTTATGTCTTACCTGACAAGAACAAATTAAGTGAATGATGTCATTCCAGGAATCAAGAAAGGAATGGCCATCCAGCAAACGAGAAGGCTGTTCCCTCATTTGATTATTGAAGATGCCTGTCAGCAAAAGGCCTTTGGGGAGGGCTGTTCCTCTGGCAAAAGTGAAATTGAAAACTTAGATCTTAACAGGAACTGGCTGCAACACTGGGGAGCTGGGATTTCAGACTTTGCTGATGGTGTCAGGTTTAAGCCACTCAGGAGTTTTAATGTCATCTCTTTTATTTTCAATCTCATTCAGTAAATGTATTCTGAGCTATCTGTATAGTCCTTAAGATCACAGAAAGTTGCAAAGATAAGTATCTCGATAGAAGGGGGGCTGAACCATTCCAATAAATTTATGATAATATGGATTATATGCTATTCCTTCCCCATTCCCAAAGTCCACCAGAGATAAACAAATCATGAACCCCCAAAGAAGGCAGGAAAATGTCCTTCAGTATTCAGATCCCCATATACCCAAGATTCTTCTTTGCTCTTAAAAGAGGCTTCCATTCAGACATTCAATTTGGGCACCGAAGGAAAAAGAGAAATAGAAAGAAACAGAGGCAGAGACATTTTTCCATTCTTTTTTATAGAATAAAAGATGTGTAGCTATAGGATTATAGCGGGTTGGTCAGATTGAAGAAAATTTTCCAGACATTGCATGATTCTCTTAATTCAGAGTGATAGTCCATTTTCTTTTTTGTCTAGACTAAATTTTGAATCCACTACAAAGACCAAATAAACCTTATATATACATGCAGTATTTTTGGAAATGGAAAGGATCTCTTTGGTAAAAATTAAAGAAGCTTTGTTTAAAAAATAAAGGAGATATGTATACATACACACATATATACAGAGAGATATACATACAGGCATTTGACATAGATAAATTATGTATTATATGTATGTATATATATAGTATTATATAAATTATATATGTATGTGTGTTTTATATGTATATATATTATATATGCATATGTATATATAAATTATATGTGTATGTGCATGTGTGTAGATTATATATGCCTCTGTAAGATATGTGTGTTTATGTAAGTTTCTCAAGTAAGAATAGTTGCAAGCAAACAATAACAGAAAGAGTGAGAATTCTTTGTTGTGGTCTATACTCAGTTCCCACAGGCCTCTCTCTGAGTGTAGATGGTCTCTTCATCATTGAACAATTACAACTGGTTTGAATCATCTCATGTTGGAAAGAGCCACGTCCATCAGATTTAGATCTATTCTTTTTCCAACTCACTAGGGTCCAATATATAATTACTATTTATTTTCTATATGATCTTAAATAAATAAACCTAGCTTGCAGAAAGGCATCGATAAATATAATCTGAGATTTGGGCAGCCTCAAATAGGAGGAGGAGAACTAATATATAGGTAGGGTGGGTACTTGGGCAGGGAAGCCCTTAAGCCCTATGAGTCTGAATGTTGGGCATTCTTTTCTGCATTCTCCAAGAGGAGAACTGCCCTAGGATTATAAATTATATCTATAGCCCCCCTTAAATATTGTTGGCCTAGGAGTCCAACAGGTCCAAACAAAAAGCCATTTTCCTGATTGGTACCCCAAGATATACCCACAAGCTTAACTCCTATGAATTATACCCACAGGCTTAACTCCTACTACACCCACAGGCTTAATTTCTTGCCACTAAATGCTACTTACACAAAATACCATCAAAATAGTGAATAGTGATTAAACTGATTAATCTAAGCAAACCACAAACTGAAATTGGAGAAGTCATATAAATGGGAGTGGTTTGGGATCTCAGCTCAACCAAGAGATCTCACAAAGGAAATATTCTCCAAGGTCTCTAGAAAGCCAAGAGATATGAAATCTGAGAAATGCTGAAGAGCCAACTTCCCCTACATGCCTATTGCATCCAAAATTACTCTCTTCATCTATCTCTCCTCAGAGAGATTCTGGAACTGATATCCTCTTTGAAGAAAAAAAGTTTCTCTTCTCCAAAACTTCTGTACACAAGCCTCTACTCAGGTAGGCACAATTAGGAGAGTCTTATACAAAATATTCCAAATTTGACTGGAAACATGGGTTATATGTATAAATTTACAATTTATACAAATCACAAATATAATTAAAAATATGCAACTCGGACAAATTATACTTAGGTAGTATTACATACACACATACACACATACATATATAGCCATCTGTATATATGCACACACATTTTGTATAAATATGCATATGTGTACATAAACATACATGCATTTCACTCCTATGGACCTCCCTTTCTCCAGAAGAAAAGGGGATTTTTTTCTGTTTTTCCCTGGGTACAGCATCCTTGCTGTGAGGGTTACTCAGCTTGGCTCCTTGCTTTTCTCTGGCTCTTGACTGTTTACTGCCAGTTCTCTTTTTAATTTTCTCTGCTTTTAAAACTCCTGCTCCTTGAACCTGTCAGGAAAGCTGTTCCTGTGTGTGTATGCTTGTATGTCATAAACAGCTTTTTCTTCCTGGTAGGTGCATCTTAATTCTGCCTCAAACTGATTTCTTTGCCCTTGAACTATTAGATTGCCTTGAGCTTGGCAGGCTTAGCTTTGTTAGCATGGCCAAATTCCACCTAACAAATGCTTACTTGCCCTTCCAGCTCAATCAGAAAAAGTCTTCATATTTCATAAAGGTGTTAGAGGGAATATACAGATCATTGCATTTTTTTGAGATTATCTCTGTTATCTGACAATTACTTTTGTGATTTCATCAACCTACTGGTGGAGAATGGAGAAATGAAAACCAAATACCCTCCCAATTATATGAGTATGTAAATATAAATATATAAATGTGTATTTCACATATTATACTATCTCATGGGTTAGGTAATTTATTGAGTGTCTTTCTTTTTGTAGATTTGCAGAAAAACAGAATTCAAGAATTAAGTATACACTGCTCCTGCCACTGTAGTATCTCCATTGTTACCTGGGTCACCCATCAAGTTCATTCAGTCTAAATCATTAACAAAATAATCTTAATATTTCCAACTCTAGACTAAACAAGATGAGATAGAACCTGAGATGATATTAGAGTGAGGAAGTGACTTTCATAAGGTCAGATAATAAGGAGCAAAGCCAGACTTCAGACTTAGATCTTCAGTTTTCAGAGCTATTATTTTTTTTTTTTAATTTATTATATCATTTTATTTACAAATTATATGCATGGGTAAATTTTTAGCCTTGATCCTTGCAAAGCTTTTTGTTCCAAATTATGCCCTCCTTCCCCCCATCCTCTCCCCTAGATGACGGGTAGTCCGATACATGTTAAATATGTTAAAATATGTTAAATCCAATATATGTATATATATTTATACAGTTATCTTGCAGCACAAGAAAAATCAGATCAAAAAGGTAAAATAAAAATGGGAAAGAAAACAAAATGCAAGCAAACAATAACAGAAAGAGTGAGAATTCTTTGTTGTGGTCTATACTCAGTTCCCACAGGCCTCTCTCTGAATGTAGATGGTCTCTTCATCATTGAACAATTAGAACTGGTTTGAATCATCTCATGTTGGAAAGAGCCACGTCCATCAGATTTAGATCTATTCTTTTTCCAATCACTAGGGTCCAATATATAATTACTATTTATTAACTATATGATCTTAAATAAATCATTACTCTCTAGGCCTCAATTTCTGTCTATAAAATGAGGATAATAATATCTATCTCATAGAGTGTTGTGACAGAAGCCCTGAAAAATATGATACAGTTGGATTTTCTGTCTGCCTGCAACCCAAATTAAACCAACATTATTCATATGTACTGTACATAAGACAGCATCTTGAAGACTAGGAATTCATATATGAAAAAAGGTAAAGACTCTCCCTTCAAAGAGCTGATAGTCCAAGGTGAAGTTGAAGGTAGAAAACTAGAGAGATTTTGCCAAATACAATGTACACACCACCACCTATGCATATCTCAAAGCTAAAAGAAGGTTGATGGTGATCCTATAAACATAATAGATATCAGGATTTGAAGCACAGAATTGAGAAAGAAGGCAGTTCCTTGAAACAACTCCATATTAAAATTTTTGTTCTTTTTGCTTTATTGCTTATTTGCTTTATCCCTTTACATGGAAAATTTTTTTTAATCTGGGGATTGAAAAAAATGGGGGACCTCAAACCATGATTGCTTCTGGTAGTTTGTTGAAAGGGCAGTCCTAGTTTCAGAGGAATTTGAGAAGACCTCTATGAACCGATACACAATGAAGTCAGCAGAATCGGGAGAACAATTTATAAAATGCCACAACATTATAGGGGAAAACAACTTTGAAAGACTTTCTTATGCTGATAAATGCAATAATAAGCCACAATTCCAGGACTCCGCAGATGAAGCATGCTATTTGTCTCCTGCCAAGCAGATGATGGATTTATGCATCATGAGACAGACATTTTTAGACATGGCCAATGTGGGATTTTGTTTTGCTGGACTTTGCATATTATTATAAAGGGTTTTTTTTTTTCCTTTTTAAATTTTGTTTACTTGAGAGGGGGAATTGGAGAGAGAAAAAAATAAAAGCTTGTAAAAAATTAAATTAAGCTAAAGAAAGGAAATCAATTTAAAAAAAGGCACTCCTAAAAATTATTCTAAAAAAGTATAATTAGGCTAACAAAGAGTTAACAAGATTTAAGTCAGATAGAGGCTGGTTGAAGTTAAAAAAAATAGACTTATTGTTTCTGGGTACTTCATAGAATAATGGTTATTCTGTGTTAAGCAAGACTCTCCTATTAGAAAGGAAAAGAAAGGAAAAATCCAGAATAGCCCAAGCTCCTTGGACCAACAAACTCTTCTGTAGCAAGGGAAGCAGCTAAAGGTTTTCTCTAAGTACAAGAGGCCCTTGCCTTTCTAAAATAACTGATACTTAAGCCTCTTGACTTAAAGTTAAAGAAGATATGGCAGAATCCACTCTTTGTCTAATGAAGAAAAAGTAATACATCTCCTGAAGACTCCTGCAGAATCAGAAGTTGAGAACAACTCATAGGATGAGAGAGCTACATTTTGCAGTGAGTTCTTGGTAAACAGAGGACTGGCAAAGAGCAGCTATGAGAGAGCAGGAGGGAATGGCAATGGCAGAGCATACAAATCACCCACATCCTGTACATATCCCCCTGACATTCCTGCTAAAAGAGATGGAGAGATATCTGTTTCTGACTTTGGGAAATCACAGCTATTGGGGTCAATGTCAAGGAATGAGAGAGAGACATTTAGAATCAGTACTAGGGATAGAGGGATGATAGAGGGAGTTTGATCCAATGTCAGGGCAATAACTATACACACATGAAATCACAAGGAACCAGACTGACAAGCTCATAAGGTGTAGAATGACATTACCTTGGCTACATATGTATGTGTTTTCCATGGGTGTTTCCTAAATATGTCTACTCTTTGCACTGATAGTGTGTGTAATTGTGAGAAAATCTGGTATTGAGAGGTGGAAGGTAGAAGGGAGAGTCCATCCAATTGCTACAAAAACAACTAAATTTGGTGTTGATAAATGCAAAGGCATGGTTAAACAGAGAGGCTTGAGAAAGCTCGATTCCAACTTGAAGTAAGAGGAAGGAAAAGAGATAAAAAATCTATGCTAAGCATGTGGGTAAACTTGCTTGAATGCATGAGAATATGAGAAGCAACAGAAAAGGCATGGTAGGTGGTGGAGTATATTTGAATTTACATTCATTTCTCTATGGATTTCTCTATTAATTTACATTCATTCTCTATAATTCTCTTTCTGCATGCAGATGGCATCTTCTATCCAAAATTTATTAGGATTGCAATCTTTTCTTCTTTTATCTATGCTGCCCAGCAATTCACATAGTCTGTGAACAAGAGCAATAGTCACGGTGGTGAGACTAGGAGGTTGCTAAAGCTGAACAGAGTTGGAGAGCCACATTAAGTTTCTTCAGAATTAATGTTGCACTTCTGGTCACCAGGTGGAAGCAGAGAGCTACCTACCAGTTTGAGGAAATCCTCAACCATATCGGAGTTCAATGCATTTATCATTCATCTAATATGAATAGAAATTTGAAGAAAGATAGGATTCCTTCAGGAAACTTCACAGGGGCAGCTCCGTGGTATAGTGGATAGACCACTGGACCTGAATTAAAATCTGATCTCAGATATGTAATAGCTGTGTGACCCTGGGCAAGTCATTAACTGCTTAAAAAAAAACTTTGTAGTTTAATACAGACACATGACAGATATGTAATTATTGATAATGTAAAACAATATGTTGTATGCATTAGAAACCTGCAAACAAAGTGTTATGTGTGGTCAGGCGGTGGAGGGGGGGGGAGCGGGGGAGGGAGAGAGAGGAGGAGAGTAATTACCAACTGAAAGAATTAGAAAAGTTGTCCTGGAGTTGACAGAAATTTTTTTTAAGGTTAGAGAATATGCAAGGATGGAGTTCAATAGATATGGGAGTGCTCTGTGTCTGGTTTTAGGAAACCAGGGTATTTAGTATCAGTATCAGGGATTGGGACAGGGAGAGATAGTCAATGTGAGGGATAGAGGGATGGATGATAAGGAGGAGTAGGGGCTAAGGTCAAGGCAATAATAATGAGAAATATGGAATGTCCAGATGGCTAACTGATAAATTCTTGAGTTGCCTTCATAATAAACTAATTCTTCAGGAGAGAAACCTGGATCTGATTCTGGGAGGATACAGTTGCTAAAAATGATAGGAAGCTAAGAAGTTAAACAATTCTCTCATCTTACAGATTTTGATAAAGAGGGAAATTGTGGACATAGTTTGATGTATATCCTACATAAGGGGAAAGGAAATTTGAAAGAGTTCAATGAAAAGAGCCTATATGCTAAGGTTTTATGGAAGATGTTGGCGTAAAAAGTAGATGAAATTTTGATTATGCAATCACAAAGGATTCTGCTGATAAAGAAAGGGGGAGGCTGTTTAAAGAGATCAATGAGAATGCACAGGAAACAAATGAACAAACTTAGAATTTTAAGACATGTCCACAGGATGAAAGTAAAGAGAGGTAACTGAAAATAAATGCAGAGAAATAGCATAGTCTTGTAATGATATGGTTTGGAACACTAAACTTCAAAATGAATGGAAGCTAGTGATGAATGGCTAGGACTAACAAAAAAGGCATTTGTCAATCTTTGATAGGAGTAAGTGGAAAATTAAAGAATGTATGGGACAACTGCTGCTCAGGACGATGGAATGATAATGACAGAAAACAGAGAAAAGGCCAAACTATTTAAGTCTTATTTTGATTCTGCTATCTCTACTAAGTAGGATTAAAATGATTAAGAGTTCAAACCCAAGATAAATGAAAAGATGATACAAGAATAGCTAACTGTTTTCAATGAGTTCAAGGCACCAAGTCTAATAAATTATATTCCTGGGTATGGAAGGATCTTTGTGATTACTGAGCCAGTGGATATAATTTTAAAAGATAGAGAGCTGCTACATGCCTGGGGAGGGGTAAATGTTGTCTTCCAGAATGTTGACTCTCTGAAAAGGGAAGAGAGTGAATTCTTTAAACTATAAACCAATGTGCCAGATTGTGATTTCTGGCAAAATTCAAGAATGTATTATTTAAGTGATGATTTATGAGCACTTAGAAAAAGAAATGGTGATCACTTGTAGGTCCAGATTCATTAAGAACTGACATAATTTCCCTTTTCCACAGTACATTTAGGTCTGGCTTGCGCTTTCATAGTCATTGAAGCACACCGAACTCCCTAAAGACAGTACAGGGGTAAGTAAGAGCCAAATAGGCACTGGGCTAGTAATGTGCCATAGAAGGAAAGTAATCAAAATTGGGCAAAAGTGATCCCAAGATGGTGAGAGGAAAACAGTCTTCATATGCCTTCTTTATGCAAACCTGCTTAGTGGAACGGAAGAATAAACATCCAAATGTTTCTGTGACGTCAGAATTTTCTTTAAAAAAAAGGAAAAAAGAAAAAGAAAAACTTTATAATGTCTGCTAAACAGAAAGAAAGAAAAAGAATTGTGATGATTTCAGTGCACTTAAGAAGCTATCTTCAGCATTTTTCTTATTTTGTTCTGAATATTGTCCACAAATCAAAGGGAAAGGAACATCCTGGACTTCTGACTGAGAGAAAGTCTGATGGTCAAAGCTGAAGAGAACAAGGTAGGGGGAGGGAAAGGAAGCTAGAGAAGAGAAAGAAGAAGATGATGATGTCACTGAAGATGATGGTGAATAAGTTGGTTCTAGAGCAAATTTTTTTGGTCTTATCTATAAATTATTTAAGTCCCTTGCACACAACTTACCCCCTTTGAATGAAAAAATTAAATGTAAACAGAACTTCTAGACTAGTAGGATAATGCCACTAACATAGCACACTTGGATTTCAGGAAGATATTTATTTATTTATTTTTAATTAAAGCTTTTTATTTTCAAAAAATATACATGAATAATTTCCAACATTCACCCCTACAAACTGTGTTCTCATTTTCTCCTTCCTTTCTCTCTCCCACCCCCAATCAGCAAGTGATCCAATATGTTAAACATGTGCAATTCCTCTATATATATATTTCCACAAATATCATGTGCACAAGAAAAATCAGATCAAAAAGGAAAAAAAATGAGAAAGAAAACAAAATGAAAACAAATAACAACAAAAAGAGTGAAAATACTCTGTTGTGGTCCACATTCAGTTCCCACTATCCTCTCTCTGGGTGCAAATAGCTTTCTTCATCACAAGACTATTGGAACTGGTCTTAATCACTTCACTATTGATGAGAGCCATACCTATCAGAATTGATCATTTTATCAGGAAGATATTTAACAAAATGTCTCACGATATCCTTGCTGACAAGTTGTAAAAATGTGGACTAGTACAGTTAAGGAGATTCAGAAAAGATTGAATATTCAAAACCAAAGGGCAGTCATTAACAGATCAAAGTTAACTGGATGGGGGTCACCAGTGCAAGGTCTCAAGGATCTGTCCTTGGTCCTGTAGAGGACTTTTTTTTTTTTAATCAGTTATTAGATTGAAAGCCTCAATGCTTGTCAAATCTGCTGATGGTATGATGCCAAGAGAGAGAGAGAGCTATCATGTCAGAACAAGACAACGAAGATCCAAAATTATTTTCATGGGCTAATAAGAATAACTGACATTTATATGCTGCTTTAAAGTTTGCATACATTATCTCATTTTAGCCTCACAGGAATCTTGTGAGATAGGTATTGCCAGGATGATTATTTTATTGGTGAGAAAACAAGCATAGAGAAACTAAAGACAAGTGATTTGTTCAGGGTCAGGTGGCTAGTGTCTGATGTGAAAAAGCCCAGATCTTCTAGATTCCTGGTCCAGTGCTTTTTTCAACACACTATGCTAGGAGAAAGTTAAAACTAAAGGGTAAATTTAGTAAGATTACATTTATCCTTACTCATTTTCAAGTCCTACACTTGGGTTCAAAATCAACTACACAAGTTCAGGGTGGAGGAAGTATGGTTAGGTCATAATTTCTATTAAAAAAAACAACTTAGGAGTTTTAGGGATCTGCAAACTAATGAGTCAACAATGTGACAAGGCAGCTGAAAAAAAAAGCTAATTGATCTGCATTAATAAAATGGTAATATTCAAGTTGAGGGGAAGTAATAATTCTATCACACTCAGTTCTGGTCAGACTCTTAAGTCTCTTATTTTCCTCCCTAAACTTGAATTTACTCCTAGGACCCTAGCCTGAGAAACAAATTCACTCTGTATTGAGTGCTAAGCTTCTTCCCACACCAACTCTGATCTGCTAGAGCCTTGGGTTGCTCCTCCTGCCCCTACCTTGCCCATCTTGCCCATCTTCAGAAAACTCCCAAAGGATTCCAAAGAAGGAAATGGGAAGCCATCTCCTGTACTTGGATACTTATGTCTTGGTGTTTTACCTTAGTCACCATTTCCTCACACAAGAACTTCAAGAACATTGGTTGAGCTGCACTGTGCAAAAACCCAAAGGTAATGACTAGAAGATTGACCTTTCTTTGTCTTCCACATACTTCCCTATCTTCCTACCAGGTGGAAGTGCCCAAAAGTAAGTGGCCCATTACTAGGGGTCTTTGAGCAGAGGCTAGATGATTCTCACTTGCAGGGATATAGTAGAGACTTTTAAGTAGACAATCACACTGAGATCCTTTCCTACTCAGACCTTGGATGATTTCTGGGATCTGTGATTCTGAGTTGGTATCAATGAGAGAATTGGGGGATAAGAAGTTGGATTCATATCAAAAATGAGTAAATGAGGCTTTGGGTGGAAAAATAGGGAAAAGTCAACCTTCTGGTCATTAGCTTTGAGCTTTTGCTCACTGCAAACTCAATCGGTGTTCCTAAAGTTCTTATGTGGGGAAGTTGTAAAGGGTGGATGGAATAGAGCAGGAGAGCAGGGAGGAGAGAGGTGTTTTCTAGGACATAAGAAACCAAGAACAGGAGATTGTCTCCCATCTCCTTTCCTGGAATACCTTGGGAACCCAGACTATAGATTTTAGGGTTCTCATTTTTGAGATAGGACAAAGTGGGTAAGATAGTAAGGGGAGTAACCTAAAGTGATAGCAGGTATGGATCTGTGTAGGACTAGAGAAAGGCTTGGCATTCAGGACAGAGAGTTTGGGCTTCAGTCTGTGGACCTTGGGGAAAGTTCAAGTTTAAGGAGGAAAAAGAGGAGACTTAAGAGTATGAGGCTTTGCCCCTCCCTCATCTCCTACCTCCTCAGCCTCTACTTGAAATCTGCTATCTTCCTGACCTCCAGTCCCCATCCCACTTAGGGATATTGCCTCGCCATGCCCCCACACACATACTGTTTCCCAGAATCTAGTTATCCTAACCTCCAAACTCCACTCCTTCCCATGATCCAAGTAGCCTAACCCCCAAACCTGACTCTCTCCAAGGATCCAGGTGTCTTGACCCCCAGCCTTCACTAAACATAATTCTCCTCCCATCTCCACACACCTGTGCTGGCCTCGCCCCAAGCCCCAGGGGCAGCTGAGCAGAGCAGGGAGGAGTTGTGAAGAGGGCCTCAGAGATCAGAGGAGTAGGGCCCCTTGGGGGAGGGGCACAGAGGGGGCTGGGAATTTCCCCCCACACCTGTCTGGGCCTGAACTCCCCCTCCTCTTACAGAGCCAGGTGGGGGGCTTTGGGGAATTCCACATCCAGAGCCTAGAATAGGCCAGGATGCCAGATGCCAGGGTCCCTTGCAAAGGGAGAGGGCTGGGTATCAAGATGCAAGGAACACAGGGTCAGGATGCCTGAACCCTATGAAGAAAGGGGGCTGGGAATCAAGAACCCTTAACCCCTAGAGAGATTCATGTTTGGAGACATAGCTACTTCATTCTGTCAGACACCAGGTGAGATTCATTCTTTGAGGTCCATGTGCAGGGGAAATAGGGCCTCTCCTAGAATACTCTTGACCCTAAATCCTTAATACTTAGATCTGATCTTTTAGTGAGCATGTCTGGGAACAAAGGATCCCATCTGACAGTGTGAGCCTAAGCATGAGGAACCCATGTGAGAATGTGGCCCTTTTTTGTAAATTAGCACAAGAGCCTGTCTGGGAGCTCATAAGCCTGTGATCGTGCTTGTGGGAGCAGCAGCATGTCTGTGAATGTTCCCACTCTATACCACGTCTATGTCTTCGCATGCCTTAGTGTTTATATCTCTGGGTCTCTGTTAGACTCAGAGTCTCTGTCTGTTCTCTCTCCTCAATCCCCCCAATCCCCTCTGGGCTTGGACCTGCTCAGACAGCTCCAGCTGCTTCAGTACCATCCCCCCTTCCCCAGCTCCTGAAATGCAGGGAGGGGACAGGAGTCTCCGATCTCAGAAAAGCCGTCTAAGGCTGAGAAGAGGATGCCTGGGTTCATGGGTGGGGGTGGGGAGAGGCAGGTTGAAACTCCCATCAAGGGGGAGGGAAGGAGTGGAAGAGAAGGGGAGGTGTCTGGGCCTGTAGCTCACTCTCCCAGGCGGGGCTTCCCAGGCTCTCCCCCAGGGCTAGAGAGAGACCCACCCAGAGAAGGAGGGAGATCCCAGGTGGGGAGTTTGAGAGGGAGGGAATTAGAGACAGAGAATGAGAGGGAGGTCCTGGAACCAGGCAAAAGCTGAGCCAGGAGGCACCCAGGACAGAGCTGGCAAAACAGAAGTGGGGAGAAAGGGAGAAATTCAGAAGAGACACAAAAATTGAATAAGACAGATTCAGAAATAGACTCAGATTATGATAATATACGTTTAGGTAACAGGGAAGTCATAGATAGTGAGCAGGAAGAGACTCAGAAACCGGTTGACAAATCAGCACAACTCAAGAGATGGGGGCAGGACTCACTCTCAAAGTAGCTTCTGTTCAAATGGCTTGGTGAAGATCCAGGCTAGGAGAGAGTGAGAAGAGCTGTTTGGGGGATTAAGAAAAGCAGGTGCCAGTCACCTGGAAAGGGAGGTGAGGTGAGTGAAGGGCAAGAGAGCTAGGACTGAAGGGAGCGGTGGGGGACCAGAGAGGAGTTAGAGGGCCCCATGATTCTGGCTCTAAGGATCTCCCCATAAAGGGGGCCATGGGACCCTTGGAACTCTGGAGCCTCCTGCTGTTGCTGCTCTCCCCTCCCCTGACCCTGACCCTGGGGGGGAATCTACAGAGCCCAGGTGAGTCCTCAAAAACAACCCAAGCAATATCCCTTCTGGGAATCAAGCATTTAGGCCCTCAGCCTCTTTCTCTTCTGGGATCCAGTTTTTCAATTTCCAATCTCCCCCTTGGTAAGACGCAGGAGTTTGGCCCCATTGCCCTTATTCCCTAGCTCCCTCCTTCCAGGTTTTCACTTCTCCTGCCTCATTAGCCGCTCTCCTGGAATCTCATGGTACAGTCCCTTTCCAATATCTAGGTGTCCAGACCCCTGCTTCCTCTAGTCTGAGAACTCAGGCATCCGGGATTGTCGCCCAGGCCTTTACAATTCCAGGACCCAAGGTATCGGGTTCCCCTGGCTCTTTCCCTCCAGGGCATCCAGACCTACAACTTCCTTTCGCCCTAGAACTCAGATGTTCAGTCCCCCAACCCTCTCTTCCTAGAAAGTCCAGATCCAACACTCTTTGTATAAGCTGACCTTCCTTACACCCGAGTCCATTTTCTTGTTTGTCGTTCTTGTCTATTTGTTTCCTTACCTGCCCGCTGACCTGGAGGTGGGGGCGTGGTTCAGACTCCTGGAGGGAGGGTTGAGGAGGGAGGAAGGCTCTTTAGGAGAGTGCGGCCAGTTCCGGACACCCCTAACCCGGTCCTTGCAATCAGCGCTGTCCGAGTGCTACCAGGTGAATGGGGCAGACTACCGAGGCCGCCAGAACCGGACCGGACCCCGAGGCAGTGGTCGGCCCTGCCTTTTCTGGGACCAGACGCAACAGCATAGCTACAGCAGCAGCAAGGATCCCCAAGGCCGCTGGGGCCTGGGAGCGCACAACTTCTGCCGGTGCGAGAGGACTTGGGCCGGAGTGGAGCAGGGGCGGCTGGGGGGGGCACACTTTCTGTTTCTGTGGAAGACTCGGGGAGGGAGGGAGGGAACTTTGCCAGGACTTGGGGGAAGAAAGGAGGACGAGATGAAGCCTGACAGGCTCTCCATCTCTTTAAGGAATCCCGATGGAGACGTACAGCCCTGGTGCTACGTTGCGGAGACAGAGGAAGGGATCTACTGGAGATACTGCGACATCCCCACGTGCCACAGTGAGCCTTGGTCTGGGGAGATGGACGAGCTCACCCGGATCCTTAATGGGAATAAGCTAGCTTGAAGCCGGGGCGGGGACAACCAGGTCCCGAGTGAGTGGGACACAGGGGGACACATCGGAGCAATGATGAAACTACCCGGTGCTTGGAGAACTTAAAAGTATGACTGCACACTCAGAACATCTGGGCCCTGAGCTGGACCAGAGCCCCAAGGCCTCAGGCTTGTGGCATCGGGAGAATAGGAAGGGGAAGACCGGGTGGGAGTGGGGGAGGAGGACTGATCCGCTTTCCATTCTCCTTTGTCTCCCTTTCCCAGTGCCGGGCTATTTAGGCTGTTTTGTGGATTCCGGGGCTCCCCCAGCTTTGAGTGGCCCCAGTGGTACCTCCACCAAACTCACAGTACAGGTCTGCCTGCGCTTCTGTCGCATGAAGGGATATCAGGTAACGCCAACCCGTCCTGGTTCCTTCCTTTGTCTTACTCCCCAGTCCTAGCCCCGGCCCTGAAATTCTGAGAACTAGGAGGCTGAGGAGAGCCCTGGAGGTGACCGACCTCTCTCCCGCAGCTAGCTGGGGTAGAGGCCGGTTACGCTTGTTTCTGCGGCTCGGAGAGGGACCTGGCCCGGGGACGCCCTGCCCCGGCCACAGATTGTGACCAGATCTGCTTCGGCCACCCGGGACAGCTGTGCGGTGGAGACGGGAGGCTGGGCATCTATGAAGGTGAGGGTGACCGGAAAGCTGAGAAGGAACCACTCGGAACGTGGGAGAATGGGGGGATCCAGACTTTAAGATGGGGGGGTGGAGCCTGGGTTTTGATGGGATGAGGTGGGGAGGAGGAACTTAGAAAATAAGGTGGGAGGTCTGAGGTGGGACCAGACTAGGGAAGGGACAGCCTCCGAAGAGGTGGAGCTGGATGTGAATATGGGAAAGGCGGAGGAGGATTGAGGGGGTCGAAGAAATAAAATAGGTGGGTGGGAGCCGCCTAGGGAGTCTCTCCAGATCGGTATGACCCGGATTCTTTCCCCTGGGTGACACTGCGCAGGGGGCTCAGGGAGATGGGCTTAAGCCATTTGATGACTGTGCCTCCTTCCATCCTTCCAGTGTCCGTGGGTTCCTGCCAAGGGAATTGGACTGCCCCGCAGGGTGTCGTCTACTCTCCGGATTTCCCAGATGAGTATGGCCCGGACCGCAACTGCAGTTGGATTCTGGACCCGCCAGGGTCGGCCCTAGAGCTCACCTTCCGCCTCTTTGAGCTGGCCGACTCCAGAGACCGGCTGGAGCTTCGGGAGGCTGGCTCTGGCCGGTTACTGCGGGATTTCGATGGGACAAGGCCACCGCCTTCCGGACCCCTGCGCCTTCCTACAGCTGCCCTCCTGCTTACTTTCCACAGCGACCCCCGAGGCCATGCGCAGGGTTTCGCCCTCACCTATCGAGGTGAGAGGGCACGTCCTTCCTATGTAGTAATTAACCTCCACTCCAGTACATCCTAACCCTCAGCCTTCAATTCTCCAGAGCAAGTTACTTATAGTCTCGCTCAGAATTCCACTTCAAGTCTGGATCTTCTCTCCTCAGGAATTTTGGATTCTCTTGAGGACTTGGGATCCCCTCAAAGCTTGGCCCAGACCTTGCCAGTCCCCATGGATGGAACTAACTGCAGCACTGGGCCTGGGGATCCAGACCCTGGAATAGGGGGTGAGAGGCATCCACGGGATTGCCAGGGGAATTGGGAGGGAGTCTGTTTAAGCGACTGAGTTTCATAGCTGCCCCTGGTGTTTCTTTAAGCCCTTCTTTATTCTCATGGTCGCTCTTCCATCCCCCTGCAGCTGGGGTCTTCTACGCGGTGACGGTGGTGTCCGTATTGTTCCTCATCCTCTTCTCCTTCTACCGCCTGCTTCGGAAACGGTGTGTGACTGGACCCTCTGAGAACCAGGAGAGACCTAGGCCAGCCCCGGGGGGAGGGGAGGGGCAGGGGCAGGATTAGGATCCAAGGGAAAACCCTGAGGAGGGCTGAGGGCTAAACTGCAGACTGGAAGCTGAACTCCTGGGTCCCCGGAGAGCAAGGGCTTTGCGGGAGGGGAGTAATGCAGAATACCCGGGCCTTGGGAGGGGAGAGGATGAAGATTTGGATATCGGGAGAGGAGGCAGGACCCTGTTGATCTCCTCCCTCCCTCTCAGGAGCTGTATGCTGGCACCAGGGAAGGGGCTGATGGGGCGACTACTGGTGCTGGGGCCTGTCAGGGGAGCTGGGAGAAGCTGGGTCGTCTGGTATCGCCGGCCCCGTGGGGTAGCTGTCCCCAGTACCACTGGAGACTCCGCTCCTGAGGGTCCAGCTCTGGGTTACCGGCCCCTCAGTGCCTCCAGCCAGAGCTCTCTTCGATCCCTCATCTCAGCACTCTGACCTGGCTGGCAAACCCACTCCAGCCCCGGAACCTTAGCTCCTGTCAAACTGTGGCAAACTGCCACATCCTCTGAAATCTACCCATTCCAGACCAATCTAGGTTTCTTCACTGGCCCCTATCTTCCATCTCTTCTACTGATGGCCTAAAATGGAATCAGAAGACAACCGGGGGCAAACCTTGGACTCGTGCTTCCCGACTTGTGAATGGAAAAGGTCTGGGGGCGGGGGGAGAAGGAGATAAAATAGGAAGCAGTCAAACCATCAGCCTTGTTGGTGGACCTCAGGATGATTAAGTCCAAAAGACACAAGATATACAGAACTGTGGACCCCTCTACTCAGCACCCCAGGACCATGTGACAGCAGCTGATAGGTCTGGGGCAATCCCTAAATGTGACAAGATATGTACAAAATTGGGAGTAGGTCTGAGATTACTAGAAAATGGTACCCTTTTCAGGAAGCTTCATGAACCTGATGAAGAGGTCACAGGTCAAGAAAAAGTGACCAAAGACCTGATACATAGATTTTGAATAAAGGGAAATATTTTTGTATTGACCCTGGAGCAGTCTATTTCCTTGCAAAAGAGAGGGGAAGGGTTAAAGAAGTTATGCACAGTTATTCTAAGGAGATTGAACGTGGAAGAATTGTTGGACACTGGTTTTGAATGATTAAAAGAGGGCAAAGATGTTTGAGAGTATATAAAAGATGAGTGGGCTATGCAGAAATTATGCAAATAAAAGATTGCTGGAAGTGATCTATGAGAAAGAGAGGAAAGGAATAGAAGAGACATGGCAGTCAAACAGATAGACAGTGAAGAGGGTCCATGGCTCTCAAGGACTGAACTCCTCCCTGACACACAGGTCATCTTAACCAGATTCAGTGTTGTAAACTTTCCTGCAGCAGACATCATTTCCCCTTTCTCTGTATTCTCCCCCTCCCCATTTCTCATTTCTCACATTTTCTTTATTTTCTCTCCTTCCTAATGACTAGCATTTGTATAGTTGTAAAGTGATGTATGTGAGTGTGTATGTAATTTTATTTGATCCCTACCACAATTCTATGAGTCTGTGCTATTATCTCCATTTTACAGATGAAAAAGAAAAAAGAAACAGAGAGACAGAGAGGTTAAGTAACTTGCCCAGAGTCACATATCTAGAAAGTATCTGAGGTGAGAACTGAACTCAGGTTTTCCTGACTCAAAGTCCATCACTCTATTATATCACCTACCCCCATCCATCTCTATCTCCCCCCCCCAAAAAAAAAAAGCTAAGTGTTTTTCCAGATATATTTAATTTTTTCAATAGTATTTTATTTTCCAAACACATGCAAAGATAGTTTTCAACAATCATTTTTTTAACTGTTTATAGTCTAAATTTTTCTTCTCCCCTTCTTTATCTTCCTCTTCCTCAAGACAACAAATAATCTGATATAGGTTAAATAATGGAAAACTAATTTTTTCCTTTCCTGTGTTTTTTTCTCCTTTTGATCTGATTCAGTTTTTGTGCAGCATGATGAATATGGAAATATATTTAGAAGAATTTCACATGTTTAACCTATATTGGCTTGTTTGTTATCTTGAGGAGGGGAAAAAGGGAGGAGAGGGAGAAAATTTGGAACACAAAGTTTTGAAAAGATGAATGCTGAAAACTATCTTTGCATGTATTTGGAAAAAACAAATACTATTAAAAATAAAGTTAACTTTTTTGTAAGCTTCAAAATTCTCAAAGCATTTAACAGATGGAAAGAGGAAGGCAGGATGACAATAAAGTTAGTTGGAACAAGTAGCTAAATATCTACACTTATAGACTAGTCATTCATGATTCAGTGCTAAGAAGGCACTAGTACAATTTTCCAAGGATCTATCTTTGATCATGTGATCAACATTAATATCAATGATTTTGATAAAGGGATGATGATGATAATAATAAAAAATAGTAATTGACACATAATCCATTAAGACTATAAAGCAATTTACCTAGATGGTCTCAGTGAAGGTCACTATTTTACAAGTGAGGTAACTGAGCTGCAGAGAAGGCAGATGACTTACCCACAATCCTAGAGGTCAAAACTTCTTAAACTGGGGGTCTCAACCCCAGATGGGGTCACATAACTGAATGTGGGGGTTGCAAAATTATTATCAGTAAATGTTTCATTTATATATACCTAGGGTAAAGAAAAAAAGTGGATGCTCTTCTATAGATGGTCCCAGACATGGTATTTAGAGCTAACAATACAGGTCTTCTTAACTCCAATTCAAGGACTTTGACCATTTTTGGTATACTACCTGTATAGAATGGCATTTACTTTCTTTTTTTCTTTTTTTTTTTTTTGAACAAGACAGAATGTTAATAACATTTACAGGAAACACAAAAGTAGAAAAAATAACCAACAAAATGGGTTAACAGAGTCAGGTCCCCCAAATATCTCATCAGGCAAGGACATTGGGCAGGATACAATAAAATGACATTTAATCTTTTAATATAGATAAAAGATATAAACTTTTTCAAGTACATGATAATGGAGGTGTGAACCTGTTAATTTTTAGTAGATTGTAAATTTAATATTCGTCAATAGTATAAAATAGTACCCCTCCAAAAGGTAAAAAATTAATTTTTAACTGCATTAAGAAATATATAAGAAAATAAGCTAGTATTTATATACCAGGCATTGTATCAAATCTTTTACAAATATTATTTCATTTGATCCTCACAACTCTTTGAGTGTAGATGGTATTATTGATGGAGGTTGAGGTCCCTTTAGGAACCTCCCCACCCCCCCATGGCTGACCTTTGATTTACAAATCCTGGTCAGTGGGCTTTCCCCATCATCCCCCACCAGATCTGAACTAACTGGAGTTTTCCCAGCCCCCACAGTTTAAACCCATTGAATTCTATTCAATGCTGACCCTGGCTGAAAGTCCCGCCAGGAGCCTGGGACATCACTCACAAGCCTCTTTAGGTATAAAAGAGCCAAACTGGAACTCTCTCTTTGCAGGAGCCCTTCCCCCAAACTTGGTATCCTTCCAGCCATGTAAAGGTTCCTGTCCACCCAGCAACCACCTCTGGCCCTGGCGTCTTTCTACCTTTAACTTTACTTCCAAATCCCTACAATAAACCTTTTTATCAATCTAGGTTTTCAAGCCTGTAAATTCCTTTTACAGGGGACTCTGCGCTGTCACACGACTATCTTTGTGCTGACCCAAAAGGGGGTTCCCCTTCCTAACTCTCATTATTATTAGCACCATTATCATCCCCAGTGGAGGAAACTGAGACAAGTAGAAATTAAGTGGCTTGTCCAAAGTCACACATAGCTAGTAAGGTCATATTTGACTTCAGGTGCTCCTGACTCCAGGCTTAGTGCTCTATCCACTGAACAACTTAGTTAGATGGCAGCCAGACAATCCTGCTGTCCTCTGTCCTAGTAAGATCCCACTTAGAATATTTTGTTCAGTCCCAAGAAGCACATCTTAACAAAATGTTAATAAAATGGAAAACATCATATCATATGAGGATTGGGGAAGACAGATTCTTAAAGTTGGTGGTCTTAGGATCTCTTTCACTCTTAAATTTTATTAATGACTTCAAAGAGCTTTGTTTATGTGGGCTATATCTATTGACACTTAGAAATGAAAAAAACTGAAATATTCAGTTTAAAGAAATTATAAACCCATTGTAATAACTGTCAAGTGATTTAAATAAATAAAGAAATAAATGAATATATATAAAATCAAACATTTAGTGAGAGGAGTAACATTGTTTTACATCTTTTTGCAAATCCCTTTAATGAATGGTTTAATAAAAGACAGCTAGATTCTCTAATCTACTTCTACTTCAGTTTGTTGAGATGTATTGTTTTGGTTGAAATGGATGGAGAAAATCCATCATCACAGAGATTTATAGTGGAAAAGAAAGAATACTTTAATAGGCAAATAGTATATTTAATATTACTATGAAAACTGTTTTGACTTCAGACAATGTTTTGAGAAGTGCTGGTTGAAAAAATTGGAAATACTTGGCCTGGAAAAGGCTTGTTGTGTTTGGTAAGTGTTTAGGGTAGTTATATTCAAATACTTTGAGAATTGTCATTTGCAAGGTGAATTAAATTTGTTTCACTGGGCCCCAAAGGGCAGAATTCCAAATAATAGGCTGAAAACTGCAGGGACAGATTTAGGTTTGACATAAGAAAAATATTTTTAGTATGAAAGCTATCAAAAAAATGAACCAAGCTACTTTGGGAGAGTTTGCCCTTCCCCCACTTCCCTTCATTGGAGGTTTGCAAGCAAAAAGGGAGGGAGCCTGTTTTTCAGAGTTGATTCTTCCCAAATATGGATTAGATGCTATGATCTAGGACAAAGAACTGGGGAGTGGGAGGAGAGAGATAGACAAATGAAAGAGAGAGAGCGAGAACAAGCAGAGAGAAGACAAGACAAAGACTGAGAGACAGAGACAGACAAGCAGACAAAAAGAGATGGAAACAGACATAGACACAGACAGAGAGAGAGATGGAGATGGAGAGATCCAGAAAAGGGGGAAAGGAGACCTCACTGATTTGGCCTCCACTGTAGGGAAGAGAAGTGTCTGGGTGTTTGATAGTCCAGCATATTAGGGTATCCAATGAGCTGGTTGAGGTGACAGAGATGACATACTTTAATCCCTTCATTTTTCAAATTGAAGCTCAGAGCAGGGAAATGATTTATTTTGGTCCTAGAGCTGTCACTAGAGTACAAGTCTCCTGATTCACCTGTATGGCTCTTTCCATTACCCTGGACCTTAGGATAGGTTTTCACTCTAATAAAAATATAGAGAATAGTTTGGGTTTTTTGTTTGCTTAAAAAGAAAAAGGCCATCAACCAAAGGACTTTTGAGCCTAGTACTATGGTCCTAGAGAAGGTATGAAAGCCAGTTGGGGTAGGAAGGGATCAGTATTGATTGTTCAGATAAGAGATGAAGACATGCATCAGCACTGAATTGGGAAGTATTTGGGCAATAAAGGAAGCAAAGACATCTAGGTCCCAAGAAGCTTACAATGAGGATGGAGATTCAATTCAACAAATATTTACTTGATGTACTATCTGCCAGATACCACCTTTAAGTGCTGAGAATATAATAATTAAAAAAAAAAGAGGTAATACTTAATGGGGCAATCCTGCACAAATCACTTAAATTCTCTTAGTTTTTGTTTCTTTATCTGCAAAACAGAGAAACAACTACACATGTAATACCAACCTCCCAGGGTTATCATGAGGAATAAAAAATAATGTAAAAGTAAAAAACCAAACAGACTGGAGATCCTGTCTTCTAGGAGTATGCTCCCCACCTCTATTCCAAACACGGAACAAATTTCCACTGCCACTTTCCTTTTTTTTTTTTTTTTTTTTTGTTTTGTTTTTCCCCCTGAGGCTGGTTTAAGTGACTTGCCCAGGGTCACACAGCTAGGAAGTGTTAAGTGTCTGAGACCAGATTTGAACTCGGGTCCTCCTGAATTCAAGGCTGGTGCTCTATCCACTGCGCCACCTAGCTGTCCCCAATTTCCATGTTCAACCAACAAGCATTTATTAAATGATTATTATGTGCCAGGCACTGTGCTAAGGGTGGATGTATACTATATATGTATTCTACTATACATACTATACATGTATAATTACATACATACATACATAATGGGCATATGAAGGCATCTAGACATCCCACTGAATAAAGCAATGGCCCTGGAATAAGAAAGTTCAAATTCAGCCTCAGACATTTACTAGCTGTTTGACTTTGGACAAGTCACTTAACTTTTGTTTGCCTCAGTTTTCTTATCTGCGAAATGGGGATAATAATAGCACCTACTTCTCTGGGTTGTTGGTGAATTTCAAGTGATGTAATAATTGTAACATGCTTGGCACATTGTAAATACTATATAAATGTTATTATTATTCTATAGAAAGAAATCTTGAAGGGAAGTCATGAGGCAGAGGAAGAGGGAAACAGCAGGTAAACCCAACTGGGTAAGTCCTCTTGTAGGAAATGAGATTTGAGCTGAGTCTTGAAGGAAACCAGGAGTCACAGGAGTAGTAGGAAGTGAAGGGGAAGAGGATTGTAAGCATAGGGACAGTTATGGGGAAGTCGTGGAATTGGGAGATGGAGCTGCAATAATGGCCGGATCCTTGTGTCATCATAGGACCCTGCAAGAAGCCCTGATCAATTTATTCTTTTCTTATTGTAGGATTGATAAACACCTTACCTCCATTGCTTCCCTTTGGAGATAAAAAGCTTTCCTTCTGCTACCTCCCTTTGTCCTTTTATTGTTTCAGTCTCAGCCCTGACTCTCCAAAATATAACAAGCATTAAGTACTTACAATGTGCAAAGGACTAGGAGTATGAAGACAAAATGTCCTGGATTACATTATACTTTGGGGGATGGGTATAGTCATGTACACTGATAAATATGTATGTAGAGAAGTAAGTCACCTTTTGGCATTCCCGAAGAAGTAAGACCATCAGAATGAGGGCTGGT
Organism: Sminthopsis crassicaudata; assembly: GCF_048593235.1. Classification (NCBI taxonomy): domain Eukaryota; kingdom Metazoa; phylum Chordata; class Mammalia; order Dasyuromorphia; family Dasyuridae; genus Sminthopsis; species Sminthopsis crassicaudata. The sequence continues at coordinate 397,182,193 of NC_133617.1, forward strand.
AAGGCATTCTGGGGGTCTCCCTGATTAGTCGTGATCTCTCTGGGTATGACGGAAGTTGAGTTACATATATGTAATTATTTGAGGAAGAGGTATCAACAAAAGATTCCCACAGGAAGGGACATATCTGAGCCTGAAAGGAAGGTTGGAGTTCTAAGAGGCAGAGATGAGAAGGCAGTGTATTATAGACACGGAGGACAACTTGTGAAAAAGTTTAAAGGATGGTGGTACTCTCCACAAAAATAGGTAAGTTTGAATGAGGACTGGGTTTAGGAGCAGCAAAATGAGTTGGGGGCTTAGGAGGAAGGGAAAGAGGAAAGAGGAATGAGGAATTTGAGATGTCAATGGGACATCTAGTTAGAGATGTTCAAAATCAAGTTGATATTTCCTAAAGAAATTAGGGATGGATTATGAATCTACAACTCATCTGCATATAGATAATTATTGTCATCAGAGGAGAGATTCCTAAGAGATAAGGAGGAAAAAAAGGTGGGATTAGGACAAAGTCTAAGGGAAAACTGGGGGTAACAGGGACTGGCTAAAAACCAAGAAAAGGAAAATAAGAAAGAATCCTGGTCAGAAAGGCAGGATAGCATAAGGGCTAGAGTTGGGATCAGGAAAACCTGAGTTTGAAACCTGTCTCACATGCTTACTAGATCCTCGATAATTGATGTAACTTCCGAGACTCTCAGTTTCCTCCTCTATAAAATAAGGAAATAAGAACAACCACATTCCAGGGCTGTGAGGTTGTAGTGAAATAAAGTGTTCTGCAAACTGGATACATGTTATTCTTATTTTAGAAGAAACAAGAAAGAGAAGTATCACAGAAATTCTGGATAGAAAGAGTATGAAGTTAGCAATAATAGTCAATAGTGACAAATGCTGCAGAGAAGTCAAGAGGGTGAATATTAATAGAAACACTGCTTCATTTTAAGACATGCACCTGTGTTTCATCAACTATGAATAGCCTCCAGGGAGTGGTTGGAGATGGCTACTCAGAGTGCTATATCTCTATTAACCAGCAGGTGGTTCTCTAAGGCTAGAGAGCCCCCAGTACATCCCTTGATGTGCAAAAAGGAAATAACCATCCTGATGGCTTGCTATATTTAATCAAGCTACCAGAAAGCTCTCAGGACTTAAGCTATACATCTCACTCTTAGTACATTTAGAAAATGTCTGCTTCCATCAATCCCAGGTCTTCCTAGTGCTTTCCCAGGTTCTTTATTTAGGTATACAAATAATTAAAACAATAATTTATAATGCTCCCCTTGCTCTGGCTATATCCCATTTAGATTCTAGTCTCTCAATTCTGAGTTACAATAAAACAATGATTCACTCATCTGAAGATTAGGGTTCACTTCTTTGTTGTTGTGTCCAACTCTTCACAGATTAGAGCACACCTTTCCAAAATCCTCTACTATCTCCCAAATTATGTCTAAGAATTCACTTATTATAGAAGCAAAATTGGGCAGCTAAATGGCTGCCCTATCTATCTATCCACAGTGGGTAGAATACCAACCCTGGAGTCAGAAGGCCTCAAATTCAAATCTGGCCTCAGATACTTGCTAGCTATGTGTGTGATCTTGGGCAAGACATTTAACCCTGAGTAGCAAGAAAGAGCCAGACAGAGACAGACAGAGAAAAGAAGAGGGAAAAAAAGAGCCAAAATAATCAAGTGCAGGTTAGACTTCTGGGTTAACAAGGCAGCTCCTAGATAAAGTCTGAAATCTTAATTCTCCCTACCTACCTTCTGTGCCAGATTTTCCTAGGCACACCCAAAGATCACATATTAAAGATTGCTCCACCCTCTCCCCAAGACCAAGTCTTTTGGTCTTAAAAGTAAAGAGTGAAGTTCAGTCTTTTGTCTCAGTCCAACTTATTAGCTTTCCTTATACAGCTGTTCTTATAATGGCTGCCACTCAATGCCTCCATGGGTTATTTGTGTCCTGATCTGATCACTGAAAAGCCTACGTTCATTTGCCATCTCTTTTTCATAAAACAAAATAGTTTTTTTTAAAACAAATTCATATGATACCATATTAGAATGATCCTAGATACTTCTTTTATATCATATGTCATCATATCATCTCCACACAACATTTCCTGTACTTTTTGGCTTGCAAAGCATTCCTGAAATGGGGAGGGAATGGAGAGAGAGGGGAACAACAATTGTTTTCCAAACCAGAAATTGTTTCACATAGGTTTGCCCTAAGAAAAGGTCACTTTATTTACCTTGAAGAAAATAGTTTTAGTTGGGATCAGCAAGTGGGTGGAGCTAGAATGAGTTTAGAAATTATTGAATTTAACACATCAGATTACTTGCTGTCTTAGGCAGGGGAAAGATAAGGGAGGGAAGGAGAAAAATTTGGAACACAAAGTCTTACAAAAATGAATGTTTATGTATATATGTAAAGTGTTTTGAGTTTTATTTATTTATTTATTTCCTGAGGCTGGGGTTAAGTGACTTGCCCAGGGTCACACAGTGAGGAAGTTAAGTGTCTGAGACCAGATTTGAACTCCCGTCCTCCTGAATTCAGGGCTGGTGTTCTATCCACTGAGTCACCTCGCTGCCCCTGTTTTGAGTTTTATAAGAAGGGAGAGTGGCATCTATTTTCTCTGTAAAGTATAAGGTGAGGTTCTCAATTGAAAGACAGTAGAGAATGATAATGTAGGAATATTGAAGAGTTAAAAAGTTTTATTGCTTGAGGCTTCTTCTTACACCATTCAATAACATATATGTATGTTTGTAGCAGGTGAATTGTGAGGTTAAATAAGATTTTGAGGAAAGACAAAGGATAAGTTTAAGAGAAGTAAAATACAAAAGAGATGATGAAAGGATAGAAAGTTTTGGTCAGAAAGAGTTCTCCATATGTCTTCACTCTACATCAGACACCAAAGGGTTAAGTGGATCTTAGATCTCACCAATATCAAAACTGTGCTACTTCAACACCTCAAATTCTGAAATTTTTAATGATAAAGTCTTACCATTCGTTTCTCCATCTGTCTCACTCTTCCTAAAACTATTCTTGAATCTCCTTATACCCATTGTTTTGTCCCTCCTTGTTCTCAGTCTACTACCTTGTTCCCATCTCTGCTCTTGCCTCTATTTCTCTCTTCGTAGCTTTGACCCTATGATTGTCTGGTTATATACTAGTACACCTATCTTGATATACCCTTTCTCCCTGGTCCTTTCCTGTGCCAGGCCTTTCCTGACAATTTCCCTCAGCATCATTGCTTTTCTTTTCTTTTCTTTTTTCTTTTTGTTTTATTATAGCTTTTTATTGACAAAACATATGCATGGGTGACTTTTCAACATTGACCTTTGCAAAAAATTCTGTTCCAACTTTTCCCCTCCTTCCCTCCACCACTTTCCCTAGATGGCAGGTAATCCCATACATGTTAAATATGTTAAAGTATATGTTAAATACAATATATGTATACATATTTATACAGTTATCTTGCTGCACAAGAAAAATCGGATTTAGAAAAAAGGTAAAAATAACCTGAAAGAAAAACAAAAAATGCAAGCAAACAATAACAGAAAAAGTGTAAATGCCATGTTGTGGTCCACACTCATTTCCCAGTGTTCTTTTGCTGGGTGTAACTGTTCTGTTCATTACTGATCAATTGGAACTGATTTGGATCCTTTCATTGTTGAAGAGAGCCACATCCATCAGATTTGATCATCATATAGTATTGTTGAAGTGTATAATGATCTCCTGGTTCTGCTCATTTCACTTAGCATCAGTTTCTCTTAGCATAACTCTCTCTGTATTCATCCTGCTGGTCATTTCTTACAGAACAACAATATTCCATAATATTCATATACCACAATTTATTCAGCCATTCTCCAATTGATGGGCATCCACTCAGTTTCCAGTTTCTAGCCACTACAAAAAGAGCTGCCACAAACATTCTTTCCCTCCTTTAAGATCTCTTTGGGATATAAGCCCAGTAGAAATACTGCTGGATCAAAGGGTGTGCACAGTTTGACGACTTTTTGAGCATAGTTCCAAACTGTTCTCCAGAATAGATGGATCCATTCACAACTCCACCAACATCAGTATCCCAGTTTCCCCACATCCCCTCCAACATTCGTCATTATCTTTTCCTATCATCTTAGCCAATCTGACAGGTGTGTAGTGGTATCAGAGTTGTCTTAATTTGTATTTCTCTGATCAATAATGATTTGGAACACCTTTTCATATACGTAGAAATTTCGTAGAAATAGTTTCAATTTCGTCATCTGAAAATTGGCTGTTCATAATCTTTGACCATTTATCAGAGAATGGCTTGATTTCTTATAAATTTGAGTCAATTCTCGATATATTTTGGAAATGAGTCCTTTATCAGAACCTTTAACTGTAAAGCTGTTTTTCCAGTTTACTGCTTCCCTTCTAATCTTTTTTGCATTAGTTTTGTTTGTACAAAAGCTTTTCTATTTTGGATTCAATAATGATCTAGTTCTTTTTTGGTCACTAATTCCTTCCTCCTCCACAGGTCTGAGAGGCAAATTATCCTATGTTCTTCTAAATTATTTATTATCTCGTTCTTTATGCCTAGATCATGAACCCATTTTGATCATATTTTGTTGTACCGTGTTAAGTGTGGGTCAATGCCTAATTTCTGCCATACTAATTTCCAATTTTCCCAGCAGTTTTTGTCAAATAGTGCATTCTTATCCCAAAAGTTGGTGTCTTTGGGTTTGTCAAACACTAGATTGCTATAGTTATTGACTATTGTCTTGTGAACCTAACCTATTCCACTGATCAACTAGTCTATTTCTTAGCCAATACCAAATGGTTTTGGTGAGCACTGCTTTATGATATAGTTCTAGATCAGGTACAGCTAGACCACCTTCATTTGATTTTTTTTTCATTAGTTCCCTTGAAATTCTTGACCTTTTGTTCTTTCAGATTAATTTTGTTGTTATTTTTTCTAGGTCATTAAAATAGTTTCTTGGAAGTCTGATTGGTATAGCACTAAATAAATAGATTAGTAGTTTAGGGAGTATTGCCATCGTTATATATATATATATATATATATATATATATATATATATATATATTACATATTCACTGGACCTAACCAGGAGGACTTAATAGTTTTTCCAATTGTTTAGATCCGACTTTATTTTTGTGGAAAGTATTTTGTAGTTTTGCTCATATAGTTCCTAACTTTCCCTTGGCAGATAGATTCCCAAATATTTTATACTATGAACAGTTATTTTAAATGGAATTTCTCTTTGTATCTCTTGCTGTTGGATTTTGTTAGTGATATATAGAAATTCCGATGATTTATGTGGATTTATTTTGTATCCTGCAACCTTGCTAAATTTGTGGATTGTTTCTAATAGTTTTTAAGTAGAATCTCTGGGGTTCTCTAAGTATACCATCATATCATCTGTATTGCTTTTCTTCATCCCTGTTCCCATGCTACTCAATGCTAAAATCTGATTTTCATTATAAAGCTACTTTAGAAAAGAGCTGTCTGCCCTCTTTTGTAGTGGCCAGAACTGGATATTGAGTGGATGCCCATCAATTGGAGAATGGCTGAATAAATTGTGGTGTATGAATAGTATGGAATATTATTGTTCTGTAAGAAATGACCAACAGATGATTTCAGAAAGGCCTGGAGAGACTTACATGAATTGATGCTGAGTGAAATGAGCAGGACCAGGAGATCATTATATACTTCAACAATGATACTATATGATGATCAATTCTGATGGACGTGGCTCTCTTCAACAATGAGATGAACCAAATCAGTTCCAATAGAGCAGTAATGAACTGAACCAGCTACACCCAGCGAAAGAACCCTGGGAGATGACTATGAACACAACATAGTATTCCCAATCCCTCTATTTTTGTCCACCTGCGTTTTTTATTTCCTTCACAGGTTAATTATACACTATTTCAAAGTCCGATTCTTTTTGTACAGCAAAATAACTGTTTGGACATGTATACATATATTGTATTTATCTTATACTTTAACATATTTTACATGTATTGGTCATCCTGCCATCTGAGGGAAGGGATGGAGGGGAAGGATGGGAAAAACTGTATCAAAATGTTTTGCTATTGTCAATGCTGAAAAATTACCCATGCATATATCTTATAAATGAAAAGCTATAATAAAAAATAATTAAAAAAGAAAGAAAAGAAAAGAAAAAAGAAAAAATGTTACCTATCAAGAAATTAATAAATGCTTATTATTGACAAGATAATCACCTTTAAAAAAAAGAAAAAGAAAAGAGCTGCCTCCACTTGTTGCCTCTACTATCTATTCCTTTCTCAATCTCTTACATTCCGGCTTCTGATGCCACTGCTCCAGGGAAGCTACTTCCATTCCCCATGATCTTTTAATTACTCCACTCAGTAATACTTGCTAAGTCCTTATCCCCCTTGACAGCTTTTGACTCCGTTGAACACCTGTCTTCTCTGAAATATCTCTCCTCCCTTGGCTTCTATAACATTTCTTTATCCTTGATCTTCTCCTATCTTCTGTCTATTATTTCTGCTTTGCTGGTTCATCATTTTATGAACATTCCCCAAGTTTCCATCCTGAGCCCTTTTCTTTTCTCTACATTTTTGACTTGTTCTGATTGGCTCTTATGGATTCTAAATAATTAATTTATGGCTATATGGCTCTTATGGCTCTTATGGCTCTAAATAGGTCATTAAATTCACTCATTGGTTGCTTCCCTCTGGATACTCCCTAGCTTAACAAAATCCTTCCTAAAATATGGCACTCAAGACTAAACACAATATTTCAGACATAGTTTGACCAGAGCAATACACTATGCCTTTTTTTTTTTTTAATATAATCTAAGATCACAAAAGCCTTCTTGGCTGCCATAGCTTCCTATTAACTTATACTGAATTTGAAATCCACTAAAATCCCTGAGTCTTTATTATATCTAGCCATGACTATTTTTTAATTTGTAACTTTTCTTTTGCTCTATGAATCATTTTTGTGAGGAAAAAGATCAGAGCAAAAGGGAAAAATCATGGGAGAGAGAAAAAAAAAAACCAGAAAAAAGAAGTGAACATAGCAGGTGTTGATTTACATTCAGTCTCCTTAGTTCTTTTTCTGGATGCAGATGGCATTTTCTGTCCAAAGTTTATTGGACTTGCTTTGGATCACTGAACTACTGAGAAGAACCAAGGCTTTCTTAGTTGATCACTGCACAATTTTGCTGTTATTGTGTATAATGTACTCCTGATTCTGCTTGTTTCACTCAATGTCCTGTGAATCTTTCCAGGCATTTCTAAAATCAGCTTGTCAATCATTTTTATAGAACAATAATATTATTATATAATTATATAATATTAATATTATTGTTATTATTATACCACAACTTGTTCAGCCATTCCCCAATCAATGGACATCTAGTAATTTTCCAATTCTTTTGCTTATTTGTAACATTTTTAAATCCAGATATAACACATTGTATTTACCCCTGCTAAGTTTTATTGTATTTTATTGTTCTGTCCTTTCCAGTCCAAAGATCATGTTCTTTGAGAGATAAGACAGAAATAATTTAAGATTTAAGCAGCTCTGCCTTCTCTCTGTCACCAGCTAATTTCCCAGTCACCTCTTCTTTGAGGTTCCTCTTTCCCCAACTATAGCTTAAAAAAACCAATAAGCTATTTTTGTCATCCTTAGCTCTCAACTCATGCTGAACACTCCTGGCACTATTCTTAGAATACTGTTGTTTTTTTTTTTATTCTTTCTGCTTGTCATATATATATACATATATATATATATATAATCAGCTATGCTAGGTTAGTCTTTCTGGAATTCATCTATTTCCTCTTTATGCAGAATACTGTGTTGAGAATATTACTTCTATTTCTCCTTCCATTGATCTTTGCCTAAATGTTCTCCACTACCTTTTCTCTTCTCAACTTTGATCCCAGTATTTCTTCATATGAATATATCTTCTAAACCTAGTATGCTATCCTGTACCATAATTTTTTACCTCTCTTATTTTTTATAATAAACTATGCCCTTTCAGAGCTATAATCCAGACAAATTTTCCATGATACTTATGAGAGATTAAATATGCCTTCTTGCATTAGGATTTCTAGTTCACCCGGCCACTTAAAATTTTTTTAAGATTTTTATTTTCAAAATATATACATAGTTTTTTAACATCACCCTTGCAAAAACTTGTTTTCCAGATTTTTCTCTCTCCTTTCCCCATATCCCTCCCCTAGACAGCAAACAATAACAGAAAATATTAAAGTACTAGTATGTGCTCCATATTCAGTCCCCACAGTCCTCTCTCTGGGTGCAGATGGATCTCTCCATCACAAGTCTATTTGAATGGCCTGAATCACTTCACTGTTGACAAGAGTCATGTCCATCAGAATTGATAATCTCACATTCTTCTTATTGTGTATGTTCTCTTGGTTCTACTCACTTCACTTAGCATCAGTTATTCTCTCCAGCCCTTCTGGAATCATCCTCCTGATAGTTTCTTATAGAAAAATAATATTCCATAACATTCATATACCATAACTTATTTAGTCATTCTCCATTTGATGGGCATCCACTCAATTTCCAGTTCCTTGCCACTACAAAAAGTGCTGCTACAAACTATTTTGCACATGTGGGTCTCTTTCAGGCCCAGTAGAGATACTGTTGGATACTAGAGTATATACAATTTGATAGCCCTTTGGGCAAAGTTCTATATTGAGCTTCAGAATGGTTGGATCAGTTCACAACTCCACTAATAATGTATTAGTGTCCCAGTTTTCCCACATCCCCTCCAACATTTATCATTATATTTTTCTGTCATCTTACATGGCCATACTTTCATGTTGGTTATACTTTGTGACGTATGTATGGGTATTTGAAGCTATAGTTTCTTTCTTATATTTTTGTCATCTGTGAACTGAAAGTCTCTATGACTGGTCTTTCTACACTGTAGCAAGTTTTATGAATGTTTATATGTAGTTTTTTCTCCTACCTCATCTTTTTCAGTTTAAAATACCTTTGATTAGATTTGCAAGCCTACAGGTAAATACATTTGTAACCACCTCTATTTAATGAACCCCCTATATCTCATCAACATCTAGTCATTCCTCTGTTGTACAGAAATTCCTTTCTTATCCATCTTCTTATTCTAGGTTTATTTAACCTGCTTTTCTCTTCAGAATAATTTTATTTTCTTGGGCAAGAGAGATGAAAATGTCACCTATTCCTTGAGAGTATTGTTTCTTATGCTAGTTTATATAGTTTTTAGCAATGCTTTCTTGTTTCCTTCTGCAGAATCATCTTTGAGCATGTAGATCACAAAAAGTGAATAGTAGTCATGATGTTTGACATATCTTACATATTATAAACATGGCCAATGTAGAAATTTGTTTGGCTTGGCTATAAATATATATATATATATATATATATATATATATATATATATATATATATATATATATATATATTTACCACAAATTTTGCTCTACAACCCCCTCTCAATTTGGAGGAGTAGAAGTAAAAGTAAAAGGAAGAGCTAAATTCTTAATGAAGGGGTTGGTATCTTTTTTTCCTCCCATAACTGTCTTTTTTTTTTTTTTTTTTTGGTTATATAAAAAGGGTGGGTTACAGTAATTCTGGGGTTGTTTTTTGGGAGGGAAGAGTAGAAAATATTTATAGAAATTAATAAAAAATGAAAGGTATCAATAAAACTTTTTTAAAGTTTGACAAATTTGGGGAGATGTCATATCTGTTAAATCTTCTATGCTTGTCCTGGGAAGAAAGAGATGTTTCTATTGTTATGAGGTCATTCAAAAGCTGCCTCCAATTGTTATTTCTGTAAGGAGTTACAGCTACCACAATTTCTCTGTTTTTTCTCTAGCCTTTCCCTAGATGATTTTCTCCCTGATAACATATGTGGATCTACACCACACAGCTTTGAAGGACACTTTATTGCTTCTTCCTCAAAGAATCCAGCTTCCCTCCCTATTGGGAAGGGCTTCAGACATTTCTTAGCTTCAAGTGATGAGTGGTTCTTTTTCTAATTCTTTTTCATTTGATATCATTCACAAGGCCAGCATCTAGTTCATATTGTCATCACCTCTTAACCGGCTCTGTAATAACCACCTACTTTGCCGTACTTAATTCAGTCTTTCCACTCTCCAATTCATACTCCACACATCTAACAATATAATCTTCCCAAGGACACAGATCTGAGCGTGGCATTTTTTTTTAAACCAAAAACTTTCACGGTCACCCCAATTACTCTAGCTTTGATAGCCTGACCTTTAAAGACCTTTACAATTTGCCTCCAACTTGCCTTTCAAGCCTTATTTCACAGTACTTCTTTTCACCCATTTTACATTTCAGCCTAAATAGATTATTAGCTATTCCCAAATTCAATTTTCTATATTTTGCATAAGCCATTATCCCCCAAGCCTGAAATTCACTGCTTTTCATCAGTCTCTCAGAATCTTTTTTTTTTTTTTTTTTTTTTTTCCCCTGAGGCTGGGGTTAAGTGACTTGCCCAGGGTCACACAGCTAGGAAGTGTTAAGTGTCTGAGATCAGATTCGAACTTTGGTCCTCCTGAATTCAAGGCTGGTGCTCTATCCACTGCACCACCTAGCTGCCCCCCTCAGAATCTTTATAATGATAGTAACTGACTCTCTCTCTCTCTTTCTCTGTCCTCTCTTTTTCTCTCCTCCTCTCTGTCTCTCTTTGTCTCTGTCTGCATAAAAGAGGAAAGGAACATGTTCAGATTTGCCCTTCTTGGTGAGATATACAGAGCATATACAGGTATTGCAGGTATGTTCTAGCTGCTTGTAAGCTTCTAAAAAGTGGGACCTTTGGGGTTGCTTTTGACCAGGTGACCTGTTGTTGGTATTTTAATATAAGATGATAGACCCTAAGGGGTCTGTTGCTTCCCTGCCCCACCTCCATTTCCAAGGTTGGATATACACTGGAGACCTCTATCTGTACCTTTATGTTTGTTCTTTCCTGACCTTAGGTAAATTAATATTCTAGAGTAAATTTTGTGTGTGTGTGTGTCTTAGACCTTTTGGCAATATGGTGATGCAGAAAGTCTTACTTCTCAGAATGGTTTTAAATGCATAAGATAAAATATATAGGATTACAAAGAAAGCCAATTATATTGAAACATTGTGCCAAATAGGAAAAAACCCCAACATACTTAGACTTCTAATCCCTACTTCTGGAAGAGACTGAGGTTAGTAGATTGAATGAGTTTGGGAGTTCTGAACTGTAGGACAAAAACCTATTTTGTGTCCACACTAAGTATAGCACCATTATGGGGTACCCTTGGAGTTGGAGGGCCACCAGGTTGCTGAAGGAAGGATGAAACATCCCAGGTTAGGGTTAAAGCTTTCATTCTAAAATGAGACTATAAGTAACCATTGAATGTCCAGCCTGGATTGGTCCAAGCATGACCCATGTTACCAGCAGACAAGTGCTATGGGTGATCAAGCAGTACTAAGCAAGGTGAAATGTAAACTAATTAGCCCGAGCTTTAAAACTGTTTCATGTGCTGATGAATAAAGTCGAGTCAAGAATTTAAGTGCTTACTATGTGCTAAGAATTGTGTTAATTAAGCATGGAAATTAAAAAGAAGCAGAAAGACAATCTCTGTTCTTTTTTTTTTTTTAATTTAGAATTTTTTTCCACAGTATATATGCATGAGTAATTTTTTTGCACATTAAGTATTAGATTCGGAAAGTATAAGTAACCTGGGTAGATAGACAGTAGTGCTAACAATTTACATTCACTTCCCAGTGTTCCTTCTCTGGGTGTAGTTGTTTCTGTCCATCATTGATCATCTGGAAGTGAGTTGGATCTTCTTTATGTTGAAGATTTCCACTTCCATCAGAATACATCCTCATACAGTATTGTTGTTGAAGTGTATAGTGATCTTCTGGTTCTGCTCATTTCACTCAGCATCAGTTGATGTAAGTCTCTCCAAGCCTCTCTGTATTCCTCCTGCTGGTCATTTCTTATAGAACAATAATATTCCATAACCTTCATATACCATAATTTACCCAACCATTCTCCAATTGTTGGGCATCCATTCATCTTCCAGTTTCTAGCTACAACAAAAAGAGCTGCCACAAACATTTTGGCACATACAGGTCCCTTTCCACTCTTTAGTATTTCTTTGGGATATAAGCCCAATAGCAGCAATGCTGGATCAAAGGGTATGCACAGTTTGATAACTTTTTGGGCATAATTCCAGATTGCTCTCCAGAATGGCTGGATTCTTTCACAACTCCACCAACAATGTATCAGTAACCCAGTTTTCCCACATCCCCTCCAACATTCATCATTATTTGTTCCTGTCATCTTAGCCAATCTGACAGGTGTGTAGTGGTATCTCAGAGTTGTCTTAATTTGCATTTCTCAGGGGGCAGCTAGGTGGCGCAGTGGATAGAGCACCAGCCCTGAAGTCAGGAGGACCCGAGTTCAAATCTGGTCTCAGACACTTAACACTTCCTAGCTATGTGACCCTGGGCAAGTCACTTAACCCCAGCTTCAAAAAAAAAAAAAAAAAAAAAAAAATTTGCATTTCTCTGATCAGTAGTGGACAATCTCTGTTCTTAAAGAGTTTGTTGTTGTTGTTTGTCCTTTGTTCTGTTGGAGTCCACCTCCTGTAGTGCTGAAGGGGCCAAGCACAGAAGTCCTGGTTATGGACTCTTTGAAGTTTATTGATCAGATTTATTGATCAAATATATATATATATGTATATATATATATATGTATATATATGTATATATATATATACCTCAAATTCTCATAGGTTTGATAAGTATGCTCTTTTAAAATTCCTATAGCCTAAGAAAATTCTGCTTTGATGTAAATGATTAAACCCCTTAAGCCCTGATCTGGGTTATTTAGATAGAGATGTAATTAGTTGAGATACACATCAGAGTAAAGTTTATTATACCATTATCTCATGTATCTTTCTCCCAAATACCTTTAGTTTCCTTGTGGACATTCTTTCCTGTCCTAAATTTTTGTCTCTGCCTGTATAAAAGGGGCAAGGAACATGCTCAGATTTGCCCTTCTTGGTGAGATATACAGAGCATATGCAGGTATTGTAGGTATGCAATAGTATACAAAAGGCTTAACTTTTAATTCAAAAAGTAGTGTTTATATGTTGCTTCAGGCCCTAGATTATTAATTTATTATATTGACAAGCAGTCAATATTTCTTTTTTTTTTACTTAATAATTTTTTATTATATATATATTTTTAATAATATTATCCCTTGTATTCATTTTTCCAAATTATCCCCCCCTCCCTCTATTCCCTCCCCCCGATGACAGGCAATCCCAGACATTTTACATGTGTTACAATATAGTCTAGGTACAATACATGTGTGTGAATATCATTTTCTTGTTGCACAATAAACATTAGATTCTGAAGGTACATGCAACCTGGGCAGACAGATATTAGTGCTAACAATTTACATTCACTTCCCAGTGTTTCTTCTCTGGGTGTAGCTACCTCTGTCCATCATTGATCAACTGGAAGTGAGTTGGTTTTTCTTTATGTTGAAGATTTCCACTTCCATCAGAATACATCCTCATACAGTATTGTTGTTGAAGTGTACAGTGATCTTCTGGTTCTGCTCATTTCACTCAGCATCAGTTGATTTAAGTCTCTCCAGGTCTCTGCTGGTCATTTCTTACAGAGCAATAATATTCCATAACCTTCATATACCATAATTTACCCAACCATTCTCCAACTGATGGACATCCATTCATCTTCCAGTTTCTAGCTACAACAAAAAGAGCTGCCACAAACATTTTGGCACATATATGACTCTTTCCGCTCTTTAGTATTTCTTTGGGATATAATCCCAGTAGTAGCACTGCTGGGTCAAAGGGTATGCACAGTTTGATAATTTTTGGGGCATAATTCCAGATTGCTCTCCAGAATGGCTGGATTCTTTCGCAACTCCACCAGCAATGTATTAGTGTCCCAGTTTCCCCACATCCCCTCCAACATTCATCATTATTTGTTCCTGTCATTTTAGCCAATCTGACAGGTGTGTAGTGGTATCTCAGAGTTGTCTTAATTTGCATTTCTCTGATCAGTAGTGATTTGGAACACTCTTTCATATGAGTGGATATAGTTTCAATTTCTTCCTCTGAGAATTGTCTGTTCATATCCTTTGACCATTTATCAATTGGAGAATGGTTCGGTTTCTTATAAATTAGGGTCAGTTCTCTATATATTTTGGAAATGAGACCTTTGTCAGAACCTTTGTTTTTAAAAATATTTTCCCAATTTGTTACTTCCCTTCTAATCTTGTTTGCATTAGTATTATTTGTACAGAAACTTTTTAGTTTGATGTAATCAAAATCTTCTATTTTGTGATCAATAATGATCTCTAGTTCTCCTCTGGTCATAAATTCCTTCCTCCTCCACAAGTCTGAGAGGTAGATTATCCTCTGTTCCTCTAATCTATTTATTATCTCCCTCTTTATGCCTAAATCATGGACCCATTTTGATCTTATCTTGGTATATGGTGTTAAGTGTGGATCCATATCTAATTTCTGCCATACTAATTTCCAGTTTTCCCAACAGTTTTTTCCGAATAATGAATTTTTATCCCTAATGTTGGTATCTTTGGGTTTGTCAAAGACTAGATTGCTATAGTTGTACCCTTTTTTGTCCTTTGTATCTAATCTGTTCCACTGATCTACCGGTCTATTTCTTAGCCAATACCAAATGGTTTTGGTGACTCAAGCAGTCAATATTTCAATAAGGGAGTTTTGGTGAGCCAAGTTACTGTAAGACTCAAAACCTGGAATGGAGTCTTACCTCCTGGCCCTTTATAATTCTTCCCTTTTTAAATTAAAAAGGAAGTCTATGGACTTCAGTTCTCATAGTTGAAATGATTGCAGAACATACTTGACAGCACAAGGGGATAATCCAGTCAGTGGCAAAATAAAACATGCGAAAGGAACAAAATGCAAAGGCATAGAGGTCAGATTATGTACAGGATTTATCTTTTTTAACTACTCAAATATTTGGTTAGCTACACTATGAGGATCAATTCTATGGACGTTGCTTCTTGCCATGTTTTTGCTAAAAAGTTAGCTGCAATGGAGAACAATTCTAAATTGTTCACATGATTCCCTAACTATATTAATGATTGTTCCACTAAGTTTAATTCTTGTTTTAACTCATAATCTATATTAATTTGTTCTAAAAGCTTATGATATACTTTTTGCTGATTTATCTGTGAATGAAGCAATCTGAACAGATTTTGTAAGAGCTGTAGCTGAAACAGCATGTGTTGTAATAGTTGATATATCTTCTAGAATTCCATCAGTGATTGTGCAACAAGAGAACTGTACAGATGTGTACACATATATTGTATTCAAGATATACTTTAACATGTTTAACATGTATGAGACTGCCTGCCATCTAGGGGAGGAGGTGGAGGGAGGGAAGGGAAAAGATGGAACAGAAGTGATTGCAAGGGATAATGTTGTTAAAAATTACCCATGCATATATTCTGTCAATAAAAAGCTATAATAATAATAATAAAAAAAAGAATTCCATCAGTGAGTAATCCCACAAGTCTCTTCTACTACTACTATTTTCTAATTTTCTTTGTTGTCTCAGACCTGTTCACCTGTTGATTTATACCAATTGTGATTAATCTTATTAGACATTATCACATAGGATGGATATTTCATAATAACAATGGTATGAAATTTGACAAACATTTGAATAGAAGTAAGACATTGGAATAAAATACAATTGTAACATTTTACAATATATCCTTCTAACACATTCATGATCTGGATTCTAATGCCATTCCTTAAAACAGTATCTGCAGTTAGGAATATCTGGATTATTTTAAAATGTTGTACAGTATATCTCTGAGGAGTTTGAAAAACATCATGGAATCCAATATCTGAAATGTGAAAATTTGTGCCATTCTAAGTCTCAAATACATTGTAACAGGAGACTCATCCAGAGACTGGATTGGGATCATTCACCAGTCAGTTCCAATTCCCCCTTTTAAACAAATGGGGCTCAAAGTCCTCTGTATGCCAGGGGGATGATCTCATCTTCTGAAACTGTTTCCTGTTGAGAATGGGCATAGATTTGAGTCCCTTGCAAGGTCCCATCTTTTTATGGAGGGGGTGGCAAATTAGAGCTGACTGAAGTGTCCAAAGTTTGATTTAATTCCTTGAAGCTGGTCAATGCAGCTGTAACCGACCAAAATATAGAATACAAAACAATTCTAACAAATACAGGTTAGGATGATCTGAGATAAAAAGACAAGCCCACAGGACTTCTATAAGATGTACAAAGACCAATGTATATTGAGCAGAAATGTTCAGGTAATGAAATATATTTGTATCACAGGACATACAGTATATACCAATCTTTTTTTTTTTTTTAGAAATTTTTTCCCACAGTATATATGCATGAGTAATTTTTTAAAATAATATTATCCCTTGTATTCATTTTTCCAAATTATCCCCCCCTCCCTCCACCCCCTCCCTCCGATGACAGGCAATCCCATACATTTTACATGTGTTACAATATAACCTAGATACAAAGTATATACCAATCTTAAAGATGTTTCAATTTTAATGAACAATAAAATAACTGTTCATTCTTATGGACAATCATGTTAATTGTTCTTACATTATTTTGGAAACTCATAAAAAATTATTTCACCAAACATTTAGATGTATCTATAACAAATGGATGACTAGGCCAAATACTCATTCATCAAATTATTTAGGATATATTGACTACATATTGAAAACAACAAGATATTATATACTTGAATTTGTGACGACCATTTGCTCTTATCATAGGAATTTGTTATAAAAGGAAAATATGGAGATATGATAATACTATCAAAACTGATTCTTTAGGCCTCAGCCTGAGAGCACACACATGACAAAATAAAACTTCTTTAATTTAGATTGATATCCAATTCTAATAGTATTACTTTATCAGACTCAGGAATGATCAAGTATGAAACAAAGAAATAGAATTGAGAAACTGAGTCAGAAAGATCTCACTTTGAGCAAAAGCTCCCAACTCTTATCCTATTGGACTCCGATTTGTTCAGTCACATTTCTATGAATAGCTTATGAAATTTCTCTCAAGTGGTAGGTTACTGTCTTAATGATCAGGCAATCAAATTCAAAACTCAGAAATAATATATCAGATGCTGTCCCAAGTGGTTTCATCTCCCATATCAAATTCTACTAACTGCAACTTAAGGCTAGATAAATTATCTCTTTTACCAAAGTTCATCAAAAGTTGACCAAACTGAAACACATAAAAGATTGTTTAACTTGTTTCATATGTTAAACTCACCTGGGTGTAAAGGATTGATCATTAAATGAGCTTACAGAATTTTTGTTGTAATTTTCCTATTAATTTTCTACCAGCAGCGAAAATATCTAATTCCTTAATTTACATTTGCAAATAATTTGAGATAGGATGAACAAGGCTAAATAGACTTTTCACCTTCTTAATAATTGCCACATCTATTCTGTCTCCAAATTGTTGATCTGAGAAGTTCTCAGAGATGATTTCCATTGCTTAAATAATTTTACTTTTTTGTTTAGAAAGAAGGCAAGGCAATGTATGTATACATATGTAGATACACACCTATATACACACATGCATATATATGCATACATATATTTTGTTGAGCTAAAATAGATTTTTGAGATTTATATGACTTTAATTCATGAAATTTCCTAAATATCAATCAAATGTTCTGGACAAACTTAATATCCATTTTGAATATTTTCCAATTTTACACAAATCATTTTTCTTTGGTGAGCCAGGAAAGTTAAGATGTAATTTTTTTGTATCTGGACCCTGTGAAGTCTGATTCTAGATAACTCAAAAACAGGCTGATTTTTTGACAGTTTTTAAGCTGTGAACTGCTTTTCTGTTTTCCTAAAATTAATGCAAATATATTATAATTTATATATTCTTATAATGGGCTTTGATTAAAGTTCCTTTAAACCACATTTATTATATCTCAAATAACAAATTATATTGCTTTATGCATATTTTCTTTCTCTTCCTTTTATCCCTTTTTCAGGTCAGGGAAGGAAAAAGGAAAGAGAAAGAGATTCCATACATTATCTTCCTAGAGCTAGTGAGGCCTAGTTGAATTTGCTTAATGTAATTTACACACCCAAAAAATTATATCTCTCAATATTAGCATTGCATATTGGTCACATCTAAAAACCCATTTGAGTTATCAAAATATGAAGCAATTTAACATTCATATATCATTTGTTTTTTGTTAATCAACAATCAACATTAGTTATCTTTACAAATCAGAAAATTGGTCAGATATAAATTAATTTGCCATAAATTACATAGGTAATCTATTTCTTAATTGAAATAAAAAATGGTGAATCTACCAAAAAAGAAAAGATTTTGAGTGTCTTACACACTCCACACTGCCATGCTGAGTGCTGCCAGGGGTACCCAGATTCTTCTCAAGCAATTGCTGGACAGAAGCTGATGACACTGGCGTGGTTGGAGACAGGATTCTGAGAATGGCGGAGTTTGACCCCCCATCCCATCTGCATTCCTCCAAGCTTGGTTGGACAGGAATTTTTTGCAAGCTTTTGAGTCTACCACTATTGAGGCTTTTTTACTATATTCTAACATATAAGAGAAATTAGGAAATAATAAGGATGACATCAATCCCATCATCAATCCCTCCCGAATCTCACTCCCACCTGGAGTGGGAGATTACTCCAGACAAGATAAGATTCAAAGAAAAGTTAGTAAAAACTGCTATTTTTCTAATTGTTGTTTTTGACTAATTTCTAAATTCCATAATCAATTTTCTCAAAATTTTGAGACTTTTACTCAGGTGTTTTGCCCACTAAACTTTTGAGAATCTGTAAGATAATTATTTTAATATTTTCCAATCACTTTTTCTGTGCATTTTTTAACCTTTGGCCAAAGGTTTTAAATCCACAGAAAACAAATTAAACCCTTTTTCAGGAAATTTTTCAGCATATAAACTACAGCACAGAAGTTTTTTTCTGGCTAGTTGCCTATGACTCGTTCCAAAATCTAGCTTACACACACATATGACATGGACATTCTGAGCAGAAACAAACATAGACACAAACAAATATGACATGGAAGAGAATTGTCCCAACTTTGTATAACGCCATAAACTTGAAAAATATAATCATTATTATCACTTGTGCAAGCATCAGCCATTATTTTACACACTCACATACAAAAATTATTGTTAAGAAATCTTTTAACCAGCAGAATATTCAGGACTTGGGATGTTTCAAAAAACAGAAAATTTGCTATCTGAAAAATATTAAGAAGCTCTTGAATGGTATGCAGTATAGTAATAATTGCATATAATGCCTACTGTTTTTAAGTATTTTCAAGCGAAGTATTAAAAAACATATTTAGTAGTAGTGTTCAAAGACAAGGGTAGGGAGACAGAGATTTCGAATAAGTTTTCATTGCTATTTTTATGCTAAGGAGGGTTTTTACAGAAAAAGAGACAAGGGTCTTTTTAGATAAGCAAAAAAGTTTTGGCATTGCTGGGTCATCTTAAGTTTAGGGCTTTTTTCAAGCCTCTCCTTTCAAACCCATTTTTCCAGGGTATTTAAGGTACAATCTATAGTCCATAAAGGGGAAGGATGGGGAGGAGAGAAAGTGCTACTTCTACCCCTCTTATTGGATTTCACAGTCTCTGCCCTCCTGTCTTCCTCCAAGGTACTGATAATAGAATTTACTTTAAGGATTTAAGAGAACTGTCTCTGGACAGTTAGAGGATTGGAGAAATACACCAAAATAGAGAATACAAAAATTGGAAGATTTCCCAGTCCTTTTATTTTTTAATTAATTAATACTTTCAGATACTATTCTCAGTTCCTGCTGACTGATTTTGCCTTATTCCAAATTCAATATATATATATATATATATATATATATATATATATATATATATATATTGTGTTGTATACAGCTGCTGGACAATAACCAATCTTATAAATTTTATTTTATTATATATATTCTTATATGATATCTGATATCTAACATTTGATATTTGATATCTTTCCCCTGTGTCAGCCTGGTGATAAACTATTTCTAATGCCAAATTATTTCCAGTGATAAAGTGCCTGTTGGTGATCACCTTTTTTCCCACTTTATCCTCACTTTTTGTTATTTAATTTCCTACTTATCTGAATTGTACACATGTGTCTAAGTGGGCACCCTTCCACAGAAGCTCTGTCCATGTTCTGTCCCTGTTCGGGCGCCACTATTGGACTCCAGCTCCTGTAGTGATGAAGGATGTGACATGCAGGGGCCAGGCAGAGAAGACCTGGTTATGGACTCTTTGAAGTTTATTGATCAGAGGCACAAATATATATACCTCAAATGCTCATAGGCTTGATACAAAGTATACTTTTAAAAATACCTATAGTCTAACAAAATTCTGCTATGATATAAATGATGAAACCCTTTAAGCCCCAGATCTTGGTTACTTAGACAAGAGATATAAATAGTTGAGATATGCATCAGAGTAAAATTTATTATACATTTGTAACATGCCCTCCTGGCAGTTACAATTACTATTCTGTCCTAGGCCCAACAGAGTACCTTTGACCACTGACCTTTGCAGTGTCAACTCTACCCAGCTCACCTGCTCTGAGGACTTCAAAGGTCTCTGACCACGATCTCTTGAATCTATAGTTTAATAACCAGTAGCACGCTCAAGAACAGCCACGTGTAATCTTAAAAGCCTTTATTATACTCACATAATGCCCTGACTTGATGCCCTGACTTGTTGATTCCCTAGTGAACACCTGGTCTGAAGACCCTCGTGTTCATTACCAAATTCCTTACCTCTCTCGGCTATCCATCAGCTTGGCTCGGCTTGGCTACCCCAGATTAGGGAGGCAGTGGATCTCATGTATCTCTCTCCCAAATACCTTTAGTTTTCTTGTGGACATTCTTTCCTATCCTAAATTCAAATATTTAACTTTTAATCCAAAGAGTAATGTTTGTATTTTGCTTCAGTCATAGATTATTAATTTATTATATTGACAAGTAGTCTCTGCCATTTCAATAAGGGAGTTTTGGTGAGCCAAGTTACTGTAAGATTCAAAACCTGGAATGGAGTCTTACCTCCTGGCCCTCTACATTGTTCTCCAAGAGGACCATAACGTCAGGGAGATGCTACCATGACACACAAGTGAATTGGATTTCAGTGAGGGAGAGCTGTGCAAGGTCATCTGCCTCACCTTCCCCTCCAGAGCCATCTGGGTCCAGTGACCAGATATAGATCAGGATGATTAGAGAAGACCTTAGATGCAGTGGGAGACCTTGGCCTTTTTAAGCTAAGGTCTTCAACAGACCTCAGTTTGACTGAGGCCACACCCATTCAGTGATTAGATAGCAATTGAGGCAAAGAATCTCCTCTTTCACCTAGTCCAAAAAAAACACACCTAAATACATAAACGAAGGGGAGACACTTAGGCTTTCTGTCCAAACCAGAAAAGATTGCTATTTATATTCAATATGAGTCAATCAGGACCCACACAATGACCAAATTGGGATTGGTCTAGGATCTTTTGGTGGCCAATGAAAATCACATTGGTTTGGGGTTAAGGCCTGATCCTTAATAAAGAAATCTAGTCAGTAAATCCGAAGATATCTTGGTAGAATTTAGAGGTGCAAAAGAGGAAAAAAATGCTTTTAAGAGCATCTGTAAGTAGAGACAACATGCAAAAAGTTAGGTAGATATAAGATATATACAAAGTAGATAGAAACTACTTTAAGATGGTGCTTTAGCATGTGGAGAGAGTGTGAAAGGTCTCTTGGAGTTAAGTAGAAATTAGCTGAATCCTGAAGGAAGTTGAGGAAATTAAGAGGGAGAAATGAAGAAAGAAAGCATTCCAGGCATAGAGGACATCTAGTCCAGAGGCTTAAAGATAAGAGATAGAGTCATATTCATGGAATTTTGAATAAAGGTAAAAAGTCAGAGTAAAGGATCAGATCTGTTCTTTAGAAAAATCATTTCCTGATCTAAGGCAATTCTGATAGACTTGGGATGGAAAATGCTATCTGCATACAGAGAGAAATAATGGAGACTGAATGTGGATCAAAGCATGGTATTTTCATCTTTTTTTATTTGTTGTTTTTTTTTTTTTCTCAAAGTTTTTTTTCCTTTTTGGTCTGATTTTTCTTGCACAACATGACAAATATAGAAATATGTTTAAAAGAATTTCACATATTTAACTTATATCAAATTATCTGCTTTCTTAGGGAGAGAGGAGGTAAAGAGGAGAGGAAGAAAAATTTAGAGCTCAAAATGTTACAAAAATGAATGTTGAAAACTATTTTTACATGTATTTGGAAAAATAAAATACTATTGAAAAATTAAAAAAAGAAAAATCATAAATAGAAGACAGATTTGAAGAGGAAAAAGACTACAGACAGGGATACCAATTAAAAGACTACTGCAATTGTCTAGGTGAGAAGTGATGAGAGCCTCAAGTAGGCAATAAAGGGAGAAAAAGGGACATAAAGGGAAATATAGTGAAGGGAGAAGAAGCATGTGGCAATGGATTGGATAATCCAATTAATTAATAGGCCATTAAGGATTTGAAGATGCCACTGAGGATTTTCAGGCCCTATGTGAATGGGAGGATAGTGGTACACTTAATAGTAGTAAGGAATAGGGAATTACAGGGAATAATAATAGGGAGAATTTTAGTGAGGGCTTAATGTAAAAGCTAGGTTTCAAAAGCCTATGGCCAATAATCTTTCTTAAGATGGTAGAGAAAAGCTCATCTGAGCTCTTCCAAATTTGTCTCCAAACAAATTTAAAATAATACTAAAAAAATTCTGGAGTGGAGGAGCAAAAAGAAAAAGAAAAAGATGGGATGAAACAATTGTCTATCCGAAGACAAGCTAAAGGATTTCCAGGAAAGGTTTGTCAAATCAGGATGAGACTGTAGTGCAGTCCAGCACAGGCAATACTCCAGCAAAACAGCAGCAAGCCTTGGGGTCAACAGAATTGGTAGTAGTGATTTCTGGAGCTCTCAGCCCACAGATGGTAAGGGGGTTGGACAGCTAGTCAGATTACAGAAATCCCTTTGCTGGCACTGGGTGCAGGACTGTGTTGCGTTGTCCATGTGGATCCAGGCCATAATCCTGGGTCACAGTCCGAGGATGACAAGGAGCACTAGCACTGCAGAGGAGTGGATCATAGTTCCAAGGTAAAAAAAAGTGCTTGTGGTCACTCAGAGATCAGTACATTGGCCAGGAGAGTAAAAAACACACCTTTGTTTAGATCATACCACCTTGGAAGTACTGAAAACTTAACAGACTCCTAGAACTAGCTCTAAAAACAACTGTTCAAAAAAAACTTGAAACTTTGGGTAATAAATACCGTTCCTACCCCAGGAGCAGAGTTCAATTTTAACATCAAATTAAAAGTCAAAGGACTACAGGACATCCACTTTGGGATGTCCAAAAGATAACTAATGTAGAGGAACTAGAGCTCAAGACAGAAAGTAGAGCTGGATATTTGTTTCTGGGAATCAAATGCATAGAGGTGATAACTTGTTGGACTCCAGCTCCTGTAGAGATGAAGGATGTGACATACAGGGGCCAGGCAGAGAAGTCCTGGTTATGGACTCTTCGAAGTTTATTGATCAGAGGCACAAATATGTATACCTCAAATGCTCATAGGTTTGATACAAAGTACACTTTTTAAAATTCCTATAGCCTAACAAAATTCTGCTTTGATGCAAATGATTAAACCCTTTAAGTCCCGATCTTGGTTATTCAGACAGAGATGTAATTAGTTGATATATGCATCAGAGTAAAGTTTATTATACCATTATCTCATGTATCTTTCTCCCAAATACCTCCAGTCTCCTTGTGGACATTCTTTCCTGTCCAAAATTCAAAGGTTTAACTTTTAATCCAAAAACTAGTGTTTGCTAGATTATTAATTTATTATATTGACAAGTAGTCTCTGTTATTTTAATAAGGGAGTTTTGGTGAGCCAAGTTACTGTAAGACTCAAAACTTGGAATGGAGTTTTACCTCCTGGTCTTCTACAATAACTGAATCCATGGAAATTGATGAGGATACCAAGTGAGATACTACAGACAGAGAAGAGAACTCAGGAAAGAGTCTTGAGGTTTAGTCACCATTAGTGGACATGACATGAATCAGAAAAAAAATACTGAAAAGGAATAGTCTGAAAAAAGGAAAACCAAGAGTGAGTAGTGTCATAAGAATAAAGTGAGGAGAGAGAATCTAGAAAGAGGTAATTAATAGTATCAAATGTTCCGGAGAAGCCAAGAAGGATCAGTACTGGGAAAAGGCCATTAGATTTTGGAACTAAGAAAGAGAAGATAATTTCAATTGAATAATGGAGTCAGAAGCTAGATTGCAGTATATTTAGAAGAAACAAAGAGGAAAGGAAGTGGAAGAATCTAGTGTAGATGATTTTCTCAAGAAGATTAGCCACAAAGAAAAGGAGAAATAAAGTAATAGCTATCAAGGATGATCAGATAATGATGGTTTTTTTTTAAAGAATGAGAAAAATATGGACATGTTTAAAAATATCAATGAAGGAATCAGTAAGTAGAAACTGAAGAAGAGGAAATAGTGATAATATAGGGACAATAAGCTGGGGAAGACTTGGATAAGATGAGTCACCTATTTATATGTGACCATGGAAGGAAAGAAAAAGTGGAGAAAGATGTCTGAATAATGTGAGAAGATGATGAAAGGGAGAAACTCAGCAAATGATTTTAATTTTTTGTGAAGAAGTGAGGTCTTCAGTGTTAGGGTATAGAAAAGGATATAGAATATAGGTATAGGTATAGGATATATAATATAGATAGAGGTTCTAGAAGGGATACTGAAGGAGACAAGGAAAGTTAAATAGTCGTTTTAGTATGTGGGAGAGAGAATCAATTAGGGAAGAATAAAATATTTGTCTTTTTGTCATGAGGTCCCTGTTGAGATGACATTACATTTGCAGTGAACTCAATCAGTGATGTGATTTTCTTCAGCTTTGTTCAGAATAGGTGACTAAGAGCAAATGACGATGATTTGCATGATTCAGGCTTGGTACCTGGTTAGGTGTAACCAGTGATAGAACAAGGTGGCAAGGTGTTACTAAGTGGAGGATAGTATAGAATGAAAGATATAGGTATAAGGATAAGATTCTGTTGGCCTCGGCCTTCAATTTCCTTCCATGTCCATTGAGTAATTACAGTACAATGAACAAATTCACCCCTGTTTTGCAGTTGCTGAATAACCCTGGGAACAAATATAGTTTAAAGAACACCATCCTGGGTGAATTCTGGCCAAATCCACCAAGGACACATTATCTATATACTGGAACTAGCCACTCCAGGAGTAAAGCTTCACTCTTTTTTCCCCCCCCTAAAAATAACTTTAATCAGGAAGGATATAAGAACAAAACATGTTAAAAAATCTTACAGCTCATTAATCTAAAAAAGCAATGGTTTTGGAGTTAAAGGACATGGATTCAAATTTTGCTTCTGCTTCTCACTACCTGTTTCACTCCAGATATGTCCTTTATATATCCCTTAAATTCTTTGGGCCACAGTTGCTCTGTCTCTAAAGTGAAAGCATTGGACTAGACATCCTTTAAAGGTATGTAAAATGTGAATTGTTCACCCTTTTATCTGTTACAAATCTTCCTCTTCCCTCAGTTTTCTATTTGTAAAATTGAAGTTATTTAGTCCAACTCCTAGGTAAATAAGAAATTTCTTTATATCAGACATGGTAAATTTAAAAATTTCAAATGAAATTGAGAGCTCTAATTCTTAAGTACTTTGAGAAAATTTTAATTATTCAAGACATGTTTTTCCTCTGTACTTTAGTTCCAAGACACATCTCTGTAACCTCCATCTATTGTTTCTAATTTCTGGGACCTAGCTGATCTTATCTAACCTCTCTTCCACATGACAGGTCTTCAAATACTTAAAGGATAATTAGTTGTCATGATTATCACACTGTAACCAAGCATTCTCTTTACCAGGCTACCATCACTGGTTCTTTCTTTCTTTTCTTTTCTTTCTTTCTTTTTTTTTTTGAGGATTTTTTTTATTATAGCTTTTTATTTACAAGATGTATGCATGGGTAATTTTACAGCATTGACAATTGCCAAGCCTTTTGTTCCAATTTTTCCCCTCTTTCCCCTCATCCCCCTCCCCCAGATGGCAGGTTGACCAATACATGTTATATATGTTAAAGTATAAGTTAAATACAATATATTTATACATGTCCAAACAGTTGTTTTGCTGTACAAAAAGAATCGGACTTTGAAATAGTGTACAATTAGCCTGTGAAGAAAATAAAAAATGCAGGTGGACAAAAATAGGGGTATTAGGAATTCTATGTAATGGTTCATAGTCATCTCCCAGAGTTTTTTTTGCTGGGTGTATCTGGTTCAGTTCATTACTGCTCTATTGAAACTGATTTGGTTCATCTCTTTCTTGAAGATGGCCTGGTCCATGGTAAAGCTTCACTCTTTACAGACTCGCAGGACTGGCTCCCCTTCTGGATTCGCTCAAGAAAGTGAAGTCAGTATTGCTGCCATTTAGCCACCTTTGTTCCCTGAGCTATTTAAGTCATGATAAAACAATACCCAAATTGGAATTTCTTTTTTTTTTTTTTTAAATTTTTAATTTTATTTTATAATTATAACATTTTTTGACAGTACATATGCATGGGTAATTTTTTACAACATTATCGCTTGCACTTACTTCTATTCAGATTTTTTCCCTTCCTCCCCCAACCCCTTCCCCCAGATGGCAAGCAGTCTTATATATGTTAAATATATTACAGTATAATTTAGATACAATATATGTGTGTAGAACCGAATTTCCAAATTGGAATTTCACCCATGGAGAGGACGCTTTGCCTGGGATCCTCCTGGTTGGGACTTGCAGGGCTGTGATCTGGGATTCCCCAGCCAGAGGTCTGCAAAGTTGGTTCTTCCTTGACTTGGTGATGTATTCTTTCTTTTCTCCTCTCTTGGTCTATATATCTCTTTGTATTGTAGTAGTAATATTAATGATAGGATGTATTTTGTTGTAAGAACTGAACTGTCAAGTCTTATTTTCTCTTTTTATTATTCATTTTTATTAAACATTTTCATTCAACTTGGTATCTTAGGTCTTATTATGAGAGCGAGCCATTTTGTAGAAGCAAATCATAAATCTTAACCTAACATAGAGTTATACTGATTTACCAAGAGTTTGCTAGAGGAAAGGTAAAAGTTTTGCCAGTTCAGAGATGATAATTTAAGAAAGAAATAAGGGGTGCAGAGAATGTAAGGTTTAGTGAGGGTAAAGAAAAAGGTTAGAGACAATAAATTATAAGACTTGAATATTGGGTTCCCAATATATATTCTAAGCAAAATTACAAGTTAAATTGTTGAAGTCTGTTAATTCTGTTAGTGCAGTGTAATTCATCCATGTCTAGCATTTCTGTACAGGAGTAAACTACCTGTTCCAGACTTAATTAATATTACATATTGATTACCTCTTTTATTCTTTCTCCTTTTGAAAGAAAGTTCCTAAATTAAATCATATGTAAATTGTATTGGGGTGAGGAACTTAATGAGCTGAAGAATGTGTTATTTGGGAACCTTATTTCCTAAATTAGAGAGGCCAGCTTTGAGATATAGAGAGATAGAAAGATGGAGACAGAGATAGAGAAACAGTTTATACCACTGTCATGAAGGCAATCCAAGCTGTCCAAGTTGAGTGAATTTCCCCCAGATGCTTCTGTTTGTAGTTGACTTAATTTTTTTTTTTTAAAGAATATTCTGGAAGAAATCTACAGTCCTTCAAAAGAGTATGATTTAAGTATTTCCACGGGAAAAATTAAGTGAATAGGAAGACTGTTATCAATGTTCTAACATGGAATTGGATGGACTACCTATAAATTATTATTATTAATTATCTTAAAGTCACATATAAACAATATCTTGGGCTCAGAATTAAACAGGAAGAAGGATGTGGTTGAGGTTGCCTTCAGGAAATTGCAAGATTCCTTTAACCGTTAAAGATACAATTTAGAAAGGCTAAACAACTATTCCATAGTCAGACAGCCAATAAGTGTTGAGGAAGAATATGAATTCAGGTTACTCCTGACTCCCAAATCCAGCCTCTTTCTACTATATTATACTGCCTCTCCCTTTAGGGAGTCTCTTTCTAAATGAAACCTTCCCTGATCCCTCCAGTTATTAGTATACTCTCTTGCTTTAAACTAGTCTGTATTTATTTAAATATGTACATGCTTTATCTTGACCTCCCAGTGGAATATAAGCTCCTAAAGGGCAAGGATTTGTCTTTGCTTCTCAGGGCCTAGTGCAGTGCCTTATATGTTTGTTGTTCAGTCATGTCCCATTCTTTTTTTTTTTTTTTTTCCCCTGAGGCTGGGGTGACTTGCCCAGGGTCACATAGCTAGGAAGTGTTAAGTGTCTGAGACTAGATTTGAACTCGGGTACTCCTGAGTTCAAGACTGGAGTTCTATTCACTGTGCCACCTAGCTGCCCCCATGTCCCATTCTTTGATAACTCTTTGGAGTAGTTTGCCATTTCCTTCTCCAGCTCATTTTACAGACGAGGAAACTGAGGCAAACAGGATTAAGTGACTTACCTAGAGTCACACAACTAGTAAATGTCTAAGGTCAGATTTCAACTCAGGAAGGTAAGTCTTTCCAAATCCAGCCCTGAGAATCTTTCCACTTTGACATATAGCTACCTGCTTTATGTGTAGTAAATGCTAAATAAATATTTAGTTGACTTATTGAATTAAAGGAAACCTTTCCTTCAAGGGTTTGGAAAGGCTTTCATGAGGAAATAATATAAATTGAGCCGAAAAGGATTTTGATAGATAGATAAGAGATGAGGCTTGCATCCCGGGATAGCAATGCATGGAGATAAAAGATAATATATATCAAATTTGATGAATAGCTAGTAATCTAGTATGGCTGGAAAGTCTGGTATTTACAGATAGTCAGAGAAACATAAATTAAAATAACTCTGGGTTCCTACCTCATACCCATCAGATTGGTAAAGATGAGAAAAAGGGAAAATGATAAATATTGGAAGGGTTGAGGAAAAATAGCCACATTAATTCCCTGTTGGTGGGTCTGGGATTAATTGCTTTAGTCATTCTGCAAAGTGACTTGCAATTATACTCACAAAGTTGCTAAATTGTGGATACTCTTTCACCCAGTGGTACCACTCTTAGGGCTATACCCCAAGGTCTTATATATGTAAAAATACAGCAATTTTTTTTTTGTGGTGGCAAAGAACTGGAAATTAAAGTGTTGCTCTCCTTTTAGTAAACAGCTGAATAAATTATGGTGTATTAAATATCTCTCTGTGTGTGTGTGTAACGAAATATGACTTGCTAAAAGAAATGATGAAAGAGATGATTTCAGGGAAATCTGGGAAGACTTCTATAAACTGAAACAGAGAATAGTGAGCAAAACTAAGAGAACAATTTATGCTATAACATTGTACCAACAAACAACTTTGAAAAACCTTAAGAACTCTGATCAATACATTGATTATGATTCCAGAGGATTGATTATGAAATATGGTACTCTCCTTTTGAAAAGGATAGTGGACTCTGAGTGAAGAATGATAAATATATTTTTCGGACATGACCAATTCAGGAATTCGTTTTTGCTTGACAATTTTAAATAATGGTTTTGTGGGGAGTTTTCCCCTCTTTTCTCCAGTGGAGGAAGGGGAGAAAAGGGAGAGAAAATAGGTTTTTGGTAATTGAAAAAAAATTTTTTTTGAGGTAGGTGCTATTATTGTCTTCATTCTTCAGATGAGGCAACTGAAGCAAGTGACTTTCTCAGGGTCCCACAGCTAGTGTCTGAGGCAAGATTTGATCTCAGGTTTCCCTGATTTCAGTCTTGCTGTTCACTGTATCCACTGTACCGCTTAGTTTCACCCCTCCCCCCCCAAAGTATGATACTAAAAAAAAAAATACTGAAAAATAAAACTGGAGCTCAACTGTGGAATGAGCTAAATGCCAAGGGTCAGGGATTATATTTTATCCTACAGGCAGAGAGGAAACATGAAGGTTTTTCAACAAATATTTATTAAACCACTACTATATTCAAGACATTGACTATACTAGGTATTGGGCATATAAATACAGAGATGAAAATGTTCCCTTGCTTTAGGACCTTATATTTGTGCCAGAATTTTTAAAGGGAGATCAGGACAGGGAGTGGAAAGAGAGGAGTCAGAAAAGGAAGAGTTAAAAAAGAAGGGCCAGAAAGTAAAAGGCAATGGAACTAAAGGAAGAACAAGACCCTGGCATTCAGGGTGTCAAACTAAGCACTATGTTTTGTTATTAAGTAGGCACTTAATGTTGCTGAAATGAAGTAAAATTAAATCAGAGTCTCTGACAAGGCATGCTTTCAGGTGAGAGCTAACAGAGGTTTAAAGAAGGGATCAGGGCTGAAAAGCAGTTAATTCTAGTCCCTGAGGTCGCATGAACTTGATGAATGTTTGGGGAGCCAAGAAAAGAAACTTCGAAGTCTTAGATTTAAAGCTGGAAGAGATATTGAAAGTCAAAGGATTTAACTCCCCTCATTTTATAGATTTTATAGAAAATTTAGGTGACTTAGGATCACACAACTCATAAATGTCTGAGGCAGGATTTTGGGCTGTTATTATTTACTTCAAGTACAGCATCCATTGCATTGTCTTGCTGCCTCCCAATCTTGGTTCTACCCACTCCCATAGTTAATTTTTAGACTCAGGGTTAATAATACTAATTCACATAATTTCCTCTCAGTGAACCTTGGTTCCCTGTACTAAAATATGAGGATAATTTTCCCTATGTTACTGCACCTGCATTCAGTCTCTTCCCCCCACATTTAATGTATTTTGTTTTTTCCAATTACATGTAAAGATACTGTTCAACATTTATGTAGTAAGATTTTGAGCTCCAAATTTTTCTCTCTCCCTTAGTTCCCTCCCCCCTCCCCAAGACATCAAAGCAATGTGACATAGACTGATAGATAGATGTACAATATTTTTAAAATTTTCTTTATTGTTTTATTTTTCTGATTATACAAATATATTAACTTTTAAAATACACATTTCTTTATGAATCATATTGGAAGAGAAAAATCACAACAAAAGGGAAAAACCATGAGAGAAAAAAAACAGGGAAAAAAAAAGAAAATAACAAGTGCTGATTTACATTCAATTGCCACAGTTCTCTTTCTGGATACAAATGGTATTTTCTATCCAATTGAATCACTGAACAATAGTTCTTTCATAGGTGATCATTGCACTGTTACTATTACAATGTTACTGTATACAATGTATTCCTGGTTCTGCTTGTTTCACTCAGCATCAGTTTGCGTAAATCTTTCTAGGGCTTTCTAAAATCAGCTTGTTCTTCATTTTTTTATAGAACAGTAATAATATTCCATTACTTTTACATATCATAATTTATTCAGCCATTCCCCAATTGATGGGCATCTACTCATTTTCCAATTCTTTGCCACCACAAAAAGAGCCTCTACAAACATTTTTGCACGTGTGTCCTTGCCCCTTCTTTATGATTTCCTCAGGATTCAGACACAGTAGAGACACTTCTAGGTCAAAGAGTATACACAGTTTTATAATCCTTTGGGCATAGGTCCAAATTGCTCTCCAGAGTGGTTGGATCATTTCACAACTCCATCAACAATGCATTTGAATCCCAGTTTTCTCACATCCCCTCCAACATTTATCATTCTTTTTTTTTTCCCCCTCTGAGGCTGGGGTTAAGTGACTTGCCCAGAGTCACACAACTAGGAAGTGTTAAGTATCTGAGACCAAATTTGAACTCGGGTCCTCCTGAATTCAAGGATGGTGCTCTATCCACTGCGCCACCTAGCTGCCCCCCATTTATCACTCTTTTACTATCATCTTAGCCAATCTAAGAGATGTGAGGTGGTACCTCAGAGTTGTTTTAATTTGCAGTTCTCTAATCAATAATGATTTAGAGCATTTTAAAAAATGACTATAGATTTTAATTTCATCATTTGAAAATTCTATTCATATCCTTTTACCATTTATCAATTGGGGAATGACTTGTGTTATTATAAATTTGACATAGTTCTTTACATATTTTAGAAATGAGGCCTTTATCAGAAACACTGGCTATAAAAATTTTTTTCCCAGCTTTGATGTACAATTTAAAAAACATATTTCCATATTAGTCATGTTGTGAAAGGAAAATCAGAACAAAAAAGAAAAATCACGAGAAAGAGGAAACAGTAAAAAAAAATGAAAATAGTATGCTTAAATCTTCATATGCTATAATTCTTTCTCTAGATGTGGATAGCATTTTCCATCCTAAGTCAGTTGGAATTGTCTTGGATCACTGTATTTCTGAGAAGTGCTAAGTCTATCATAGTTGATCATTATAAAACTACATTCAGTCTTAACCTAAATCTGAGCATCCTTGATATCTCAGAATTGGCAGAAGTGGGGGTGGGTTGGGGAGGTGAGGATTTTTTTTTTCATCATAAAGACTTGCTCTGAATTAATATACCTATGCCAATAAATCCTTCTCTACAAACAAATATGACTCATCTCCAACTCCCACACAGCACCAAATAGAGGTGCTTAGCCAGGGTAAGCTTTCAGGAAGCCTGTGGCAGATTCAAAGTGCTAGTACCTAGCTAGCTCCTGCTAGTCCCACTCCTGTCTAGGAAGTTCTCCCACTTCCTCTCCAGATATTAATAACTTGCTCATTTTTCGGGGCCCTGTTTTAAGTTCTCAGAACACTGATTTTTCTGATCCTTTGCACAGAAGTTTATCTGGAAGTCTTAGGCCAGGGGCAAGTTCCGTCAGGAAGAAGGGTGGAGGCGGCGGCACAGGAGCGTTCCAACTGTCCTAACAGTAACCTATCCTTCAGCTAAGTCAGCCTCCACCCCAGTATAGGGATAGGGTTGAGAAGAAAGGGAATCCAAGAGAGGGGTACTACAATGACGGAACTAGGGAGAGGCCCAGAGGCGGTCTGCAGTGTGGCAAGGCATGCTGGGTAAGAACCTCGAGGCGCCAGGACAGCTGGAGTGGGTAGAAGCCCACTTTGGTCCCAGGGACAGGATGGTTTCATCTCTGCTTCTCTTCCCCATCAGGATGAACTTTGAGATCAGGGTCCAAATCTCTTCTTCCTCCCCTGAAAGTCTCATCTTCCTCATTTCCCCTTTCTCAACTTCATCCCTCTCCCAGAGTAAGGGCAATCAATGAGTGACGACTTGTTCGGGGAGTGTCCCCAGCCTGGCTGTCCAGTACTGGGAGTTCCGGGGGGAGGGAGGTGAAGGGGGGTTTGAGTATCTTTGCAGAAGGCGGCAACCAATTGGGACCAAAGTCTTGAGCACTGCACTGTTCCTAGGGACGACAGCCACGCCCCGGGTCCCTCCTAGAGATGGTAGGAAAGAAGAGCTCTGCAGGATCAAAGTCCTGCCTGGGCCTTTGGAAGCTTTAGAGAGGGGGGTAGAGAGGTGGAGTGAAACCCGGGGTCCTTCCCGCTCCGGCTCCTGGCAGAAAGTGAATTATGATAATAAACCAAGGCGCTCTAAGCACGTGTTTTAGAAAGCATACCCACCCTCCGGGAGGGGCCTACTTAAATTATGCTAATAAGGAAATCGGGAGCTGCCATTGAGATTCTGCTGGGAGCAGCAGTCCCGGGCATACCTTGGGGACTCGTAGAGGTACCCTCTCGGCTTCGAGAAACGAAGAGAGCTGGGGTGTCCATTGGCCTTGAGAGCAGTGACGTCAGGAGCCCAGCGCGCGAAACCGCGGAGGGATTGAGGGGGAGAGAAAAATGAGGGCGGGGCCTCACTTCTGGCCCCATCCGCTGCTGCGGTAGCGGCACAGAAGGCAGCGGGGACTGACTGGCTGCTGGAAGAATCAAAGGAGACTCAGGAGAGCCCCTTCACAGTCCAGGACCCCCGGCCGCGCTCCGGGTAATTGCACTTCAGCCAGTGGAATCCTCTTCCCCAGCGTTGTAGCGGGGACGCCCCCCGACCTCTTCGAGAAAGGGAAGACGCGCCTGCGCAGCACGAGAAGGGAGTGGGCTAGAGTCCAAGACCCCAGGCCTGGGGGCGGGACGCGTGCGCAGACTGAGGGGCTGGGGGAGGGAGGGCGAGCTGCTGGGGGGCCCCGGTGCTACTGAGAGCGCGCCCCCCTTCCCCGCCTTCGTACGAGTTCCCGCGTTCGGACAGGGTCTGACCGGGCCATGGCGTTCCTCTCGGGCCCGCGGCTGCTGGACTGGGCCAGCTCGCCCCCACACCTGCAATTCAACAAGTTCGTCCTGACGGGCTACCGGCCGGCCAGTAGCGGCTCCGGCTGCCTGCGCAGCCTCTTCTACCTGCACAACGAGTTAGGCAACATCTACACCCACGGTGAGCGCGTCCCCCGGGTGGGGCAGGCCCCACCCGTGCCCCCCGGCTCCCTGCTCTGTTCCCGCGGAGCGCGCAGCTTCCACTCTGCGCCCCTCTCCTGGCCCGCTCTTCATCACCGGCATTCCGTTTTGCTGACATCCCTTCCTTCCCCGCGTCCGGAGCCTAGCTTGCGGATTACCGCATTCCCCATCCCCGCACGACTGTCGCTTCCTGTTTCCAACTCTGAATAAAACCCCTTTCTTGGCCCGCATCCCTCGCCTTCGCCTATTGTCCCACTGGCCCCTGCAACGCGTCTCACGGCCGCAGCCCGCCCCGATGCCAGTTCTGCCCTGTGCGGGCCCCTGGCCTCTGCTGCCATCCCCTCCTTTGCCTGCTGCACTGGGGATTGAGGGCATAGCGGAGCCCGGGAAGAGTATGGAAAAGCCAGGGGCTTTCCAGAGCTCCGGCTTCCTGCAATCTTGTCCCCGGCAGATCAAAGTCGGGGGAAGGAAATCCCGGGAGATGAAGGGTTAATCCCGTTACCCTAACTGCAATTGCCCCCTTCCTTTTTTCTGCTCCCGAGTTATAAATCAGGATTATCCTTGGGCGCGGGAACTCAGAAAGCAGGGAGAGGATTAGGATTTGGGGAAAAGCTTTTCGACTAAGGACGGGAGGTTGTAGTTTCCGGGAAGAAACGAGGGTCTTTTAGGAAGACGGCAATGGGAAGAGAGTGCCAGGGGATGGAGATCGGGCCGGAGAGAGAGAGGGGAGAGGGATAAAACACTAGATTTCAATTTGGCACGGAGGACTGGTGACAAAGCTCCTGTTGTTTATGACCCCAGGCTCGGCCAGTCTCTGCCCCACCCCCACCCCCTAAAGAACTTCAAGTGTTTGGGGCCCCATGACTTCCCTGCGTCCCTGGGGGGCGGGTAGATGGAGCTGTATCTGTGAGGTTGTGACCCTAGGCTAATCCCTCTTGAGCTGAAGAGAATTAGCTTGGTTCTTTATCAATCCCATAATCCCTTGTGTGGGGGTCCCACAAGAGGCCTTGACAAAACAGCCGGTTTTCTTCAATTAGTGTTCATTCATTTCAGGGTCAGTTGTCTAACTGAGGACATTTAGTGGTGGGGAGTGTGTGGGAGCAAGGGGGTAGGGAAGGAGTCGGTGGCGCATCTAGATCTGGGAGCCCTCTAACTGGCCCTCCTTTCTCCGCTAAAGACTGCCCGTGTCCTTTCCCATCCCAGAGCCAGCTGCCTGCTGGAGGTTTCTCTGTGTCACAGCTCCCCCTCGTGGTCCAAGATGCCCATTGCCGCCCCTTTGCCCTCTTCTGGCCCCGCTACCTTGGTCAGGGCTGAGCTCTGCTGACACAGCTGCTGAGCTTACTAGGCTTGTCCTTGAGCTGTTCCTGGGAGAAAAGAGAGAGTTCCCCTGACCTAGCCTGGGCTGAGGGCCATTTATGGTCTCTGGGACCAAGAAGGCTGTCCCAGCCTTTTGCTTCCCTGATATCTGAAGGCCAAGTACCAGTCAAGGACTGGGTAGAAAAATGATATTTGATGTTAATGTAGAACTTTACAATTCATATCACTTTCCTGATGTAATTTCAGGATTGATAATTTCCTACTTTGTACAAAGAAAGAAAGAGGTTTATTAGATAAGGTGTCAAGTACTCCCCCTCTCCATTTCATCCAGTGTCCTTATCTGTAAAATGAAGGTAGTTTGGAAACCATTTTGTAAACCTAAAAAATGTTCAAGAAATTTGAGTTCTGTTGCCTAAGGTCAAACAGCAAGGAGCTGGCTCAGTGATTTTAGGGATGGTGCTTTTTCCTCTCTACCTACTACAGAGGGTCCCATTTCTGTTTTCTCTCTGAACCAGCCCTCAAATGGGAGGGTGGGCCACAGAGGGGAATTGGAATAAAAGAGTGAGGGAGTTGGGAAGGACAAAGAAATCAAAGTCTAATCGAATCATACCCAGGTTGTAGGGATATCAGAAGTTGGAAATTCTTATGAAGCCAAGTAATTAGAATTAGCTAGGTGACTGGAATCAGAGAGCTAGGTATCTTCTTGTCACTCCTATTCTTAGCTTGGTCTTTTGTATAAAATCATTAGAAAGGCCCAAATTTCTTATTTCTCCAGATTTTGCTTTGGAAGAAATTATGGGAAGAGCTGGATAACATAGCAATCTGGCTGATACTGTCCCTACATCTTTCTACCTCCCCCTTCCCCCCCATCCCAACAGGCTTGGCCCTCCTGGGTTTCCTGGTGCTGCTGCCCCTGACCATGCCCTGGGGACAGCTGGGAGGGGGCGGCTGGCTGGGGGGAACACACTGTGTGGCCTGCCTGGCGCCCCCTGCAGGCTCTGTGCTCTACCACCTCTTCATGTGCCACCGTGGGGGTAGCCCTGTCTACGCCCGGCTCCTTGCCCTCGACATGTGTGGGGTCTGCCTCGTCAACACCCTCGGTGAGCCGGGAAAGGGGGGGGAAAGTGGGTGCTGGGTGGGGTTGACTTTGTCCCACCTTTTGAGATGAGAGCAGTAGACAATTGGATAGAGAAAGGGGGGGTGGGATGGAAAAGATGACTTCTGGATTCTTTTTGTGGGGTTTGGGAAGGGCTCGGAGACTGAAAACTTCTCACTCATCACTTGTGTTCTGTTTCTCCTTCTAGGAGCCCTGCCCATCATCCATTGTACCCTGGCGTGTCGGCCTTGGCTGCGTCCAGCAGCCCTGGTGGGCTATACTCTCTTATCTGGGTTGGCAGGCTGGCGAGCCCTCACTGCCCCCTCAACTAGTGCCCGGCTTCGGGCCTTTGGCTGGCAGGCAGGAGCACGACTGCTGGTGTTTGGGGCTCGAGGGATGGGGCTGGGAGCAGGAGCCCCAGGATCCCTGCCCTGCTATCTTCGAATGGACGCATTAGCGTTGCTGGGGGGGCTAGTGAATGTGGCCCGGCTGCCTGAACGCTGGGGGCCTGGCCGCTTTGACTACTGGGGTAATTCCCATCAAATCATGCATCTGCTCAGTGTTGGCTCCATTCTACAACTGCATGCTGGTGTTGTACCTGATCTGCTCTGGGCTGCCCGCCATGCGTGTCCTACGGACTGAGCTGTTTTTTTAATCTGCAAAAAAAAAAAAAAAAAAAATGCTCCCATTTCTTGAAGCTGTAGAGGGTTCCATTTTTCCTTCAAGATCCCCCAAAATCTATAGCTTTGTTTTTCCCTTAGGTCTCCCTTTTCAAGTCTATAGAGCTTTTTCACATTGTCTAATCATGAGCTCTTCTCTAGAGTACCAAAGACTCTCATTTGAGTTTCCTAAATGTGTACTCTTTTCCTTCCTCAGGTCTGTAAAGGGTTTTCCAACTCTGTAACATTCCTTACTTTTTTCATCTCCAGAATACATTCTCACAGCCTATCATGTTTTCTAGAGCTATTTCAGTGATGAGAGCTTACCCCAAGAGGTAGTATGATGTGACTGAATGACTGACAGCATCAGGAATCAATGGATTATTGCCCTCCACTATTCTACTATCTCTGTACTGTGACCTTAAGAAAAGGGCCTTGGATTCCTTATCTGTAAAATGAGGAGCGAGTGATGTAAGTTTTATAATTTTGAAACTTAATATTTCATCTAGGTTTCCAACTCTAAATGTTTGCACATATGCTACCCTTTTTCAGAGCCAGTAGTCGATAACCTTACTATCAACCTTCTTTGTCCTTCACTAAATTGGATGGGGAGCAGTGAGGGACTCCCCACCTCCTCCAGTGTCTGGTGGCTTTAAGTACCACCTCTCAGCATTTGCACAACTGAAGTCTCCTTCCTTGGCATGGTAGCCCCTTATATTTAACTTTGTAAAAGCTCCATCTCTTGATATTATTCCCTTTCCTCTCTCCTCCTAAAACCTCCTCTGCCCCTAAGCACCCCCAACCATGGATTTAAGATTACCAAATATCAAGATGTCTGCTTCTTGCACAAGGCCTCTTTGCACAAGGATTGGGCCAGGGTGGTACTGCAGAGGAAAATCCAGCTTCTCACAAAGACTCACAACCACTTCTAAACTAAGGCAAAAGACTAGTTCTCTGGTCCAAGAATTCAGGCTTTTTCTATTCTGCATAAGATGGATCCAGAGGGTTTTTTTAATGCCCAAGCAAACTTTAAGCCTCACCTGTGGACTGAAACTGCCCAGGTCTGCCTGCACTTTTTGCCTGAGGATGGTGCTCTTTGACTGTTGGTTTTGTAAGATTTGGAAACCTCTCCATCCCTGACAATGAAGATGCAGCTCCAATCACCAGTCTTCTTGTATGAGGACTAGCATTTTGGAACAAAAAACGTCTCCTACCCTAGACCCAATCTCTAGGGTTGGAATAACCAAGGATAAAATCTATAATAAATGGAGCAGGATGAGCTGATCAGGGAATTGGTTTTGGGTTTTTTTTGTTTTTTGTTTTTTTGGGGGTGGTCACTCCTTAAAGATCCTATAAAGGCAATTTTAATATTCTCAATTACAAGAACAACCAAGAGTCCCCTAGACTGAAATAGTTTTTATTATTAGACTATGCCATCTCCAAAATTTACAGAAGGGATCTTAGAAGAACTGTCCCTTCCCTGCTGCCAACCCCTCCCCAACTTATGGAAAGCATAGGCCTATATACAGAAGTGTCCTCAAAGTAAAGAGCCCTGGAGTGAAGAACAAGGATAAAAAGATTAAAAACAGACTAGGGTTTGGTTGGGGCTCAGTTGGGGTCAAGTGAATCCTCAAAGAGGCTGAGGAGGTTCCGGGGCTCAAAGGAGGGACCCTGGGGCAGCTCCGGGCTGATGCCACTTAGGTCCAGGGGGTCCCTGTAGGCAAGGAGAAAAGAACAGAGTGAAGGCCAGAACTCACTACACCAACCAGCCCCTTTGTCTCACATCCAAGGATGCCTCACTCAGAATCTAAAGATTCAGTTCTCTTTTGACCACTACCTCTCCTAGTCTTCAGCTTTTTCTCAAATTGGGCTTTCCTTTTCCCCTATTCAGACTCAGGTTCTCCTTACCTTATCCTCCGTCCACCTCTGACATCAGGGGAACCATTTCGAGGGGTGGAAGTACCCCCAGGGGAGCGGGCTAGGATCATCGCTGGAGATAGTGGAGGGCTATAAGGGATAGAAGAATTTGAACCAAAAAGGGAAGGGGGCACAGCAGACACTATTTCCCTGAAAGTTCTAAGATTCTAGAAGAGAAGCATAAGGCTAACTCTGTAGCAAGGATTCCTAACGTTTAGCAATTTGTGAAGTCTATGGTCCCTTTATCAAATTAATGCTTTTAAATCAATAAAATAAACAAGAAAACTGGATTTCAATTCTATTAAAAACTATCAAAACTTTTAAAAACAAACTTATAGATCTGAGATTAAGTAAATTTTGTAAACTTAATCTTATCCACTGACTATTAAAAATCTGTGATATGCTTGTAAAGAAAAAAAAATCCCATTATTAACTCACAAAAAAAAGGATAACAAAAAATGTATAAAATATAAAAAGGATTACTGTCCTATACTTGCAAATTATGCATGTTGGGAACTGTCTCCCTCTAGCAATTTATTTTGCTCTTGTAGCATTTTCCCAACTAAAAAACCTCTTAAATAATCTGGTACTAGTCAAATAATAATTTCTCTTATACTTTGGGATCTTCCAACATCGGAGAGTTTGAACAAAATATTTGTTCTGTTTTTCCTATTGTCTAGATATTTGGAATGTTTTAACATGTTTCCATTGTTAGATACTATTAGATAACATCCTACCATCAAATAAATATGGTAAAACCTCAATATATCTTGAGCCTAAAAGTAAAACAAATCAGGTCCCTAGTAGATCACATCTGTTTCTATACTGAACACAGATGTGTTTGAAACAAAGTAGAATTTCATTTAATGAGACTTGGCACAACATTGCCATTTCTCCTAAACTATAATTTGGGATGTAATGGAAGCTTTTTGGGAGACTAGAATGTCAGAAATATCATTAACTCCAATCTGAGATAGTCTAGTCAAACAAGTATTTATTAAGAGGCAAGGCTAAGCAATAAGGATATAATAAAAAAGGTAAAAAGTTAAGAGTGGTTTTTTTAAAAAGTTCTAAGCCCACCTTTCCCACTGAGGCTTGGTTATCTAAGTTGACTTACCCCAAGCTGTCATCTTCCCAGTCACTGGAGATACTACTGTCTAGAAGGAGGCTAGAAAGTGGGGAGCTGGGAGGTGTGGCTGGAGGACCCAGGGGGCGGAGCCAGCTGGCAGGGTTGGCCAGACTGTGCCATAACCAGCATAGCAGAGAAAGGAAACCCTATGGAAAAAAGTGACATGGAGGTGAAAACTCCAAAGGAGAACTTTTAAAGGATTAGGTGTACTTAGAAATGTTAGTAGGAGCAATCAATGGAACTTACTTGCCATAAGGCTCGACCTCGACTCAGGATTTCACTGGCTAAGCCTCCCAGGGGTCCCCAGTGCCTCAGCTTCCTTATGACCTCCAGGGCTAATAGGGTTTCAGCCGTGGCACGCTTCTTGGGGTCTGGTTCTAGCATCATGGTGAGGACAGAGCGCAGCTCAGAGGACAGGCCTATGGAGGAAAATAGGAATAAATTGCCATACTTCTCAGGAACCTGTGCTCCCAAGCACCCAAATGTAGTTCTCCCAGGTACTCTAGAAGGCTTTCCTTTAGTACCTACCACAATTTATTCCTAGTACTAGGACTTAGTTACTCCATGGTCCAATTTTGTAGCATTGATAAATAAGTGGTATTTTCTTTGGCATTCCCCCGGCCCTTCTGGTACCTAAGAACCTAGGTATGCCTTCTCTGTCTACCCTGGAATACAGGTCAAACCCCTTTATCTGAACTACAAAAGGGTATCTTGCCTTGGTGTCTCTCGCCACTCTCTCCCTTCTGCCCCTACTCACCAGCAGTGAACTCAGGGGGCAGATAGCCCCTCCGGAGTTGCTGCCAGCCCTCCCCACCACGAGGCAGCTCCATGTTGCAGGCGACTTCCAGAATGGTAAGGCCCAAGCTGGGGAAAAGAGCAATATTAACCCACAGAAACTAACTTACTACCCCAAAATAAAATATTCCTATTCACATCCAAAACCACAAGAGAAAATAGCAGTTGCAAATATGACATCTAGTAGCAGAAAGTCAAATTTTTTTAAAAAGAAACTTTTTTTTGTAGAAGCCTTAAAGAGCACTAGGAAGTAAGAGAACAGAGTAGGACTGCTGAAGTTCCTGGGAATGGTGATTATCCCTGGAGCCTTTCTCCAAGCAACTTAAAACAGAGAAACTTAGGCATACCACTTCTTCTTTTTCTTTTTCTGAGGCTGGGGTTAAGTGACTTGCCCAGGGTCACACAGCTAGGAAGTGTTAAGTGAACAGATTTGAACTCAGGTCCTCCTGAATTCAGGGCTGGTGCTCTATCCACTGCGCCACTTAGCTGCCCCTGGCATACCACTTCTTAACATAGTCTGGAATCAAAAGCAACTGACTCACCCAGAATTCTAAAGAACCTTTCAGGGTTTCTTGCTGTGTTTTAATGGCAAAGTCCCTGAACAGAGTAGAGAAGGGAATTCTACCTTCAGCTGTATACTCTTCCTAATGGTCACCTAGAGAAGCAGCAGCTACTCCCTGGCCATGAGTTTATTTTTGGAGAGTCCCATAGAGTGTTATAATGCTTCAGGCCATTCTTGATACATAGCATGACAGTCCCTTATGCACGGACATTTTCCATTTTCATTAAGATTCTTACCTGCAGGGTGTAGCTAGGTGGCACAGTGGATAGAGCACCAGCCCCGAATTCAGGAGGACCCAAATTCAAATCTGGTCTCAGACACTTCCTAGCTGTGTGACCCTGGGCAAGTCACTTAACCCTAACCTCAGGAAATTAAAAAAAAAAAAAAAAAGAAAAAAAGATTCTTACCTGCAGTAAAATTTATTTCAGGAACTAGAAACATAGGCCTCAGCATCATCTGAGTAAACCTATCCAAGCTCAATCATATTTAGGGTCAGAAATTCCTTCCAAAAATAGAATAACATCCTTTCTCCTAGAAAACCCTAGCCTGTTCTCTAAGAATGTGATAACTCTGTCTAATGGAATGAAACTATTCAGCTTATCTATCTCTAACACA
The DNA here is from genome assembly GCF_048593235.1 of Sminthopsis crassicaudata. Taxonomy (NCBI): domain Eukaryota; kingdom Metazoa; phylum Chordata; class Mammalia; order Dasyuromorphia; family Dasyuridae; genus Sminthopsis; species Sminthopsis crassicaudata. The sequence continues at coordinate 397,224,800 of NC_133617.1, forward strand.
ACCTCCATTACCACTTTCCTATCCCAACTCCTAAAGATTGGTTCTTTATTTTCCTTCTCTTCCTACTTACCTGAATACATCTGCAGCAGTCCCATAGCAACCCTGCAGTAATTCTGGAGCCATATAACGGGGGTCACCCTCTTGGGCCTCACCAGGCCCAGCTGTCCCCAGCTCCACCAGCAGTCCAAAGTCTCCTAATTTGCAGCGGCCTCGGGGCCCCAGGAAAATGTTAGCTGGCTTGACATCCAAGTGGGCCAGTCCATTGCTGTGTAAGTGTGCCAAGGCCAATAATGTGTCCCGAAGATAGCCCCAAACCTGGGCCTCAGGTAGGCCAGATCCCCGAGCCTCACAGTGCTGTTGTAGATTGGGCCCACATAGCTCTGTCTGTAAATACAGGAGCCCACCCTCTTCCCAAGCTTTTTCCAGACGAACACAACGAGGATGCCGGCCCACTTTTTCATGGCCCCCAACTTCTGCCAACTTGAGGGCTCGGTCTTGAGGACCCCGGAATGGGGAGACTGAACGTTTTACTGCATAGAGACGACCATCTTCCTTGGAGCGAACCTAGAAAAGGGGGTGGCAGGTAGAACAATAAGATATTGCCAAGTCTGGAAAGGGAAGAGTTTACAACTTAGTGTAACACCTATATATATGGGAAGACATGACTAACTTTAGGAAGCAAGGCAATAACATTAGCACAATATTAATGTGTCAAAGGCTCTACGACAACGTCATTAGAATGGAGATAGCTAGGCCAGAAAATTATGTAAAAGAACCTAAGGAAAACATTGAGGATAGGAAAGAAATTAAATATTAAGGTTCTCTGGTGGGGAAAAATTTAAGGACGATAGCAAAACAAGGAGAGTGTACAAGGGATTTTTTATTGTCAACTTTGGAGATGACATCATATTAGATGAAATAATACTACTTTTTTTAATGTTATGGAAATATATTTTTTTGCCCATTTGTATTTATATGACCCTTAGACTAGGGAAGAAATTAACCAAAATGATTCTCTAGTAATATAAGCAGAACACAAAAAGAAACCCTTGTCATTAGACTATTTTTCTAATTGGCTGAGAACAAACTTGACTTTGAACAATAGTGGAATTTGATTCAATTCTTTAACCCTAAATGAGTGATTCTCAGGGCAGCTAGATGGTGACGTAGATAGAATACTGGCCCTGAAGTCAGGAGGATCTGAGTTCAAATCCAGACTCAGACACTTAACACTTATTAGCTGTGCAACCATAGGCAAATCACTTAACCTAAATTGCCTCACCAAAAAACAAAACAAAAAATAACAAAAACTAAATGATTCTGAAAATCAATTTTGTGTATTTTCTGAGACTGAAATATACTTCAGGAGACGATAAGGTGACCAAATTAGGAATATATAAAATGAACAATTTGGAAAGAAAGTTAAATGTCACATATCTAGGACAAGATAACTTTCTTTTAATTCACAGGCTATCTCCTCTAAGAAGCCTTCCTTAATTATCCCAGTTATTAACACTCTTCCTTGAATATTCCTAGAGCATTTTGTCTCATTTCTTGTTTGCTCCTTTCCTTATATTTTACTTATCTGTGTATGTCACATTACCCTAGTAAAATTCCAGATCTTGGATGGCAGGAACTGTTTTTAATCTTCTAAATCTGTGCTTTATAAATGAGGTGAATTCTATATATTTCTAAGCATATCGTTTCTGAATTTGCATGTACATCAATTTATTAAATCCTCAATGCCTAAGCAAATGCCTAAAAAAAAGATTGTATTTTATGTACATGGAGAAAGGACAGTAGGGAAGAAAAGAAATGTGTGCCAGAAATGGACACCAAAATGTGGTAAAAGGATGAGTATTTAGGGACTGTGTCCATACAGTAGATCTCTGGGAACCAAACAGGAGAAGGGATTAGGAAGCTCTAGAAACTCAGGACTAAATTTCAGTTGGGGTTGGGCTACTATAAAATTTCTGAACACAATAAAAGGAAAAAGCTCTAGATACAAAGTGAGCAATGAAAATATACCACTGCCCATCAATTCCATTTGAAAAAGCAAGTCCTGAACAGCTGATTTTTAAACCCTGCAACTTAGGGGTAGAACATTTGCTAGGAGATAGGGCTCAAAATAGAGGCATAATTGTCTTCCTTGAAAGTTTTCAGAATTTAGTGAAAAGAAAAGAGCTGGAGTTTTATTACAGGACCAAGGAATTCTTATACTCTCACTCACCTTGAAGACCTCCCCAAAGGAACCCCGTCCTAATCGCCCAAGCCTCTGGAAACTCTGCTGGAAGAAAGATTCAGGCCGGTCTGGGTCATAGCCCCGGCTCTGCAATGCCCCTGGGGGCCCGCCCCGGAATGAAACTCCTCTGGGTCTGGGTTGGCTCCAGCCTGGGGTCCGAGGGGGAAAGAATCGGCTGACGGAACCACTCCCCTTGGCAGGGGGCCGTGGGGGAAGACTCCTATTCAAACCCCCAGGCCTCTTGAGAGAGAAGCCAGGCTCAGCATGACGAAAGTAGGCAGGCACAGGTACCGGAGTACCACTTAGAGGTGGAGGGGCCCCTTCTGTTGGGACTGGCATGACTGGCACAGGAGACCCTACAAAACAAAGGCAAGAGTCAGTAACCAGTAAATCATCATGAGAAAAAGCTTAAAATTTTCTCATTGTTTACAGAATTAAGATTATTTTAGCATTCAAGACTTTTCTACAATTTGGCACTAACTTACATTTTTATAATTTATATAATCCTTCTGGCATTCTACAATCCTAGACTGTTCATCATCCTTCAATATTATATTCTTCACTCTATTCTCTCCAACCTTTGAGCATTTGCTGATGCTGTTCCCAGTATCTAAGAATTCCACCTCTCCACATATTTGTCTGTGGAAATTCTTCCATTCTTTCAAGACCCAACTCAATAGGCCCTTTTCTTCACGACATTCCCCCCACTGCAAGCTGGAGGTGACTGCAACTCATGCCACATCTCTCCTGTGATCACTCTATGTGATCGCTCAAATTATGCGTATCTGCGTATGGGGGGGGACTGAAAATGTCAGGGGCTTCTCTGTTCCCCATGACCAGCACAGTTCTCGGAGAGACTACCTCCTCAGAGTAAATGCCGCTAGGCCGAAAGCCCCAGGCCTCATCCCTGTACTGAAGGAGAAGGGATTCTACCAAACATGCGCACTCAGGGCAAAAGAGGCCCAAACACCTTCCAGTGACGGCTGCCACAAGACAACCTGCAACCAAGCTACACAGCCCTGCCCAGAGCAAGCACTGCCCAACAGAAAAGCCGCCTTTCCCTTCCTTCCTCTACCAATTCCACAAACGGAATGATTCCGCGGAGCCGGGCTCCACCACTCTCCTACCTGTCTGTCTTCTAGCCCTCTGCAATCCTGGCAAAGCAAATGCTTTAAACCTACAGTCAAAAGCAGATGGTTAAAGGGTGGCACGTTCCCTTGGGAAGGAAGGGCCTACAATTAAAGCTAGAGTTCCCGCAGCAAGTGGCTGCCATTCCGGGAGCGGGGCGGTGCTGTCACTTAGGAGAGGGGACCCCGGAGACGGGGGTTATCAGTGGGAGGAAGGGCACCCATGGCAGCGAACAGTTATCAGAAATGAGGTGATGGAGGGGCCCGGGAAGGAAGGAGCAGCAGGGGAGGGGCAGGCTGCTGGTCATCCAAGGTGGCGAGGTCCCAGAGGTCAGCGAGGGGTCCTGGAAGGGGAAGGGCTGCCACAGGAGGAGGGGGAGGAGGCAGCGAGAGGGCGGGGAATGAGGAGTGGGGGAGAGGTAGATACGGGGAGAGGAGGAAGGGGACAGGGAGGAATGGGGGAGGGGAAGGGACAGGGCTATCAAGAAAGTCTGAGAAAGAGTAAGGGAGGGGAGGGCTCAGCACAAAAGGTGAGTCTGTCAGGGAGGTAAGGGCAGGGCAGGGCAGGGCAGGGACTGAGGGGATTAGGTCTGATGAGGAGGGGAAGGGGAGAGGCTGTAGGGGCAGGGGAGGGCCGGGGGTCCCGAAAGAAGGCTGTAAAAGCGGAGGAGGGAAGGGAAGAGGAGGGGCTGAAGGAGGAAGAGCAGTCAGGGAAGGGCGGGGCCGAGCCGGGAGATTGGGGATGAAGAGCTGTCAAGGAGGGGAAGGGGCTCGGAGGGCGGGGCAGAAGGAAGCCTGTCAGGAGGAGCTGGGAGGGGAAGGGGCTCCGGAGGAGTGGCTAATGGGAGGAGCGAGCTCGCAGTACCTGGGACTCGGGAGGCCGGGGCTGGGGCTGTTACCGAGGGTCAGGGGTCTTCTAAGGGTCAGGGGTCAGATGCTCACCACCAGGTGGGGTCTTGGGCTCCTACTCCAAGAGCCCCGGATGAGCCAGTTCGGCACGGGTCCAGACTTCAGGGTCGCGCGCAGTAGAGGAGGGAGGGGGGAACAGGGTAGGGGAAGGGAGGGTCCTGACGTCGGCTGTCCCTAAAGCTCGAGCGCTTGGAAGGGTGGTGGAACCGGGAGGGGCCCATACGCGCGCGCGGCGCCTTCTCGCGCCAAAAATTCCAAATGAGCCTCGTGGGCCCCGCCTAGAAATGCCTTCAGCCTCGCCTTCGCTTGACGGATTCACCAATGAGCAGCGCCCCCACCAGTCCGTCCCCATTATGTGTCCGCTCTCGTAGCTTGGCGAGGCTCTGGGCCCCGCCTACTCACTCCCTGGCCTACGCAAGCGAAAGCACGGGGCGGGTCTTCCAGCTGATAGGCCCCGCCCCTCGCCACACCCACTACGGAACTAGCCGGGCGGGTTCCTGCTAGGGCCCTACACGTGGCGGTGCCTCCGCCGCCCTCTGCTTGCCGGGGGCGAACTGTGAGAAATCTGAGCTGCCAGGGATCGCGGAATCCAAACACTCCCAATCTAACCCCGTCCGCACCCGCACAGAGAAAAGAGTCCCCGCGGAGCCTGACTGTGGTCACCCAGACGCCACTTGGAGATGTACATAGAAGAGAAGGCCTGGGAAGCGCGTTCCCCGTGGGACATCTCCAGTCCTCAAGGAGGTGCTCCTGACAGCCACCTTGCCTCTGCGCCGTTCACCCCCATTGTTCCTAGTCCCTCCTTCCAGGTGGAAGGCACTTAAGTAAACGGAGTGCTGCAAACAGAAGCTCTCCTCCTGAGTTCGGATCTGCCCTCAGTCACTGACTGGCTGTGTGACCCCGCACTACTCACTTAACCTGTCTGAATATGCCCATCTGTAAAATGGGCACAACAATAGCCCCTCCGTCCCAGGAGTGTTTGTAAAGCGCTTAGCCAGCGCCTGGCACGTTGTAGGTGCTGTATGGTGCTATTAGGCCTAGTTTCCCTCTGCATGTTTTCTAGTGCATCAATGATCGATAATCTGTTACCTTAATGATACAAGGCAACAGTCTTATTTTAGGGATGAGGAAATTGGGACTTAGAGAAGGATCCAGAGAGGCCGATGGGACAATAGGAGGTCTTAGAGTCCGCTGCAAAAGGACTAAGGACTTTCCGGTGGCGTCCCAGCCCATGTGGTTTGTGCCTTTTGCCACTTTTATCTTCTGTCTTTGGCCCCAGAATTACAAATGTAGAAGAGACCTCAGAAGTCACCTAATCAAACTTGGGTCCAATGGAATCCCATCTTCTGCAGCACAGCAAGCAGTGGAGATAGAACGGATTAGAGTGAGAGGGAGCCAGGAATCTATCTCCTCAGCTTAACGCTGTCTTCATGAGCAAATTCTCTCTCCTAAGTACTAATCTTCTGTCAGCTAAAACGGCATATTATTCTGCCTGTAAAAACAGGCATTACTGTGCCCGCAGTACTCACCTCACTGTGTTATCGTGAGATCCAAATGAGGTTTTATGTAATATGTACACACATACACTTGTATACTTCAAGGATAGGATTGCTATTTTTCAGTTATTCTGACTCTTTGTGACCCCACTTGGGGTTTTCTAGGCAAAGATACTGGAATAATTTGGCATTTCCTCCTCCAGCTCATTTTACAGATGAGGAAACCGAGGCACACAGAGTTAAGTGACTTGCCCAGAGTCACACAGCTAGTAAGTGCCTGAGGCCAGATTTCAGCTCAGGAAGATTTGTCTTTCTGACTCCAGGTCTTGACACTCTGGGCATCTTGGGCAATCCATCTGCCTCAAAGGTATTATAATGGGCATCCCTAAAAGTCCTCACGCAATTTTAAATTATTAAAGATTTAATCATTTATTACATTATTATTTTATACTCTTCTTGAAGACTTCCACAGAGGGGGATCTCTCACTCCCCCACCCACCCTACAGCAGCTCATTCTTCTTTTTGAGTAGCTCTAATTGTTAAGAGGTTTCTCTAATACCAGAATTAAATCTTCTTTAACTCTCACCCCATTGCTCCTATTTCTGCCTTCTGGAACCAAGCAGAAGCCCCCCCCCCCCATCCTTAAAGTATCCTTTCTTTAGCACACAGGATTGAAAGGCACCCTGGAGAGGGATCATTGAGTCTAATTTATACCCCAACAAGTTTCCTCTACAAAATAACCCAACTAAGCCTATCTTCTTCTTTTTTTTAATTTAATTTTTATAATTATAACATTTTCTTTGACAGTACATATACATAGGTAATTTTTTTTTTTTTTACAACATTATCCCTTGTACTCCCTTCTGTTCCAAGTTTTTCCCCTCCTTCCCTCCACCCCCTCTCCTGGATGGCAGGCATTCCCATACATATTAAATATCTTATAGTATATCCTAGGTACAATATATATGTGCAGAACCGAATTTTGTTGTTGTTGTTGCAAAGGAAGGATTGTATTCGGAAGGTAAAAATAACCTGGGAAGAAAAACAAAACAAAACAAAACAAAACAGTGCTCACAGTTTATACTCATTTCCCAGTGTTCCTTCTCTGGGTGTAGTTGTTTCTGTCCATCATTGATCAATTGGAATTGGATTAGATCTTCTTTATGTTGAAGATTTCCACTTTCATCAGAATACATCCTCATACAGTATTGTTGTTGAAGTGTATAGTGATCTTCTGGTTCTGCTCATTTCACTCAGCATCAGTTGATGTAAGTCTCTCCAAGCCTCTCTGTATTCCTCCTGCTGGTCATTTCTTACAGAGCAATAATATTCCATAACCTTCATATACCACAATTTACCCAACCATTCTCCAATTGATGGACATCCATTCATCTTCCAGTTTCTAGCCACTATAAAGAGGGCTGCCACAAACATGTTGTAAGCCTATCTTCTTCAACGGTTTCTATTCTTCCTGTGTGGAGTAAGATATGGTGAAGAACTTACAGATTAAGCACATATTGATCAGAGACTGCTAGCTAACGTAAAATCAGGCCTATAGGCCTCAGATACATGAAGGCCTGGGCTGCATTCCTTTGCCCAAATAGGGATTAACCTATACGTGGCCGAAGAAGCTATAAATCACATTGCCAGCTGCATTCCACTGACCAAATATGACCAATCACAACCTATGGAAGGTGGGATTTTGAAGGTTCTTTGTCTGAAATGTATAAAAGTTGTGAATGTTTTCAAGGGAGTGGCTCTCTCCTGCTGTGAATCTGGCTCACAGACCAGGATGGGGTCTGCTTCTAGAGATTCTAATAAATAATTCTGCTTTTCTATGAGTGATCTCTGAGTAGTCATTTTTGGATAGGATTTTCTATCCCTCACATTCCCATCATTCTGGTTACTTTTCTCCAGCTATCAGTTGCCCTATGGGATGTAATCAGTATCTATAAGATTAGATCTTGCCTTCCACTTCTCCAGTTTGTCCCTCCCCCAGCCCCACCATTCTTACCTCCAAAGAAGATAATGAGAAAATAGTAACATGTCTTTTGAAATGGGCCACTTCAAAAAGAAAAATTGCTTGACAAGATCTCCATGAAGAACTCCAAGGACAATCACTGTCAATAAAGCAGCTTGAGAAGGGCTCTTCTTGTCCAAGAACTTTCTCTAAAGAGAACTGCTAGATCCCAGTCAAATAAGTAGAGCAGTCATCTTGGGCAAGGTCATGAGAATGGGAGGGGGAAGCTCTGCTGATGGTGTGGCCAGTGTAGCATCCCTGCATCGTGGATCATTGGTGATGGGAGTTGATGCAGATTTTGCTAAGGTGATTCTGTTCATCTTTCCCTCCAGCCTTTGACAGTGAGCAAGGTAAATTCAAATCATTAATGCATCATAGCACAGGAGTTACTGAAGAAATGGTGTATTCTTTATTGGGAAAGTGAAGCCGCTATCTGTGAAGTCTCATTATTGTATTTTATCATCTTTCTATTTCAATAAATATATTTTATAATTTGAGGATTTTTTATCTTTAGTCACATAAAGTGGAATAGAGATCAAATTAATAATGAGAAACAAAACATGAGGTATATATTTGGAAAACTTCCAAAGATTAACATCTGAGTAGGGATCAAATATAAGTTAGAGTTCTGAAATAGATTTTCGAAACATTATATCAATAAGTTTTGCATTCTTAAGCCTTTAACCAAACTAAAAGGAACCTAGGCTGTGGGAGAAGGACATGTTCTTCTATATTCTATAATATAAAGAGGAGGAAGCCTCCTATATCAGGATGCTGCCTTTTCACATGTGAGAACCAGACATGTCCCGGTACCCCATTTATATCTTATAGGTGGGGTACTCTCTACCTTACCTGTCTTACATCAGAATCAAAACCCTCATTTCACTAAAATGCTGGGAAATGAACACAATATTTCAGTCTGATCAAAGTAGAATACAATGAGATTATCATCTCCCTAGCTCTGACCACTACAATTCTAAATAAGTCTATAATTGCATTACATTCAAAGAGTCCTGCACTTGGAATCAGGAAGACATGAATTCCAGTACTGCCTCAGAAACTTACTAGCTGTGCGACATGTTACCAACCCCTCTCTTTACCAGTTTTCTCACCTGCAAAATGGAATGTAGTAATAGCACCTACCTCTAAGGGTTGTATTGAGGGTCAAATAAGATAACAGATGTAAAAGACTTTGCAAACTTTTAAAGCAATATATAAATGCTAATAGTTATTGTTGAGGTAGCTAGGTGTCTAAGTTGATAAAGAATGCCAGGCCTGGAATTAGGAAGGTTCATATTCCTGAGTTGAAATCTGGCCTCAGACTCTCATTAATTGTGTGACCTTCAGCAAGTCACTTAATCTTGTTTGCCTCAGTTTCCCACTCTGTAAGATAAGCAGCAGAAGAAAATGGCAAACCACTGAAGTATTTTGCTAAGAAAACCTCATATCTGATCACAAAGCATCAAGCTATATAAACAAAACAAAAAATTATTATGATTATATTGCACTTGTAGTCAACAAAACCTAGATCACCAATTTGTTTTTGTCCATATCTCCTCTATCCTGTCCTTGTGTACCTAATTTTTCAAATTAAAATATAAAACTTTTATTATCCATGCTAATGTCATCAGTTCAACATTTTAATCTGTTGAAATCTCTTTGGATGCTGCTATGTAGTATGTTAACAGTTCCTGTCAGCTTCCCTATCATTTGCAAATTTAATAAGCATTCAATTTATTTCTTCATATCTGAGTCATTTGATGAAACTTAAAACAGCAGAGTCAAGGACTAATTCTAGATGCACTCCACTAGAGGGCTCCCCTCTAAATTCACATGGCATCATTGACAACTATTCTAAAGATCCAGTTACTTAATTAGTTCTATATTCACCTTACTATCTTATCTACTGAGAGATAGTAGACTTAAGAGAGAGACTTTGTCAAAGTGCCTGCTATGGTTTTATGTGCCAGGAATGGTTTTAAGAACTGGGTATATTAAAAGAATCAAAAGGCAGTCCTGTTCTCCAGAACCTTACAATGGGAGAGACAAGTAAACAGATATATTGCAAACATGTTTGCTTGTCCTTCCTTGAAGACAACCAAGACATTAGGAAAATGATACCTGGACTTGCAAATGAATTAGATTTAAGTGAGGGAAGGCTGTGGAAAGTCACCTGCCTAACTTTCTTCTTCAGAGCCATTTGAGTCCAGTGGCCAGATATAGAATGTATGTACAGTGTGACTGGAGATGGCCCTGAATGCTGTGGGAGTCCTTAGCCTTTTTAAGCTAAGGTCTTTCCCAGGTCTCAATTTGACTAAGGTAATGATGGCTTCTTTTACCTAGTTTAAAAAAAAAATCAATCTGAGAGAGGAAAATCTTCAAAGTACTGGCTGAAACAGAAACAATTGCTATTTACATTCCCTCTGAGCAGTCAGAGCTCAAATAATGAGCCTGTAGGCTTGCCCTGAGAACTATTGTTGATCAAACAATAAAAGACAGAGTGATTTAGACTTAAGACATGGTCATTAAAGAAATATAGCCCTTAAACTCCAAGATATCTTGTGGTGAAATCAAAATTTACATTCCTTTGGGCAGATCACTTGTAGGTATACCCTATGAGAGAGAAGAGGAGGGAAGAGAAAAGGAGAAAAGGGAAGGAGGAGGAAGAGGTTAGGGGAAAGGATCTAAAGGAAAAGGAAAGGAAGAAGGAAGCAAGGAAGAAAGGAAGGAATGAGGGAAGAAAGAAAGAAAGAGAAAGGGAGGAAGAAAAAAGAGGAGGACCTCTCCCTCTTCTCCCTATTCCCCTGAACAGCAAACAATCCCAATATAGGTTAAACGTGTAATTCTTCTAAACATATTTCTATATTTGTCATGTTGTGCAAGAAAAATCAGATCAAAAGGAAAAAAACATGAGAAAGAAAAAAAAACAAGCAAACAACAAGGTAGAAATATGATGCTTTTAGTGAATATGGATATATGTTAGAATTGCATTTGTTTAACCTATATCAAATTACTTACTGTCTTGGGGGGAAAATACTATTAGAAAAAAAATAATAGGAGCAGCTAGGTGGCGCAGTGGATAGAGCACCACATCTGAATTAAGGAGGACCTGAGTTCAAATCTAATCTCAGACACTTCAGAAACTTAACCCTTCCTAGCTGTGTGACCCTGGCAAATCACTTAATCCCAGCCTCAGGAAAAAAAAAAAATAATAATATGCTTTGATCCACATTTTTTTTTTTTTTTTTTTGAGGCTGGGGTTAAGTGACTTGCCCAGGGTCACACAGCTAGGAAGTGTTAAGTGCCTGAGAACACATTTGAACTCGGGTCCTCCTGAATTCAAGGCTGGTGCTCTATCCACTGCGCCACCTAGCTGCCCCTCCACATATTTTTATTAAAGCTTTTTATTTTCAAAACATATGTATGGATAATTTTTTAAACATTGACTCCTGCAAAATCTTGTGTTCCAAATTTTCCCCTCCTTCCTCCCACCTCTTCCCCTAAATGGCAAGTAACCCAATACATATGTTAAACATGTTAAAATATGTTAAATCCAATATATGAATATATATTTATACAATTATCTTGCTGCACAAGAAAAATCAGATCAGAAAGGGGAAAAAAAATGAAAAAAAAAAACCAAACCCAAAATGCAAGCTAACAACAAGAAAAAGAGTGAAAATGCTATGTTCAGATCCCTGCTCAGTTCCCACAGTAGGTGGCTCTCTTCATTTGATACACATTTAATCTCCATAGTTTCTTTTTCTGGATAAGGATGGTACTTTTCATCACAAGTCTAATGAAATTGCCTTGAATCATCAAATTGTTGAGAAGAGCCAAATCTATCCACAGCTGATCATCACATAATCTTCTTGTTGTGTACAATATTTTCTAGGTTCTGCTCACTTCGCTTAGCATCAGTTCATGTAGGTCTTCCAGACTTTTCTGAAATCAGGTCGACTCTGTTCAAAGCACTTTATAAAAGTTATCTCAACTGATCAATCCTCGTAACAACCCTGTGAGGTAGGTATTACTTTGATCCCCATGTTACATTTAAGGAAACAATTAGATAGAAGTTAAATGATTTGTTCAAGATCACACAGCTAGTGTCAGAGTTAAGATTTAAACTCAGGCCTTTCTGATTCCAGCCCCAGCCACTGTTTCACTAGCTGTCAGTAAAGAGTATTAGAGAAGATTTAGGTCCTGCTCCCTATTCTGCCACTGATTAGCTTAAACAAGACCTGGTTCCTCATCTGCAAATTCAGAGGGATGGATTGATCATGTAATCCATTGTAGCTTTAATATCCTATACTCTATGTATTGACATTTTTTGCCTCTGACATTCTTTGTTCTATGTTCTGGATCAGAGGCTCATCATTTTTTTAATGTTATGGAAGGAACCCTTTACCAATATGGTAAAATCTTAGTATTTGCTGCCTACATTCATAACTGAAAGGAATGCTAGATTTCAGTTAAAAATAAGTAAAAAGGACAGAATTTCCCCCCACCTAATATCAAAAGCCCCTTGATGGTCCATGGACCCTTGAATTAGGAATTCCTATTCTGAATCATAAAGGGAATGGGAAAATCACAGGAAAAAATGGGAGAGAATATGTTTAGAGAAATCAGAGTAGAGAGAAAGGGAGATCTAGAAGAAGGGAGATCTTCAAGGGTTAATAGAAATCTTGTCCTGTCTCCTCCATGAAGCCCTCCCTAACAGAGTGGAGAAATTCCCTTGATATCCACCCTGCCCAAATAGCACACTCCCTTCCTTTCACCCCTCTGGCTGGACAGGGGCCCTTTATTTCACTTATACAGTGAGGGATTGTTGAGTTTCCTCTTGGTTCAGCTCCAATGTGTGTGGGAGCTTTCCATCTCTTTGTATCAATGTTCTTTTAATTGCAAAGTCCACAGTACAAAAACCATGCCTATTTAATGACTGTTTTATGCAAGGCATAGGTGGCTAACTGATTAAGTTTACAATAAAAATATTCAGATGATGAAGATTGAGAAAAAATCATTCAGTTCTACAAATCTTTTCTTATTTTTATATACCTATTGTATCTATAATTCTGCACTGGGCTCTTTTGAGATAGGTGACTCACAAAGAGCACAGTCTATCAGAAAACAGAAAACTGGATAAATCAGGGACACGGGAGAGGTTTTAAGCAAAGTGCTGGCAGGATGAAAGGAGGAGGAATTCAGATTATGGAAGACTCCAAGGAAGAGGTAACCTTTGAAAATGAGTATGACTTCAACAAGTAGAGGACGAGATTGGGAAGGTTATTTAAAGTCTAGTGGTAGCAAAAACTGGGATAAAACTCCTGAGAACCAATATAGAGAGGGCGGAATGTCAGAATGCTCTCCAATATGCCAGGTATTTTTAAACATATTACATATGATATATTTTTATAATAGAGGCTAGAGGAGAGTCAGGTGTTGTTCATCTCCCTACTTTAATCAGAGAAGGTTGACAGAGCTTTGTCAAACATCCAGGAAAGCTTGAATATAAGTATGGGCTGAGAGCCTTAGTGGCTCTTCACAAGCTGCCTGCCCCATACCTTTTTGGTTTTATATCTCATACCACTGACCCTCACATATGCTATATTCCAACTAGATTAGATGATTTGCCCTTCTCTGAACACATGTTTTCCCATTTCTAAGAAATATGTAGATACATGATATACATTTTCATCTTAAAATCTAAATAAGCTTGCTGAATTTTTTTCTCACCCCACAATTGCTTTAAGGGTCATATTGAAATTTTAGAGAAAAGTTGTTTGTAAATCTAGGATCATTGTTGGTCATTCTTGTTTTAGAAGATTTCAGATAAGGAGTGAGTGGGCATTTGAATGGGTAAGGGTCAAGGAAATAGGCTGATCCTGAAAGGGATGAATAGAATATTCAGTAGACTTTGATAAGTTCAAGAGATAGATTGGGTAAATGAGGACTACTTTATTTGGTTGCTGTGAGAAATGTTGCTGAAGGAAGAACCAGAATCAAAGAGAATCATAGTAGCTGAATTTTTTAGAATTCTTTGTGCCTCACAAAACACTTTTCTCACAATAGTCCTGAGAGACAGTTAATTTGCAAACACTACTATTCTCATTTTACAGATGAGCTGATAATGGGGTCTAAAAAGGGACCATGAGAATTATTTAATCCTACAATTCTCAGACTTTATGGTTTTAGGACTTCTTTATGCTCTTAAAACAATTTAAGACCCTCCAAAGAGGTTTTGTTTATGTGAGATAGATCTATCATGTCTCCTCCAATAATGAATTAGTGTCTCAGTTTTCTCGCATCCCTTCCAACATTTATCTTTATCTTTTCCTGTCATCCTAGCCAATCTGAGAGGTGTTAGGTGGTACCTCAGAGTTGTTTAATTTACATTTCTCCAACCAATAGTGATTTAGAGCATTTTTTCATAGGACTATAACTCGGTTTAATTTATCTGAAAATTGTTCATACTCTTTGACCATTCATTTAACAATTGAGGAATAACATGTTCAACATTCATTTTTGCAGGATTTTGAGTTCCAAATTTTTTCTTCCTCCTTCACTTTTATCCTCCTCCCCAAAACAGCAAATAATCTGATATAGGTTAACATATACAATCATTTTTAATGTATTTCCATATTGTCATATTGGGAAAGAAAAAATCATAACAAAAGGAAAAAACCTTGAGAAAGAAAAGGCAAGAAAAAGTGAAAATTGTATGCTTCAGCCTGCATACTCCATAGTTCTCTCTTTGGATGCAGATTGCATTTTCCATCCAAAGTGTATGGAAATTGTCTTAAATCACTGAAGAAGCTGAGAAGAACCAGTCTATCCTAGTTGATCATTGCACTATCTTGCTATCACTATGTACAGTGCTCTTCTAGTTCTAGTCACTTAATGAGTTCTATAGTCGAAGATTTCACCTCCAGCTTCACAGCTGTCTGATTCTATACCTTCTGAACTGAATTAGAAGTCATCGAGAATCAAAAGACCTGATTCATTCCCTAGCTTTGTGACCCTGAGAAAAGCTTTTAGTCTCATCAGGCTTCAGTTTCCTAATCTGTATGATGAGTTTGAACTAAATAACTTTCAAGGTTGCTTCCAAATCTAATTATATGATCCTGTGTGGTACGGGAATGGTGAGGGGTCACCATTTAATAAAAAAGCTGGAGAGAGCTCTAGGGAAAAGCAAAGTTTATTGTACATTCTTGAGAGAAGGGTGTCCCACCGTTGGAGCAGACAATCGAAGAGAGGAAGCGCTTCCTGTGGGCAGGACAGCACCTTTAATCCCTAACGCAAACGCCCCCTCCCACCACTGACCCTCATCCTCACTGGCTGAGAGTCTTACATTCTAAACTGGAGATCTACCCACGAAATTGAACTTGACCAATAAGTACATAGTTGCCCATATTTGACTGAAATAGGGAGGAAATGATGTCATGGGAGGATAGCTGGAAGGTATGCCCTTGACTCAATGCTCAAAGTCCTTCAGGCCTACTAAAACTCTGAAGTAGATGAAGCCTTACTCGATTTTCACAATTGTCTTGAAAGATCTCACCTCATCTCATTCAATCCTATTCATGATCTAGTATATTTACCTTTCTTAAAATGGTGATAAGAGTTTCTATAGGTTTAGACCCAGAGTCCTTAAGTTGTTTCTATTTTTAGGTATTAAATATATTTGTATTGACATCCTTCCCTGATGCCTCATCATGGTACAGAAGTGATACTAGATTTTCAAAGACTTTACAAGTGAGAGCAATTTGGGGCAGGTACTCCCAAACTAGAAAGGGTTCTGGTCTGGGCTCAGCAACTATCATCCAGATAAGAACAGTCTAGTCAAATAGAGAGGGACTCATCACCAAAGACCACAGATTAATGTCTTTTGATACAGGGACAACCCCTGAAGATCAGCTACTCAAAGTGGGAAACTGTTTTGAAATCATTCAATGGGGAAAAGATACATACTCATCAAAGAAATACTTGTACAAATAGTTTTTTTTTTAATTGTTTTCTACTGCACATATTTAAACTAAATTGGATTGCTTGCTGTCTAGGAGAGAGGGGAGGGGAGGAGAAGGGGGAAAAAATTCAGACACAGGGTTTTTGCAAGGGTGAATGTTGAAAACTATCTCTGCATGCATTTTGAAAAATAAAAAGCTATTATAAAATTTCACTGTCATACTAAAAACATGTTTCAAAATTAGAGAATGTCTGGAAGGTACTTTAAAAGGAATTTAATTTAACTCTACCATCTTACCCATGGTGACATTAAGATTTGACAAGATTAAATGTTTTGCCAAAATTTACTCTGTGTGAAAGATTCAGTTTATGAATAGTTTTCCTAATTTGCAGACCAATTTTTTTCCTATATATCTCACTCAAGTCAAGGACATGGTATTTTCACCTGCAATTTTACGAATAACAATGAGTACAGTGTCCATCACAATTTAGCTTTGCTTTTTTAAAAATCCATTTTTGCCTAGTGAAAATAAGAGTGAGAACTACAGCTATTTTAATTATTGAGATGAATAGTTTTCAAATATTTTTCAGAAAATAATTCCTGAGTTTCCCCATGTGTTAAATGACAGAGTTGAACTAAACTTTTTTTTGAGAATTATTGGTCAGGGGCAGCTAGGTGGCGCAGTGGATAGAGCACCAGCCTTGAATTCAGGAGGACCCTGAGTTCAAATATGGTCTCAGACGCTTAACACTTCCTAGTGTGTGACCCTGGGCAAGTCACTTAACCCCAGCCGCAGGGAAAAAACAACAACAACAACAACAACAACAACAAAAAAGAGAATTGTTGATCAAAATCCTTTGGTCATTCCAATGAGTAGGTATTGCTATTGTATCTGGCAAGACTGCTTGCACAAAAGTCACACATAAATAATAACATCTCACAAGGTGTACATATCATCATACTGTTTATAGATGGAAAAGTTAAATAACATGTTCTCAGTCACAGAGCTAGCTAACATAACAAGGATTTATACATAACTTTCCTAATTCCTAAATCTATCTATTTTCCACTATACTTGACTACCTCTCATATATGTCTATGGAACTAAACCTCTTTGTGAGTGTGCCCTAGCATGTATGTGTGCGCACACACATGCGCATATACACACTGCTGCTACTCCTTTTTTGGAAGGAAAAAGGCCAAAATCAAAGTGTCAGCTTCCTTTCACAGACTACCACTTTTTGCTTCTCCAAAAAGATTCCATCTTCTAATATGAACCAATCAAGTCATCTTGGAGCAGACTGAGTTACTGAGAATTAAACATAGGCCTTTTCCCCTCACAAAGTTTGCACGTACAGATCAGAAAAGAGGTGACTTCCAAAATTCCAAAGACTTACTTCTCTGTCAACTCAAGAGAATGAACTCATCAAGGAAAGTCCCTTGAATTTCCTTTACTTGCAACATACAGTTTTGTTTAATAGCTTGCTTTCTCATATCTAATAAATGAAGTTGTATAGTGTATCCACATATGTAGGAATGTGATTAATAAATTTTTTTATTCAATCAAGTTCTAGGTTTTCCTAGCTATGGCATCATGTAACCTACAAGTAGTGATAATTCAATATTTTCTAATGCAATTACTAGGAAGAAACAACAAATATTTATAAGAAATAAGGGAATGTTTGCATGAACTGAAGCAGAGAGAGGTAAACCAAAGATATGTATACACTTGTATAATACATATACATATACCTCATATATACATATCACCTATATATGAATGTGTGGGTATTTTTACTTTAGTAAATGTGTAATTGTAGATACAAATTAAATGAAAAGAACACTGAAATAAAGGTAAACTCTGAGAAATTTTAGTAACCAATCAATCCCATAGGACAGATAATGAAGCATACAGATCTTTTCTTCACAGAGGCAAGGAGCAATAGCGATATAATATTGAATATATTCTTAGACAAAGTCACAATCTCTATTTTGGTTTAATTCTTTTCTTTATTACAAAGAAAGATTCAGTTTCTGGGTTGGAGATTATCAAAAGAAAGAGTCATAGAAGAACAAAATACAATTATTTCTTTCACAACCTAGGGGTTAGGGACCTTGCATGGCTGTGATCTGGAAATTTTGTGTAAAATTTTTCAGTCCTCCCTTCATACCAGAGAAGTCTGAATTGTTGTGGTGTTAAAAGATAAAATATGTTACTATTAAGCAATATTATCCATATATTATATGCATTTCTGAGTCTCTGAATTTTTTCTATGTCATCTACTGGCCTTTGAGTGTTATCTACAGTTTCTGCAAAATTTCCAAAAAATTCCCATTTAATTTCTTATGCTGACTGGTGATATATGGAAAATTCAGTGGGGAAAGTCACGATATGGAAAAAATAACTGTAAATGTTACTTTTAAAATAATTAAAATTCATGGTATTTCTAATACACAGGAGACTAGACGGGGGATCTAAGATATGTATGAACAGATCAATCAATTGATCCATCAACAAATGAATGAAAAAGCATTCATTAAGCTTGCTACGTGCCAAACACTGTATTAAAGTTGAAGACAAAAGCAAAGAAAGTACCACTTTCAAGGAGTTATATTTTAATGAGAAAGACAATACAATTAGGGTAGTGGTGGCAAGGAAGGTATACACTGGTTTAGAAGGTTATTGGGAAACTGAGTGTGGCCATTGTGGAATAGACTGAATACATCTCATCCAAGAACAATGGCCTACTTAGAAGGACCTCTATTGTTATTCCTGTGTAGATGTTTACTCTTCATTTTGAGTGAAAGCATCTCACAGGGTTAAGAATTCCTTAAAAAAAAAAAAAATAGAATTTCTGAGTTTCCCATGTGTTAAATGACAAAGTTGAACTAAATCTGAGATCCCTTACAGTTCTAAATCCTATAATTTTAATTTTTTCAGGATTTTTAAAAAATTATGAATAAATATTGAATTTTGCCCATTTACCTACTGATTTAGGGTTAGGGTTAATATTTTTAAGAGAAGTACTATTCAGGCAGAGGTTAGACTCTGAAGAACTCTTAACTTTGAAAGTTTTGACTTAGGATTCAAAGGCTCATGCATTTCAAAAAAAATTTTTCTTATTGAAAGTGCTACAATTCTTATTTAATTATGTTAACTTTTCCTTATGTTGAATCATTCTTGTATGCCTGGGACAAAACTTTACTTCATCATGATGAATAGGTCTTCTGAGATATCCTTGTACTCTATTTGCCATAATTTTATTTACCATTTTTGCATGTATATTCATAAGAGAGACTGGCCTCTAATTTTCTTTTTCAGTGGTGTCTTTGTCAGGTTTTGGAATCAAGACCACATTTTCCTTTCAAAAGAAATCAGGCAGCATTCCATCATTTCCTATGTTTAGAAACAATTTGTGTAGCATAGGAATTATTTGTTTTTTGAGGAAAAAAAATTATCCCATGTAAGCAGAATTGGGCCCAGTGGGTGGAAGTTATAGAGCAGCAGATTTTGGCTCTAAAGTTTGAGGAAAAATAATGTCCACTTATGGAATACATTGCCATATTGAGATAATAAGTTCTTTATTACTAGAAGACATCAAGCAAAGGCTGAATGATAATTTATTGAATAAATTGTGAAAGGATATAAAATTATCATTTTTCAGATGGTGATTGGTGTAGTTACCTTTGAGGGTCCTTCCAAGTCTAGAGTTTTTGGAAATATCATCCCAAAGGCCTTATTTGCATGGATGATGGAGAAGTGAAAAGAGTGGGAAAGAAACAAGAAAAGAGTTTTACTGAATTTTTCTATTTCTTCTTTCAAAATTGATCTTTTCTAATTTTCTATTTCCTTTCAAGTTAGCCTTTTTCTATGAAGTTTTATAAATAACCATCCATTTCATTTAGGCTCTCTGATTTACTTCCTTTTTAATCCTTTTCATCTCTTCTTTATCTTTATTTTTGGTAGCTTGAGTTTTCTCTTTAAAAAAAAAACAAAAAAACTAGGTATAAAAACCCATCACTCAGCTTTATTTATCATGGACATAATTGTGATGCCCCTGCTTCAAGAATAGGGTTCAAGTCCTAACTTTTCCTGTTGCTAGCAGTGACTTTAAATAAGTCACTTACTCTCTTTTGGTCTCAGTTTCCTTATCTGTAAAATAAGCAGATTGAACCAGATGACTTTTGAAGGCCTTTTACTTCTAAGATGTATGAACTCTTTTAAACTTTTCATCTTCAAAGCTTCAGTTTCCTTCTCTGTCATATAGGGAAATAATACAGCCAGGACTTGCTCAGGGGGGGATGAATAATAATTACCCTAAAGTGGTTATAGTTATTTGAATTCTCATGATTTTAAGTTATGATTTTGTAAAATATAAAAATTGATTCCAACCCAAAGGAAATAAGCAGTTTGAATAATATCACTGCTTCAAATGTAGGGTTCTATTATTCACATTACTGGAACTAACCTCTCTTAGTTGTCATAAGGACTTATACATGTGAAAACCCATTGCAAACTATAAGTGTTTTGGAAATTTATAAACTACTATACAAAAGTAAAACAATAATAAATGTATTGGGAGATTTTTGTACACAGAGAAATTAAATTAATTATTTCTAATGTTCTTTGATTGAAGGCTAATGATCTACAGAAAATTAATTGAGAGGGAAAAAAAAGTGGTTCTTTGCCCAAGCATTAGAAAGTGTTGCTCTCAATGCATCCAAGGCCATCTTCAGTCATCCTAATCTACATCTTGCTACTGGATCTAGAAATCTGTAGAGAAGAAAGTGAGGCTGTGGAATTTGCATAGCCTTTCTTCATTTAAATCCAATTTACTTGCATGCCATGATGTCACCTCCCTTTTATCATGGTCTTTGATAATGAGGGATAAACAATAGAAAGTATCTATGAGATAGTCAGATTGGAAAGATTTGGTTTTCTCGAGACCAGGCATTTTGTGATAATAGTTATTCAGAAAATTCAGTAACTCTAGAAATGACATATTGGTCTAACTATAGTTCAATCTGAATCTCTCTAAAAGGAAAAAAAAATTACATATAAACACTAAAAAACAGATTTAATTTGGATTTTTAAAAAAGTTTATTGTCTTACAATGTTGATTTTATAAACTGTCCTACTGATTCTTCTTGCTTCACTCTGTATCAATTTATAGGTTTTTCTTGATCTCTTTGAAATCATCCTTGTAATTTCTTATAGCACAATAGTATTCCTTACATTTGTAAATTGTTATTTCTTCAGATATTCCCCAAGAGAAAGATACTTTCTTAGTTACTGGTTCTTTGCCACCACAAAAAGAGTTGTGTACATGTGGGTCACTTGGATATGCACAGCTTAGCAACTTTTGCATGTAATTCCAAATTGTTTTTCAGAATGGTTGCATCAATTCACAGCTCCATAAATAGCATATTAATATACTTGTTTTCCTCCTGCCCCCTTAACATTTATTTTTTTTTCTGTGCCAATTTGAAAAGAGGTGGAAATCAACATACACATTTATAAAGTATGTGCCAGGTACCATGCTACTGAGAACTAAACAGAAAAGCTAAAACACTAGTCCCCTATGCTCAAGTAGCTTACATTCTACTGTCAAGAGAAAAAACTTACTTTAGGAGTGAGAAAAGGAGAAGTGGAGATATTCAGAAATAAACATGGTATAATTTCTTTTTTTCTTTAAAAATTTTTAATAACAGCTTTTTAACTTTATATTCATTTTTAAAATGAATATTTTCAAAACCTATGCACAGTTTTGCAACATTCACCCTTACAAAACCTTGTGCTCCAAAATTTTTCCCTCCCTTCCTCCCCACCCTCTCCTCTAGATGGCAAGTAAACCAATATATGTTAAATATGTGCAATACTTGTACACATTTTCCCACAAGTCCATCAAAAATGATCATCACATAATTTTCTTGTTGCTGTGTACAATGTTCTCTTGGTTCTATTCACTTCATTCAGCATCAGTTCATGTAAGCCTCTCCAGGCCTTTCTGAAATCATTCTACTGATCATTTCCTATAGAAAAATAATATTCTTATTGCTCTGTAAGAAATGACCAGCAGGAGGAATACAGAGAGGCTTGGAGAGACTTGCATGAACTGATGCTGAGTGAAATGAGCAGAACCAGAAGATCACTGTACACTTCAACAACAATACTGTATGAAGATGTATTCTGATGGAAGTGGATATCTTCAACATAAAGAAGATCCAACTCACTTCCAGTTGATCAATGATGGACAGAAACAACTACACCCAGAGAAGAAACACTGGGAAGTGAATGTAAATTGTTAGCACTACTGTCTATCTACCCAGGTTACTTACACCTTCGGAATATAATACTTAATGTGCAACAAAAAAATGGTATTTACACACATATATTGTATCTAGGTTATATTGTAACACATATAAAATGTATGGGATTGCCTGTTATTAAGGGGAGGGAGTAAAAAGAGGGAGGGGATAATGTGGAAAAATGAATACAAGGGATAATGTTATAAAAAAATTACTCATGCATATATACTGTCAAAAATTTATAAATAAAATTAAAAAAAAAGAAAAATAATATTCTATCATATTCATATACCATAACTTATTCAACCATTCTCCAATTGATGGGCATCCACTCTGTTTCCAGTTCCTTGCCATTACAAAAAAGACTGCTACAAACATTTTTCTCAGGTAGGTCCTTTTCCTTTTTTAAATGATCTCTTTGGAATATAGACCCAATAGAGATACTGCTGGATCAAAGGGTATAGACAGTTTTGTAGCCCTTTGGGCATAGTTCCAAATTGCTCTCCAAAATGATCAGATCTTTTTATGGCTCCATCAGCAATGCATTAGTGTTTTCCCACATCTCCTCCAACATTTATCATTATCTTTTCCTGTTATTTTAGCCAATCTGAGAGGTGTGTAGTGATACCTCAGAGTTATCTTAATTTGCATTTTTCCAATCAACAATGATTTAGAGCATTTTTTCATGTGACTACACATGACTTTAGTTTTTTATCTAGAAATTATCTGTTCATATACTTTGATCACCTATTGATTAGAGAATAGCTTATATTCCTATAAATTTGAATCAATTCTCTACATATTTTAGAAATGAGGCCCTGCCATCTAAAAGGAGGTGGAGGGAGGGAAGGGAAAAGTCAGAACAGAAGTGAGTGAAGGGAAAATGTTGTAAAAAATTACCCATGCAAATGTTTTGTCAATAAAAATTTATAATTAAAAAAAAAAAAAAAGAAAGAAAGAAATGAGGCCTTTATCAGAGCTCTTGAATGTAAAAGAATTTCCCCAGTTTTCTGCTTCCCTTGTAATCTTGGCTGAATTGGTTTTGTTTGTACAAAATCTTTTTAATTTAATATAATCAAAATGATCAATTTTAGTTCTTCTTTGACCATAAATTCCTTCCTTCTCTGCAGATCTGAGAAACAGACTTTGCCTTGTTTTTCTAATTTGCGTATAGTATCACCTTTTATATCTAAATGTGATATAATTTCGAAAGAGCTCAATAGAACTTTTAAGATTAAAAATTAGTAAATGTAAGGAGATTGATTAAGTAACTCCTTGATTAGAAACACCTTTAAGTACTAGAAGAGCAGTAAGAGAAACAGTAAACAGAAGTAAACATAATGTGTGCTGGGGCACCATACTAAGCACACTGGTCCCTCCTCCAAGGACCTTGCAAGCTAATGGGGTAGACTACAGGTATAAAAACAGAAATAAGATACAAAGAGAATAATTGGAAGTAACCCTGTAGGAGAAGGCATCAGTAACTGGGATGGGATGAGATGGTGGTGGTGGTGGTGAAGTGAAATATGATCATGTAAAGTCTCCACATTCTAAGAAACAAAAATAAAAAGGGACAGCCTCTAGCTAATCAATGTGAGGAATTTCCATTAGAATAGTGTGCTGAGGGTAGTAATATATAGCAAATATTTGTGAACTTTTCTAATCAATCTGTCCTCATATATTCAAGTCAGATTTAGAGGAAAAGTATGGCTTATATTATTTAGACCAATCCAGTAACTAGAAACTTCTCTGAGAGTTGGGAAACTTAACTATTCATCTATTTCTGCAAGCCAGTTATAGAACATAGAGTCAGCAGCTATGGGTACAAGATGGGTCCAGACCTCCTACATAGCCCCCTGAGGAAAGAAAGGATGCAATGAGAGTTAGTTAATGACTCGACAATCACTTGTTGAGCTGAAAGGTTTGGCAGCCAAGAGCATCAATTTATAAAATAATTCAAAATTTTATCTCGTTTACTGAATTGCAGAATATTCCTAACAACTACAAGGGTGTATGCAGGTTGTATTATGTGTGACCATGTAGACCCTAATACCTCAAAGATAATTTTATTTTTATCTTATTATTTTTATTTAAAGTAATGGTTAATTGATTGGTATGATTGTAATGGGACATTATTGTGCTATAAGAAATGACAAGCAAGATAATTTCAGAAAAACCTGGAAAGACTTACATAAACTGATGCAAACTGAAATGAGAAGAACCAGGAGAAAGTTGTACACAGTAACAACAATATTGTAAGATGAAGAATTGTGAATGACTTAGTTATTCTCAGCAGTACAATGATCCAAAACAATCCTAAAGAATACACAATAAAGCATACTATCTGCCTCCACAAGAAATAACTGATACTATCTGAAAGCAGATTGAAGCATGCTATTTTCTTTCCCTTCCTTTCCTCCTTGTTTCTTTTCTTCCTCCCTTCCTTCCTCTATTTCCCTCTTTTTCTTTCTTTTTTATTCAAGTTTTTAAAAATTTGTTTATTTTTAATACACATTGCTTTATGAATCATGTTAGAAGAGAAAAATCATAGCAAAAGGGAAAAAACATGGGAGAGAAAAAAAAAAGATTAGAAAAAAGAAGTGAACATAGTATGTATTGATTTACATTCAATTTCCATAGTTTTTTTCTGAATACAGAAGGAATTTTCTGTCCAAAGTCTATTGGAATTGCTTTGAATCGTTGAACTGCTGAGACGAACCAAGTCTTTCATAGTTGATCATAGCAACTATGTTTCTATTATAATATTACTGTGTAGAATGTATTCTTGGTTCTGCATTTTTTTCACTCAGCATTAGTTCATGTAAATTTTTCCAGGCCTTTCTAAAAGCTTTCAGCTTGTTCATCACTTTTTATAGAATAATAATATTCCATTACTTTCATATACCATAACTTATTCAGCCATTCCCCAATTGAGAGGCATCTACTCATTTTCCAATCCTTTGCTACCACAAAAAGAGCTGCTTCAAACATTTTTGCACATGTGGAAAATTTTCCCTCCTTTATGATTTCCTTGGGCTACAGACCCAGTAAAAGTACTACTAGGTCAAAGATATGCACAATTTGATAGCCCTTTGGGCATATTTCCAGAATGGTTGGTTCATTTCACAACTCCACCAACAATGCATTAGTGTCCCAGTTTTCCCACATCCCCTTCAACTTTTACCATTATCTTTTCCTGTCATTTTAGCCAATTTGATAGGTTGAGGTAGTACCTCAGAGTACAGAGATCATTATACACTTCAACAACAATACTATATGAGGATGTATTCTGATGGAATATCTTCAACAAAGAGAAGATCTAATTTAGTTCCAATTGATCAATGATGGACAGAATCAGCTACACCCAGAGGAGGAACACTGGGAAATGAGTGTAAACTATTTGCATTTTTCTTTTTCTTCCCAGGTTATTTTTACCTTCTGAATCCAATTCTTCCTGTGCAACAAGAAATTTGGTTCTGTACACATATATTGTACCTAGGATATACTATAACATATCTAACATGTATAAGACTGCCTGCCATCTAGGGGAAGAGGTGGAGGGAAGGAAGGGAAAAAAACAGAACAGAAGTGATAGGGATAATGTTGTAAAAAATTACCCATGCATATGCACTGTCAAAAAAAAAATTGTAATTATAAAAAAAAGAAACACTGGATGTAAAGATTTTCCCCCAACTTTGTAATTCCCTTTTAATCTTGTTTCTATTGATTTTGTTTGTGCAAAACCTTTTTAATTTAATATAATCAAAGTTGTCCATTTTGCATTTCATGTTTTCTAGTTCTTCTTTGGTTATAAATTCTTCCCTTCTCCAAAGATCTGATAGGTAAATTACCTCCTTTGCTCTCTTAATTTGTTTATGTTATCATCCTTTACAGACAAATCATGTGCCCTTTTGACCTTTTTTTGTGTGGGGTGTGAGTTTTCTTGTACAAAATTACTAATATGGAAAGGATTTACATGGTTGCAAATATAATTAACTATATCAGATTGTCTCAGGAAGGGGGAATGGAAAGAAGGAAGAAATAAAATTTGAAACAAAAATTTTTAAATATTAAAAAAATATTTTAACACATAATTGGGGTGAAATAAAATGCTATATTTTTAAAATTTAGTTTATTTGAATAAAAATATCCTTTGTGATTGCTACTCATCTTTAAAAGTAAATAAAATTCCCTGGAGGCACACCCTAATAAAATATTCTGTGCATACCTGTGACAACAACCCTTCCAGGAAGGTAACACAGATCTCATCGGGCTTGTTTTATAGGCAAGGAAACCAAGGATCAGAAAAGGGAAGTGATTTGCCCAAGATTACATAGCTAGTGGCAGGGTTCAGATTTCAAACCAGGAGTTCTAACTCCAAATTCAATTCTCCTTCTGTTACAATAGAATTGCCTCTGTTTTTCCTATCTGCTGTCTCTCACAGAGACTGCTCAGTCATATTCATCTAAAAGCTGAGGCCTAGTGGCATGAGTAGAGAAATAGCTGGAAATATGGGACATCTGAAATACTGATTGTAGAGTCAAATGGAAGAAACTCTAATAAAAAGTCAAGATTTGAGATTTAATTTTATTTCATTTGACTGCCCAGTTCTGGCAAACTTTTCCTCAGATTCTCAAGGTTTGAAAAGATCAGTTCCAAAAGGGCTATTATACTGTGCATACCCTTTGACCCAGCAGTGTTTCTTTTGGGCCTATACCTCAAAGAGATAATGAAGGAGGGAAGGGGATTTGCATGTGCAAAAATGTTTGTGGCAGCCCTTTTTGTAGTGTCAACAAACTAGAAACGGAGTGGATCCCATCAGTTAGGGAATGGCTAAATAAGTTATGGTATATTAATGTTATAGAATATTATTGTTCTGTAAGAAATGATCAGCAGACTACTGGGCTTATATCCCAAAGAAATACTAAAGAAGGGAAAGGGACCTGTATGTGCCAAAATGTTTGTGGCAGCTCTTTTCATTGTGGCTAGAAACTGGAAAATGAATGGATGCCCATCAATTGAAGAATGGTTGGGTAAATTATGGTATATGAATGTTATGGAATATTATTGTTCTGTAAGAAATGACCAACAGGAGGAATACAGAGAGGCTTGGAGAGACTTACATCAACTGATCCTGAGTGAAATGAGCAGAACTAGGAGATCATTATACACTTCAACAACAATTCTGTATGAGGATGTATTCTGATGGAAATGGTTATCTTTAACAAAGAGAAGATCTACTGCAGTTCCAATTGATCAATGATGGACAGAATCAGCTACACCCAGAGAAGGGAACACTGGGAAATGAATGTAAACTGCATTTTTGTTTTTCTTTCCAGGTTATTTTTACCTTCTGAACCCAATTCTTCCTGTGCAACAAGAAATTCAGTTCTGCAGACATATGTTGTATCTAGGATGTACTATAGCACATTTAACAAGTATGAGACAGCCTGCAATCTAGGGGAGAGGGTGGAGGGAAAGAGGGGAAAATTCGGAATAGAAGTGAGTGCAAGGGATAATGTAATAAAAAATTACCCATGCATATGTACTATCAAAAAAAAAAGTTATAACTATAAAATTAATTTTAAAAATAAATTACATATATATATATATATATATATATATATATATATATATATGTATATATATATATATATATATATATATATATATATATATATATATATATATACAAAGAAATGATCAGCAGGAGGATTTCAGAGAGGCCTGGAGAAATTTACAGGAACTAATGCTAAGTGAAATGAACAGGACCAAGAGATCATTGTACATGGCAACAACAATATTGTACGATGATCAATTCTGATGGACGTGGCTCTTTTCAACAATGAGATGATTCAGGCCAGTTCCAATGGTCTTGTGATGGGGAGAGCCATCTTTAGTGTCCAGACTAGCTCTCAAGAATTTTGGTACCAGCCCAAGTCCTTGACCTTAGGAGAGGAGTGAAGGAGCGGGATCCATGTGGATAGTAAAATATGAAGTCCATTTATTTCAAGTTTTCTCAGCTTAAATACCTTAGTACAATTACATCACTGTAGCACACTGCACATGTGCTAACTATACTAGGCATGTGCCAACTATAGAATACTGTGCATGTGGGGCCACTTAAGCAGCTTGCTATTATTATGTGAATGCTTCCTTGTTGCAAGTATCTCTGCTTCAAGTAAAACACAGGTTGTCATACTCCCTGACTTCTCAGGAAGGCTGAGATATTCCTAAAGAGAGATGAGAGCTGAACCAAACATTGTCAGCAGGCTCCCTAGCTGGGGTGAAAGGTCTTATAACTCACCCAGAATTCCTTCACTATCTGTGGCTCTCTACAGCTATCTGTACCCAGAGAGAGGACTATGGAGAATGAGTATGGATCACAACATAGTATTTTCACTTTTTTTGTTATTTGCTTGCTTTTTGTTTTTTTTCTCATTTTTTCCCTTTTTGATCTGATTTTTCTTGTGCAGCATGTGGAACTATATTTGGAAGAATTGAGTGTTTAACTTATATTGGATTACTTGCTGTCTAGGGGAAAGGATGGGGAGAAGGAGAGAAAAAAATTTGGAACACAAGGTTTTGCAAGGGTGAATGTTGAAAACTATCTATGCATGTGTTTTGAAAATAAATATTTTTAAAGTAAAATAAATATTTTATAAATAAATAATATAATTTAATATAATAATAAAAATAAATAAATAAAAATTTTAAAAGCTTTAATAAAAAAAGAAAAGAGCAAAGACTCTCCTACATCCCTCACCTACAGACAGCATTATTAAGGAAAAAAGAGAAGCAAGAGGACTTTGTGTTTCCTAAAAACAAAGCTGGATTGGGGCAACTAGCTGGGGAGGGGGGGAGTGGAGAGGAGTGGGTGGCAATAAGAGACCCAGTAGGGTGTCAAGTCTTTGAATGTGTTGATGGAAGAAAGAATGAAGTCATAGACTGCCCTTGCTCTATTTCACTTATGTCATGCTCTGGGCTGAGCACCACCATCCAACCCAAACCTATATTTCATGTTTTTCTTTTCTTGTTCTAACAGGAATCTAATAAGTCTGGTGTCTGACAATCAGGAAATAGCAGAAATAATTCAATTCCCCACCCTCAATTCAGAGTCTATTTCTGGTGAATCATCTTGAAGTAGAGGCCTCAGAAACAACCTGGTTTCAAATATCTCCTCTGAAGCTAGGTGGGTCAAGGCGAATCATATAAACTAGGCAGCTAGATGGCTCAATACATAAAGGGATAGACTTAGAGATGGGAAGACTTTAATGTGTTACTGTGGAAAATCATTTCATTTCTCTGGGCCTCAGTTTTCTCATTCTGTAAAATAGAAACAAAAATAACATTTTCCTCCTAGAGTTGTTATAAAAGAATGTTTGTAAAGTTTTTTTCAAATATTATTATTAATGGCAAAGAATTGGAAATTGAGAGGATTGATTGAAGAATGGTTGAACAAGTTGTGGTATATGATTGTGATGGAATCAGTTCAGTCATTTTTTCAGTCATGTCTATCTTTTCATGTCCCCAAATTTTACA
The DNA here is from genome assembly GCF_048593235.1 of Sminthopsis crassicaudata. Lineage (NCBI taxonomy): Eukaryota > Metazoa > Chordata > Mammalia > Dasyuromorphia > Dasyuridae > Sminthopsis > Sminthopsis crassicaudata. The sequence continues at coordinate 397,254,408 of NC_133617.1, forward strand.
GATGAGGAACTAAGACAAACAAGGCTAATTGATTTGTCCAAGTTCACAACAGCTAGTAATTGTCTGAAGTCAGATTTGAACTCACAAAGATGTTTTCCTGAATCCAAGACCAATGGTCTATTCACTGTGCCAGTTAGTTGTCCTTGTGATAGAATACTATTTCACTTTAGGAAATGACAAGAGGAATGGTTTCAGAAAAATCTGGGAAGACCTATAAGAAATATGCAAAGTAAAGTTAGAAGCACTGGAACACTTTTGCACACAATAATAGCAATATTGTAAGGATAAGAATTGTGAAAGACAATTACTCTGATCAATACAATAATTCAAGACAATTCTAAAGGATGCATGAAGAAAAATGGTATTCACTTCTAAAGAGAAAACTGATGAGCTCTAAATGTGGATTGAAGCATATTTTTTCTCTTCTCAACCTGCTTCTTCTTTTTTCTTTTTTTTTTTTTTATCAATATAGATAATATAAAGATATGTTTCACATGTATAATGTGTATCATTACACATTACTTTTTTAATGGGTGGGGAAGGAGCTAGAGGGAAGAAAAGAATTTGAAACTACATTTTCAAAAAATGACTATAAAATAAGGCTTATTTGCACGCTAAAAATTCCAAATACTATTATTTATAACCTCTCAGTGCCCCAGGCAAATTCTCTGCGAGTATCAAACTGCAGAAAGAACAGTTGCAGACCTGCATGGGGAGAGAGAGTATTCTCACAGGGAAACTCCCATACACTGATTAAACCTCAGTTCCAAACCAAAAAAAAATATATATATATATTTAATAATAATTCCTTGGCTATCATTCATTCCCTGACTAATCCCACACCCACCTCCTCCCACTGCCTATATTACCTCTTCCAGGAATAGATATAGATTTAAGCCCATCTTCTGGGCTTTGACCTTTCTATTTGAGTCTCATTTGATTTCTCTCAATTGCATCTCAGTTGCTTCTTCCTGATATCCCTTTTTCATGAAAGGAAAGAAATTAATGGTATCTTTACTCCTACCTGGTGCTTCCACCCTGACCAATGTTACTACCTGGAGCTCTACTTTCTTCTAGAGCCCTAACGTGAGATCTCAATTGTTCTGTTCCTGCTTTCTTAGGTTTTCCCTAATCTCTCTTCCCTCTTCCACCTAGGTGGAAAGATAACTTCTTTTTTTTTTTTTGCCTTAAAATCACATTTTGAACATAATAACCATGTTATAAAGGGTGCTAGTAAATGTTTAATAGTCAGCTCTCCAGCTTTAAAAAAAAAAAAAAAGATAACATGACATATTTTGAAATATAATCTACAGTAATAACATTTCCTCCCTAACTTTCTTAAATCTAGAAAATCAACAAAACAATCAATTAAAACTGGATTTGTAGCATTTCTAAAGTGTAAATGCTCACACCAAAAATTTAACAATCAGCTTTCAAAGTTTGCTCCAGTATATCATCCCATCCCTTTTCCACAAATGTTGTCAACAAGATTTAAAAGAACAAGAGGCTAGAAGTCCTTAAGTTCCACCAGAAAACCTGTAGGTCCCTTTTTTAGCATTGGCCTTGACAGATCTGTAGAAGAAGCCAAGTGGCTCTGGAGACAAATGGGAACACTTCTACCATTTAATGCTGGCCAACAGATAAGAAAGCAGAGTTATGAGCTATGGCCATCCCTTGCCTGACAGTTATAAACAAAGGATGGTAGAGACATAAAATTAAAATCAGATCCAAGATGCTGACCTTTCACAAGACAGATGCAGAGAGCCTGGGACTGGCCAGAGGGACAGAAAGTAGAACAAACTGGATGGAACACAAGACTTTGTGATGACCCAGATCTAGGGCACACAGATCCTTGCTTCCTCACTCCTTCCATGCAGCATTGCACATTGAAGTCAATATGCCTGATCCTAGTCTCCTGTCTAATCTCCTCACTTCCCCTTTCCCCTCTGTTTCCTCCCCCATCACTTTTCAGCATTCCACTACTGTTATTGTGGAAGCAGAAGGTTCACATAAAACTGATGACTATTTTTACATTTTTCTTGGTTTCAGGGGCTGTCATGATCAAAGGATTTATACTTCTGTAGCAAACTATTATTAATTCTTACTTCTCTAAGCTATTAGACTACAGACCCAAAACTGAATTTTAGAGAAGGTATTTGCCTTGCAGGAGTTATAGGATCAATAAATGATAGGAAATCAAATCCCAAACTCCCGACTCCCAATCCGCTCTGTTTCAGCTCCATGATGCTTTCCCAGAGAAATGTATTGCCCTAAATCTAGGCACAGGGTCAGATATCTAGAACTAGAAGAGTTCTCAGAATCCATCTAGTCAAAGCCTTTCCTTTTACAAATGAGAAAAGCTAAGAAGAGCTAAGGGACTAATCCAAGGTAGTGTCAGAGGCAAAATTTAACATAGGCATAGGAATAAGCAACTTGTAAGATTCAACAGTGAGATGCAGAGATAATGAGGTATTAGTTCCCTGTATCTCAGCAGGAAGAAGATGCTTTCAGCTGTTAACCCATGTGAGATGAATTCTGCAGACATGTCAGTGGGTGGTAAGACAGGAGGCTTGCTGAGTAATCCAGAATAAAGGACAAATAGGAAAGGAAACTTTGGAAATGTCTCCCTAATTCTGTCCTAGACAAATTATTCTTTTTTTTTCCTGAGGCAGTTGGGGTGAAATGACTTGCCCAGGGTCATACAGCCAGGAAAGTATGAAGTGTCTGAGACCACATTTGAACTCAGGTCCTCTTGACTTCAGGGATGGTGCTCTAACCACTGTGCCACCTAGTTGCCCCTGTCCTGGGCAAATTAGGCTAATATTCAAAATGAAGTGTCTTGGTTTTTTTTGGTTTTGTTTTGTGTTTTGTTTTAATTTGGAAATGCCGTTGGAATGGAATTCATCAGGCTTAATCACATCCAACTAACTTCACTCTGATCATTTAATTTCTGGGGTCCTAGGTGAGTTTACCTTTCTGCCAGTGGGAATGTATGTATGTATGGAATACCAGTCTCATTTCTTGGGTTTGTTCCTCACAGAAAGAAGGTCTGAATGGGAGCACCAAGTCAGAGAGAATAATAACAGCTCTGGTACCAAAGGGCCCTGAAGTTATGTTGGCATGGTGCAGCCAGGGTATATGAATCTTGACTGACTCTCCCAAAGTCTCCCACCTTGGAGAGTGACGACATTCAGTCCTGACATTGGAGCAGGCTGGCTGGCCTAGCCTGGAGGAAAGAGAAGAAGCCCCATGGTCAGCCGGCTCATGGGGATTTTCCGTCAGTCTCTCCTAGCTCTGTCTACTCAGTCTTGGGAAGGCTGACAAGGATACTGGCATTTCCCTTCTCTCTGTCCAAGCTGGCTCACTCCTTGCTCTGGCATCACCCTGGGCAAAGCCCGGAGGAGAGACCCACCCTGACCTCTGAACACTCTATTCCCCTTACCCATTCCAAGCTCCCCTCCTGCTTGGCTGCCTGAGACAGAGGGACAGACACTAATCTGTGTCTAGAAGCTTTTGAAGATTTCCATGTTTCTGACTACATCTCTTAGTGTGTGTTTATGTGTGCACATGCCTGTGTGAATTTATATATATGTATATCCATCCATATGTGACATATAATTGTTCATCTAAGTATGTGTGTATATGTATGTGAAGGAGCCAATATGTATGTGTATGTGTATGTATGTGTGTTTGGGGTAGAGGATAGTGGAAAGGAAAGACCAAGACACTGCTAGGAAGTGATAGAGAATGAGTAAGAACAGGCAATATTTGATGATAATTCATGGAATTATCAGAATTATAAAAATTCTGTTCCAGGGATTCTTAACAGGCAGTCCACTTGTATATTTTGATAAGTATATTGCAATATAATTGGTTTCCTGTGCATCTTATGTATTTTAAAACAGTTATTTGAGAAGGTCTTCACCAGACTTGGAATTTATGACACAAAAAGAGTTAAGAACCCTTGATCTAATCTAACCCATTTATTTTACAAATGGAAGAACTGAGGCCCAAAGAGGGAAAGTAACATCCTAAATCATACAGATAATAAGTGGCAAAAGAGAGATTAACACCTAGGGTCCTCTGTTTCCTAAATGATCTTTTCATTATGCTAGATGAGAATGAACACTACTTGGGGGATAAGGCTCATATGGATTTGAAATATAGAGAATGTTGGGAAAAGAATTGGAGAAGGGGCAGCTCGGTGGTGCAGTGGATAGAGCTCCAGCCCTGAAGTCAGGAGGACCTGAGTTCAAATCTGGTCTCAGACACTTAACACTTCCTAGCTATGTGGTGACCCTGGGCAAGTCACTTAACCCTGGCCTCAGGGGGAGAAAAGAAAATTAGAAAAAAAGAAATTAGAGAATTGGAGGACTGTCTATATCAATTGTCTCCAAACTTTTTTTTTCACACATCCCTATCAGTAAAAACCAAATCTTAGTTGTGTTTATGTTGAGGGAAGGAGAGGTTACTTTTCAAAATGGCATCCAAGCACCTACCATGGAAGCCATTACATTTTAACTTTTCTAGGTGATTGGTGTTGAACTCAGAAGATTAAGTACTTGTGAATTTGAAAGAAAAGATGGAGAGGGTGGTATTGGATTGTAATGGGTAGGTATGATTGTGTTGGAGTAAAGCCCCTGACATATCTCCAGGAGGGTAGGATATGATTCATTTCCAATTGATTGATCATATACTTCTTAGAGTGAAGCCCCACTTGGGCTCATGCTTAAATTCTACTTTGGAAGCCACTACTCCATTTGCTATGGCGTCTCTATGGTCAATGACCTTCCAACATACCACTAAGGCCCAGGTCCTTAGAGATTTCCCTTCTCTTTGGGGGTCTGTTTTAAGGACTTCATTCACTTCTTGGGGTACCAGGTTCTAAAGTCCCTTGGATCTGGAACCAAAGTACCTATAGATAAATCCACAGATTTCTTCTGCATCTGTTATATTTCAGGTCCAGTGGATCTTTTCTCATCTGAAAAAAATGAAGACTGTAATAGAGGAATAACCCTAAGATTATCCCAAGTTCTAAATCATACAGGCCAAAGATCCTTCCTTTAGTTTAATCACATCTGGAATAAGGGTCACGTCAGTGCCATCTGGTGGCTAAAGGTTTAATAATTGCCTCAGTAATCCATATTTTTTCTTGTGCACTAGCACATGGAATAAAGGAGGGAAACAAAAGTACTTTGGCCTACCAACCAATGCCAACTTTGATCCCTCCATATCATCCCTAAATGGAATATCCAATCATTAGGTCAATTGGACCCCAGATTCTTCATTTATAGAATAGAGATAACATTTGCATTATTTCTCTCACTGAATTGATATAATGATAATTTTTGAAGCACTTTTTTAAAAATTCAAAATTTTAAAATGCCACATAAATTAAAGTTATTATTAGTCATTCAGCATTTTTTGAATACTTACACTACATGTGGAGCTCTGAGCTGGTTGCTGAGGAAACAGATGGAAAGAAATCCCCATCCTCCAGAAGCTCAGTCTAGGAAGATTAAACCTAGATAATACTCTGGAATTTACAAAGCATTACAAGCATCCCTTTAGACAACCATGTATTATATATTCACCTTTCTATTTTACAGATGAGAAAACTGAGGCTCATGAGGGTAATTTGCCTAAAGTTGCAGAGCATTGAGACACAAGCCAGATACACATCGAAATTGTTGTAACTATGTAAGGAAGAGGTTGAAACAAAGTATTCTAAAAATTTAGAGAAAAAAGAGATTGCTTCAAGCAGGATGTGGGGAAGGGGAGAGGAAACTTTAAGAAGATGGTCTAAGAAATGAGTTTTTAAAGATAGATAATATTTCAATGGATAAAAATAGAAAATGTCAAGTTTAACAAGGAACCTTAGAACATAGAACATAAGTTGGAGCATGAAGGGAACTTTAAGGCTCATCTTTTTCAATCATAATTTATAAATGAGGAAGTTGAGATTCAGAGAAGGCCAAATTAGGTAAGTTCAGAGAGGTTCATCCTCAGAAGGTTGGTAACCAAATGATGAATTTATTTTCAGCCATAACTGTTCATGAAACCAGCTACTAAAAAGTGGAGGGGCATTTGAATTTGCATTAAGGAAAACAAAGATTGATGGTTTATATATAATATTAATACTAAGGGAGTATGTGAGTTCTGAAGGTCAGCTTCCAATGGATTCTCCTTACTGCAAGGCAGAAGGCTTATTCTATGGTTTGTTAGTCATATAACCTCTTAAGGATATCAAAGCATTTTCCTTAAAATACCTGTGCAAGTCAGGTAGGTAGCACAGTTTATAGAACACCAGTTCTAGGCCCTGGAATCTTGAGCTCAAATCGGATCTGTCCAGACCCCTGATCCTTAAGAGCTGTGTGACTTGGGCTCAATTCCATTGCCTCACAAAACAAAACCTTCCTTCAAGAACAATTAACCTCATTTTAGATGAGGAAACCTAGCCTCAGCATGGTTCAGTGATTTGCCCATAGTTACAAAACTAGTGAGTATTTAAACGTAGAATTCCTAATATTAATTCCAGCCACCTTTCCAGCACATCAGCAGGATGAATTGAAGTTTGATAATTATCTATGTAGTCTGCAGAGTTTCTTGTAGTCAGACCAGTGTACAAGTGGCCTATTTGTTAGCCTGTTCATTTGTAGGATAAAGGAATAAAGAGAGACTGGAGAGCCCTGAAGCCTGGATGCTTTAGTTGCTTAGATTCCAGAAAGGGAAGGAGGATCTGGGAAGAATAATAGGGGCTGGATTCTGAGCAGGGGTTGGGCACTGGACCCTAGAGTGCAGGACAGCTTGATCCCTGAGGAGACCCAGCTCCACATTGGTCCACACCTTTGAAATTAGTCCCTCACCAACACTGGTCATATTCCTTTTCTAGCTTAAGCCAGTTTTTCTTGCCAGTGATCTCTTTTCTCCTTGGAAGGCTAACCTCAGGATCAGGGCCATGCTGTTCCAGATAATTCCCATGGGGTGTGCTAGAGTATCTTTATTCAGAATCTTGCAACCTGGGAACTCATGTTTTCTCCTCATATTTTTAAAAGTCAGGAATCCTCCAGGGATTTTCTCTTGGGATCCATAAACTTTAAAAATATATATTTTGATAAATGGAGATGACATTATAGGCACTCAGCAAATGTGCCAAATATTATATTAATATATATTTAAAATATATTTCTTTTGTAGTCTTATTTTATTTTATGTATTTAAAAGCATTATTCTGAGAAAGGGTCTATGGGTTTCACCAGATTGACAAAAGGGTCCAGGACACACACACAAAAATTAAGAACCCTTTTTAAATTTCAGTCCTTCTTTCTCTTTCATTCTCTTTCTTCAGAACCAAAGGATGACCTTTCTCTTTTAAAGAGACTGTCGGGGGGCAGCTAGGTGGTGCAGTGGATAGAGCATCAGCCCTGAATTCAGGAAGACCCAAGTTCAAACGTGGTCTCAGACACTTAACACTTCCTAGCTGTGTGACCCTGGGCAAGTCACTTAACCCCAGCCTCAGAGAAAAAATAAATAAATAAAGAGACTGTCAATATCCTAATTCTTTCTCCCCTCTGAGTTGTTTTATTCTTTCTCAGATGGGTTCTTTTTTCCCTTTGTCCACTCCCTTCTTGGAACCAAAGTGTCTCTCGTCTAACTCCCCTTGCTTAAGAGAACCCAGGTGTCTTCCCCTCCCAGGGCTGGCCTGGGGCCGGCCTGTCTGGATTTTGCAGCCAATGGTAACAAGAGGAGCCTGACAGAGAATAGTGGGGGGTAAAGGATGGAAACCGCAAACGGGTGTGGAGCATCCCAGACTGAGGGCCAAGATCTGGGGGAGCTGAGTCACACCCTCCCCACTGGGATTGCGGGGAACCAGCTCAGTGGGGTGATTATGTATGATGGACCAAGGAAAGGAGGTAGATGCCAGTGTCCAGCCCCACTTCCTTTCCCAAGCTCCTTTCCTTCCAGACCTTCATTTTATTCATCACTAAGTCCCTCTCAAGACTGAGGCATCCTGCCCCTTGCCCCAATACCCATGGCTCCTATTCCTCAATCAATGGATCCCCTGCTAAGGTTTGCTGTCCTTGTATGCCCAGCTCCATGATAGGCAAAGAGAGGAATGAATTTCCTCAAATTGTGGTATAGTCTAGTTCAGCAGACAAAAAACATGCAAAACCAATTTTATAAAGTATAAACCAAGGCACTGTGTTATAAGTATCTGCTTGCAATTAAGAATACAAGTCTTAGATTATAAATAAATTAGAGGAACATAGGATAGTTTACTTCTCAGACCTGTGGAAGAGGAGTGAATTTATGTCCAAAGAAGAACTAGAGATCATTATTGATCACAAAATAGATAATTTTGATTATATCAAATTGAAAAGGTTTTGTACAAACAAAATTAACGCAGATAAGATTAGAAGGGAAACAACAAACTGGGAAATCATTTTTACAGTCAAAGGTTCCGATAAAGGCCTCATTTCCAAAATATATAGAGAATTGACTCTAATTTATAAGAAATCAAGCCAATCTCTAATTGATAAATGGTCAAAGGATATCAATTCTCAGCTGAAGAAATTGAAACTATTTCTAGTCATATGAAAAGATGCTCCAAGTCATTATTAATCAGAGAAATGCAAATTAAGACAACTCTGAGATATCACTGCACACCTGTCAGATTGGCTAGAATGACAGGGAAAGATAATGCAGAATATTGGAGGGGATGTGGGAAAAGAGGGATACTGATACATTGTTGGTGGAACTGTGAATACATTCAGCTATTCTGGAGAATGATTCGGAATTATGCTCAAAAAGTTATCAAATTGTGCATACCCTTTGACCCAGCAGTGTTTCTACTAGGCTTATATCCCAAAGAGATCTTAAAGAAGGGAAAGGGATCTATATGTGCAAAAATATTTGTGGCAGCCAGAAACTGAAAACTGAGTGGATGCCCATCAATTGGAGAATGGCTGAATAAATTGTGGTATATGAATGTTATGGAATATTATTGTTCTGTAAGAAATGACCAACAGGATAATTTCAGAAAGGCCTGGAGAGACTTACATGAACTGATGCTGAGTGAAATGAGCAGGACCAGGAGATTATTATATATGACAGTAACAAGACTATATGATGATCAATTCTGATGGACGTGGCCATTTTCAACAATGAGATGAACCAAATCAGTTCCAATAGAGCAGTAATGAACTGAACCAGCTACACCCAGCAAAAGAACTCTGGGAGATGACTATGAACCACTACATAGAATTCCCAATCCCTCTATTTTTGTCTGTCTGCATTTTGAATTTCCTTCACAGGCTAATTGTACACTATTTCAAAGTCTGATTCTTTTTGTACAGCAAAACAACTGTTTGGACATGTATACATATATTGTATGTAATTTATACTTTAACATATTTAACATGTATTGGCCAACCTGCCATCTGGGGGGAGGAAGGAGGGGAAAAATTAGAACAAAATGTTTAGCAATTGTCATGGCAATTGTCAACCCATGCATATATCTGGTAAATAAAAACTATTAATAAAAAAAAAAAGAATTCAAGTCTTATATGAAATTTCGTCTCCTCTATATCTAGTAAGTTATATAGCACTTTAAGCTTTGCAGCATCTCATCTCATAACAATCCTAACACAGAGAAGCTATTATCCCTATTTTACAGACAAGAAAATTGAGGCAGAAATTAAGTGACATATCTCATGTCATACAGCTAGTGTCTAAGATTAGATCTTAATTCAGGGCTTCCTGAGTCCAGATCCAGAGCTTCATCCATTGTACTGCCTAGCACTAAGCAACAGCATGATGTATGTAGCTGATACTTCATAAATGTTTCTTGAAAAAAATGAATGAATGATGAGTTCAGACAATATATATTGCAAGAGTTTCCTTTTATATTTTATATTCAATTCAATTCAATTAACATTTACCAATGTTCTATACTAGGTACTAGAAATACAAAAATAAAATGAGGCACAGCCCCTACACACAAGGGGCTTACAATTTGGTAGAGAGGCTAAAGCAAACCCTCAGTATATAAATGTGATACATAGAATGGAAAGATCAAAGTAGCTTGGGAAAGACAGGAAGGGCAAGATCACTATTAGCTGAAAGAAAAGGGAGTCGGCTAAGGGCTCCCTGAGTTGGACCTTGAAGAAAGAAAATGTTTTCAGCAATAAATTAGGGGTTGGGAAAGAAAGTGTTGACAAGGCAACCTGCTTTGGTCAGGATATATGGAACATGGAGGGGAATGGAGTGAATTAAGTTTGGGAGGTTCATTTGAAGCCAGTCTGTGGAAAGTCTTACATTCCAAATTAAAGAGATTTATTCTGGAAACAGTAGGGAACCAAAAGAGGTTTTTGAGCAGAGCAGTGATCAGAGGAGAGTGATTATCCTGCAGATTATTCTATGAATTTGAGAGAACAGAGAAAGGAAGAGCAACCAGGAAAATGTCACAATAGTCTGAAAGATAGGCAAGGAGGCCCCAAACCAAGGAAGGGGAAGAAAGGATGGATGGATGTTAGAAATAGAGTGAAGGCAGAAGCTATATATAAGACAGGGGTTCTTCACATTTTTTTTTTGGACCAGGGATCCCTTTGGCAGTCTTATGAAACCAATGAACTCTTTCTCAGAATAATGTGTCTAAATGAATAAAATAAAATTCAGATTACAAGGGAAATAAGCTATTCTAAAATACTGTTATTAATGTGTTTTTAAAAAATCCATTAACTTCAGGTCAAGAACTTCTTTCATATTCCAATAGATTTGTGATAGAAAGAGCCATTGATATCCAGAAAAAGAACCAAAGAGACTGAATGTGTATCAAAGCGTAGTATTTTCACATTTTGTTGTTGTTATTGTTGTTGTTTGTTTGCTTGTTTCTTTTTCTTTCTCACATTTTTTCTGTTTTGATCTAATTTTTCTTGTGCAACATGATGAATATGGAATTATCTTTAGAAGAATTGCACATATTTAACCTAAATCTGATTGCTTGCAGTCTTGGGGAGGAGAAAAGTTTGCAAAGATGAATATTGAAAACTATCTTTGCATGTATTTGGAGGATAAATACTAGTTAAAAACCTTAAAAAAAAAAAAAAACCTCAAAGCTCCTTAAAAGAGGATTAGACAACTATCATAATTACATAGATTTCAAGATGGGGTGATTGGATGGGGATGCCACCAACAGAAATAAAGAATTTAGGAAAGGGGCAAAGTTATGGGGGTAAATGATGAGTTTAATTTTAGACATATTGATTTGGAGGTTTAAGCAAGATACCCAGAGAGAAAAGTTGATATAGATTGTTGCGCGTATAATTCTTCTAAACATATTTCCACATTTGGCATGCTGCTCAGGAAAAATCAGACTTTGAAATAATTTTTGGATTTTCCCTCTTCAATATTTCCTGCATATTTTGCCCAAAACTTCAATTCTTTCTTACAAAACTCATAAATTCTTAGAACTGTAGTCATTAAAGATCTTAGGATACAGACATTTTGTATGGGAAGGGACTTCAGGACATTGATGATCAATCAGTAGAATATTGATGAGGGAATGTAGGATATTAGAACTAGAAGAGAGATTAAAATATAGAATATTAGAGCTGACCTTGAAGATCATCCAATGTAACTCCTTCACATCCTAGATCCAAAAGGGAAAAAGGACTTCCCAAAGTCATACTATAAATTTATAAATTACAAAGTCAGGACTAGGGTATAGCTCTCTCACTTATTGCAGTCGAGGATTTTTTGTATTAAACTTCAAGGGAGGGTCTCCAAATAGATATTAAATGTAAATTCTCCTCCCCAGATGTTATCTCCAATTGTACAGTTTCTATTTGCCCATGAGGATGGGGATGGGATGAGGATGAGGGTCCGTCTTCCTATGTGTCTCACTGTCTCTTTGCTTCTGTTTCTATCTTTTAGCTCTGTAGTACCTATTTCTATTTCTGCTCAAAATTTTGCCTTAGCCTTTCTCTGCTATATCTGTTTTGGATGCTCACATCTGCTTCCTCTTTCCCCATCTCTCTCTCTTTTGTCTCTCCATCTCTGTCTTCATCTCTATTTCTCGTTCTGTCTCTGAACACTTTTTGTCTTTGTGTCAATGTGACACTTTGTCTCTAGCTTGTTGTTAGTAAGTCTGTCTGTATTTTGTTTCTGTCTCATTCGGTCACAGTTTCGATCTGAAGCTCTTTTGTTTGTCTTTCTGTGGGGCTCTCTAGCATCCCCTGTGCTACCCCCTACTCAGTCCTCTGGAGTCTGTCTCCAGGCCACAGCCAGGTCCCAGCTGAGTTTGTACTCAACTCTGGGGCTCCCCTCCAGCTCTTTTCTTGATGCTGGGGTGGGGGTAGAGGAATGGACATTTGAGCTCTCCTGAGTTCTAGCCAGTAAGAACTGGAGCCCAAGGCCAGGGCTGACAGGGGGTAGTGAAGCCTTGGGGGAGAGAGGGGCTGTCCCAGCTGTCAACATCCTTGATAGATTAGGGGCAGGTCAGGGCTTGCAGCCAGTATGTCTTAGTTCAGGAGTGGAACTGTGCAGCAGGATTGTGTGTAGAGAAGGGGGAGATTGTGTTGGCTTCTATGGGGAGAAACACTGTTTAGTGACATTCAAAGCCAAAGGGAAAGGGGAGGGGGAGGCAATCTGAGCTAGAAGAAGGTCGAGGGATTTGAGGATGTGACCTTGTGAGGACACAGCCCACAAAAGGTATTTAAAGGGCCAAGATTCTCCATGTCCCTTTCAATCTTCTGTCAGCATCATGGGCTCCTGGGTCTTCCCCACCTCGATGCTCCTGCTCTGTCTGATCCAGGGAAGCCAGCAAGGCGGTGAGGGAATGGGCCTGGGCCTGAGCAGAAAGCTACTTGGGTCTTGGGAGGGAAATGGGAATCCCAGAAAGGAAGGCTTAAGGAGAAAGGTCAGCTGCCTGGGCCCTAGCCTAGAAGGCAAAGGGTTGTACAAATTATAGGCTTTCATCTGAGTAGCCCCAGCTCCCCTTCTTTCCTGAATCATCAGATTCCTTTCTCCTCCAGGGTTGGCCCCTCAGGGGAACGGCATCATGGGATGGTTCTTTTCCTCAACCCATATGAAAGGTGAGTGACTCACCCAGCATTTAGTTGCAGGGAACTGGATGCTGGTGATTTGGGGGGAGTTGAGGATCAGACCCTTTATTTCTTAGGGTAGACCACTCTTTCCCCTTATTAGATAAATAGAAAAACACAGTCCCTATTTATGTGGGAGTAAAAGCAGAATTGCCCTTAATTAATGAGAATAGCTAACAAAAGTTTTAGCTCAGAGATTTGGGATATTCCCTATAGTACTTTTTAAGGTTTTCCTGCTGCTAGCTCATTTGATCTTTCCAACAACTCTTTGAAGTACTACAGGAGTTATATCCTCACTTTATGATGAAGAAACTGACCCTCTGAGAGGTATATCACACAGGTAGTAAATGTCAGAGATGGGATGCAAACTCAGGTTTCTTCTTTTTTTTCAAGTCCCTTTTTATTACACTATAAAGTTTTTCACTACCTGCTTTTTCTGTCCCCTTCCCCTTCATCTTCAGATAACTCACCTCCTAGAAATGTCTCTAGGTGTGCAGTCCAGGAAAGCTGGTGGGGAGCTCTCCAAAAGATGAGTAGGGGGCAGAGAACTAGTGTCTTTCATTTTTTCTTTCCCTGGGCATGACCTGTGGGATCAGAGCTCAGTTAAAACTGAAGGGAATCTCAGAACATAGAATGTTAGCAGTGTCTTGCAAATAGTAGGTCCTTAAAAAATGTTTACTTAATTGGTTAGAATTAGAGCTGTAAGGGATAGGCTTTAGGGAGACCATTAGCCTTAGGGTGCATCTAGACTGGGGGTTCTCAACCTCTTTTTTTTTTTTTTTTTGTCCCTGAACTTCTTTGACAGTTTGGTAAAACCTATGGCTATCTCAGGATATTTTTTAAAACAGAAAATTTAATTATAAATTTTACAAAGGATTACAAAGGAAAGCTATTATATTGAAACAAAGTTATCAAAATATTTTAAAAAACAAGGTCACAGATCCTCTGGAATCCATCCTGACTCCTTGGGGTGTGTGGACCCTCATTACTTGTTTTTGTGTATTCACATGGAGTACTGGGAAGGAAGAGAGGAGATAAGAAATTAGAAGAGAAGAACTCTGTTTTTTCCTTGAAGTATTTATAATCTCTTTGGGGAAACAAGATTCACATGCTAAATAATTTTAAAATAATACTAGACAGTTCATAATTATGGCACGCTACAAATTGTAACTACTTAGGGAGTTCATTAAGGAGCTTAGTGTGGACTAAGAAAACAATTTGAGGATAGAGATTATTTTTCATTTTGCTTTCACATCCCCAAACCTAGCAGCATTTGCTTTTTTCATGTGCTAAAATTTAATAAATGCTTCTTGAATTGGACTGGTCAGAAGCTTCCTGGAGATGGAAATATGATCTGAGCTCTCCAAAGATGGGTAGCAAAAGATTAGACAGAGAGGATGATGGAGGACTTTCCAGACAAAGCAATTTTTATGAGCAAAGATGAAGAAGTAGAGAAAGCTAATTGGAATGAAGCGTTTTGTTTTGGGAAGCCATGGAGAACCCTGGAATAATCTAGGAAATTACAGAAGACTTAGAAGAAAATTGTGGATATCATTTGTTTTTCTACCCATTATCTTATTATAATGCAATTGTAAGGGGAAAAAAAGGCAAGGCAAGGATTCATATGGTCAGAGATATAGGGACCAAAGTCATACAAGAAGAAATTGTCAGACATTCAGTGTAAACCCAGATTCAGAAACAATGCTCTCTATTATACCATGCTGATTATCATCCCCATTTGACAAATGAAGAAACTGAGATGGAGGTGGGGAGAAAAAAGACTGATAAGGATCACAATTTTTGGGATAGACTCAGCCAACCTCGGACTTAGTTCTCAGCCCAATTATCTTAACATCTCTCTTCTCCTTGGAAAGCTATGGAAAAAACTTGAAAGACTGTTGACTAGAAGGGCAGAATAAGACCCCAAGGAAAGACAGACTCTGGAAGGCAATAACATATAGATCCCCAGAATGCTAACAAAGGGAACAAGAAGTCTTTTTTTCTCTTTCTCACTGCAACATTGACAAAGTTTTTGTCCCCAGGGGTTCCCCCAGGAGCAGGGCCTGGAGCTGGGGCTGGGATCCCACCAGGAAAGGCAGGTAAGAAGAAGAGTGAAGGGGAAAAGACTTAGAACTGTGAAACCTTTGAGTCCACAAGGCCATTTTCTCTTCCCATGTGGATGGGTGACTCTAGGTTTTCAGGAAAAAGATTTTCTATGGGGATCAAAACCAGAATTGCTGCCCCCTCCATCCTCTCCCATAAAATGCCTGAGAACTTCATATTCCCCCATGTTCAATAGCCCAAACTTCTTAAACTGTGGGTCTCAATCCCATATGAGCTCACATAACTGAATGTGGAGATCTCAAAAAATTTGTCAACAGCAAAAAGTATCAAATATTCTGCCAAGATTTAATTCTTTATGAAAAACTAAACAAGCATATTCATCTAATTAATATGCAAATTTGCTTTCATCTTTATTAAATGGAAAATTATGTGTATATCAAAGAATTGTTTTAAAATAAAGTTCTTTATGATTTATTATCAACAATTATTTGATTTGTATACCAATTTTATATACCATATATTTGGGGTCATATAAAAATTTCTTGGGTGAATGGGAAAAGTTTAAGAAGCCCTACATTGGCCATCAAGAAGCAGAGACAGAATTCTAACCTTGTTCCTATTGGTACATATTTAAGGCCCAGCAATCCCAGCCTTCTCTCTATCTCAATCTCTTTATCAGACACTTTTCAGCCCTAGGGAATCCTAATTCCTGTTTTCTCCACTTCCAGAACTTTTCCTAACCACACTAATCTTGATCCTCTCTTTCTATAGGTTATGGCACATTGTCGAATGGCTATGGAGCAGGTAAGGCAATGTGTAGGAAAGAAAGGAAGAGAGAAGCATAAAGTCCTGGTGGAGGATGTTAAAAACAGAGGGGACTTTGGGTATTGGAGATGAGTTGTGAAAAAGTGCTAGCCCTCTGATCTACTATGTCATATCTCCTTTACAAAGACCCCTGCCCCCAGTAATTTCCTTACACTAGTGAACTGAGTGGATCAAAAGAGGATTTTACTTTTATAGCCTAGGCTGAATATGTTTTGAGTACACCCAATTTGTGGCAAATGCAGTGCATATATAGAGGTAGCAGCAGGCTCCAACTCCGTGGTAGACAAATTGTGCAGACTCAAAACATGCCTAGCCCAGGTTACACTTGATACCTATTACCTACTTGGCCCTACTATTGGATGTTTGAAAGGGTAGAGGAAGGAGGATGAAGGGACCCTTCCTTCTGGGTTGGGGAGATGACTCCATTTTAAAAGATAGGACTCTAGACAGTATGTAGTTGGTACCAGATGATTTGTCCAGAGAATAATAGGGAGTGGGGAAGGGAAGGAAAAAAGAAAGAAAAGAAAGAGAGAGAGAGGGAGGAAGAGAGGGAGGGAGGAAGGAAGGAAGGAAGGAAGGAAGGAGAGAGGGAGGGAGGGAGGGAGGGAGAGAAGGAAGGAAGGAAGGAAGGAAGGAAGGAAGGAAGGAAGGAAGGAAGGAAGGAAGGAAGGAGGGAAGGAAGGAAGGAAGGAAGGAAAGGGAAGGAAGGAAAGGAAGGAGGGAGGGAGGAAAGAAAGAAAAAAAAGTTTCCTGGGAAAAGGCTCTCACCTATATATAATAGGCACTCAATATTGAATGAATGAATAAGAGGTGGAGCTCAGGATGGACCTTGAAAGGCAAAGAGGTTTGGTATGAGGAAGCGGGAGATGACATAGAGGAACAGAAGCTTGGAGTTGAGAATACACAAGATTCTTAGGTATATTTTCTCTCTATCTCAACTCAAACTTCCCTTCCCTTCCCCCCATTCTCCCCAGCACGCTCCCCAGTGTGCGCGTGTGCACACACACACACACACACACACACACACACACACACACACTCCTTTCCCTTCTTTCCAATCTCAATGGATCCAACTATGGTACAGTAGTCTGAAAGTCAGGGACTCAGGTTCTAGTCCTGGCGCTGCCACTTTGATGCTCCTGGGTAAATCACTTCCCTTCTATAGTTCAGGTGATCCCCAAGCTTCCTTTTGATTCTTACACTTTTTGAATCTCTGATTCAATGACTCTGGTATTGTTGATTCAACGATACCTCCCCACCTCTCATCAATCTGTTTACTCCTGACTTCGACAGAGTAATCCTCCTATACATTTCCTTTCATGTCATTTCTCTAATCAAAAACTTTTCCACTTTAAACTGTTGCTGTGGATAAATATGGAGGAATCATTGAGCCCCTATAAATCTCAGTTTACTTTTCTGTAAATAGAATAATCATGCCTGTGACACCAACCATGTAGGGCTGATTGTGAGGATCAAATGAGAAAGCAGGAAAGTATCTTGCAAAATGAAAAGTGCCAGTTGTTATTATTATTTGTATGCCCATTGCCTACTACAAGGACTTTTACGCAGTAAGCATTTGTTAAATGTTTCTGTAATCCCTTCTCAGGCCAGCATGGTTTCTAGACTCCAAGGCCCATAACTAATCCCCAGCCTTCTCCATCAAACTTACCTCCTCCCCAGGGACTTTGCAAGCTCCCACACCAAAAGAATACCAGACTGAGAAAAGGAAAATAAAAGAACACTTTGCCTTTAGTAGAAAAACAGTGGAGGGCGTGGAGAAATTCGAAGGGGGCGGGGACAAGAATTCTGGCGGTTTCTTGGAGAGGGGAGAGCTCTTAGGGCAGTTCTCCTCCCAAGTCCCCTCTAGACAGGACTGGATCTCATCTCTTGCTCAGGGGCTCCCAATGGAGCAGGGGCTGGACCCCAGGGCCCTGAAACAAAAGCTGGTGAGTGTGGGTCTGTTCTATGTTTGTAAGTTTCTCTGTAGTCCATATGTTTGTGTAGATGTGTATGTGTCTGATTGCTTTTGTGTATCTGTGCATGTCCTTGTTGTGGAGGAGCCCAAAGGTCAGGTGGAATAGCCAACACCCCTCTTTCACCTTAGTCTCCAAATTCTCCATCCATCACTTCATCACCAGCCCAGCTCCTGGTGCTCATCCTCTGCCCTTTCTGACCTCACCCTTCCTTAAATTCTGCCCCGTGGTCCCATTCCCAGCCTGACCTCATTTGTCCCTCCTCCCCATGCAGGGCCTGGGGCTCAGAATGGTTATGGAGCAGGTAAGAAGGGCCTGAGGGGGTGGGTAGAGAGAAGGCTTAATGGATGTCTGGAGGGTGCTGCTGCAGGAAGAGATAGATGCTTGCATTCCTGGGGTGTGGGAGTAGGGTTGAAATGCTTACCTTCTTCATCTCTGTCTCTCCTGTCTTTCCTGGTGGTCCTAGGTGGAGGGGATGGGTCAGGGTAAGATTGAAAACTCCAAAGGAGATCGTGAGAACCTTTTTATATATCTTCTGTCTCTCCTGTATCTATCTCTTCAGTGGCTCCTCCTGAATTTTATTTATTTATTTTTTTGAGGCTGGGGTTAAGTGACTTGCCAGGGTCACACAGTTAGGAAGTGTTAAGTGTCTGAGACCAGATTTGAACTCTGGTCCTCCTGAATTCAAGGCTGATGCTCTATCCACTGCACCACCTAGCTGCTCCCTGGCTCCCCCTGAATTTTAGTATTTCCTCTCTCCTCAATAATGCAATTTAAAAACAATTTTGTTTTTCTAGGATACAGGAATGGACTTGGAGCAGGAATCTTCCCTGGAGCTGGAGCCCTGCCAGGTGTGGGGGAGTAAGAACTGGGATGAGAAACAAAAGATATCTGCTGGGTTCTAGAAGGATGGTCCAGGGGTTTGGGACTGGATCCTGAGTTCTTGGAGAGGAAGATGGGGAAAAGTCATAAACCATTTCTCAGCTTATTCTTTGTCTTTCCACAGGCCTTGGTGGGGGGATGAAACCTCAAAAAGCAGGTGAGCCTTTCTGTCTCCTTTTTCTGTTTTTTTTTTCTTCCCCATTGACTAATCTTGTCTGTCCCTTTCTGTCTATTTTTGCACAGGATAATCCTACTATCCCAACATCTGCCTGCTCTGACCCTCTTCCCTAACCTCTCCATGCTGGGTTTAGTCAAGCCAGGTGGGCTCTGGGTGGTAGCTCTTAGTTCATCCCTCTCCTAGGGTTCCATGTTCCATCCCCCTGCACTTTGGCTCTGCCCACAATCAACTTCCAGTTTGAAATCTCTCTGCTCCCTGAAAGTCCCTAACACAACCTCTTCCTTCTGTCTCCCCAGCATATAGAAATGGATTGGGTAATGGGGCTTTCCCAGCAGCTGGAGCCCAGCCAGGTAAGAAAACATGGATCTGGGGCCTGGAATTGCTTGTTTTTTGAAGGATGCTAGGAGGAAGTGACAAGATTTAGGGCTCAGAGTGGGTTGTTTGTACTATGGAGAATCTGGACAGCAGAGCTAGAAAGGGTGAGACATAAAAGCTGGTATTTAAGAAGGGAAGTTTCTTCTTAGTTAGACCTGAGCTCTCTTCTTTCCTCTATGGGTTTCTTGTCATTGTCCTCAGGATTCCTTCTGGAGCAGGGTCTGAACTTAGGAATCCCATAATACATAGGTGACTCACAGTCATTGAACATTTGGAGATGTTGAGGCCCAAAGAAGGCTTGTCTGAGATCACACAACTGGGAAACAGTCAAGTCAGGATTCAGGTTCAGAGCCAAGTCGGCTAGCTCCCAGACAGAGATGCTGCATCAATGAGTCTGCTAGGGGCTCCAGGGGGTATGGGCCAGTGGATTTAAGTGGATCCCCCCACCATGGGTAGTCTGGTGTTCTCTGTGTCTTCCCCTGGCTTCTCATTGGGCTGGGGCTTCAGAACTTCCTTGGGATAGATAAGCTCTGGACTCACTCTTAGATCAATATGTCTCCAATTCATTCTAACATCAATGTGAGCCCCTGCTATCTATCCCTTTCCTACTTCTCCCTCTTTCCACAATAAGGTATGAAATTCAGAATGACTATGAAACAGAGAGGAGTAGAATGGAGCTGGGGGACAAATGCTTGGGTTTAGAGGTTTAGAGACTACAGGCAGCTTTACCTCTTAGTTTTACCAACCTTTCTCCTCAGGCCTTGGAGCTGGAACCAAGCCTCAGAAACCAGGTGACACCTCTCCCATGATCTCTTTTTGTCTCTGTCTCCTTCAGTTATCTCGCTCTATTTCCTCCATCTCAGCAAATCCCAGGCCCATAGTCTCTCTCCTGAATTTGTCCTTCTTTATTCCTGATTCTCACTGTATCACTTTGTCTGCCTTTTTCTTCCTTTTTCTGTTTTTCTCTTGCCTTCCTTTCTCCATTTGTCTCTCCCTGGATTTCTTTCTTTCCCTAAATCCCACTATTTTCTTTCCCCTCAACTTGTCTCTCCAGGATATGGAAATGGGCTGGGAAATGGGGTCTTCCCTGGAGTTGGAGCTCAGTCAGGTAAGGGGAGGTAAGGGTTGTAATAACCGAATCATCAGGGGGTAGTAGGAGATTGGTGGGGGGAAATTTAGGGATTGGGAGGTGAGATTGGTGGGTTCAGGTGGAGAGGAGAAGGATTGGGGAAGGATCCATTCTGGGTACCAAGAAGGAAGATGGGGTAATGTCAGTCCCTTTTCAACTTCCTTGTCTTCTCTTTTTCCTTAACTCCCTGAGCTAGGAGGGGGAACGAAGCCTCAGAAAGCAGGTGAGAACTCTCAGTCTTCCATATCTGTCTGTCTTTCTAACTTTGGTCTCTCCCTATTTCTGTTTCTACTGCTATCTCTTTCTTACCCCTTTCCCTCCCTCCCACCCAGCCCCCAATCCCCAACTCCTATACTGTAGTCCGAAATTTTTTCCTTGTACTTTCTTTTGGGATATACTTGAAAAATTGGCTCCACAGACCTCCTATGATGATAAGACCTGGTTTATTTCAGGAGGTAGAGGTAGGGATGGGATACGTGTCATATAGCTCCTTCCCCCTCCCTGTCCCTAACAACTCCCCCAGAGTCCAGTTCCTATGCCTGTAATTGTAGATTCCAATCTTTCTGTTCTCAAGTGTCCCACTCTGATCCTTTTCCTCTTATTTCTCCAGGATATGGGAATGGGCTAGGACATGGGGACTTTCCAGGATCTGAAGCCCAGCCAGGTGATATGAACTAGGGGCTAGGTTGCCAGGTTTCTCAGAAGCCAATGTGATATAAGGGAGAACAAGCAAACTGTGATGATTTGTAGGCAAGTTGCTTGTGGCGAGAATGGAGACTGAGCAAGGGGATAAGAAATACAGAGAGCAGAACTGGATGATAGGAAACTTGGGCTTAAGAAAGAAAGGGCTGGAATAATTATGTGGTACAATAGAAAGATCACTGGCCCTAGAGTTGGAGGACTCTGAGTTCAAGTATGACCTTCAAATATGACTTCAGAAAGTTACTAGCTACGTCACCCTGGGCAAGTTACTTAACTCCAGTTGCCTCAATGAAAAGGGAAGGGAAGTGCCATAAAAATGAATTAATATCCCTATTTGTGTTTGCTTTTATTTCTCCATGTATTTATTAAGCACCCAAAAATGCTAGGTACAGAGGATACAAAGACAAAATGAAAAAGTCCTTATATAAAGAAATTTTTATTCTGTAGGTTAATCCTAACCCTTAATCTCATCTAACATTAACAGCGGCCTGTTTCTCAGTTCCTGACTCAAACTCTATCCATTTCCCGATTCCTTTCCCCTACTCCATTCTGGGTCTCTTGACCCAGGTGAAACATTGACCAGCAGACCTTCAGGCCCCCTTACAGCTTGTCTCAGCTGCAGCTTGGCTTTATCCCCGTCTTCCCAATGAAAGACCTAGAACTCAGAATGATTAGGATCCAAATCCATCATTAGAGACCTAGATGGAGGTGGGAGTAAGACAACTGGGTTCCAGTAGAGTTAGTTGGTTGGTCAGAATGAAAGGAGAGTGAAAGTTTAAATGAGAGAGAAAAAGGGCTGAGACTTTGTGTTTGGAGAAGGCAGGGAGAATGTGGGGGAAAAAAACTGAGGGGGAATGCTATTGGTAGGAGTGAGGGAAAGATTTGAGTCAAGAACTGGGATTGACTCCCATTCATTTTCTCCCTGATGTGTCTTCAGGATTTGGAGCAGGAACCAAGGCTCAGAAAGCAGGTAAAAAGAACTCTCCAAATCTGGTATCTCCTTTTCTAAATCTCTCCTTTTCTTCTCTGCCTCCTATAATCTTTTTGTGACTCCTTCTGATGCTTCTATTAATCAATCAAGTGTTTATTAATTGCTTACTTTGTTCCTGGCATTAGACTAAGTTCCGGGGACAAAAAGACAAAAGTGAAAGTTCCTTCCCCAAAGAAGCTTATATTCTCTCAGAGGAGCAATATTACAGAGAGAGGGGGAAAGGGAGAGAAACAGAGAAAGAAGAGAGATGAGAGACAATAAGAGAAATGAGAGATAGTAAGAGAAAGTAGAGAAGGGACAGAAAAGGAAATGAGAGTGATAAGAGATTGAGAGGAAGAAAGAGATGACATGAAAGAGAAATGAAAAAGAAGAAAAAGGTGAGAAAAATGAGATGAGAGAGAGAAAAGAGAAAAGGAAATGAAAGAGATGAGAAACAAGAGAAATGAGAAAGAGGAGAGATAAGAGAGAAATGAGAGAGAGAAGGGGCAGAAAAAAAGATGAGAAAAAAAAGAGACTATAGAGAAAAATAGAGAGATGATAGAGATAAGAGAAATGAGAGTGAAAAAATGCAGTATCTTCTGTGGGATACAACTAGAAGGTCAGTTTGGATGTAATGAAGAGTTTGTAAAGGAATAGACAGAAAGTCTAAGAAGGGTAGTTTGGTCTCAAGTTCTAAAGGGATTTAAATGCCAAACAGGAATTCTATTTGAATATAGAAATAGTAAGGAGCCTCTAGAGTTTGTTGAGTGGGGAATGTCATGGTCAAGTCTGTGCTTGTTAAACAGTTTTTAAACTGTGGAGGATAAACTGTTAGGGAGAAGAGGTTGGAGATAGAGAGAATTAGGCTGCAATAGTCTATCAGAGTGGTAATCCTGTGCATGGAAAGTGAAGGGATATTCAGGAAGCTCTCTATTCTGTCTCTCTGTCCTGGGTTTTCTCTGTCTCCTGTTATCTTTACTTCTGTTTTTTTTTTCTTCCTTCTCAAACTTCTTTCCCCATAGTCGATTTCCTCAAGTCCCTCTGTTCTCCAAAGCCCTTCTCCCTACTTCTTCCCATCCCAGAACCTTTCTTTAATTATTTATTCAACTGATATTTACTGTTTCCCCTATATTTGGAATACTGTTCTAAGTTTGAGGGAGAACTCAGGTTTAGATAAGATAAAGTTTCTCCGAGCTCAGATCAGGAATTTAGGTCTTATAGAATCTCTTCAAACACCTTATAACTCACTCCAAATTCTTCTTGTCCCAGAGCACTTCTCCACAATCTCTTTGCTCCAGAGACAGTGTCTCTCTTTCTCTCCTGTCTTTTGTTATGGGCCTTGTACTGGTTGGGCTCAGTGAGGAGAGATGGCTTAGGGGGAGTGAGGGAATTCTAGGATGTGGTGGGTTGAACTGAGGAAGAAGAAAAGATGACTGAGTTGTCTACCAGATGAATCACCCTTACCTCTTCCTTCTTCCCTCCAGGCTTTGGAGCAGGAACCAAAATTCAGAGAGCCGGTGAGAAGAGAGTGTGTGTGTGTGTGTGTGTGTGTGTATGTGTGTGTGTGTGTGTGTGTGTGTGAGTGTGTGTATCTCTGTATGCATCTATCCACACCCTCCACCCTCTGGTGTTTCCTCCTTGATTTAACTGTCCAAATCTGTCTCTTCAGGAAATGGAAATGGAATAGGAGCTGGGGCATTCCCAGAAGCCAGAGCTCTGCCAGGTATGGAAATCTGGGTTCTAGGAAGAGGGATGATGGGGCTAGGAACCCCAAATATCATGCCCTAAACGCAGCAGAAGAGAGTAGTGTTTGAGACTCAGATGATGGTAAGAGGTGGGCATGAGCAAGTTAATATCTTCCCTGGTTCGTACTAGACACATTTTCCTACATCTTCTGAAAGGGGCACTAAAGGAGCAAGGTCTGAAATCTGTAGTCCTGAGAGTGAGACAAGTGAGAAGCGGACATAATGATAACTTAGGGCTCTGAACCCCAACCCCCAGTACTGTGCGCAGCTCCTTTGTCTAATCCTGGAGGCCTCCAGAAAGCAATTTTAACTCCAACTCTAATCCCACTTTATCTCCATGGTCCACCCTCAATTGTGATCCAACTGGATACCAGTCCTGATTCTAACTGATCTCAACCCCAACTTAGATCTCAAACTCTATCCCAAATTTAGCTCTATTTTTGATATTGATTTCCATTCCAGTCCCAACCTTTATCTTGATCTTAATCCCAACTCAGATCTCAATGGTATTGCTATTAGACAGAATACCATTCACTAACCCTTAACTTCTTTTCATTATCCATGAAGAGAAAAGGAAAAATTCATAACTCATGGCAAAATATCTTACCTTGAGAAAGCAAGTTATTAAGGAATATACCATCTGATTTTGGTCAGGATGGGATGGGGTGGAGTAAAAGAATTTGGACCTAGAAAGCAAAGTTTCTTGCTTCCAGGTAAGTGTAGAGCTAAAACTGGGATGCTTTAAGTGGCTATAGGACTAGGAGCTAGCTTTGCTCCTGTTTTTTTTTTTTTTTTTTTTTTTTTTTCCTTCTCCTCCAGGTCCCTGTAATGGGGGCTCCATCCCAGCTCTTCCTCCTAGGCCTCCCAATGGAGTAGGGCCTGCAACAGGGAGTCCCTCAGAAAAAGGAGGTGGGTATGGAATCTGGGAGTGGAGGAGTGGGGAAGAATCATGTTCTCTCCCTGCCATAAGTTTTACATCATCATCTATATCTATAGCTTTCCTTATAACCACATATCTTCATCTCTCTCACTCCCCAAGGCACACTTCTCAGGTAGCTGGGCTAGGAGCTTAGAGATTGAAATTCTGATCCTATCCCTAACTTGTTTTGTGGTTTTGGACAAGTCACTTCCCTTGTCCCAGCTTTTGTTCTCTTTAAAAAGCCCTTCTGTAAGCACTTTTCATATCTTATGTGTTCTAAAACCCTTCCTACCTTTAACATGCTATTTTTTGTGATTAGTATTCTATGTTCTTTATTCTTTCCAGCTCTGACATGTGGAAGTATTTGGTTTAAGGTCACTTCCAGATCTATCATTCTATGTTCTAAGAGCACTTTCTTGTTCTGATATCTTTATCTTTAAAAATTAATAATAAATTTTACTTAATTTTTTCCAATTACATGTAAAATTTTTTAACATTATTTTTTAAAATTTAAAGTTCCAAATTCTTTCCCTCTCAATTCTTCCCTGCCCCTTGAGAAGACAAGCAATGTGGTATCAATTATACATATGAAGTCCTAGAAAGCATATTTCTCTATTAGCCACATAACATTTTGTTTTAGGTTTTCTGATTCTATTTCCCTTTCCCTGTGTCCTACTCCCTTTTTCATAAGCTGTGTTTCCTGTTCTATCTCCTGTCTGTTTTTCTCCTTGGATCCCCTTTTCTTCTAATCACAGACATGTTTGAATTTATTCTCCCCTATAGGATTCAGGACTCAGAATGGCTATGGACCAGGTAAGGGTATAGAGGAAAGGGGTAAGGTGGATAGTATGGGCAAGGGAAGTCAGCTAGCTTCCTGAGAGGAGAAGGCTGGAAATTGCTTAAGTGAAGAAAGGACATATGGCTAAGATATGATTGAGGTCTACAGGAAGCTTCTTATGGCAGGCATGTCTTCAGCTCTAAGCTCTTACTTAGATGGACAATTGGATCTCACTCAGGGTCCCTTGGTTTTCTTCCTAGTTTCTCCCCCAAGCCTTGAAGATGGATTGAAAACTCAAAAAACAGGTAATGATTCTTTTTTCTACTTCTGCTTCTCCCAACTTGCCTCTCCTCTCTTCCTTCTCTCCCCTCCTCTTTTCTCTCCTGGAATTCCCCATTCAAGAGATGACTTTTGCATGTCCTAACTTCACCAAATTGTCTCCCCTCAGGACTCAGAAATGTTCTTGGAGCTGGGTCCTTCCCAGGGGCCAGGATTCAGCCAGGTGAGGGGAAAGGGGGACCAAAAGCCTACACTGAGGAAAAGTACTTGGGACAGACCATGGATCCAGAGTGGAGGAGGAAAGGAGTCAATACTTTAACTTTCCTAATTTTCTTCCTATATAACAATATTTCTCTTAATCTTTTTTTTTTTTTTTTTTTTTGGTGGTGGTGGTGGTTGATGATGATGGGAAGGCTAGAAGAACCCTAGGATTAGGGACACAGATTTGAGTTTGGGAAAGAATAAACTTTCATAGGGAAAACTGAAATTTTCAAAGTGAGATTCCTGAAATTTAGGAGGGAAGTTGGGCTAGGACTAAAAGAAAAAGGAACTAATCTGAGCTGGTTCTTTTTCCTTCTTCCTCTATTAGCCTCATGAAAAGGATCTTACAATATAGAATGTTAGAGTTGAAAGACACTAGAACACACAGAAAATCTGAAAACAGGGAGAGCCCACAGAAAATCTGAAAACAGGGAGGCAGCTAGATGGCATGTGGACCAAGCATCAAGCCTGAAGTCAGAAGGGGCTGAGTTACAATCCAGCTTCAGATACTTAACACTTACTAGCTGTGGACTGGGCAAGCCACTATTTTGAACAGTTTTGGGTTTCCAGTCAAAAATGACTTTAAGTGAAGGCTGGTTGAAAGCTTGGGTAGAACTGGGCTTAGAAACTATATTGAAGATGAAAACAAGGATTCGTTCACCCCAATCAAACCACAGCAACAATGTCCCTTTGTTTTCATTCACTCACACACTCTCAGTAGTGCCATTCATCCCTTTACACTGTCACCAATCCTTGATTCCTTTACTCCTTCCATTGCAGGTTATGGTGCCATGAATGGATATGGGACAGGTAAGGGGATGGGAGAGAGGGATGCCTAACTTCTAGGAGGGACCAGAGTCCAAGTCATATTCATTCTCTTTCCAATCTCTTTTCTCCCACCTCCTAGGTCTTACAGGAGCCAAATCACAGAAGACAGGTGAGACCTTTCTCACTGGCTTTCCAGTTATTTCCCCACTCCTCCATTGCTTGGTTATGTTCCCTCCAGGAAGAGAATGGTGTGGAATGGGGAGATCCTGGAATCCCACCCTCCCATCAACAAATATATCTTCTCAGGTTATAGGAATGGATTTGGAGCAGGTGCTTTCCCAGAGACTGGGCCACAACCAGGTGAGGACAAAAAACCTGTAAAAAAAGGGTAGGGCCAGATTCCAGATATGTAAATCCACCTAGGGAGCTGCCCGGGGATGGGGTGGGAATAGGATTAGGTGGAGCTGCAGAGCTCTGAAAGATGATGGAGTTCAATAAAACTCAGGGTTCAGAGCAGGGTTCCCAATACTCTTCACATTTAAAAGGTGGCTATAACATAAGAAAAAGGGCCCAGGCCAGAGTTCTAGAACCAGCTCTGCCACTAACTAGTTGCATAATAACCAAGGGCACGTTCTTTCTACCTCCTTCATTGTAAAGTGGAGTGGGAGGGTAGTGGGGGAGGAGATGACATGATCCCTAAATTCCCTTGTAAACTTAAGGTCTATAGATCTCTTTGTATGAGGAAAAAAAAACAGGTAAGGGAATAGATAAGGGATATATTACATGGCTTACTTTTTATTCTTCAAGGCTCATCTATCCTCTCTTCTCCAGTCTCAAACCCAACTTCATCCAAGCCAACCTAATTTCATTTTCCTTTGGCCTTTTTTCAGAATCCCTTCTCAAAGACATTTCTCTGATATTCTCTGATCCTTCCCTTTCCTCTCCCCACTAACTGCTAGTGCCTTCCCTTCCTAATTCTCTTACATTTATCCTGAATATAGCTATACATGTGCTTGTCTTTTCAGATAGATAGAATATAAGATCTTTGAGAGGAGGGATTATTTCATTCCTTGTGTTTATATCCCCAGAGCCTAGCACATAGTATGTGCTTAACAAATGCCTGTTAATTAATTATCTAATCTGTTTTCTCCTTGCAGGGTTTGGGACCCTAAATGGTTTTGGAGGAGGTGAGGAGGAATTAGGGCTGCAGATTAGGGAATGGACTCCCAAAGGTACTGAAGAGTTTAAAATTATAAATCCTAAATTACCCCCTCTCTCTCTCTCTTCCAGGCCCAGGTGGTGTGAAGCCTCAAAAAGCAAGTAAGGTTCTCTTAGGATCTCTCTTTGATCTGTTTCTATCTTCTGGTTTCTCTCTGTTGTTGTCTCACTCTCTCCTGACCTTTCTCTTTATTCCTACCATATTTTCCTATCTCCCTTTCCCGACAAGGAATAAATTATATATGGATAAGTAACAGTTCCATCTCTTTTTAAATTTTTCTTCCCACAGTTTATAGCAATGGACTAGGAGCTGGAACCTTTCCTGAGGTCCAGCAAACAGGTGAGGAAAGGGGAGAGGAGTTGGAGGTAATTTGGGCACTGAACTCTAGAACACTACCCCTAACTTCTCTCCTGCCCCCTAGACTGATCTTCCTTTTTCCTCTTAGGGTTCCCTGGGGCTGGAAGTTATCCAGCTAATGGCTATAGCAATGGTAATTCTTGAATAAGAATGAGAATTTTTATTTAACCAATAACGGATTGCTTGCTATCTTGGGGAGGGAGGAAGGAAAAGAAGGGAGAAATTTTGAAACAAGATTTTGCAAAGGTGAATGTTGAAAGATATCTTTGCATATATTTAGAAAAATAAAATACTATGTAAAAAAAAAAAGAATGAGAGTATAGTAGAGGAACTTGGGAGTAGTATAAAAGGGGAGAAGATATTTTCTTAAGAATTGGGCTAGTAGTGCTAGATGGGGCACATATTTCTTAGGGGACAATAAGAGTAGGAATAAGCAAAAGTAAAAGATTTCCAAGGTAATGATGTAGGAAAAGTTAATACCATTTTCTTACAGGATATGGAGCTGGGGGACCTGGATACCCTAAACCTTCCCTCTATGAAAATGGTAAGAGACAAAGGCCCAGTGAGGCAGCTCCTAGAAAGATAAGGTGAAGAAGGTGGTGGTGTTTGAGAGATACATGCCTTTGTATAACATTTTAACCAGCTCTTTCGATTTGGATCTGGAAATAGTTCTGTAGCATGAGGAAATTTTCTATTTTTTCATTCTTTTTCGTTTGACTGATTCTTGATGTCTTGTAGAGTCATAGGCTTCCATTTGCCTGGTTCTAGTTTTTAATATGTAATTTTCTTCAGTTAGCTTTTGTATCTTCAGTGGATTCTTTTGTTTGTTTGTTTTGCATTTGACCCACTGTGTTTTTTAAGGAATTGATTTCTTCAGTGGAATTTTTTTTTTTTTTTTTTTTAGCATTGGTCAAATGCTATCTTTTCAGGAATTGTTTTCCTTTTCCAAGCTGTTGACTTTCTCTTGCATACCTCAAATTTCTTTTCCCAATTTTTCTTCCATTTCTCTTATTTGCCTTTTTAAATTTTTTTATGAACCCCTCCCAGAAGCCTCTTTAGACTTGAGACCAATTCATATTTACCCTTTGATATTTCTTCATGGGCATTTGTCCTCCTCTGAGTTGGTGTTTTGGTCTTCCCTGTCATCATAGTAGTTTTCTGTGGTTAAAGTTCTTTTCTGTTTCTTGCTCGTTTTTTTTCTTTTTCTATTTTGTGACTTTTAAAGTCGAACTTTGCTTCTGGAAATCAGGGGGAGCTGTCCTAAGCTTCTTGTACAGCTCTGAGTCTTGACTTTGGGCTCAGGGACCCCTTATATTTGGTATCTTGCTCACAGAATGGGATAGCCCTACCAGCTGTCTTCAGGCAACTGATTTGCTTGGCTTTCTAGCAAACAGCCAGATGAGGAAAGGGAGCCCTAGAAGGGAGAGCATTGCAAGATCAAACGCATTTTAGGAAAAGAATCCAGGTCTCCTGACTGCTTTCCAGTTCTATTTCCACTGTGGTATGGCAGGGATTCCTGGCTACAGTAGGAAGGGGTGTAGGTCTTAGGGAGGGTTCACTGAGCCCTTCTCTTCTCTCACAGGTGGGGCCAGCTCCTTTGGTGCTCAGGGGGTCCCCTTTCTCCCTGGAGGTTCAGAGGCTGGGGCCAAGACTGCTAAACATGACTATGGAAATGGGGTAGGCCCAGGCTCCTACCCTGCAGATGAAAGCCCACCAGGTAATATACATGTTTGGCTGGATTCTGGGAAAGACTGCAGATTTTGTGTGTGTGTGTGTGTGTTTCACAAGATTGTAGATTTAGAGTTATCAAGGACTTCAGATGTCTTCTATTTCAACCCTCTCACTATATACATAGGAAAATAGAGGTCTAGAAAGTTTAAGGGATCTGCTCTACATTTCACAGGTAGTAGGTGGCAGAGCCAGGATCCAATTGATCAGTCATTAAGCATTAAGTGCTAGCTGTGTGCCAGGTAGTGTGCTAAAAGTGGCAACCAGCAGTACCTGTGCTCAAGGAGTTTACAATCTACTGACCCTTTTCGTTGCACCATTTTTCTTAATTGCTTAACATAAAAACTTAAATGCCTGATTCCTGGAGAGGAGCAAAGGCTAGAAAATAGGATTACCAGATTGTGTCCCTGGGGATTACCTCTTGCATTCTGTATTTCCCATCTTCCACAGATCTCATTCAGTGTTCAGCCAAGTGGCTCTGCTGGCCCAGGGATGAACCTATTCCCCATCCTCTGGAGATGTGAGGAAATCAAAGACAAAAGATCCCTCCCTCAGGGGTGACAACCTGTCCTCCTGTTTGTCTGGTCTCTTGATAGAGCTAGCAAGAGCCTTGTATCTAGCCATGGGGAACACAGGTAGTCTGTATCTTCTTCAATTAGTACTCTACATACTACCAACCTCAGCTTCCTCCATCCCAGCTCGTTTTCTCTCTCCAGTCTAGGAACTGATGATTTCCAAGGTCCCATTTGGAGGGAATATTCTATGCTTTCTGGGAACCCAAAGCTTCTAATTTAAACTCATCAACTGGCTCTTCTCTAGCTCTTTAACTTTCTCTCCCACTAGAGGGAGACAATGATGCTGGACTTTAGGAAGCATTGTGGTATAGTAGTAGCACTGGACTTCTGATATTAAAGATACAACTTATGGATTCAGGTTTCAGCTCTGCCACTTTTCCACTGTGTGACCCAGTCACATCACTTCTTTAGGTGTTAAATAATCCAATTAAATAGGGGATTTGGACAAGAGGATCTGCTTCCTTCCAGCTCTCCTGTCCTATCATTGTGTAAGACAGGACACTTGAGTACCTTTGTACCACTGATTCTCCTTCAGCAAGTCCATTTCATCCTCTGGGATCTGGATCTTGGATTCTCCGAATATCAGATAAAGAGGATCATACTACTGGATGACCCAGCTCAGAATCTCTGAGTTACTCGCTGACCTTCTCATGGTTCCCTTTGTCACGCAGCCAGTTAGCAAGCATTTATTAAGTGTGCTAATATGAATAATAATATTAATGGTAATAATATTAGTAATATATGCTAAGCTAACGTCATCTTTCCTACTTGAAATTTCTCCTCCAATTCTCTCTCTAAAGGCTGCAAGTCTCAGCTCAAGCTATACTTTCTCCAGTCGCACCTCGGCCCATATTAATCTCTCCCTACTCTACATTAACAAGAACAGTTCGCATTTAACATTTGAAAGCACTTTATATATATAAAATTTGATCTTTACAACAACCCTATGAAGTAGGTTTTACTAGTAGTTTTGTCTTATTGAGGAAACTGAGGCTGGGAAATTAAAGGACTTAGCCAGAGTTATATAGGAAGTGGCTGAAATGGAATTCATACTCTGGACTTCCCAATTCCCAGTTCAGTACTCTATCCGATGTGCTTAATACCTAGCTGCCTCCTAGGCTGCTTACTAACTGTTCCATATTACTTAATACTTGTATGTGTGGCCTTTTGTGTGTCCATCTCATCTCCCCAACTAGGCAGCAAATTCCTGAAAGCAAGACTGCCAGGCTGAATACAAGATGGTGCCCTTTTTCCTCATATAGCATGTACTCCCTGCCATCTTCTTCCCTTTGTCTGTTTTTTCCTGCCTTTCAGGTCTCTATGGTCAATTAAGACCAGAGCCAGTTCCTGGGACTTATGGTAAGTGAGGAGACCTTTAGAGATAACATTGAACTGGGTATCAGAAAAGAAGATGCTTTGCTAATTTCACTAATTATCAGGATATGACACCCTGCACAAGTTACTTCCCCTCTGTGAGTCTCAGTTCCCCACTCTGTGCAAAGCAGAGATTAGACTCTGAGGTCCAGAAAGGCCAAGGGACAGCTGACACTGCTCACTCAGTGGCTGCCTGCCGACTCCTTGTAAGGAGAGTTCTCAGGGCCCAGATCCTCTTCTAGGATCTTTGAACTGTGAGAATTTGGAAAATAAGGGTATTTGGACAAGGGAAAGAAATCTGGGGAGATTTTCTACTGACTAGAGGTTGTCTGCCTTCTACTTAGGTGGACCAGATGTGAAGCACAACTTCAATGGCTTCTTGGGAAATGGTTATAGAGGTAAGACTTCTTCAGGGAAAAAGGTTCCTTTCCCTAACCCTCAGCACCTCTGACCAGGACCAGGCCAATCATTGTATAAAGGAGCTGTGGGGCTCACATACTCTACCTGGAATTACATCATTCGTCCTGTGGGATTGCACATTGCTAGGTTAAGGCCCAACACTACCCATGTTTCTCCATCTTTGCAGGTCGTTGTCCTCCAGGGAAATGTTGAGCCTAAAGGGAGATCCCCAACATCCCCCATGTGAAGATCTTCGGGGGAGCTGGGAGCCTACGACTTGGCCATCTTAGTGCTGCCAGGCTTTTTGGAAAAACAGCAATGGCTCTTTGGGAGGGAAGTTTCCCCTCTGCCTTAGGAGTCCTTCATTGGTCTTATAAATGGTCCTTTGAGGCAGAGAGGAGGGGGAGATCCTGGGTCTGTTAATAAAAGGTTTCAAATCACAAGTTTGACTCTGGTGTCCAATATGTTGATATGGGGACTGAATGGCAGCAGGTGGTTGGAATAGCTCAATTCTCTCTCTCTGTCTCTGTTTCTCTCTGTTTCTGTCTCTCTCTGTTTCTCTCTGTCTCTGTCTCTTTCTCTGTTTCTGTCTGTCTCTTTCTCTCTCTGTCTCTCTCTCTGTCTCTGTCTCTCTGTCTCTCTCTGTTTCTGTTTCTCTCTGTCTCTCTCTGTTTCTGTCTGTTTCTCTGTCTCTCTCTGTTTCTCTTTGTCTCTGTTTCTGTCTGTCTGTCTCTGTCTCTGTTTCTGTCTCTGTCTCTCTGTTTCTCTCTGTTTCTGTTTCTGTTTCTCTCTCTCTCTCTGTTTCTGTCTCTCTGTTTCTCTGTCTCTCTCTGTTTCTCTTTGTCTCTCTGTTTCTGTCTGTCTGTCTCTGTCTCTTTCTCTGTTTCTGTCTCTGTCTCTTTCTCTCTCTGTTTCTGTCTCTGTCTCTGTTTCTCTCTGTCTGTCTCTGTCTCTTTCTCTGTTTCTGTCTCTCTCTGTTTCTCTCTCTGTCTCTGTTTCTCTCTCTGTCTTTCTCTCTCTCTGTCTCTGTCTCTCTCTCACATACAAATACATCGTTCCTGTGCATTTAGGTGGCTTCCCACACCCCAACAAAGAGAATTAGCCTCCACATCTTTTGAACCCTTTTTGTGCCCTTGGGGTATACCTCTGGAAATAGCCTTAGGAATCATCTTTACATTTTCATTTTACAGATGAGGAAACAAATTCTGACAGCTTTGGTAGTTTCCCATAGTTACACAGACAGTAAATGGCAGAGGGAGGATTTGGTCTTCTCATTTTTTGGTAACACAATTAGGTGACTTCCTTCAATAACCCTTCCTTGAAACCCCTAATTTGAGTGATCTCTCTTGTTAGATTTCATTGCCCTCAATTAACATCATACTTTCTCATTTCCTAACTATGAGGAACTTGGCCCCACAGTAAGTTTTACCCCCATTATCAGCTGGCAAACTTATTGGGAGTAGGAGGTCACTTTATGTCACTTCAAGCATCTAGCTGGGTGCTGCACCGATGGGGCGCAGAGCATCCAAAGACAAAATGAGAAACGGTCGCCCAGATAGAGCTCGGGGAGCTCACTTTCTTCTGATAAGATACGTTTCCTTCTCTTTAGGACCCAAACTCCTAATTTGTACAATGAAGAGGTTGGGCTAGATAAGCTCCGAGTCTCCCTGTTGTTGTCAGTCCTGTTTGTGACCCCTGTGCACCACCCCAATATTGTCTGCCCGCCTTCTTGGCAAAGACGATGGAATAGTTTGTCCTTTCCTTCTCCACCTCATCTCCCGCATGAAAAACCGACTGCGGTGCCCGGGGTCTCACAGAGAGCGCCTGAGTTTCATCTGGATTCAGGTCAGGAGCAGTGCTCTGTCCCTGAGCCACTAGATAGTTCTAGGAACTCAGGATTGCGCATGATTTCATCTTTATATCCACCCCTTCTTTTCAACGTACAGCAAGACTAGGTCTTGAGTAGAAAGAAGGCCGGCTTTGAATCAGGGGACTTGGATTCAAGACTTGCTTCCCGGGCCACCGCTCAACAAACTGAGACATTTGTAAGATGTTTCCAGTCCGGATGAGAAGTGCGGATGGCCTGGACAAAGGTGGTGCTGGTGCTGTTGTGTGTAGACCAGGTGCTTCCCCCTGTCTTATCGAGTTGTTGGATGGAGGGCAGAGCCCAGCGGTCACACGAAGCAGAACTTAAATGCTGATGCTGCAAGAACAAGAGGAATGCGATGGGCACCTGGGGAGGGAGCCTTTCCCTTAACCTCTGGTCTAAGTATAAGCCCTTTCAAGCTCTAAAACGGATGACTCTATAAATTATTAAGGGGGCGGAGCAAAATGGAAAGTGGGAGGAGCTATATGTACGCCCTACTTTTTACGGACTGCTGCGGTTTAGGCAGGCTTGGGTAGTTGCCATGACTTCGATCGCCTACCCGCGGGCGTCCTTGACAGCCTGTCCGTCATTGGTCCCTGGACACGGGGCTTGGGGAAGTTTGCATTTCGATTGGCTGAAACTCTTGGTGGGGGGAGAGAAGCTGCGGACGAGTGCGCGGCCGGGTGCGAGTGCGCGCGCGCTTGGCCTCCCTAAGCCCCAGGTCTGCGTCCCTCCTCGCCCGGTCTCGGGCACGAAGACCCTGGCGGCGCTGCTCCCCCGCTCCCGCTCCCGTTCCCGCTCCCGCCCCCACCCGCGGCTGTCGCGGCCCCGGCTCTCCCTGCCCCTTCCCGAGCCGCCCCAGCCTCCGCCACTGCCGCTCCCGCACCTGCCGCTGCCGGGCCTACCCCCGGGCTTACCCTCGGGGCCGCCGCCGGCCTCGGCTCTAGCGGAGCGGCCGCTGCTGCCCGAGCTGCCGGTGCGGCCGTCGCCGCTGTCCCCCCGCGGCCCTCCCGGAGCCTACGTGGCGCTGCCTCCGCTCCCCGGCGAGGCGCCCGTGCTCCCCTTGCCTCCGCCGCCCCTTCTATCCGACCTGCCCCGGCTGCCCCGCGGGCCTCTGGCGGCCCCCTCCCACCTGCCGCTGCCTCCGCTGCCCCCGGGTTCCGAGGGTCCCCAGCTGGCGGTGCGCCTCTCCCGGCCGGGCCCCCGGGCCGAGCCCCCCGCGCAGCTGCTGCCCCCGCTGCCCACCCGGCCCACCTTCCTGCGCCTCCTCGCCCCGCCGCCCGCTGCGTGCCCGGCCCTCCCGCGCCTGCCCCAGGAGCCGTTCCCCGTGGTCGCCCACCCCGCGGAACACCGCCCACTGCCCGCCTTCCCCAGCGCCCCCTTCCCGGCCCTTCCGCCGCCTCACTTCTTCCTGAGCCCTCCTGGCTCCTGGACGGAGCGGGTCGCTCTCCAAAAAAACGCCCCCTGAACGCCTGGAGCCCCCGCTCCGGCTGAGTCTCGGGTTCCGTTGGCCTTGTCTTGCAGACACCCTGGACGAGTGGCGCTCACTAGTGGCCCTCAGCTCCCAAAGAGCCGCTCGGTTCTGTGTGGCGAACTGGGGGCTGCTGCTTCGCCGCCGGCCGCGGCCTGTGACCTCTGTGTCTCCCAAAGGGGAGGCCCCCCTGGAGGGGAGAGACACAGCGGCGGGTGAGTGTGCCTTCCGCTCTTCCCTCTCCTCCACGCCTCTTTCAAAGGCTGCTTCTGATGGGAGAAACTGTGGTCTCCGGGGGTTGGAATGGCCTCAGTTGTCAGGGAGTGAGCGGGAGTCCTGGATTCTAATTCTGACTCTCTCTCTCTCACTGCAAGCCCTTACTCTTGTGTGCGCTCTTTTCCCTCCGTAAGTAAAATGAGGAGATTTTAGAGCCTTTCTTGTGTAACATTGGTTTTTCCGAACCTTTTAGTTGATTGGCAAAATATCATATCAAAGGATGCTTGTCTGAGCGTCTGGGAAAGTGGTGAAGGATAATGTTGCTGATTAGCGTCTCCTCCCTTTTGGATAGTGACTGGACTGATGGATAGCGGAAATACTCATTTTCCAGCAAGTTGTTGTTAGTTACAATGTCCATGAGATAGTATATCATGGAATGAAAGTGAATACTTGTACCCTGACAAGACGATTGAAATATCACTATGAAACGAAGGTGCTTCTCCAGATCTGAGGGCCTTCCATCCCTAAATCCATTCTGTGCTGTCCCACATCAGAGTGGAGTAGTAACCCGCAGTTCTGTTCTGTTTAATGTTTTATCGGTGACCCAAAGGCAAGGAGCTTGGGCATTTAACATGTCCCCCAAAATTAAACTCCAAAAACGCCCGAGGTGTTAAACGGATGGGCCAGAACTCATAAAATGGAATTTTAAATCAATGGAAAATGTTATGCTGGGTTCAGAAAGAAATTCAACTAGACCAAAACAGGACGGGAGAGAGGTGGTTAGACAAGTCGTGTGAAAAAGATGTGAGAATTTTAGCAGAGCACAAATTCAGTGTGAATCATCAGTAATTATCAGCCAGAGGAAAAATCATTCAGCTGCATTATAGAATCATGGTATCCAAAAAATGAAATAAGGTCCTGAGATAGAATTAAAACTCAGGTTACTCAAAGGAAGCATTTGTTCTGTAGGACCAGGGTTTAAATCTTTCTAACTCTTTTTTTTTTTTTTTTTTTTTTTTAAAGCTACATGTAGCCTTGAACCAGGGTCTTTACCCTCAACAAGTTTCAGTTTTCTCAGTTGTCCCCATTAGCAAAATACATTGTACCCTTAAACTGCTGTACAATGATGACTTGTTATGGGCTCAATGGTTTCAGCCCTAATTAGCTCAGTGTATCATGTTTAGCTTGGGCTACCACCTTTTAAGAGGAATGGGGACACTAGAGGGTGTCCAGAAGAGGGCATCCAACGTGGTGAGACTCAAAACTGTTCCATATAAGGAATGGTTAAAGAAACAAAATGCCTGCCTTAAAGGCCCTTGTGGTAGGGCTGGTGATTCCTGTTTTCGGAGGGTTTTCTTGTGGAAGAGGAATGGAATTGTTTTGCTTAGTTCCTGAGCATAGAATTTGGGCTGGCCCCCCAGATGCGGATTAGTACCGTCCAAAACTAGAACGGGCATTAAGCGCCTACTTTTTGAAGGGGAGGCTGGATGACCATTCTCAGTGGGTTTCCTAGAGGGTATTTACCTGTCAGGTAAGGGTTTGATTCTGTTAACCCATTATTTATCCAGCCTTTACTATGTACTAGGCTCTGGAAACATAAAGACAAAACAGTCCCTGACATCTAAGGGGAAAGAATAATAGGAAATTAGATAAGAAAGATAAATTGAACCAGGTGATCTCTAGATATAACTTTCAGCTCAAGATTCTTTGATTCTGCATAAAATGCCTGTGAAGGGAGGAGTATAGACTAAAACCTTTTTTTTTTTTTCCCTTAATCTAGCAAGTTGTAAATTCATAGAATAAAAAGATACATACAGATTTTTTTTTTTTTTTTTTTTTTTTTTTGCGGAGGCAATTGGGGTTAAGTGATTTGCCCAGGGTCACACATCTAGAAAGGCTGATTTGAGGCTGGATTTGAATTCAGGTCCTTCAGACTTCAGCTGTGGTGCTCCACTGCTCATCTACCTGACCCAAACATACTGATTTTCAGAAGAGCATCAGAGAAACTATCCTGGTGAATTTGACCTTTGTTTCTGATAAAAACTCTACAGGGAAAAAAACAACTAGTGAATTATTTAGAAAAGCCCAAGTGGATCACAAAGAGCCAACACTACTCAGTAGCATTACTGATCAAAGAATACCTTAGATATAGTTTGTCCAGATTTTATCAAAGTATTTGATAAGAGTGTCTGATACTCTATTCTTTTGGACAAAAAAGGTGAGCTAGACCAGGAGTCTAACTTGTGAACCCTAAAACTCCTAAGAGGGACCTGAACCAGATTAAAATGTATTTGAGAAATGTGTAACTAAAAATATATAATAAAACATAATGTTAATTTGTGTTTTTTTTTTTAAATCAATATTTAGCCCTAGGGATCCATTTCTGTTTAAATTTGACAGCTCAGTTTGGTGCATTCAGAAGTGTTCAAAGACTACACCCAGAGGAGTCAGTTTGCTGGAAGAGTTTTAATGGCAAACATGGCCTTGAAACTGCCTGGCCCTGTGCTGTTGTCTTATTGATAAACATGTTACAGGAATAGATCACATGCTTAACAAATTTGGAGATGAAAAAGTCAACCCAGTCTGAATTTACCAACAAGCAACAAGATTGGCCCAAGTCTATGATAATAAAATTTTAAAAGATCTAGTATTTTTGTTGGATTACTGCCTCTCAAGAAATCAGTATTATTCGTGGAAGAGAAAACAGTGTATTATCTTTAGTTGTATGAAGGGGTGATCGGTCCAGGACGAAGGAGATGCTGGTCCCATTGTGATCCTCTCTGGTCAGACCACCTCTAAGAGAGTGCTGCTTTTTATCTAGAAGATAATCATTGAGGTGAAGGATCATGAATAGCAGTTGAAGGAGCTGACTTGGGGGGATCACAATTACTCTCCTCAAGAAGCTAAAGAGTTTTTCCCTCCCCGACAGCAAGAATGAGACTTTTTTGGCTTGGCCCTAGAAACTTAGAAAGCAGTAGGTATAAGTCATTGGCTTGATTTGAGGGGTGAGTTTCTAGCAAAAGAGTAGAATCTGTGGTCTCCTCTCTCAATACTGTTCTCTTCCCCCAAACTTGCCCCACCCCTATCCCCCAACCGGAAGAGTAGCAGCTAGGTGTGGCAGTGGCTGAACTCTGGAGTTTAGAAAACCTATTTAAATGTGGCCTCAAGACATTTACTTGAGTGTAATCCATTGCAAATCACTAGTCTGATTCTGTCTAGGTTTCCCAATCAGTAAAATGGGGACAATAATAGCACCTCCTTCCCTAGGTTGTGGTGAGAATCAAATGAGATAATATTTGTATTGTAATATGGAAGGTACTTTAAAAACTTTAAAATATTATATAAATGCCAGCTATTATTAGAGATCTTAAAACAAAGATGACTAGTATTTTTGATTTAAGGGATTATTATTAAGATTGGGTTACTCTTAGGCCCCTTCTATCTTTGAAATTCATGATTCTGTGAAAACTAGCCAGAACCTGGGTTTGAGGAATATCTGGATATAGACATTATGGAAGAAAGGAATTATGATTTGAAATCTACATTTTTATCATACTTGTATTTCCATTCATTTTGTTAATCACAATTTTGTTCATTATGAAGTCATGTAATAAATGTCATTGTCACCACATGGAGGCAGACTAGTTAATGGATAAAGCCCATATCTTAGGGCTTTTAGCTTATACTTTGAGGAAGGAGTAGAAAAGCCAATTATTATTTACAAATGACAATTTATTCTCATTAAGATTTTTTTTAGTTTAATAATCTATGTTACAGTATTATTGAAGTTAAATGTTGAATGAAAAAGGCTTAGAAGGCCTAATGACCCCCCCAAAACTGCAGTGTTAAAGAATGCATGATATAGGTTTATATTTACAGGAGCAACATATACAAGATCGGTGATCTTGCCTTTTTGCTGTGTGGCAGATGACTGCTATAGGGACCTAAGATCCCAAAAGGTGAGTCTAGAAGTCTTCTCCTTTTCTCCCTTCCAGTTTCTCTCCAAAGTATTATAAACACATTTTCCTTATTCCTCAGATGAATCCAGACCAAGTGACCGGTCAGGTGTTTGGCCTCTGCAAGAAAAAGGTCCTGCCTCTAGTATGACTGAGCCAGAAGATCTACTGGAAAAAGTTCAAGAATTCCTGGTTTCCAATCCCTAATTGGGGGTGGCAACTGACTTTCTGCCTAGTGGTCCCGAATTATTTGTTCTATTCTGAATACTCCTTCTAAGCAAATGTTCCTCATGACTTCTTTCCCTCAGATTACTGAGCTCAGTGAAGCTTTGTAGTTCATTTCTTGTCTCTATGTGGCATTTAACAGAAATTCCAACAATTGTGAAACCAGCCACATTGTCCCAGGCTTTTGGGACAAGTTTGCATAACACTGAGGGGAGTTTACTAGTTAACTCAGAAGCCAGGTGAAGAGGTGGGACTGGGAAGGGAAAGACTAAGGTCAGAAATCAGATCAACTGAAAACCCTTTAGGAAAAGAAAAGCCTGCTTGTAGGAATCAGCTTACTTATTTTCTGAGGGCCTCTAGGCAAGGAGTGTTGATGACATCATCTGTAAGAAAAAAGGAAAGTATGGGGTCTTCATTAGTAATTCATAAACTTGATAATTAGATTACAGTCCCTGGTAAGCCAAAAATTGATTGAGCTGAAACTGATAATACTGATATCTGGCCTAAGAATCTCAGTATTCCATCCAGGTTTAGAATTAAAGGTTAAACAGTATTAAAAGTCTACAGTATTAAGGTCCCTAGTATTACATAAAAGTTTTATCTGTAAAGAGTTTATAATCAAGACTGCTCAGCAAATGCGTTCCCTTCCTCTGGTCATATCTCTTTCCCTTTCCACCCAGAAATAACCCAAATTATAAAAATTTCTGGTTTTGATGTTGGAAATTTACAAGTGAATAAAGTATTTGTTGTTTTTGTCCTTGGGCAGCCTTTTCTTTAGATTGCTTAGAAGTGAAAATAATACTAAGGACAGACTTGGGAACCAGGTATGTTTGTGCCTGAGGTAAGATCTGAAGTATTATATTGTCCAATCTGAAAATGCACAAAAAAAAGTACTTAATACATGTTTGAATTTTATTTGTTAATACAACTTGGTGAATCGTGAAAGAGACACAGTTCGTGGCAAAAGGGTTCATATGTCATAATGTCTCCCTACCACCTGCAAAGTGAATTACCCCTTAAGTCCAGCTGTGTTTCTTAATCATACCATTGTTTGCTCTAGGCTTAGTAAGTTAAGAGTAACTGGGAGAGCCACTCCAACCGGAGAGGAGGCATTTTGGATTTGGGTGTATGGAATACTCTGAGTCAGAAAAATCACTTGAAGATTTATTGGAAGTACTAAGCTGGGATATTTTGAAGGGCAGTAGGTTTTTGTTGCAGGTGGGAATGTTTCCTTAGAAGATCCCATCCACTCTTGCCTACATGTCTCATCGGAAAGTAATGATTGAGGTTGCGACCCAACAGGTTTCTTTTCTACTTTGGGGCTTGGGAATCTGTTTGGCAACAACTTCCTATGGCTCCCTTTGTTTTCTCCCTTTGCAAAACTCCAAACCCAGCCCCAACCACAGCCCTTATCTTTCCAGTCAGAGTCTGACTTCTAGTAGCACTCCGGAGCCTGGCAGGCCCCCTGGAAAAAATCTATGCTCCCAAATAATATAGATTAGTGTAGGAAATTTGTTACCTGAAGGCAGAGAAAGGCACTTCAATCTCACTAGTGCCTCAGTTTCTTCTCCTAGGAAAATTTACTGAACAAAAGAGTACCCTCCCCCAATTCTTTTTGGTAAGTCAGAGACCGGATAGGGGGTGGGGGGCCTCCACAATCCTTTGCATAAGTGTTAATGAGCCATTGAAATGGTAACTTGTGTGAGGGTGGCTCCCACCCCCACCATATCAATTGCATTCCATCCTCAGGCCTTCTCCTTTGTCTAGGTCCCATTCCTCAGTCCCCAGACTCCCGCTTCTGGATTAACCCTTTCACACCCAGAATCCCTTTGGGTGATTTGCCTTTATAGGAAACCCTGAAATACTTTCCCCAATCAACCCCAAGTTGTATTATTTTCTTTACAACTTTAGTATAAAATCTGGAGGGGAGTAGAAAAGCCCAGACCAGTCTGCCCTGGATTACCTCAGCACCATATCAAACTTTCCCTTTGTACCTACCACTAATTTAGTGCTGTCAATTTGGCCCTCTTTGAGAATGAAAGACAATAACCTACCACTAAATATGTACTACAAATCTTATTTCCCACCCCACCAATACAAATGGTCTAATCTTCAGATTTCCAGCTTCTTAGTTTAGCACCAGCCTTGAGGTTTAGTGAAAAGAGTACTGGGCTTGGGGGTCGGAGTCACAGTGGATATGATCCTAAGTCTGTAGTCAGGGAAGATCAGAATATAAATCCAGCTTTGGACAGTTAAGACTATGAGTTCTGTGACCCTGGCTAAATAATTTCACATGTTTCCCTGTAAAATTGGAACAACAACATCTACCTCCACAGATTGTTGTAAAGATCAAATAAGATGAAACTTTATTTAAAGAGTTTAGTACTGTGCTAGGCACATAATGGGCACTTTACAATACCTTATTCCTTTCCCAATTTAGTTTAGTCACTTCCAGGCTTTAGTTTCTACTTTTTAGTGGAAGGGAAATAATATAGTTCTCAAATCATTGGGTGGTTGTAAGAAAGTGTTGTAGTGAAGTAATGTATTCCAAGTGCCCAGTAACCATAAAATGCATAATAAAGAGCAGCTCTTTTTTTCTCCCCTGGCCACCTCCTTTTTTTTTTTTTTTTTTTTTTTTTTTTTTTTTTTTTTTTTGCTTTGGACTGAAGGAAGGTGGCTGTCTTGCCAAAGGGAAAAGAAAGGAACCTGAACCACAAGTGGAGAGTAACTACTTTCAATGAAAAATCATCTTTGAAGGAAAATAAAGGATCCCTTACCCTCAAAGTGTAGACTACTGATTGTAGTCTACACTTTAATACTATATGAGATAATTTCTTTAGTGTGAACCCTCCTATAAAGCCTTACTACCATGGCTGGCCCAGTCAGAGCTTCTGCTCTGCTGCTATGTTTGATAATAGGACTCTTCAGTGAATAAGCTTTAGTGGAATATCAACATGTTCATCTCTAAACTTTCTTTTGCCCCATTATATTCTTTGATACCAGGGACCATTTCTTAGGATCATTAAATTTGGAGAAGTGAACTATTTTAGGAGTTTAGAGGACCTGGCTTCAGATTTGACTATGCTGTTTGCTGCTTTTATGATCTTGAACAACTCATTTAACTATTAATATCCATACAGATTAGCCCAGGGATAAGAAAGAATCCTATAGGTGCAATGTCAAGGTTATCAGGGGACCATGGGGGAAGTGAAAGAAACAGAAACCAGAAGGCAATTTCATTCCCATCTCAGCTCTTGCTCTCCAGACAGATATCTTTCTTCCCTGAAGGTTAGTTGGCAAAACATTTTGATATTATAGTTGAGCTGGTGGCACAATTTAGGAAAGGAAGGCCATTACCTCAGCCACCATGGTAATTATTTAGCCCAGCAAATACCTAACAGGAGAGACAAACAAGTTGGTTACGTCCAATTGCCTGCATGCAGCTTCCTGGGTAAAGGTTTCAGGACTGGAGCAGAGTGGGGGAAGGGGAGGGGGCTACTTACAAGGGTCACTAGGCTGTCTCCTGGAGTAACCAGGCAATGAAGCTCTTTACCTCGAGTTGTACAAACCAGTAGGACAAGATTCCTGATTCCTCTTGGAGAAAACTAGAAAATTCCATTGCTGGCCTCTCCAAAGGTCATCATCACTATCTGGTCTCCAGGCTCCTCACTCAGCACTGTTGGATGGGGCCCTGTTCTTCCCAGAGTTAATCTCTATCTCAAGAGACATCCCAAAGATTTCACAGCCTTCTCTTATTGCTTCTATTGTCCTGCATCCTACGTCTCAGGAAGTGATGCCTTTGTCTCTGATCCATTGTCATCGGAATTGCACCCACTATCCCTTTGGCTTATCAGTGAAGACCGAGTAATAGATGTGTATCTATAAAGCAGTCTTGGAATGGTATTCTAGGTCACTTATTTTTATCCTATTTCTATCAGGCGTAAAAGAAAGGAATTATGGAGAGGATCTGACATCCTTTGTTCTATGTATATGGCTTCTTCCGGCTCTGACATCTGTGACAGAGGCAATGTGGTATGATAGAGCCCTGAAAACAGGCTCCAGGCAAGTCACTTCATTCCTCTATCTTAGTTTCCTCCTCTAGAAAATTAAGTTTTAAATCCCTCCTGGATTCCCTTCCATTTACAGGGGGTCTATATTTTAAGATTTCTCTGAGCTGTGTATTCTAATCCCTATTTTGTAACGAGAAAATTTAAAAGTAATTTCACAACTTTTCAACCATCCCACAGCTAGTTAATGGTAAAATTGGGATAAGAACCCAGGTTTTCTGACTCTTACAAATGCTTTCTTTGTCAAACAGTCCAGATCCCTGAATCTTCCATCTCTTTTGTCTTCTTCAGCTTC
Organism: Sminthopsis crassicaudata; assembly: GCF_048593235.1. NCBI lineage: Eukaryota > Metazoa > Chordata > Mammalia > Dasyuromorphia > Dasyuridae > Sminthopsis > Sminthopsis crassicaudata. The sequence continues at coordinate 397,299,108 of NC_133617.1, forward strand.
ACCATCCCCAGATTATTTTTTTTTCCCCCTACTCCTTTCTTCCAACCCTTTTGTCACTTTTTATCAGAAGGTTCTTTCAGCCAGGTCACAGGTGACTGGCTCTTGGGAGGAGGTAATAGGATATAATAGAGAAGACTGAGGCTTTGAGCCAGAGAACCTGTGTAGAAATTCCATCTCTGCTACTCACTACCTGTGTTATCTTGGGGCAGGTCAATGACCTTTTGGGCCTCCTCAGTATCACAAACTCTCAGAAAAGTCGGGGGCTTCAGGAGCCATCTCAGCCAACTGATAGCAGAATAAAAATCTTTTTTTCTTCCTCTATTAAATAAAGGTCTTCCCTTCCAGTTCCAAATGCTATGAAGGTATGAATTATTCTCCACAGAGGAGTTCTCCAGAAAAGGAAACAAGACCCTGAGTTACCAGGTATCAAGGAGGGATTTGAAAAATGGAATGGTAAGGTGGCACATCAGTGTGTCACCAGAGGAAGAGTGAAGAAGTCATGAATTAGGGCCAAAGAAAAGAGAATTAACTCCTTACATATATAACACTTTAAAGTTTATCTTATCTCTTTTGATGTTCACAAAACTATTATTACAGGTACCATCATCATCATTTTGTAGACAAATTGATTACGGCTCTGAGATTGACTTGTCTGTTTTCATGCAAACAAAGTATTAGAGGCAGGATTTGAACTCAGATCTTGTTGTCTCTCTAAAGATTTGGTTGAGAATGGTATAACAGAGACAAGCAAGCTTTCCCTGGGCCTTTATGGAATGTCCTAGAACTGCCATTGAGTCTCTGAGACATTCCATGGGAGTTGCTACTTTTTACAGCATCCTCCTCACACCTCAGTTTCAGCTTCTTGGACTCCTTTCTCCTGAGCTGACATTTCCGAAGGTTTCTGCAACAAAACAAGTTTACTTGAGGCCACCTGGGGAAAACAGAAGAGGAGGAGGAGGAGTTTACCTCTCTTCGGGGAGCATGACACAGTGCAAGGGCAGAGCTGATTCTGGGGACCCCATGTTGGGTTGGGCCACAGAGATGGGCCCCCATCCTCCCCTACGACATCCCTTTCTCCACTACAGAAGTGCCCCACCCCCTCATGGGCTTCTTCACAGGCCCCTTTGTCCGGGTCCCCTCCTTCCCCTATCTCTACAACAGACTCTTTGTCTCCCTGGGGTGGGAGGGGGTTGGGATCCCAGAGACCCTGAATGAGTAGCTTCCCACAATTCAGTTCCCCAGTTCCAGCTAGAGGAGAGGAGGGGATGGTACACCTGAGCTGCAGGTTGTGGGGGGGGGGCAGGCTTTCTAGGCCATTACCTTGGTAATGCCACCTGAGCCTGGCGCCACACACTTGTTGCCTAGGGAACAGGGCAGGCAGGGCCCCTCCCCTGGGAGATGCAAGAGCCCTTGGGCTGAGACTGAGACAGATCAAATTCCCTAGGTCCTGGGGGTGGAGGGAAACAGAAACTAGGAGGGGGAGGAAAGGGGATGGGGACTGAAGAGAGATACTGGGGACAGGGGAGCTGAGCTTCTGTGAAATGGAGAGACTATTACAGAAGGTAGGATGGGGTCACCAGAGTCAAGAGAGATAAGGAGGGACAAGGCATTGAGGGACTGAAATCTAGATTTGGGATTCAAGCTGTTTGACTTATTGCAAGATATGCCCCCCTTTCTCAAGGGAACCCAAGGTAATAGCACCATGCCTTAATTTTTACTCTTCCATCTTTTTCTCTATAGCTTTGTTATTTGGAGGTTCTCTATTACTTTCCCTTTTCCTTCCTATATAGGCATTGCAAACTCACCATGTAGCGTCCCCCCCTCTACAAGTGGCCCTAGAACCCACATTAGAGTCCTCTGGGCACCCCCCAGCTCCACCCCCCACCTCCTTGTTGCTGTGGTTCCCCCAATCACCAGCTCCTAGACTCCCACTTCACTCCTCCCCTTGCTCCAGTCCTATAACCACTCCTGCCCTTGCCCTTCCAGTTTCAAACACTTATGAAATCCTGGGGAGTAAGTCACCTAGACAAGGAGCATCAGGATTTGGGAGCTGACCCAAAGGAAAAACTATCGGATGTCCAGCCCCACTCCCAGCACACTAGACATCGAATGTAAAAAAGTCTCCCCGACTCATCCAGGGCAGAAACATAGACTAAGCAGGGGAGCATCAGACAGCTTCCTGGAAAGCGAACAGGAACAGAGGCAACTACAAAGACCTTTTTAGGGGAAAATAACCAGAATCCTTCAGGTAGGGGAAAAGGTTATTGATCAGATATAGGGATCAGCAAGCAACTGTGAAGAATCCAGTGCAAATGGAGATGTTTCTTGCACTTTAGAAGAAAAAACAGCAAAGCTGGAGAAGGGATCGGATCAAGATCTGTCATTGAGGAAGGAAGTAGCCCAGTCTCGGACAAGGGGATCATTGATGTAAGTGAGCCCTCTATTCCTTTACCATTAGGTGCTAAAAGAGCCTAGATTGTACTGGAAGCTTTTTGATCCTTTTCTCCCAAATTCTACCAAGGGTCATAAAGATTGAGAAGACCTAAGGGAAGATGGCTTCAGCTGGGCTGGAACTCCTGGGCCTGACTCTAGTGGTGTTGGGCTGGCTGGGAACCCTAGTGTCCTGTGCCCTGCCCCTGTGGAAGGTCACAGCCTTCATTGGCAACAGCATCGTGGTAGCCCAGGTGGTGTGGGAAGGTCTGTGGATGTCCTGTGTGGTCCAGAGCACCGGCCAGATGCAGTGCAAGGTGTATGACTCCCTGCTGGCTCTGCCCCAGGACCTACAGGCAGCTCGGGCCCTCTCTGTCATTGCTCTGATGCTTGCTTTGCTGGGTCTGCTGGTGGCTATCACTGGAGCCCAGTGTACCACATGTGTGGAAGACGAGACAGCCAAAGCAAGGATTGTTCTCACCTCAGGGATCATCTTCCTCATCTCTGGGATCTTGGTACTGATCCCTGTGTGCTGGACAGCCCATGCCATCATCCAGGACTTCTATAATCCCCTGGTGGCTGAAGCTCTGAAGCGGGAGTTGGGGGCTTCGCTTTACCTGGGCTGGGCAGCTGCTGCCCTGCTGATGCTAGGGGGAGGACTGTTGTGCTGCACTTGTCCCCCACCTCAGCCTGACCGGCCTAGGGGACCCCAGCTGGGATATTCTGCTGCTTCCCGATCAGGGGCTTCTGGTCTGGATAAACGGGATTATGTGTGAGAGACTGAAGAATCGGCATTCCGACTTCCACCCGAACAAGAACTCTTGAAAGTTATTTAAGGACATCTTTCTGAATTCATTGGCCAGAAGTGACCCTGGCTCCAGTGTTGGACTTGGTTTACTCTACTATTAGCATAAAATCTTAAGTCAATGGACCATTTCAATCTTAAGAACTCCCTATATGTATCATTAACCCTGAAGGAAATCTTATGTCTTTTATATATATAAAAAACCCTATTTGTAACTACATCCTAAACTGGAATAGAAACGCCTGTTTCATTGTATCATCATTGTCTTTCTTCCAATATTGGTTTCTCACCTACATAACAAGACCAACCTTATCTCAAAAAGTTTAAGTTGAGATCTAACTAGAAATGCACCCTAACAAGAATCCCTTTGTTCTGCCACTCCATTAAGATTAGATCTACCCTTCACCTCCCTCCCAGAATCCAAAAGGGAATTAAATCTCAGCCATCAAAATGGCTAACCCTAACCCTCCCCCCAATTCTAATATCCCAAACCCACTCACTGGGCTTAGTCCTACTTGGTTTCAATTACCCGTCCCAATCTTCCTTTTCTGATCCTTTAGACCTTTACAAAGCTTTAATTTTCAGAGAAAAATTGTGCTTCTCTTACAAGATCTCATATACCTCATGCATTAGGGCAAGTATTATTTTCTATTTTATAGAGAAAACAAATCCAGAGGTAAGTGGACTTACCTGATACTCCTTGGGCCCTGGGGAAGAGCTGGGTTTTGCAAGTTTCTGCTTTCTCTAGGTCAATACTCTTAACTCCACTCTTCTTTATCAGGTTCTAACAATGGAACCTCTCTTTTAGCCACAGTCCCCATGAAGGGTACCTACCCTTTCCTTAGAACAAAACATTGGATCCCTCAAGGAATAGTTCTCGCTCGTTGAACTCCCAGGTCCACCACCAGCATTTAGGTGAAGTCCTTGCCCAAATACTTTTTCCTCCTTTGTGGCTAAGAGCCCAGCTATCCAGTCACCCAGTTACTTGGACCTAGCAGCATCAGCTTGCAACTCTACCTATAAACAGGAATAAAGGAAGTGTTTTGTAATTGGCCTCCATCTGATTTATATGTGGGGTTTTGATGGGAGGGTATGGGACATAACATACTATTGCACAGGTGGCCTTGACATTCTAGTCCCAGAATATTACCCAAGGGTAATCTCTGCTTCATTCCTAATGCCAGGACACTGCCCTATGGACCTGCATGCCTTGGGAATGCTCTTCAGTCCTCTCCTCCCACTATCTCAGGCCTCCATGCCCCCTCTTTAGCCACCCCAAAGTCAAGCAGTCTCCCACAAATAGAGACCATCATCTTTCAAGCAAGACAAATTTTATTCTAAAAAAAATCTCCAATCATGGAAACTACAAAAAAAAAAAAAGAGGGAGGGGAGGGGTTTGCAGGAAGAGTATGTTAAAAGCAGGATACAAGAGCTGGTGGGGAGATCACATCCTGCCTTTTGGGAGTCCAAGGGGATCATAGTAGCTACCATAGTTCCCACAGAAGACCAAAAATGGCAAATAGAATCTCGATGGCCCCGTTTTCCTGGAAGCTGGGGATAGTAAGATCAGAACACATTGAAGAACTTTGTTCTTGACAAGATTTGAATTCAGTCCCACAATCAAAGATGATTCTATCCATTTTCAGAGAAATAGCGTAGATCTTTGTGGTGCCATTATCCAGGAAAATATGCTGGAGCTCTTGGACAGAATTTCTGTAGCTCCTTACTCAAAGATGTCTGGAAGACTTTAGTATCAGTAGCAGCAGTAAAAACCAGGAAGGGATGTGGAATCATCCTTTGGCTCAGTCATCCAAGGGGTTTTAGTAGAAAGAAAAAAAAAAAAGCCAAAAATCTCCAAGACTGACAGGGGTCATCTTGGAAGGGAAGCAGTGGAAGGAGATCTCCCTTCTGTGAGGGAGTCATTTGTTTTCCTCCCTGCCCCCTTTCTTCCAGATTCACACATAATTCTTGGTTGGGTATTCTGAAGGGCCTCGGGAGCCCCCTGGGGGAGGAGCAGAAGCAGAGTATCGGGCCACATAATGGTTTGTGCTCCTTGAGCTGCCAGAGGGGCAAGTGCAGCACAATAGCCCCCCACCTAGTAGAAAAAAGCCTGCAGCTGCCCAGCCCACGTAGAGGCTGTGTCCCAACTCCCGTTTCTGAGCGTCAGCCACCAGAGGGTTGTAGAAATCCCTGATAACCACGTGGGCAGTCCAGCACAGAGGGATCAGGACCAGGATTGCTGAGATGAGGAAAATGATCCCTGAAGCCAGAACTAGTCGAGCCTTGGGTTCCTCGTCTTCTATGCACGTGGTGCACTTGGCCCCAGCAAGGTAGATGAGCAGGCCCACCAAGGCCAGAAGCAGAGCCACAACAGTGAGGGCCCGAGCTGCTTGCAGTTCCCGAGGCAGGGCCAGCAGGGAGTCATACACCTTGCACTGCATCTGGCCGGTACTCTGGACCACACAATTCATCCAGAGGCCTTCCCACGTCACCTGGGACACCACGATGTTATTACCAATGAAGGCTGTGACTTTCCACATGGGCATGGCACAGGACACTATCATTGATATCCAGCCCAGTAATGAAAGGACTATGCCCAGGATCTGGAGGCCAGCAGAAGCCATGGATGAATTTAAGAGAAGACCTGCAAGGGTGAAGAGGGAAACAGTGAAGAGGGAAATTCTGGACTAGAAGCCTAATTCAGAACCAGTCCTAAATAGATCATTTAGGTTAACCCACTTCATTTATTCAGTGGCTTCAAACTCTTTCATTAAATGGAGCCTTTATTAAGTAATCCCATCGATTGGATAAAGCCTCCTACTATTATACAGTACAATAGCAGAAAACTTTTACTTTTAAGATTATAGTGGGAAGGGCCAGCTAGATGGTTAAGTGGATAGAACTCCAGCCCTGAAGTCAGGATGACTGGAATTCAAATCTGGTGGCAGACACTTAACACTTCCTAGCAGTGTGACAAAGGGCAAGTCACTTAACCCCAGCCTCAGGGAAAAAAATGTAGTGGGAAGAGTACAGAATTGGATGTTGTTAGAATTACTTGAATTTTAGTCCTCCATCTTCTATGACCTTAAGCAAACGACCTCTTTGATTCTTAAATTTCCCTTAGATGGGTTGTAAGATCTCTAAGGTGTGCCTCTACTAGATATCTGAAAGCTGGGAAATCCATATACTGGAAACTCAGTAAAAGGGATAGCAGAAAACTAGTTAAGTTAAATTAGTGAAATTAAATAGGGCTTAGAACCCTGAAAGTTCAGCATAAAGATCTCAGGATAATCAAGGCAGGTTCATGCCTTAATTTCTGACAAATTAGCCTCAACCATGTCAATGAATTCCTCTTTCAAAAACTCATTTCATCTTCTAGCCTCTTACTTTCTATAATCCTCTTTCCCACTGCAGAGTCCTAAGACTTTGCTCATCAAATTAACTAGCTATTTCCCTAGTATCCATTGTGGAAAGAGACAGTGAAATCTGGGTTCTGATTCCAATTTTATTCTTGGACTAGTCACTTTTCTCTGGCTTCAGTTTCCTCCTCTGAGGAAGAAGGGGGTGAAATCCTTAAGATTTCTTAATGTGAAGCAATATGCTCAAATTTTACTTTAGTTGTGTATCTCTCTCATTCTCAGATTTGCTCACTATGATTACTTTTCCTTTCCAAGAGATTCAATTTGCTTGCATATCCATCAACCAAGTGTTGTACTAAGATTTTTTTGTTCCTAAATAGATCTAGGATAGGGATGGCCAGTGGAGAAGAAAAAAAAAAAATCAAATTCCACCTATTGTCCTCTATATCCTTTCCCAAAATAGATTCTCACAGTTGGAAAGGACCTCAGAGGTCATCTTGTTCAACCTCCCACCCCATGCTGGAATCTCTTCCACAATTGTCCTGACAGTCAGCCAGCTTCTTTGTATCTCCAATATTGCTAAATCACAAGGCTGCTTAGTTCACTCTGCTTGCCACTGCTCCCCAGACTCTTTCTCATTCTAAGTGTTTTTGAGATTTATTTGCCTCATTGTCATTTCTATTTACCTAGGAAGCCAGATTATGATGCATACTGAGCTTGGAGTCCCCAGGCTCAGGTAACTTCCCACATTAACCACTGTCCAGTCCAATATCCTCCATATTGTATAGGTGTATGTGTGCTTTAAATATGGGATGTAGCAGTTATCCTTATAAATATGAATCATTTTAGTTTTGGATCTTGGCTATAGGTGATATTTCCCCTTCCATCCCAGCTGGGCTCACTGATCCTTGGCATTTTCAGTTCCACTTTCACCCAAAGAACACCTTTTAATTTGAACTAGATTTAGAAACAGGTACCAAAACATTCTTAAGAATCTCTCACTGCACTCACCCCAGGGCAGGCCTTGGACACTCCCAGGTCGGCAGCTTAATGGACTTTATCTACTAAGAAAGACCTCCCTCAAAGTCCCCCTCCCCCTTCAAGTTTCTCCTTTCACACACAAGTGCCTCCTCCCCCACCCCAATCCTAAAGAAGTTTCGGATCAAATCACTTCTCTACTCAATAACTTCAAAGGCTCCCCACAGCCTCCAGGATAAAGCTCAAATGCCTTAGTCTTAGATTCCCATACCCAAGGGCCACCACCTCGGCCCCAGCCCCTCCCTTCCAGCCCAATTCCTTCATCCATTTACTAAGTTCCTACTATGTGCCAAAATCCCCAGTGCTAGGCAGAGTACTTACAAGATTAAATACTTGGTTTCAGCCCTCCAGGGAATTCTAAATCTGCTCAACCCCCACGAGGTTCCAAGAGCCAGGAATGTGTCATTCCCCTCCCCCAATTCTACCTGCAGAGGCACACATAAGGTAGTAGGAAAATAGATGAATTTGGAGACAATGGTCTCAACAAGCTCCTTAGACATTTTCTCTCTCTGATCCCCTCAGTTTCTTGGACCTCCAAGATCCCCTCCAAGTTGAAATCTCAGCATATTCTATGAAGTCCCTTTCAGGCAGCTTCAGGTGCAATTCTCCGGCCATGAAGCCATCCTTGATACCTGAAATCTAGCCTTCCCATTTCTCCAGAAACTTTATTCCCAGCCATGTCTTTTTATATAGTCTCTTCCTTCTCCAACCATTCTTGTCAAACTAATGTCCTCAAAAATCTTCAATGGCACCCCACAGCTCCTAGCACTGCCACATAATGTCTGGCATTAAAAGTCTATTTCCTCATTAAGTACTTTCACACTATCTGACAAGTTCCCAAGTCTGGGGATGCACTTTTTTCTCCAACTCTCAATCTTTCAGTTTCTTTCAAAGGGAGAATCCCTTTTTTCTAATCCTTAATTATTAGTGCTCCTTCTTAAATTATCTAGGCTTAACTTATGTACCAGTTGAATTCCCTCTAAGCACAAAGACTCAAATTAAGAGAAAGGAACAAAAACATGGAAGATTGAAATTACAGATTCTCCCAATTTTCAAGAATGCCCGGACCCTAAAGTGGCCCTTACACGTGGTACAGATTTTTACACTTGTTGAATACTGTGGAATTGAAACTCAGATCGCCCTTCCCTTATTTCCCTCCAACTCCCCCAGAGTTAATAGCTCTTTGCATATAATTCACATTTATATATTGATTTAGTTGATCCTAAGGGGAGTAGCACAAATCTTCCCGATTTTATAAAGAGGTAACCCCTAGACCCAGAATTTGAACCCAGATCCTCTTGATGCCAGGATCGGGGCTTTTCCCACTATACACTGATAGCTCTCTAATGGAAAATGCACAATTTCAGCCTCACACAACCAGGAGCTTCTAGGTTGTTTCCAAGCTCAACTCAAATATTAACTCTAAAGGTATTTTTGGTGATTCTCAGCTACCAGTGCCTGTACAATCTCTGAGAGAAATAAAAAGTTCCCATAGAGCAGTAACTTATTTTTGTCGTTGCGCCAGCAATATCAGATACACCGCTAATCCAATCGCTAAAGTCCAGTTTTTCGTTTATTCTAAATACACCCAAGCTGAGTCCTAGTCTAGAGATGGCCCCCGGAGACCTAAATCTCACATCCAGGAAATTTCTTCTCTCTCCCCTCCCTTCCCAACCCCCAGAAGTCGTCAGGTGGTTTTACTAGGTCAGGTGTGGGAAGGGGGTCCAGGTAGGAGCAAGGGGAGCTCGTGGACCCTCCCACTCTACAGGGGTCGGAAGGGGCGGACACCAGACCCGAGCACAAGGATCTTCTTCAGCGGGAAGAGTGGCCCAGTCCGAAGGGTAGAGGGTGTTTGTATTGGGGGGTGGAGATGGGTTCGGGCCTTTTGTTCCGAGAGGGGGAGGGGAAAGTTGGTTTTTCTGGAAATTTGGAGCAAAGATTAATACCTCCACTCCCTTGTAATTGTAGGAACTACGAGGAACCCGGGAAGATTGGTTTTACTTCAGTTCCTTCGGAACCTGGGAATTCGAATCGTATAGTTCTACTTCATTGGATGGGGGGGGGGGCTTCCGTCCTGCCCTAAAGACCCATTGGCTCCACTAGGACCCATGCTCCAAACCCAAACATCTGACACTTCTAACCTAGGACCAAATCTCGGACTCTAAACCCGGGGGCTCCTCCACCGGACCCAACTACAGTGGTTGCTCCCGTACTGGACCCTTAGCGTCCAGCTGCTAGCCTTGCTGATGGGGGGGGGCAGCTCCCAATCGGTGGAAGGGCCAGAGTGCCAGACTCACCTGCCTAGAAGAGAAACGAGTACAGCCAGAGATCAGGATAGAGTATGGGGAAAGGGGGCGGAGGCGGGGGTCTTAAAGGCCGCGAATGCCCCCGTGACGTCACTGGCGACCCCGCCTTCCCCAGGGAGGGGCAGAGACCCCAGCCCCGAAGTCAGGCATCTGGGCTTCCTGAGAGAACCTGGGGATGAAAAAGCAGATCTCCGCGTTTCTCTGAATGAGAAATCGCTTAACACAGGGTATGAATTGGGGACTGGAAAAAGATGCAACGGGCATTTGGCCGGACCAGGATGCCTGAGTTCTGGAAGGCCCGAGGGATTTGGCAGGGGAGTCAGAGCTTGGGGGGAAGAAGCACCAAGCACCAAGAAAGGCTGAGCTGCAGGGATGAGTCTCAGGAGGAGATACTCCGGAAAGGGCATTGAAAGCCGAGACACTTGAATTCTTTTCGGGGATCGGGAGTTGGAGCACGGTGGACAGGCAACTGGTTGGGGGACTGGCCGCTACCCCTGGAGGCGGGGTCCGGACTGGGACCGCCCCGGATAGGGTGGGCGGCGGGCGTGCCTCCCTGAATGCGCGTCCCGGCTCAGAACGGGACCGGCCTCGGGAGGTACACCATGGCTCTGGGACCGCTAGTAGTGATCCTGGCGCTGATGGTGCTGAGATTGACTTGGGGAGAGCCAGCCTCAGGTAATGGGGTTGCCAGGCTAGGGGACACTGACACCTGTCTGGGAAGTGCCGGGGTGGAAGAGTTCCCGGGAAGTCTGCTGTGGGTGAAATGGGATAGTCAGGGTGGAAGAGGATGACTTTAGGGCACGCCTCCCCCAGAGCAGTTCTGAAATTAGGGTGCTGGAGACGAAGGAGACCCCTAGACTCTACCCTACTTGGCTGAGCGTGGGATGGAGGGGGGCACTCCACGTGGGCATCTCCGACCCGGACCGGTGAACACCCCGCCTCACAATGACTTCACGCCCCAGTAATGTGAGGAGGAGGGGTGAAAGCGGGGGGGATTGTCGGCCCAGCTCCCGGGACTGAGTCACAGACTGCTAGAAGGAGGGGGGGAGAGAAGAGTTGGATATCTCTTTTAACTACGCGGTGCCTCCCCCGCCTCCCTCCCCATCTCCTTCTCTGTCCGGTGTCCTCCACCTCTCCCCAAACTATGGTGTCTCTGCAGAAGCCGCTCCACTGAGCTCTAAAGACCCAGGCATCCTGCCTTCTCAGCCCTTCCAAATCTAGTTCTTTCAGAACCCGAGAGTCCTGCCCCTAGGCCTGCGGTCACCTGTCTGGAATGTCGGGGGGGGGGTGCTTGGGGGCTCTGATGTCTGGCTGGTCTGACTCACCAGAAACTAGAGCTCTAGCCCTGACCTCAACCCCCGGAATAGCCCTGACCTCTCTCTCCTCTTACCACCTCCCCCCAGCCCATCCTGGGGAAGAAAGTGTAGAAGGCTCCTTCCCTCAACTTTCTCCCCTTTTTCTCCCCAGCACCCTCCCCCTGTCCCCAGGGCAGTTCTTGGAGCCCAGATTTGGACAAGTGCATGGATTGTTCCTCCTGTCCAGCTCGACCCTACAGTGACTTTTGCCCTGGCTGTGAGTGAAAAAGAGCTGGAGGGAGACCAAGGGCATTTTTTTTGGGGGGGGGGGAGTGAGGAAGAACAGGGTAAGGTTTGAGAGAAAGATAACATTTAGGATGTGTAGATTAGATTTTTGGAGGGTGTAGACTGGATAGCTAGGGCAGTTTAGAGGGGAGGGGAAGGGTTTGAAAACTAGTAGTAGAGGTTTGTATTTGGAACCTTCAGTGACATCCTTTTTCTTTTCCCCAGGCACCACAGCACCTCCACCCCCTTTTCCTCTGCTGTGGCCAGTCTTGGGAGGTACACTAGGATTGATACTCATTTTAGGGCTCCTTTCTGGCCTTCTGGTCTGGAGACAATGTCGACAGAAAGAGAAGTTCACTAGTAAGTATACAACCTCCCTTGTCTCCTTCAGCTTCATATGTTGTTACCTGGTAGGATCCTAATGTTCCCATATACTTGGCTTATAGCTCCCATTGAAGAGACGGGAGGAGAAGGATGTCCAGGCACAGCTTTGATCCAGTGACGGTGAGCTTTTTCATTTCTACCAGCCTTGGCAATGACCCAAAGTCCAGCACATTTACCCTATTCTAGACTACACTAACAGTGCCACACAAAACCCAATTCCTTTCATGGGTCTTGGGGGGGGGGCGGTTTAGGAGGGAAATGGGAGGACTATATACTGATTTGTGCCTTTTTTTTTTAAACCTCTCATTCATTCACTCACAGAGCTAAAACTCACTTGATACAGATGATGCATTTACTAATTCACTTGAGCACTTGGGGGCTGGAGGGGAAGGATTAGTATGTTTGCACAGGAACATCCCTGCCCACAAAGAATTTACAATTTCATTCTCTTTCTGACAGATTTGGCCTGTTTCCAACTTTATCTAGTTATTGAGTGGATCTCTCCACCTTGGCGTTATGTTCTTGGATGAGTTATCCCTCCTCACACATTCTTCTTTTACTCTACAATTCTCTTCCTATACCCAGAAGAGAAGTAGGGACTCAAACCTGGGGTCTTATCCTGGGACTGCTCACTGGCTGAAGAATGCAACATTTGCACAGTTGGAGGGGTTGGGGGGTGCTTCCCCTCCCCAACAATCACACTGCCACCTCCCTCCCCTGGCAGCACTAGGGGCTCTGAGCCAAGAAAATACCCCTTAAAAATAGGAGGCCAGATAGAACACTCAGGACCTTGATTTCCAGTCCCCTTACAAGTGCTGGGACAAGGCAGCTTTATCTTGTTGGAGGGACAGGGTACAGTACTCTATCCTCCTATAGTAGGGGCTGGTCCTCTAGGGAAGCTGGTCCTAGGGTCTTCCTCCTTTGGCCAGCCCACAAGGGGAGATATTTATTTGGGGGAGCAAATGGGGAAGGAGGGAGGGAGGGAATAGAATATGTATAAATAAAAGTTATTTTGATTTCAAATTTGATTTTTTTTTTTTTTTTATTTTATTTGAGTGGAGAGGTAAGACTCCCATTTCCCCTTCTGTACAAGGGTCTGAACTTATTCTTCCCTTAACAGAGATGGGCATCTCCATCCCCCTTTTTGGCTTGGTCCCCAACTGTTTCTGGCCACTGCAGGGAAGAGTTTGTGAGTCAGCCGGGGGTGGGGGCGGGGCCCTGACTCACACATTCTCAATGTCTGGGCGGGTCTAGCCCTGACTCGCTTTCCAGGGAAGACTGAAAAGGACCTGGGCATCTGTCCCTTTGGGCCCTTCTCCCCAGACAGCACCTCTCCCCTTCCCCTCCACCAATGAAGCTACTTGCTTTTTATTGCCCACCAATCTTTATTTTGCTTTCACAAAGGCCCCCTTCCCTAAGATGTTTCCCCCCCCACCCTTCTCCTGTGGTTCTATTTTCGCCACCATCCCTTAAATGTATGTGTATGTAACACACCTATTTCTAACCCGAAGGTGCTATTCTCTAGTTCTGTATACAATATATGGGTGTCTAGACACTCTTTGGTCTTTGAGTCTTGTTTTCCAGAGAAGGCCAGATTCTGCCCATCTGGATCCAACTCATGGAGTTGAAGTTGGGGGCACTGAGAGAGGCTTGTGTTCCTGAGGGACAGGGCAGTCATTTGAGGTTCAGAGCTCCATTGCCTCCCCACTATGGGGGTTGTGGTTTTGGTATACCTGGGTGCCTCCCAGTCTCAGCAGCCGAAGAATTTCTGGGATTTGGTTTCCTGGATATTGCCAGAGGAGCAGCTCTGAATGGGGATTCCTAAAAGCAAAAATTGTAGTCAGGGGGACTCAGTCCTATTACAAATCTTGGTACTTTCCCACTTTCCCTTCTCCGACACTTACAGGGCCAGAAGAAGGCTGGGGCAGAGTACCCCCAGATCCTCAGTTGAGTGAAAAGAGTCTTCCAAAGGCCTTGAGGGAAGAAAAGAGATAAGAGCTTGTTCAAAATTGCTGGCTAAATGTAGTAGTGACACTGAAAAGATGAAATTGGTCCTAGGCAGTAGCTGGAGCTAAGTAAGGCAGCTCTTGATTTGGGGAGGAATCCCAGGAATCTCAGACATGAAACTATAGCCCAAATCCAGTGTGAATGACCTTGTGGTAGAAATGGAGGGGGCATTCAAAAATGAATACTATCTTCATTCTAGTAAGGGAGATAAAATAGCTACAACTAAACAAGAGAGAATTTGGTAAGTGTATACGTGGGAGAAGGCAAAAGGAAATTGATTCTGGCTGGGGATGTGAGGGTTCACAGGGACCTAGAATGATGGATAGGGCTTGGACAAAGACAACATAGAGGAAAGAAATGTGGAGGGTTTGAACAGAATGAGGAGTAACATGAAATAAGAAAGGTAAGAAGGCCCTACCTAATGAGTTTTGATCAGGTAAGGAATATAAATTTTTATTTTGTGTTAATGCGAAGTCAGTGAATGTTCTGAAATTCAAAGAGTCATTACCTGATCACAGGTGGGGCTGGAGTGCCCATGGAGAAAGCTGCTGATGGGCAGTAGGGGTGATCACTGTCCAGACTGAGGTGAGAAAAATGGGAGACCATGTTCTCCTCAGACAGGAAATGCTTCTGAAGAGAGCTGCTGGAAAAAGAGACCAGGGAAATGGACTGGGAAAGAAGGCTTTTGGGAAGAAACTTTTGATTCCTATAAATATATAATATATATATATATATATATATATATATATATATACACACATAATATAAATATACATAAAAACAACTAGGTTCTTTGACTTCAAATCTTGTACCTTTCCTCTTAGACCTGGGGGGGGGTTAAGGGAAAGGGGGAGTATTACAAGCTAGAAGGGGGGAATGGGGAAGGAAGAACCTAGGGAGGATTTGGGCTTAGGGCAAGATATTGGGTCCTAAGAAGAAAAATTCTGGTGAATGGGAGGGTAGGGAGAACTCCTTCCCTTTCCCTAAACTCACTGATGCTCCTCCAGCAACTGATTGGTGCTCTGGGGTTGAATTCCTTGGGGAAGGGAGCTGTGAAAGAGACAAAGTTAAAAGCCTAAATACTTTTTTCTCCTTCCCTGGAAGCAACCTATTAGAGTTCCTGGGCCCAAGACCATGGTCCTTTAATACAGGTAGACTTCAGACCTGGCTCTCTCATGCAGGCCACCCCCCTCCTCTTTATTAGCTCCATTCATATAACTCAAGGCTTCCTATCCGTCTGGTCTGAACCACATAATCCAGGTACCCTGGCTCCTGCCTTCCAACTTGATGCCCTTTGGCCGGGGCATGCTAGTATGAAAGCCCATCCCATGTTCTGCACCATGGATGCTGATAACCTATCCTCAGCTGCACATCTAACCCAAGCCCCTCCAACCCCAGTGTCATAAATGTGTGTGCGCACATGCCATAAACCCAGGCATCCAACTCCTAGTTCTAACTACAGCACCGGTCCTTCACCCTCAGATTTAATCCTGTAACCCGGGCTCTCCTTCCAGGCTCTCCAACATGGAGGTGACAAGTGAGGGAGGCCTGAGCCAGGCTAAAGTGTAATCGGAATATTTAACAATGAAAGTGCAATTAAAAAGTTATTAAATGAAAACTGCCCCATCTGAGTCGGGCACCAGCCAGACGTCTGGGTTAATTATGGAACGGAGATTCTGATGTCCGGCCTCCACTTAAACCGTCCTAGACAGTAACTCCAGCAAGGGGGCCGGGCTCCCAGTCCTCCCTGGTGCCCTGTAGCCAGGACTACATTATCTCCCGTACACTGGCCGTCCAGTGCTACACTGTAGCCTTGGTGTCCGCTTCTGACTTTCAGTCCTTGGTTTGTAACTGACACCTTGGCTCCTGCTCATGGGCTCTGCGGCCAGGACGCCAAGCACTCTGGACCACCGCCGCCCATCCTGGGCTCCTGTCTGCTGGAGAGCAGTACACACTGCAGCGGCCCTGGTCCCCCGTTTACAGCTGTAACCCTGATTTCTAGGCCCCTGACCCCCACATCGGCACCCCATAACCCAGACATCCGGGCATCCCAGGCCCCGCCTGTCCCCCGCCCCCAGGGCCACACACCAGGCGTCCAGGGTCCTGTCTGGCCCCTGCGCTTCCCTGGGATCTTTCCGGGCCCCCGTTGGGCGGCCCAGCTCCATGGGCGGCTGAAGGATCATGAAGTTCCGGGGACCTGCGGGTAAGAAAGGTTCAGGTCCCGCTGCCCAGACACGGAGGCGGGGGGAGCCTCCAAAATCCCGCGGCTCGGCCACGAGCGGTGGTGTGTGCGGCTCGGTGGGGCGGAGACACAATACCAGAAGGCGGGCCCCACGGGATGCAGGGAGTTAGCCGGTCACTACTACGCAGGCGCATAGTGCCGCTAGGCCCAGGCGCGCGCGGCGCGGAAGCTTCGCGCAAGCGCAGGGAGCGGCGTGCGTCGGCACGGTGGGTTCGAGCCCGGCAGGCGAGAGAGGCTAGCTGTCAGCTCGCGCAGCGAGGAGTTGGGCTTGGGGCGTTGTGGGACTTGCTGCGGGCCTCAGGAGCACTCACCACAGCCGGCCCGGTGCTCGTGGGGTCTCACGGAAGCCGGGGGTTTCTTGCATACCCGTCGTAGGGGGAGGGGGAGGTGTGAGGGCGGAGCTGTGCCTCGCGCCTCTGGATCATACGTCATTAGTCGGCGCCGAAGACCCTTCCTTCTGGGAGCTGTAGTCCCATCCCGAGGGGTGGGGCGCCATTCTCTCTGCACGTCATCCCGTGGGAGGGACGTCGCGGGCTTGGTGGGGTGTGGGCCGGCGTCTAGGTCGAGGAAACTGGCCAGACAAAAATGGCAGCCAGAGGGAAGGAGATTAGATGTCAGGAAAAACTTCCTGACTCGGAGGGATTTGAGTTGTGGTGTAAATCAAAAAATGTGCACCCCCAAGAACACCGCTTCCTGCGTCGCCCTGCTCTCGGGAGGGGGGTCGGGGTCGGGTCGAGCTGCTGTCTGGGGGGGGCGCGCAGGAGTTTTTCGGGGTCCAGGCGTAGGGTCAGGAAAGGCTCCGCCCTGCGAGTGTTGGTGGTGGCCCCGAGTGGCGGGGGCTGTGGGTGACGCGCGTGTGTTCCTCCCCAGATGGAGGTACAGCGCGCTCTGGAGCGGCTGCACATGACCATCTTCTCCCAGAGTGTTTCCCCCTGTGGCAAGTTCTTAGCAGCAGGGAACAACTACGGGCAGATCGCCATCTTCAGGTAGGGGAAGACTGGCAGCCGGGCCTTCCCCCTCCTCCCCCTCCCTTTCTAGAATTGAGTGGGTGGTCTATGGCTCACTCATCCCTGACTTAACAGACCGTTCCTGGGGGTGGGAAGGCCTTCCTTTCTAAAACTTGGATGCTCCTCGATTCACTAATAACTTCTCTTCCCCTTCAGTTTATCAGCTGCTTTGAGCTCAGAAGCCAAAGAGGAAAGTAAGAAGCCAGTGGTGACCTTTGTAGGTGGGTGAGGCCATCGGACATTTTGGATTTGGGAGGAGTCAGGGAGACGTGGGGAAGGGGGCGGGTAGAGTACCGGAATCAAAGTTGGGGGTCCCCCTGCTTGGGACGGATTTATCCAACTGTGCGCCTTTTCTTTTAGCCCATGATGGGCCTGTGTACAGCCTGGTCTCCACAGACCGCCATCTGCTCAGTGCTGGGGATGGTGAAGTGAAGGCCTGGCTTTGGGGGGAGATCATAAAGAAGGTAAGGTGGGGACTGAATTCGGAGGAAGAAATGCCCCTCAGAAAGGCTGAGGAGCAAGATGCACCAGGGTGGGTCTCTGGAAATTTCTTGTGTGTTCTTTTTCCTAAAGGGCTGTAAGGAAGTGTGGAGCAGACATCCCCCTTACAGGTGAGCAGGCTTATTGGGTTGGGACCCTGCTAGTACCTTTTCCTCCTCTCAGACTGACCCCATTTGCTCTTCTAAATAGGAGCAGCCTGGAAGTTCCAGAAATCAATGCTTTGCTGCTTAACCCCAAGGTATGTTTCTCCTTCGTCTGCTTTCAATCTAGCCCAGTCAGAGTTCTTTTCTCCTACGTGGGTTCTTTTATCCCAACCTGGCACCTGTCCTGATTCCCTCCACTTCCCTGTACTCTTCTGATTTCTTCTTTGCTTCCATTTCCCCACAGGAGAATTCCCTCCTCTTGGCAGGGGGTGATTGTCAACTTCATACTATGGACCTGGAAACGGGAACGTTCACAGTAAGTTGGTGCTGGGGTGACTAGTCAAACAAGGAGAAGGGACAAAGTTATAGACAAGGCAGACCTCCCTTGCCTTCCCTGCCTGGGCAAACGCCCAGGAAACTAACTCCAGCCTCTTCTAATGATGCTCTTTTTACTACTTTTCTCTTCTATCCCCCCTGTTTGCCAGACAATTTGTCCCATATGCTGCTGCCCTCTGAGGAATTCCTGGTCTTCAAGGTGGAAGGAGGCAGCCTTTAGGGATTCTAGCTGACTGGTCCTTTCCATTACTATCTTCCCCTAGCGTGCACTTCGAGGTCACACTGATTACATTCATTGTCTGGCTCTTCGGGAAAGGAGTCCTGAAGTGTTATCTGGGAGTGAGGATGGCAGTGTTCGCCTTTGGGGTAAGGGAGCAGTTGCCTGGAGGGTTGTGACTGGAGATAGAAAAATTTGGCAGGGAGGGATATGGAGCAGGAGAGGACCAGGGTCTAGAGAAACAAGAAGTGTAATAAAACAGTGAGATATATCTTGAGGTTTTCACTGTGTCTCTTCTCAGATCTTCGTACAGGTGAGGAGGTCCAGACCATTGAAGTTTACAAACATGAGGTGAGGGTTTCACTGTTCTGTTCGGCCCCTCTCCCTTTCCTTAACCAGTTTGGATTAACTAGATTAGCTAGGTGAGGAAGGAGCTAGGATGCCTGAGCCAGGAAGTTTAAATGTGGCCTCAAACACTTACTAGCTGAATAACTCTGGACAAGTTACCTAAGCTTTGTTTCCCTCAATATCTTCAATTAAGAAATGGAGATAATAGTATCTGTCTCCCAGAGTTGTTACAAGGATCAAATGAGATATTGTTTGCAAATTGATGAGTACACTGCCTGGTAGTAGTAGGTGCTTATAAATGCTTATTCTCTCCTTTTCTCTTCTACCTCCCTTTCCAGGAGTGTGCTCGACCCCAGAATGGGAAGTGGATTGGATGTTTAGCAACTGACTCAGATTGGATGGTGAGTATCTGAGGCTCTGGGGAAAAGAGTTAAGTTTTCTGCAGGGTGGGAAGTAAGCAAATGATTAATTAGAGTTGGATGATGGTGAAAACAATTCTTACCAGGTATGTGGAGGGGGCCCGGCTCTTACTCTTTGGCACCTTCGATCTGCCACACCCACAACAGTGTTTCCACTTAGAGCCCCACAGAAACATGTAACCTTCTATCAAGATCTGGTGAGCTTTCTCCCTTTATTCTTTCCCAGGTAGCACTTGATTCCTTTGTCTTCAGATTTTTATCTGTTAAACTTGGACTTCCCCTCATTTCTTTTCCCTAGATCCTCTCAGCAGGGCAAGGACCTTGTGTGAACCAGTGGCAGCTGAGTGGGGAGCTGAAGGCACAAGTACCTGGCTCCTCTCCCAGTCTGCTTAATTTAAGCCTTAATCAGCAGCCTGCTGCACCAGAGTGTAAGGTAAGATCCCTTTGGTCATAAGGGAAGGGGGATCTGGGAGACTGGGAACACTTCATATTTCTAGTTCTCACTATCTGCCTTCTTCTTCCCAGGTTCTGACAGCTGCAGGAAATAGCTGTAGAGTTGATGTCTTCACTAACCTTGGATACCGAGCTTTTTCCTTATCCTTCTCCTGACCCTTCTCTCCAATCTTCCCTTCCCCATTTGTTAGGATCTACTTTGTTAATAATAATTAAAAAAAAAAAAAAAGGAAGCCACTTAGTCCAGTTTGGTGAAATTTCTGTCCACTTAATCTCTTAGAAAGTAAAACCCAAGATTTCAAATTCATTTATATATTACTCTGTTAGACCTTGTTACATAAATACCCTATATGGATTCCCCTCTTCCCCAGCCCCTGGCTAGGGGAAATTTATTATGATTTAGAAAAGATAAGCTTGCAAATATGCAAAATAGACACTTCTGATAGCTCTTGTGGAGGGAGAAAAGTTTGGCCTCCCAAGCCGGCTTGATTTGGAAGCCTTCTCTGCCCTTATTTCTATTGTGCTCCAAGAAGTGGAGTCTTATCTTCTGCTATCCCATATCCCCATGTCATTGGCCCCCTTAATCCTTAGCATCCTGAGCCCTTTTTAGAAAAACCTCCAGACCACCATTCCCATCCACAGCCCAAGCACCCCCTCAGGTCCTTCTGAAAAGGTTGGTGAAGAAGCTACCAGCCCCTGTCCCTCTTCCCAAGGAGAATTTTGTGGCATCGTGGGGGAGTGCTGCTGGCTGGGAATTAAGCTCCTTTAGTCGTTGAGAATGAAGCTGCTGTCCAATCACTACCTGCATGTCATCCTGAATGAAGAAGAAAAGAGATCAGGTGGGGAAGGACTATCAGCTGTGCCATCACCCCTGGCCCTTATCAGGTTTTGTCCCTCTTACCTGCCAGGCCTCTAATTCCTGAGACAACGCCACCTTCTGGTGGATGGTTCTGAGCAGTTCCCGAGAAAGAGAGTCCCGTTCCAGGGAGATCCTGGTCAGTTCAAGGGACAGGGCCAAAGACCTAGGTGGAAAATACATGGGGAATTGCACAGAACTCTCCCCATTTGGTTTGTATAAAAGCAAGAGACAGGAAAAAGTGGCAGCTATGGAAAGAAAATGAAGGTTTGGGGAACGAAATTATATAGCCAGTTTATTGACTTCTAGAACTAAAACTTAGGGTTTCTGACTGAGTTTGGAGCTTTTCCAATACACCAAGATGTCATGAGAATAGGGATATAGAGATAGATGGACTTACTTGTTCACCGCTTCATCCCGGTCAGACAGGGCCTTACTCAGTGTTGACTCGGGGTCTTTCTCTTCCCTCAGTTCCTTTTGTCTCTTCAGTTCTTCTCGGAGAGACTGCAACTCTTCTACTTGCAAAGATAACTGGGACGGGGGTCAGGAGAGACACTTAGTGTGCTATAACCATTGCTGTTCTGTAGTAAGATCCAGGTAGTTCTCATTCTGATCACCACAGATTGCTCCTCTTACCTCCTCATATTCCCCAGCATTCATATTCCTCAGTTTAATTTCTGCTCACCTCATTTTGTAGCCGTTCTATTTCCATCTCCTTCTCTTCCACCATTTCTCTAGAACTCATGGAAGCCCGCTTCTTAGGGGGCTCCAAGCCCTCTTCAGGAGGAGTCTGGGGTTTTGATGAATCATGAAGGACATTGGGGTTGTGGATGTCCTGAGAACCAAGAGGAAAGAACAGTCCTGGGCCTAAGAATGGCAGCTAGTTCAGTTTCTGAGTCTATGATTTTTCCTTTGGGGTTGGTTGATTTTTCCATTAGTTTATTTATTAGAACCTCCAGTAAGAAAAAGAAAGTTAGTTTTCTTTATCAAGGTAAGGCTCTTGACTTAAATTTAGATTTGAATTATAGCTCAAAATCTTGATGGAACCAAATCTAGTAGCTTGCCCCTACTCAAAGAGACAACTGATTCTAAGGAGAAATATAAGCATTAGCTAAATAGGAGCAGCTAGGTGGAGTACCTAGGACAGCTAAATGGTTCAGTGGATCGTGCATCAGACCTGGAGTCAGATTCATCTTACTAAATTGAAATCTGGCCTCAGAAAGGGACCTATATGTGCAAGAATGTTTGTGGCAGCCCTCTTTGTAGTGACCAGAAATTGGAAACTGAGTGTGTGCTCATCAGTTGTAGAATGGCTGAATAAATTATGGTAGATGAATGTTATGGAATATTATTGTTCTGTAAGAAATGATCAGCAGAATGATTTCAGAAAGGCCTGGAGAGATTTACATCAACTGATGCTGAGTGAAATGAGCAGGACCAGGAGATCATTATATATTTCAACAACAATACTATGATGATCAGTTCTGATGGATGTGGCCATCTCCAACAATGAGATGAACCAAATCACCTCCAATAGAGCAGTAATGAACTGAACCAGCTACACCCAGTGAAAGAACTCTGGGAGATGACTATGAACCACTACATAGAATTCCTAATACCCCTATTTTTGTCCACCTGCATTTTTGATTTCCTTCACAGGCTAATTGTACACTACTTCAAAGTCCGATTCTTTTTGTACAACAAAACAACTGTATGGACATGTATACATATATTGTGTTTGGCTTATACTTTAACATATTTAACATGTATTGGTCAACCTGCCATCTGGGAGAAGGGTGGGGGAAGGAAGGGAAAAGTTGGAACAAAAGGTTTTACAGTTGTTAGTGCTGAAAAAATACCCATGCATATGTCTTGTAAATAAAAAGAAAAAAAGAATTATCTTTTAAAAAAAAAAAAAAGAAAGAAATCTGGCCTCAGACATTAACCATGTGACCCTAGACATGTCACTTCACCCTTTTTTGCCTCAGTTTCCTCATCTATAAAATGAGCTGAAGAAGGAAATGGCAAACCAGTATCTTTGTAAAGAAAACCTCCAAAGGGGAAATGAAGAGTAGATATAACTGAAATGACTATACAACAATGAAAATAGTCTGCAGTTTCAGAAGGGTAGGCATAAAATGAGAACCCAAAGTACCTAATTCAGTAAGATCCTACCCAAAACCAGTTTAGTGGTACTAATTTCTGTTGAGTATTGTCCTATCTCATGGTCTGAGGAATTGTTATAAAGGGCAACTCCTGATCAGAACTTACCTGGGGTGGTATTGGAAGTTGAGAGTCTCCTTCCTCATCTAGGCTGTGAGCAATCTCAGATTGCAAGGAGGCTCCAGAGACTTCTGAATCCTGCAGCCGGGATTCCTCCTCCAGCTCAGAGACTTGTTGCTGGAGACGTCTGAGGGACACAAGTGCTTCCCTGGCCTCGGAGCGGGCCAGTTCTAGCTGATGACAGAGCAAAGCAACCAAGTCTTAATTGTATTGATCTTTCTCAAATCTAGCATGGGGTTCAACCTGCTCCTTTTACTCTTGTCTAATTGATTTACTGGTTCACTCATTCTAGCAGCTTTTTCAAACTACTTCCTCCCACTCTTTGAGGAAGGCCTTTCTTCCCAGCTAAGAATATTACTTTGTGGTTCACTAAAATTGTTCATTTTTCACTTTGGTATCAAAGTGATCTTTCCAAAGCTTAGGCTTTGCCTTTGCAGGCCATGATATATTTTGTCACTAATGAACTCCAGTGACTTCCTATCAAATTTAAATTCTCTATTTGGTTTTTGAAACCTTTCATCCCATTTGCATTCAGAGAGAGGACTATGGGTACTGAATATAAACCACAACATGGTACTTTCACTTTTTGTTGTTTGCATTTTGTTTTCTTTCCCTTTTTTTTTTCTTTTTGATCTGATTTTTCTTGTGCATCATGATAGTTGTGGAAATATATATAGAAGAATTGCACATGTTTAATATATATTGGATTACTTGCTATCTAGGGGAGGCAGTGGGGGGAAAGGAAGGGAGGAAAAAATTTGGAACACAAAGTTTTGCAATGGTGAATGTTGAAAATTATGCATATGTCTTGAAAATAAAAAGTCTTAATAAACCTTTCTGGTATTCTTATCCTTCATTACACTTCCTGTGCTCTCTGATCTGGTGACCTTGACTTCCTTGTTGTTCACAGCACATGCCATGTATTTTCACTGGATGTTCTCCATACCTGGATTTTGCTTTCCTGACTTTAAGTCTCAGCTAAAATCTCCCTTTCTATTAAAAGCCTTTCCCAACACCTCTTAACACTAGTACCTTTCCTTGGTTATCTCTACTCTATCAGGTGTATCTCTCGTTTGTACATAGTTATTTGCATATGGTTTCCCCCCACTTGGCTATTGCCTCCTTGGGGGCAGACCCTGTTTTTGCCTTTGCAACCCCAGAATGTAACCGAATACTTGGCATAGAGCAGGTACTGAATTAGCCCTCCATGACCACATATGATAGGTTGTTGAATGATCAAACGGATGCATGAAGCCCTTCCCATCGTTTCTTGTGGTTGTGCCCAGGAATGGCACCGCGAGTCCGGGGTTGGCACCAGAAGCACTGCCCAGGAAATGGGGTGGTCGCAGGGTCCTGGGCCCCTGTGTGCTGACCCTGAGACGCCCTGGGACTGCTCTGTCTCAGATTCCTGTTTTACCAAGACCTGCTTCCCTTGGAGGAGGGTGGGGGTGCAGGAAGGAGCAGGGCATGTGGAGTTAAACCTGGTTCTTTGACTGGGTATTTCTGGGGAAAATGGCCCCAGTTTCCTTCCATTGCCCTAGGCCTTGTCTTATTAGCAGCCGGCAGCCAGAGTGGGGAGGGCACTCCTCTCACCCCCCCATGATCCCTCCATGCCAGCTCTGACTCCTCACCTCTAGGCTGTGCTCCCTTCTCTCCCTTCTCAGCAGCAGCAGCTCTTCGTGCAGGGCTTGCACTCGGCCCTGGCTCTGGTCCGCTTCCTCCTGCAGGCTCTTGATCTGCCCTTCCAGGTCCTGCCTCCGGCTCTGGAGCATCTGGTTCTGGAGAGGAGCCAGAGAGCTGGGGTGGATTTGGAGGGACGTCAGGGCTCCCTCTCCCCTGGCTCCAGAATCGGGCCTGGGCCCTTACCTCTCCCTGAAGGCTTTCTAGTCGGGCCCTCATCTCAGTTCCCAACAGCTGCTGGGTCTGGTAGTCTCCCCGAAGCATGCTCAGTTCCTTTTGGAGTTCTTGTTCTGTCTGGGAGGCCTGACATTGTATGGTTAGGAATGGAAGATGGAGAGAGAGAGGAGATGAACTCATTCAGCGCCTCATGCTTTCCCAGAGCCCTACCACCCAGCCTCTTCCCCCCTTCAGGGGTGCCCCCAGCATCTGCCCCCCCAGAATGATAGCTCTGGTTCTTGTCCCCCCCAGGATCCAAATGTCCAGCCCGCTAGCCCTGCCCGACTGACCTGGGCCAGCTGCTCACTGAGCCTGAGGTTCTGCTCGCTGAGCTCACTCAGGGCTTGGGCTCGTTGGCGCCCACTATTCTGCTGCTCTGAGCGCCGCTCCCCAAGTTCTGCTCGAAGCGTGGCCACGTCCACCTCCAGCTCCCCTGCCCGAGCCTCCCACTCCGCTCCGCGGGCCGCCAGCCCCTGTCGGAGCTCATGGTTCTGCTGCTGCAGCCGCTGAGACAACAGAGCAGACAGAGAAAGATGAAGTGGGGAGCAGAGAGACAGAGCATCCTGGAGCTTTAGAGGGGCCGGGGAGGGGGAGGACGCCTGGGGAGGTTCACCTGCTGCTTGGGCCTCTTGCTTTTGGTGCGCAGCCTCCTCCGGCGCCGTCTCAGTTCCCCTGAGTTGATACCCCTGCCCATTGCACTCTACCCCTGTCCTTCTCTCCTTCTAGTCTCCCTTGGTCTTGGGTTCCCCTCTCCCAGATTCTTCGCTCCCTCTAATTACTCCTTTGCCCCCGCCCCACCCTATACCCCACGCCTCAGTCTCTCCTCCAAACCTGTCTGACTGGTGGGGGGACGCTCTCTGCCCCACCCAGACTCCTGTAGCTGACCTGGGAAAAGAAGGGAACCTGTGTGCCCCGTGCTGTGAGATTGGGGGGAGGGGAGGCGGGGCCCGCGCCCTTCTGCCCGGACTCCCCAACAGTCAGATCCGCTTCAAGGTTATGAGTCATGAACCATCAAAAGTGGACAGGGCCTTGGAGACCAAGACCAACTCCCCGCTTTACGGTGGGGGAAACTGAGGCTTAGCCAGGAGGTGACTCACCCGCAGTAAAGCAAGTTAGGAGCAAAGTGGAGGTGGAACTAGACCCTTACCCCTCCCGGACTCCACAGCGGCTGGTAAATCTTGTTTCTTTCTTTTATGTGTATGTATATACACATCTACATCTACATCTATATCTGTATGTATAAATACACACATATATTATATATATTAAATATATAGTATTAATAATTATATATGTATACATCCATATCCACATATATATATATATACATGTGTATACTTACATATACTTTAAAAAGTTAAAAAGTTGCTTTACCATATATTTCCTTCAATTATATGTTAAAACAACTTTTTAACATTTTTTTTTTAAATTTTGAGTTCCAAATTCTTTCTAACCCTTCTTCCTCTCTTTGAGACTCCAAGAATTCTTGTTTCTTGAAAAATATTGACCTCCCCTTCAGCCCTTAAGTTAGAGACCAGCAAAGGGTTAGCTCAAAATCTAGTCTGACCAAATAAATTCTGTGCGGGTAGAGCTCAGGTTTGAGATAGAAGCGATCCCTTCCTACGGGGTTCATATTATCCAGAATCTTAGCATCAGAAGCAAGAGTGTACTGGTAAATGTTTCACAACATGCAATCGGGGAGGAAATATGTATGCACAACACACTTTTCAGCTTAATCTGCATTATTGACATTTTTTTTCCATCACTCAAATCTAGACCATACACTAAGCCCTGATTTACAGCATTTGCCAATAAACAAGATATAAATGCTCACAGTGAAATTTTAATAATCAAGTCCTCTGCGTCCCCAGGCCAGTCACTCCTGTTTAGAAGACCAGGGCCATAAGGCCCTGTCTTGCGTCCCTACAGATGGAGACATTGAGAGCTGAAGAAGGAAAACGGCTTGCTCAGGGTCACATAGGCAGCTAGGAGCAGAGCTGGTTGTTAGAACCTGGGTTTTCTGACCCTCGGTTCCACGTTCTATTACACCATTCTGTTTCTGGAGGGAGGAGGGGCAGGGGCAGTCATGAATAAGCATTTCTATTTATGAAATGACTCTTATGGGTCAGGCACTAAGTTAAGTGCTAGGGATAAAAGGAAAGGTCAAAGACTGTCCCAGTCCTCAAGGTGCTCACAACCTAAGGGGGGAGACAACATGTAAACAATCACCGGCAAACAAGCAATATGCAAGGAAACAGAACTCCTTAAAAGGGGTTGGGAAAAATTCCTGTAGAAGGTAAGATTTTTAACTAGGACTTGAAGGAAGATGAGGAGGGAGAGCGTTCCAGACAGCCAGTCAAGAGGTGGAAAAGGATATGTGTGTCTGTGGAGGGGTGAGAGCCTTACTGGTCTGATCCCATATACTGGGAAGTTCAGACTTAGGGAATCCTGGGCTTCCTAGCAGGAAGCCATCTTAGAAATCACCCAGTCCAGTCATTTTCCAGGTGAGTGGCTGGATCTTCAATGAAGGTGACTTGACCAGGGTCACCTGTGGCAGGGGCCAGCCTAGGTGCCAAGTCATCCGCTTCCTAGCTAAGCATCCCCACCTCCCCGACGGGCTCCCTGGACACCAAGCGGACTTACCTCCTCCCGTTCAGCGTGTTGGGCTTTGAGAAGCTCCAGGCTCCGGCTCAGCTCCTCATTCCGCTCCAAAAGCATCTTGCCTAGCTCGGCTGCCAGTAGTAAGTCCTTTTCCTTTCGCTGAAGCAGCACAGCCAGGTCCTCGGGCTCATCCTCTTGCTTCTCATCCCCAGGCCCCGGTCCCCCCAGGAAGGAATCATGCCTCTCCAGCACAAAGGGGAAGAAGCCATCATCCCCACTTGGGGAGGTGCTTCCTGAGAGCAGCCCTGAAGGGAACTGGGGACTACTGGGGGAGTTCATGCTTCCCCAAGCATCTACAAGGAGGAAGGGAGAGGCTAGCTAGAGAAAGAGGCCATTGGAAGCTTCCCAGCCCCTAGCCCACTACCTCAGAACCTAGCTATCCTGATCCCTACTTACGGACAATCTGATCCCTATTTCACCCACCCATAGCAATGTCTAGCTCAACTCTAGAACCAGTATCTTAGTCCCAATTTTCAACTCTTTCCTCTCCTTGGTCCCGGGTATCCTTTTCCCCAGTTCTCTTCCCATTGAAGCATTCTGACTCATTAGCTCCCAACCCACCTGTTTTCTGACTCCTAGTATCCCTTCTCTCACTCCTTTCTCTGAACCCTCAAGTTATCACAAGGCTAAACCACCTTCCGCAGAATAGAAACTTTCCATCCCGACTTCCTTTCATTCTTTTTTTTTTCTTCCTTTCTTTCTAACCCTGAAGTCAAAGAATCTTCATACTATAAAAGGTTAATGATATGTATGTTTTCCTAGTTCCCGTTACTGACCCAAAGGTTAACTGAGACATGAAGGGAACCAAATAACATCTTTCACTGTCAAAGCTTCCTAGAGCCCAAGCGTTAGGTCTTCAATCCCAATTTTAAGGACCAAACCATACAATCCCTTCTTTCTTCTTCGGATTTAAATGTCCTCATTGCTCTAGCCCTACTGGAAGAAACAATCGCTAGCCCTTTCTTCCCTCTCAGGGTCTACATATCTTGATCCCTCCAGTCCTGCTTTATCCAAAAACTCAAGTGCTCTTCCCCTCCTCCTCCCCTCTCCCTTTCCCCAAGAACCAAGCATTCTCTTCCCAAGCCCTCTCCTAGGATCCAGGTATTCCAGCCCCGACCTTGGGCTGCTTTCCCATTCCAACACTGTCTTCACCCCTTGTCTTACTTCTCTCTTCTGTCTCCCAGAATCTAGGCATCTGGACTCCTAGCCCTGTTTCCACCCTTTACTCAGCACCTAAGCAGGCTAACTGGTTGTGTTAGGCTATGGCTCTTGGTTTCTGTTTACTTCCTGGGCCCCGCCTCTGGGGACCATACCTCGAACCTGTTCCTGGCTTCCAGTTCCCAGATCCTGCCTCCCCCACCCTTCACCTTCTTTATTCTTTAAGTCCTTGTTCCTGTTTCCCTTTGGTAAGAAGTAGAGGGGAGAGGGAGGACTAGTCCCATCTATGACACCCCCTCCATCCCTCCTAAGGAATCCCTCTTTTCCTCTCTCCCTTAATCGAACCCATCAGCCTAGTTTCTTCTAATTTTCCCTTCTCACAGACCTAAGAACTATCAATTCTATTTCCAAAGTGCTCACCCTGCCCCAGAGCTTTCCCATTCCAGGGACTATGGTCGTATTCCCTGCCCCTTCTACCACTGATTAGGTTCTTATGAAGCATCCCTTCCAGTAGTCCCCCTTCCTTCTCCAAACAAGGATGTCTAGGTCCTCAGGATCAATCTTTCCCCCTGAATCCAAGACTCCAATCCCCTCGCTCTTTTCTTCTCCTTTCCCAGACCTTGAAATCTCAGCTGTCAGGCTTAGATAGGCTCCCTCCCTGAAACCAGGTCCTTTTAGCCTCTCTCTTCCAGAGCTAATTCTCTTCCAGAAACACAGGTGTGTTTCCTTAGCTTCAGCTTCCTACTACAGACATGGCCTATTCAATCAATTCCAGAGCCCCATCCATAGCCCCACCTGTATTGCTGGGGGGGTGTGAGACCCCCTATTGGACCCAGCTTCCCATTCTCAGGTCTCTCCCAAAGCTCCGTCAACAACTCTTCCGGGGGGTGGGGCCAGGTGAGCCGGAGCACAGGTGAGAGGGGTGGTGGCCTTGGGAGGAGCTGGGTGGCCCTCTTGTGGTTTAGTCCCATGAAGACATCTTCAGATTCAGAATCAGTCCCACAGACTCCAGTGCAGCAGGACAATGCCATGCTCCAGAACTACAGGAGGCTTTGGCAGACAATTCACATTCAGTCATTAATCGCCCTAAGGGCTCAGCCCCCTGAGCAAGCCGGAAGACAGAGAGCTCCATCCCTGCTCTAGGAGAAACCATCCATCTTCTTTCAAATAATTAAATACCAACAGGAATCAATGATTAAATACCAAGTGACAATTAAAATGCTTTCCAAAAAGTGAGTTAGACGCCCACCAATTGGGAATGGTTGAATAAGTTATGATATATGAAAGTAAAGGAATAGTATTGTTCCATAAAAAATGATGGACAAGCTGATTTTAGAAAGATCTGGAAAGATGTACACAAACTCATGCTGACTGAAACAAGTGGAACTAGGAGAAAATACAGTGTAAAAAATTTTACTGTAACAGTAAAATTGTGTGATGATCAACCATGAAAGACTTTATTCTTCTCAGAGGTTCAGTGATCCAAGGCAATTCCAATAAACTTTGGATGAAAATGCTATCTGCATCTAGAGAGAGAACTATGGAGAATGAACATGCATTAATATATGCTATGTGTAACATGTATTGGTCAACCTGCCATCTAGGAGAGGGGGGTGGGGGGAAGAAAGGAAAAATTGGAACAAAAGGCTTGGCAATTGTCAGTGCTGTAAATTTACCCATGCATATATATTGTAAATAAAAAGCTATAATAAAAAAAAAATGCTATGCTAACTTTTTCCTTTTTTTTTTCTTTTGTGGTTCCCCCTTTTGTTCTGATTTTTCTCTTCCAACACGATTCATAAAAAAAGAAATTTTCTGTCTGTATCATCTCAGATAAGTAATTTTTTAAATCATAAAAAAATGCGTTCCAAATACCAGTCTAAATAGTCTTTTCAGAGAATTCCCCAAATTAAACTCTAGCCCTCATCTTTCCCAAGATACAGACTTTATATGTTTTCTATGTAATGAAATGGACGGACATGAGATAGGCAGCTTAGACCAAATTGTGTAATTTAAAGCATCATTTATTAGCCGGCTGGTGAGTGACCCCACTAGACAGGCTAGTAGAGATCAGCCCCGAACCTTTAGCGAGGCACACTTTTAAGCCTGTTTGCCACATCCTAGGACAGCTTTGTGGTTACAAATTTCAAAAATCACTGACACAGTTTCTTGTTTACAATGGGGAAGTGTCTGGATGAGAGTGAACACACAACGGAACCTGTTGACATGTTTTGCAATTTTGTCCTGACTCTGTTAGATACATACTTCTCAGAAAGTCTAGGGTCTCATGAACCAGGGGATGGGGCCCAGTCTGAACATAACACTTCCCTTAATTTAGTGCTTTAAGGGAAAAAGTTTCCTGTCAGTTTAAATAGCCAAGTTCTATTTACTTACAAAGTAGTAAGTTAAAGGTTAAAAAGTTTAAAATCACAAGCAAATTTTCAAATAACCAATTCCCAAATTTCTTAACCATTGTTCTTGAAACTTAACAAAGCTTTTAAATCAGCAAAACAGACTAGGGGCTTCTCTTGGAGAGAAATTTGTTTCATCCTGAACATTTTTCCCTCCCAGAATCCAAACGGAGCCTCTTTAAACTTCCAAACCTGTTTAGTGCATTTCTCTGTCTTCACAGAGAATGCCTAGATATTCTTTTATTTATTTTTTAAATTAATTTTATAATTATAAAATTTTTTTTGACAGTACATATGCATGAGTAATTTTTAAAATAACATTATCCCTTGTATTCATTTTTCCAAATTTTTCCCTCCCTCCCTCCCTCTACTCCCTTCCCTAGATGACAGGCAATCCCATACATTTTACATGTGTTACAGTATAACCTAGATACAATATATGTGTGTAAATCCAATTTTCTTGTTGCACATTAAGTATTAGATTCCGAAGGTGTAAGTAACCTGGATAGATAGAGAGTAGTGCTAACAGTTTACATTCAATTCAAGTAGTTGTTTCTGTCCATCATTGATCAACTGGAAGTGAGTTGGATCTTCTTTATGTTGAAGATATCCACTTCCTCATACAGTATTGTTGTTGAAGTGTACAGCGATCCTCTGATTCTGCTCATTTCACTCAGCACCAGTCCATGTAAGTCTCTCCAAACCTCTCTGCACTCATCCCACTGGTCATTTCCCACAGAGCAACAACACTCCACAACCTCCATAAACCACAATCTACCCAACCATTCTCCAATTGATGGACATCCATTCATCTTCCAGTTTCCAGCCACCATGAAAAGAGCTGCCACTAACACTCTGGCACACACAGGTCCCCTTCCTCTCCCCAGTATCCCTTTGGGATACAAGCCCAGCAGTATCACCGCTGGACCAAAGGGCATGCACAGTTTGATAACTTTTTGGGCATAGTTCCAAATTGCTCTCCAGAATGGCCGGATTCTTTCACACCTCCACCAACAATGCATCAGTGTCCCAGTTTTCCCACATCCCCTCCAACATTCATCATTATCTTTTCCTGTCATCTTAGCCAATCTGACAGGTGTGTAATGATACCTCAGAGTTGTCCCAATTTGCATTTCTCTGATCAGTAGTGATTTGGAACACTCTTTCATATGAGTGGAAATAGTCTCAATTTCATCATCTGAGAATTGTCTGTTCATATCCTTTG
Organism: Sminthopsis crassicaudata; assembly: GCF_048593235.1. NCBI lineage: Eukaryota > Metazoa > Chordata > Mammalia > Dasyuromorphia > Dasyuridae > Sminthopsis > Sminthopsis crassicaudata. Next base: position 397,331,173 of record NC_133617.1, read on the forward strand.
ACCATTTATCAATTGGAGAATGAATGCCTAGATATTCCATTCAAACTTCTTTTCTTTAAATGTTAGCATACTGCTCTTTATATATATATATATATATAATATATTTTTTTTAAACTTTCTAAACTTTCAAATCCCTTTCAATCTGTTTTTATTTCTTCCCTTCTCTCCCTTTTCCTGAGAGAAAGAGATTTTTTTCAAACTTCTTTCCTTGCCTGAGCCACTCTTGAAAGAATTACTACTCTGAATGAATTCCTCTTCAAACAATTCAGCCTGATATTTTTCTAAGCCTGCAACACAGAGGCTGAATTCTTATCTCTTACAAGCTTGCTAATTTTTTTTTAACACAGAACAAAATGCAAAGCAAACAAACATATACACACAGACACACGCAGAGCTCTATTTTCACCTTTTATTTTTAAAAAATTCTGTTGCTTTTGCTTATGAATTAGTGTAACAGATTAAAAATGGGCATTTTTATCTTAAATCTTTAACAGGGCTCTTCAAGCAAACAGACAAACAATCATACAGGACACACAGGGCAAAGACCACAACCAACAGAATGGACAGGCAAATCACACAGAATACCCAGGACACAGACTGCAACCAACAGACCAGGCAGACTAATCACACACATACAGAACACGGAACACATATTACCAGGGAACCAGATTAGACTGGACTATCACACAGCGTCCTGTGGAGGTCAACAAGGGCTTTGATGTTGCATCCAACTTAGCCACTTGTTTCAGGAGTACTCACCAGACCAGACAGATGGCTGCAGGGACCCCTCAGAATCTTATTAACCAGAACTGGCTTTTAGGATGCTCTGTGCCAATTTTGGACCGAATTCAAAATTTGGTCCACACAAAGAAATTTCTGGAAACTGGGGCCAAGGAACATCTCTCAGTGGCCACCCCCTAGGATTCATAACTTCTTTTGCCCTCCAGGGAGAGGGACTGGCGGTCAGACTGAGCCAAAGGCTTATCTCGGTGGAACCTCCAAATGAAATAGACGGACATGAGATAGACAGCTCTGACCAGATTATCCAATTTAAAGTATCATTTATTAGCCGGCCAGCCACTGACACCCCTAGACTGGCTAGTAGAGATCAGCCCCGAACCTTTAGTGAGGCACACTTTTAAGCCCGTTTGCCACATCCTAGGACAGCTTTGTGGTTACAAATTTCAAAAATCACTGACACAGGTTCTTGTTGGAGAAGTGTCTGGATGAGAGTGAGCACACAATGGAACCTGTTGACATGTTTTGCAATGTTGTCCTGACTCTGTTAGACACACACTTCTTGGAAAGTCTAGGGTCTCATGAACCGGGGGATGGGATCCAGTCTGAACATAACACTTCCCTTAATTTAGTTTAAGCAACATTTTCCTATAAGTCTGAGGCCCCTTGACCTAGGGATGAAGGGGCCAGTCTTTTGTCCATTTCAATTGTTATACCTGGAATTTACATCTCAAATTAAATTGCAAGATTGGACTCAACTTAACTCCTGCCACCAAACTTATCCTTTCCCCTGACTCTCCTGTTTCTATCTAATGACATCACCATTCTTTTAGTCATCTAAGCTTGAAACCTTAGGATCATTTTTTTTTTTTTTACTCTTTGTTTTTCACTCCATCCCTTCTCTCTTCTCGCCATCCTTCAGCCTCCAAAAAGATCTCAAATCCCGTCAATGTAGTTGAAAGAGCATAGATTGTGGAGTCAGAGGGCTTGAGTTCAAATCCCACCTCAATGATCTAGGCAAGTCACAAAAATTTTTGTAGTAACCTGTTGAGGATCACAAATAGTGGGGAACCGTGGGTGAAGTATGACCCTCCAGCCCAATAAGGAACCTTGCTGACATATCTGGTTTGGCTTTCCATCTTCCCCTAAGGGCATCTTAGCTTTCCTGAGAAGTCAAAGGGGTATGGCAATCTGTGTTGTGCTTGAAGCAGAGTTATACTGAAGTGGGAAACACCTGTCCATGATAATAAGTTGGTCCATGGTTACAAGGTATATAAAATGGAAAGCTGTCTTGATTAAATGGATTCCTGCTTGAACATCCTCCTGACTCCTGCCTCATCCATCACTCCTCAGCAGATATCAGGGCTCAAGTTGGTCCTAAAATCCTCCCTGGAGTAGAATTAGACATTCAGAACCTGGGCTAATCCTGAAGTCTTCCCCTAGCCCTCTTTGTAGTGGCAAGAACTGGAAACAGAGTGGATGCCCATCAGTTGGAGAATGGCTGAATAAATTGTGGTATATCAATGTTATGGAGTATTATTGTTCTGTAAGAAATGACCAGCAGGATGATTTCAGAGAGACCTGGAGAGACTTACATGAACTGATGCTGAGTGAAATGAGCAGAACCAAGAGATCACTATATACAGCAACAAGAAAATTATGTGATGATCAACTGTGATGGACATGACTCTTTTCAACAACCAGGTGATTCAGACTAGTTCTAATGGTCTTATGATGGAGAGAATCATCTGCATCCAGAGAGAGGACTGTGGGGACTGAGTATGGATCTCACTTTTTGTCGTGGTTGTTTGCTTGGTTTTTGCTTCCTTTTTCCTTTTTTTTTTTTTTTTTCTTTTTGATCTGATTTTTCTTGTGCAGCAGGAAAATTGTGGAAATGCATATAGAAGAATTGCATATGTTTAACATATATTAGATTACCTGTCCTCTAGGGGAGAGGGTGGGGAGAAGGAAGGGAGAAAAAAAAAATTGGAACCAGAACAGGATTTTTCAAGAGTGAATGCTGAAAATTATCCATGCATATATTTCGAAAATAAAAAGTTAAAAAAAAACTTATGGGGGCCTCAATTTCCTTGTTAAAAAGGAAAAGTATCTGTTAAAAAAAAAAAAAAGTGGTTGTACTAGGTGACTCTGGAAGTCCCTTCTAATTCATCTATGATCCTGCCACCATAATGCTTATTCCATCATCTTAAGTTAATTCATCTGTCTCTACTCTTTTCCCTCTCCAATCTTTTTTCTGGTATACTGTGCCAATCATCTTCCTTATGCATAAATTTAGACAGATTATTCCCCTGCTCAAAATACGTCAAGAAATTCCCCATTGCCTGCCAAATAAATTTCAAACTCTTCTCTCCTGGCATTCAGGGTTATTCAGAGTCTAACTTCAATCTCCCTTTCTAGCCTTATTTCAGGCTACCTCTGGGAGCCCAAATCTGCCAAAACTGATGACTCTTCCTTTCCAATCAGAGCACCATCATTCATTTCCTGCTACTTTAAATCTAACTCCACCCCCACCTCCCATTCCCTGCCTGGACGTCCCTCTAGTGTCCTCTTCTCAGCTAGTCCAAATCCTACACACATTCCTGGCCTAGTCCTGATCTTCTCTAGAAAAGCTTTCCTGACACTCACACTGATCTTTTTCTGAACCCCTGTGGCACTTAATGACACACTCTTTCTTTGTCTCTGTCCCTCTCTGAGTTTGTCTCTCTGTGTCTTTGTTTTTCTTTCTCTGTATGTTTTTCTGTGTGTCTCTCTGTCCCTGTCTCTCTTCTCTTTTCCTTTCCCTTTTCCCCCTTCTTTATGTTTTATTTCTCTCTATTTCTTTTTCTCACTTTGTCTCACTGTCTCTGTCTTGCCTTTTATAGTCTCTTGTTTTGGCATCTTAGAATCTTCTCACCATCAGTTCTCTTGATTTCTTCTCGAAATTTTAAAATCAATTTAAACTTGAGGTGTTTTGTGGTTAGGAAATCAGCCAAACAAAAAAGTGACCAAACCACGTATTGCTTGAGTTGTGAGGGGGAAAAGGCACCCCACAATTAAATAATTCGCTTTATCTAGAAGACAGCCTTTTTGTGGGGGATGAGGAAACTTTGGCTCTATCTTAACATAGCTTCTGAGTCAGTGTATAACCACCAAGTCAAAGAATGGTTGGATTAGATGTTATCTAAAGTACTTTTCAGCTGTAATATTTTCAAGGTCCCTTCCGGATCTAACATTCTAGGATTAATTATCCCTAATTAATTTATGGGAACGAGGCAAGATTATTATTGAGGAGTCAATTTAGACTTTTAGAGGGGAAGTGATTTGGCCACAAGCACATTGTAGCAGAGCTAGACTTGAACCCAACTCTTCCAACATTCTGCTCAATGTATTGAACTACCTTAGTAAACAGATTTTGGGAGATTAACAGGAAGAGATCCTCCAGAGCTTTGAAAAATAACAAAATATGCTTAGTTTGTGAGTCCTTGACTCTTTACCTGTGTATGTAATCATTTTCAGTGAAGAAGGCAACCCGAATGTCTGCACTAATCATGATAAATGGAAAGTTATTTGAGTTCTCTTTCTCTATTTTTAAAAAGGATCTGAGTATTTACTTTATTAAGGAGCTGAGTGAGTTCTAATGAGCGGCAAAGTGCAGGCAGCAATTGTAGACAACACTTAGAATTTTGTCAGTAAAAGACAAAAGAGAACGGAAGGATGGCAGCTGAAAGGAGCAGGGCAGTTTCACTCCTTTCAACTTCTTCCCTAACCAACCCCATCCCCATTAGTGGTCGTGGTTTGGCCCTTCCCCCCACCTCTTTCCCAGAAACACTCAGCTTGTCTATATTGATCTGGAATGGCCAACTGGCAGGACGAGCTGGAATCCCACATCTTGAAGAGGGCTTAGGGTTCCTGGAGAGATCTGGGAGTTGGTGGACCAATCCAACACTGGCTGCCTGAGAGAGGAAGATGGCACTAAGGACAGAATCTCTTTCTCTCCTTTCTCTATCTCCCTGTCTCCTTTCTCTCTTCCCCTCCTTTCCTGTGTTCTGCCCTCTCCTCTGAGTTCTTGTAAAGCAGAACTAAGCTCTGGTTTGGGGATTTTCAATAAGAGGATGCAGGAAAGCTGAGGAAGGGAAACTGAGAAGATTCAAGAAATCTGGACCTATCAGGGGTAGGGAGAAGTTGGTGGGAGGGGGAGGGGTATAGCTATCTAGGAGACCCCAGAGAAGAAAAGGTATTGAGGCTTGAGAGATAGCCCAAAAGAAAGGCAGTGCCCCACCCAGAGTCCTTATTGAGGTAGCTCTTAGAAAAACCCTCGGATTTCTCAGTAACAAAAGAACTAGACTTCCTACTAGTTGGGGGATGGGTAGCAGCCAAGTGTCTGGTTAGACTAGTAACTCTGGTCTGACAGTTAGGAAATATGTTTGCAGCCCAGGCAAGGCAGCTGCTGGATTTGTATGATCAGCCTTGGGTGAGATCTTTTCTGATTCTCAGATTCCATCTCTGTAAAAAGGAGGATGATCTCTCTGATCTGCTCACCTGCCTCTAAGGCAGTTATGAGACAAGACACCAGATTGATGGTAGGTAGTAATAGTGTAGGAGAAGTGGGCTCAGACAGTTATCCAAATTGAGGGCAGACTCAATTCTGTTCAGTTTGAAGATCCCAGTGATTAATCCTATGTCTGTCCCTATTTTCTTCTGTAAAAAAGGGTGAGGGGGAGGTGGACACTGACCAGATGGTTTTTAAGAGGCTGTCTGGCTCTCATAACCCCTAAGTGGGGATGCACTTGTGTCTGTGCATATGAGGTCCTGTGGTGGGTGCTGAGAGGCAGCCAGAGCCCAGTAAAACTTGGCCTCTTTCTTAATAAAACTCACAGCCAAGTTGGGGGGAGGAGTTGGTACACATACTTGTGTAACTATGACACACATTCGTAGGGCCTCTCTGTACCTTGAGTAAGGAAAGGGTTGCAAGTAGAGCAATATAGGATGTTCAAATAGGAGAGGTAACCACACATAACAATTACCCTCAGCAGGGGAGAGATACTATCAGAGGCTTGTCAGAGAGAATTTGGATTTATTTGTTTATGGAGTCTGTCTAGGGCAGAAATGGGGGAGATAGATCGCCCCAGTAAGAGAGGACCTAACTCCCCCATCAGCTCAGCCCTAGGTTTCCCTGGCTCTTGTATGCAAATGTCTGTCATATCTGTCACCTTAACTTTATTTTTGTGGTCCCTTCATTGTTTCTTATTGTCTCTGTCCCCTTTCCCTCTCCACTGTGTCTACATGTCTGCTTTTCTCTTGTCTCATTGTCTGTTTCAATTTCAGTTTCTCTAACTCTGCTGTTTCTCCCTCACCCCTTCCTCAATTTCGTCCAACAAATCCAAGAGTCATCTTGACAATGATGATAGAGTACCCTGAGGTCCGACAGAGAGCTAGAATGACTCTGAGATATTTGAAGAGGAAGCGAGTACTTGCGGGTACATGTGACGTTAGGGGCTGGGGGGAATGGCAGCAGTGGGTCCGGTCTTGAAGAAGCAAGGAAAGGATCTCTGTAGCTGGATCTGAGTAGGAAGTGCATCTCTTCCTTTCATTGGTGCCTCACTGCCACTCTCCGTGTCTCATTTGAACCATTTGTATGGAAAGTTCAGACGGACTGCTGCCAGACCACAACCAGAGGAGCAGACACAGAAAATGAAGGGGGAGGAGGGATAAGAGAAGCTCCAAATGTATCCTGGAGAATGAACACTCAGAAGAAGGTACCTTTAAGGGAGCAACATAAGGAAACCAAAGGGGGAAAAGAGATGAATGGTTCTCTTCCACATTTTTCCATATGCTTCACTTTTGGGGGAGGTGAGTATCTAGATGAGGGACACTACTGGTGTTAGGGAGTGCTGCTCCCCTCTTAGGACCAGTGTCCATTTCCCAGGCTCTCTCTGTCTCTACCTCCCCCTTTCAGGGCTTTCCGATTCCGGGTACCTAACATCTTCATACATTATCTCCGGCTAATGGACTCCCCTCCCCCCTCCAAGAGCCTAGGTTTTCCAGCCCCTGATTCCTTTATCTCCTCTCCCTGTTCTCCAAGCAATTACCGGCACCCCAAGGTCCCTTTCAAATCCAAGATTCTGGGACCTAGTCTTCCTGATTCCTTAAGTCTTTCCCCTCCCTCATCTCAGTTGTTCTCCATCTCCTCTCCCCACCTTTCCCGTCCCAGCCCCAAATCCCATAGTTCTCTTACCTAGCCTTGGCCTCCAGCCCTATTTTCTCTCCTGCCTTACCTCTCCCTCCGAGGACTCAGCCTTTCGCCCATTTATTGTCTCCTTCACTCCCAGTCTCTCTTCCCAAATCCCCAATCATCTTCGGGCTCAGCCCCACCTTTGAAGTTCCCAAATCACTGCTTACCGCCGAGCTAGGGAAAGTGGGCCATTTCCCCTTCACTCCACCCCAGTGCGATGCTGTAACCCGCCTTGCCCCGCCCCGCCCCACTCGACACTGCACTGTCAGTCCGCGGACCCCTTAGTGTCCAGGACTTTTCGGACCCCTCAGCCTCGGTCCCTGGATACCCCGAAGACATCAGCAATTTGGTACCTGAGTCAACCTCAGCTGCCCTGCCGAAAAGCCAGAACAGGGGTCGGCTGGGCGGGGTGCTCCCTCTCTGACAACCCCTTTTCTGTTATTTAGGCTGTCCCCCCTCTCCTCCATCACTCTTTCCTTTCCTCTAATTTCAAGAGCCTGGCCTGAGCCAGGGTCATGTGGCTACGAGAGCGTCCTGTCCTTACCCTGCTACTGCTACTGCTGCTACCGTTCCCGGCCCCTGCCCGGACCCTGGAGCCCTCTGCTCAGGATGTCAGCCTGAGCGTGGTGAGTACGGGACAGGACGCCGGGTCCCGGGGCCGGGGAGAGGGAAGCTGGGGCCTGATTCGGCGGGGTCCGGAGTGAGAGCAACGGAAGCTGCGGTCCTTAGACATCTGGGTCTAGGAGATGGCGAGGTGGAGATGCTAGTGCGGGACGCGCAGAGGCAAGCACAGGTGCTTTACGCAGATCGTAGGGAAAAGGGTCGCGGAGGGTGGCGAAGCCCTTAAGTGAACAGAAGTGAGGTAGAAGCAAGGATCTAAAAAGGACAGGGAAGAGCAGGAGTCCGGGACATCTGGGGCAGGGAGGGTGGGAGAAAGAAATTGGGATTCTGGACGTCGGGATCGGGAATAGGGAGAGAGGTGTGGGACTCGCTGTTCAGGAGAGTATTAAAAGTGAGATGAGAAGTAGGATCTCGGGGAGTAGAAAGATAAAAGCTAGGGTCTGGAGGGGAGAAGGAAAGCTGGGGGGGGACATCTCGGTCCAAGAAGGAGAGGGAAGCTGGAGCCCTGAACGCCGGGGTCACAGAAGGGAAAGAGCGAAGTTTGAGGAACCAGTGGAAAGACGTGAACTGGCATTCCCGGAGTCTGGAAGTGTCTGGGGTTGGCACAGTATTCCAGAAGACGAGAGGGACCAGAGAAGATACGGGGACCGCGGTCGGGGAAGCGAGAGTTCGAATCGGCGGATAAGCGTGCGACAAACAGCTCCGGAGGGCACGTCAGGATCCTGGGCGGGGGGCGGGGGGGGGGGAGGGCGCGGGTCTCTGATCCTTGCCTGGAAGGTGAGGCAGCTAGGGGGAATTACCCTAGATTCTATCCTGGGCTGTAGAGCCTGGGGATCGAGAGTCTTGCTCTATCTCTAAGAGGCTCTGGGTTCTCTCCTTTCCCCACCCGACCCCGCCCTTCCCCGTTAACTACTTCTATTTCGTGGTCCAGGACTGGCTCACTCGCTTTGGCTACCTGCCCCCACCCCACCCTGCTCAGGCCCAGCTGCAGAGCCCAGAACAGCTCCGGGACGCAATCAAAGTCATGCAGAGGTTCGCTGGCTTGCAGGAAACCGGCCTCATGGGTAATGAATGGTTATTCTCTTCCTCCCAAACACTCCTTGCCCCGCTCCTTCTCCAGCCAACGGTCACGGGAAGGAAACTAGACTATCCTAGGGGAACGAGAACCCGTGCCAGGCCCGGGGCTAAGCGCTTTAGCAATAACGTCTCATTTAATCCTCACAACAACTCTGTGAGGCAGGGGCTATTGTTATCTCTGTTTTACAATTGAGGAAACTGAGGCGGACAGGGAGGTGGTTAAGTGATTTGATTTGAGTCATACAGCCCTAGGAGATCCCTTCCCCAAAGCTAGAAGCCATGTTATATTCAACAGATCCCATTCTTCTGTCACCTCTTACTTCCCTCCAGGACCATCCCTTCGACTCTTTTCAGATCTTTCTTATATCCTCCAGCCATCTTCAAATCTGGTGCCTCGCTGTAAGGGTCTATCAAGTTCTTAGTCTTTCCCTCCTTCCCTCCCTCCCTCCCTGCTTCCTCCCTCCTTCCCTCCCTCCCTCCCTTTCTCTCTCCTCCCCTTCTTTCTTCCTTCCTTCCCTCCTTCCCTTCCTCCATCCCTTTCTCCTTCCCTTCCTTCCTTCCTTCCTTCCTTCCTTCCTTCCTTCCTTCCTTCCTTCCTTCCTTCCTTCCTTCCTTCCTTCCTTCCTTCCTTCCTTCCTTCCTTCCTTCCTTCCTTCCTTCCTTTCTTTCTTTCTTTCTTTCTTTCTTTCTTCTTTCTTTCTTTCTTTCTTTCTTTCTTTCTTTCTTTCTTTCTTTCTTTCTTTCTCTCTCTCTCTTTTTCTTTCTTTCTTTCTCTATTTCTTTCTTTCTTTCTTTCTTTCTTTCTTTTCTTTCTTTCTTTCTTTCTTTCCTTCTTTCTTTCTTCCTTCTTCCTTCCTTCCTTTCTTTCTTCCTTCCTTTCTTTCTCTTTCTTTCTTTCTTTCTTTCTTTCTTTCTTTCTTTCTTTCTTTCTTTCTTTCTTTCTTTCTTTCTTTCTTTCTTTCTTTCTTTCTTTCTTTCTTTCTTTCTTTCTTTCTTTCTTTCTTTCTTTCTTTCTTTCTTTCTTTCTTTCTTTCTTTCTTTTCTTTCTTTCTTTCTTTCTTTCTTTCTTTCTTTCTTTCTTTCTTTCTTTCTTTCTTCGAAATTGGGGTTGTGACTTGCCCAGAGTCACACAACTAGGAAGTGTTAAGTGTCGGAGACCAGATTTGAACTCAAGTCCTCCTGACTTCAGGGCTGGTGCTCTATCCACTGCACCCCCAGCTACCCCTAAGTCCTTTCTTTCTGGATCCCAAATTCTCAAAGCTTCTGCAAAATTCTAAGGCAGGAACTCATGGGCAAGAATAGGATGGAAAATTCAAAATAGAGGTAGTGCTTGCTACTACTATTGTTGGTTCACAGGTCCACAGAATGGGGTGGAAGGGCAGCTCTCAGAACAGATTAGGAGTGGTGTATTTACCACAGATCTAGCCAGTCTTGCTCTCAGACAGTTTTTAGTACTGACATTACAGCTTCCTGATCCCAGGGGCTGCTTTCCTTCTTTGTACTCTCTCTGCCAATTCTTAGGGTTAGGGCTCGGCATCTGTCCATTCCTTTGACCTCTCATGTCCCTTCTCCTTTCCAGATCAGGCCACGTTGGACACTATGAAGAAGCCTCGATGTTCTCTGCCTGATGTTCTGGGAGTGGCTGGGTTGGTAAGAAAGAGGCGATATGCCCTTACAGGCAGCTTCTGGAAGAAGAAGCAGCTGTTCTGGAGGTGGGTTCTAGGTTCTACTCCTTGATTTCTCACCAGATAACTTATCTGTTGTAGCCTCATATACCCTCTGGTAGGCTGTATAGTGTCTGTGAGTTGGCATTTAATTCACTTTGTTTTCCTCCCCAAAGCCTTACTATTAGACTTAAGGGACTTGGTGCCTCACTATAAATTTTTCCCCCTTCCTAATTCCTACCTTCATACTAGGACACTGAAGAATACATATTGATATTCTCTCAAATTCTTTATTTATTTTTCAACTCACTCATTTCTCATGAACTATTCCTTTATCCCACCTCATACAAAAATAGTCATACCCTTGATCTTGCTATCAGCCATAAATGTATCACTTCCATGTTCAGCCATGTTGACATTTCCTTATCTGGTCAAAATCTTTGGTATTTTATCTATCCCCATGCCTTTCAAAACCACAGCCTGCTTGTCATCATCATGACCTTTAGTCCCTGGATGCCTCAGTCCTCTCCCTGAATGAACTGCATTCTCTTCCTTTCCCCATCCTTTCCTTTTGTTGACCTGGTTCAACACTACACTGTCCTCTCCTCTTCAGGGCCTTGACGTTATTATAATGTTGATTTCCCTCACCAAACTTCAGCCTTATACTACTTCCATCATCTGCTTTCTTTGTTCCTCATCACATGTTGCTGAACTAAGATCAAGAAAATCATAAAACCTTACTGAATCCACTGCCAGTATATATTAGATAACCTCAAATGGGTCCTCACTGCTGCAAGGCAATCCTTTTATGTCTCCATAATTAACTATCCCATTCACCACATCTTTTCCAAACTTCTTTATTCCTTTTCAAAACCTCCATGGTTTCTTCTTTCCTTCCCTATTAAACTGAGAGCTTATTTATCAGAGAGATCCCTTTCTCTTCATCTCATAGTACCCAGACTCTTTCTACCACTATCTCCTGTTTTTCACCTGTTTTATATAAAGAATTGGCCTTTCAGCTTGCCAAGGCTAATCTTCCTATTTGCATAAATGATTCCATTCCATCCTGTCTTCTCCAAGAGAATGCCTCATCTACCACCCTCACTTTTTGTCTTATCTTTGCCTGCCCCTTGTCTATTTGTCAACAAACCCCTCATTTGATCCACCCTTTCCTGCTGACTATTGTTCCATCTCTCTCTTGCTTTTTGTGGCTCAACTCCTTGTGAAGGTTGCCTACAATAAATACCTCCATTTCTCACTCCCTTTTTAACTCTCTTTGGTCTGACTCCAATGTCATCATTTTGTTGAAACTGCTCTTTCCAGAGTTACTAAAGATCTTTTAATTGCCAAGTCTAAAGGCTTATTCTCTTTCTTAATAGTATTTTATTTTTTTTAAATGCCAACATAGTTTTCAACATTTACCTTTTTTTTTTAAAGCTTTTTATTTTTGAAAACATGGATAATTCAACATTGCAAAACCTTGTGTTCCAATTCCTCCCCTTCCCCACCCCTCTCCTAAATGGCAAGTAGTCCAATGTACATTAAACATGGTAGAGATATGTTAAATCCAATATATGCACACATATTTATACAATTATCGTGTTGCATAAGAAAAATTGGAAAAAATGAGAAAGAAAATAAAATACAAAGAACAACGAAAAGAGTGAAAATGCTATGTTGTGAACCACACTCTGTTCCCACAATCCTCTCTCTGATGTAGATGACACTTTTCATCACAAAATCATTGGGAATGGCCTGAATCATCTCATTTTAATATTCACCTTTGCAAAATCTTGTGTTCTCTCTCCCTTCCCTCCTCCTGAAGACAACAAGCAATCTGATATAGGTTAAACATGTGCAATTCTTCTAAACATATTTTCATATTTGTCATACTGCACAAAAAAATCAGATCAAAAACGAAAAAACACAAAAAACAACAACAACAAAACCCCAATAGCAACAAAAAAATGAAAACATTATGCTTTGATTCAAATTCATAGTTCTCTCAGTGCAGATGGCACTTTCCATCACAAGTCTATTGGAATTGTCCTTGATCACCTCCGTGTTGAAAAGAATAGCCTCATCCTTCTTGATCTCTTGACCCCATTGATGCTGTAAATCACCTTCTCTTTTATACTTCTTTCTCTCTAGTGTTTCAGGACACTAAACTCTCCTGTTTCTCCTCCTATATGACCATTCATCAGATTCCTTTGCTGGAACATCATTCAGGTAATGGCAACTAATTTGGATGTCCCAGAGAACTGGGCCCTCTTCTATTTTTCCTCTCTACTATTTCCCTTGGTGATTTCATCAGCTTTTATGGATTCAAATATCATCTCTGTGCTGATAATTCTCAGATTTACTTACCTAGAACTAAGCAGTCTGCTAACTTCCAGGCTCAACTGTCCAGCTGCCTATTAGATATTTTGAACTGGAAGTTCTGTAGATATCTTAAACCCAATATGTCTAAAGCTGAAATCATTATCTTTCATCTCAAACCCTCCCCCATCCAAACTTCCTTATTACTGTTGAGGGTATAAGTCTCTTACTCTAGTCCATCATCCATTCTGTTCTTAAAGTGATCTTTACTAAATTCTAGTAAATTCATGACATTCTCTTCTCTGGTGGGTATTCAAAGACCTTCATTACCTTCCTCCCCCATCCCATCTTCTCACCTTAAATCCAACTACACACTCTTCAGTTCAATATCATTGTTCCTCAAACAAGACATTCTGTCTCCCAACTCACCATTTTCATTGGCTGCCCCCCATGCATGGAATTTTCTCCTTCCTCATGTTTCCCTCTTGGACTCCCTGACTTCCTTCCTTGCTAAAATCTCACCTTCTACAGGAAACTTTCCCCGAATCCTTTGAATTCTACTTCCTTCTCTCTGTAGATGATTTCCTATTTATCCTGCACATAATTTATTTGTATATAATTATTTGTATGTTGTCTCCTCCATTACACTATGGGATCCTTAAAGTTATGGATTTTTTTTTTAACCTTTTTTTTTTTTTTTTTCCATCACAAGTGTATTGGAATTGTCCCTGATCACCTCATTGTTTTACCTTTCTATGTATCTCTTGTGATTAGTACAGTGCCTTAGGTACTTAATAAATGGTTATTGAGTGGTTGGCTAACTGGGCTCCTCCATCACTCCTTTATCTGCATATCATTGTTTTAATTGCTTGCCATACACTTCTCTCCTTAACACTGGACTCTCTTCTCTGGACACCAGGGTTCGCTCCTTCCCACAGGGCTCTGCCCTCAACAAGGACACAGTTCGAAGCCTGATGCACTATGCTCTGACTGCCTGGGGAACTGAGGTGGGGATGACATTCCAGGAGGCTGAACCCAGGGCAGGAACAGAGCCGGAGCTCCTCATCGACTTCGCTCGCGCCTATCACAAGGACACCTACCCCTTTGATGGGCCTGGGGGCACGTTAGCCCATGCCTTCTTCCCTGGGGACCACCCCATCTCTGGGGATACCCACTTTGATGATGAGGAAGTCTGGACCTTTGGGGAAAGTGGTACAGTCTCCTTGGACTCCTCTTTATTCCTCAGTCAACCCTATTCCCTAGAGATAAACCCCCATCCACAGAGATATTTCCTTCCCTTCCCTGAGGACCTTTTTCTCTAGTACATCCAACAATAGTTTACTGAGTTTCTGCTCCTCATACAATTCTGCATGGATCACTGGAGTAGATAGAAGTTGAGAGGGGAAAGAGTGGAGGCTAATTTATAAGAAGTAGAAGACAAGACCTCTAGTCTCAGGAGGAGTTCAGTTAGGTTGGACCGGAACAGTGAAGAATAGCAAAAGACTGTGTGTGTGAGACTTTGGGTTAAATTCTAGGGATTTTAGACTCAGGCTGATCAGGAAGGCTTTCTGGAAGGGGTCTGAGAGATCTTGAAGACTAAGGAGGATATGGAGAAGATGAGAGGAAGGAGGAGGGTATTCTAAATGAGGGAAAGAATAGGAGTTCAGGTGGGTTAGAGGAAATAAAGATATCATTGTAGCACCTGGGTAGTATGGAGACTGCGGTAGGTTCTGAATACTAAACATCAGAGGAAACAGGAGAACAAAGAAGAGTCATCTTGCCTAGAACTACTCCTTTCTGCAAATTGTGTTTTTTCTTTGTTGGGCTTCTCCTTTCTAGAACCAGCTATATGGTCATATAAGTCATCTTTTGCTTAGAGGGCTGCAGGTTAGGACCATCATGAGGGAGGGTGATGGACCAATCAATTGATCATCAAACATTTGGTGTCTACTACTGCTGGATCCTAGGCTTAGGGATATACATACAAAAATATCTGTGTGTGTGTGTGTGTGTGTGTGTGTGTGTGTGTGTGTGTGTGTGTGTAGCACATTCTAGGCACTGGGGGATGGACAGACAGTCCTGGTCACAGAAACCGAAGGAATTGCTTATGAATAAGAATCTTGGCTAGACTAGGAAGAGAAGTAATGTACAACAAAGTTAGAAAGGTAGGCTGGTGACACATTGTGAAATGCTTTAAAAGCCAAAGAGAAGAGTGTGCTTTATCCTAGAAGCTGTAGGGAGTCATTGAAGTTTATAGAGTAGAGGAGCAATAGAAGTCAGATCTGCACTGTGGGAAAATCCCTTTGGCAGCTGTATAGAGGATGAATTTGGACCAAGGCCTCTTTTTTCACCACTCAATACCTGCCTTCTCTCAACCCATAGACGGCGGTGGGACAGACCTGTTTGCTGTAGCTGTCCATGAGTTTGGCCATGCCTTGGGCTTGGCCCACTCCTCAGCCCCCAACTCCATCATGCGACCTTTCTACCAGGGTCCAGTTGGGGACCCCTTAAAGTATCGACTTCCACCTGATGACCGAGAAGGGATTCAGCAGCTTTATGGTGAGCCCTGTGACCCTCTATTTTTCTCTTTCCCAGATCTGGACTAAGAGTTATGGGAACAAACCTCCCCCCCCCCACAAAATTCCTTCTCAGTTCTCTGTACCACTCCCACTCTCCACCCCCTCCCCATTGGTTTTTAATATTTAATCTTCACCACAATTCTAGAAAAGCAGGTTTTATTATCCCCATTTTGCATATGAGAAAGCTTAAGCTCAGATAGGAAATGTTTCAACAAAGGTTACACAGCTAATAAGCAGTAAACATGAAACTGGAACTCAAGACTTCTAACCGCCAGACCATTTTTCTTTTCCATCATTCTCCATCTGGATAAAGAGAAAGAGAACCGTTCCTAGAGCTAGCTGCCTTTCAGCCTCTCTATTTTACCCCACATCTAATTCTTCTTTCCAGGAAAGGGTCCAAATAGTCCCCACCCAGAGCCAACTCGGAAACCTCTGGTTCCTCCACCCCAACCTCCTGAACAGCCTCCAGACAGGTGAATATCCCCTTTTTGCTCAATCCCCAATTTCTCCCTGGTCCCCTTCATTATCCCCTCTTTGATTCCCTCTCCCCCCTCATGATGCCCCCAGTTCTCTGTCTCACTCTCGTTTATCTTCCCCTTCCCACTCTTACACTTCCTCCCAGCCCTTCAGCCCCAGTTCCAGACCGATGTTCTGGTAACTTTGATGCTATCGCCAACATCCGTGGTGAAGTCTTCTTCTTTAAAGGTGAGTGACTTTGACTCCTATTTGCCCTAAAATGCTGACTCTCTCACCATTTCTCTCATCCCCTGGGCCATCAAGTTTTCTTTGCTTCTGACCCATCCATAATAATGGCCCCTTTAAATCCTTATATTCTGAAGCCCAAGGCCAAGAGCCCAGCTGTCTTATTTGTGTCAACTGGAACATTGGCAAAGGCTGGTAGAGAACTCCAATAGCTTCAGGGCCACTCTCTCCTGGGACCTGGGTGGATGACTTTAGGGCTGATCCATTGGTGACCCCTCCTGTATTCCAGGACCCTGGTTCTGGCGCCTTCAGCCCTCAGGCCAGCTGGTGTCCCCTAGACCTGCAAAGCTGCACCGATTCTGGGAAGGGCTGCCTGAACACGTGATGACCGTGGATGCAGCCTATTCTCGGCCTTTGGATGGACGCATCCTGCTTTTCAGTGGTAAATGGAGTGAAGGGTGGAATGCAGTCGGGGTTGGAGAAAAGAGATGAATAGGAAGTTGGAAAAGAGCCAAAAAGACTGGGAAGAAGTATGGAGAGAAGAGAATTGCAAGGGAGCAAGAAGAATGGAGAGGGAAAAACTATTATCAGGGAGAGACAGAGATGGAAAAAAGAGACATTGAGAGTTGGTGGAGGAAGAGGTGAGGAAAAGGGAGATAGAGTAGGAAAGGCACAAGACAAGCACAAGAACAAGCACAAGCAAAAGACTGGAACTTTGCTGCTGTGGAGGGAAGGGACAACCGTGATGAGATTTTATATTTGACTGACTTTATTCCTCCCAATCCTCAGGACACAAGTTCTGGGTGTTTCAGGACCGGCAGCTGGAGCCTGGCTCCCCAAAGCTGGTAACTGAACTGGGGCTTCCCCCTGGTGTAGTTGTGGATGCTGTTTTCTCTTGGCCCCAGAATGGGAAGACTTACCTGATTCAAGGTGAACAGTATTGGCGTTTTGATGAGTCCATCTACAGCATTGACCCGGGTTACCCCAAGAGTCTGAGCCTATGGGAGGGAGCACCTTCAGCACCTGATGATGTGACCATTGGCAACAAAGGTATGTGTGTGGGAGGGGTTGGGGGTGGGATACTGATTGACTTGATGAAGAAAGTAGAACTGAACATCCAGATTCCTGGGTCTGGGGAAGATTGAATTAATTCTAATTGCACATATTTATTGTACATTGTATTATATTGTATTTTTTGGTATATTGTATTATTTGCTATCTATGGGAAGGAGGAGATGGGTAGGGAGGGAGAAAAATATGAAAGACAAGGTTTTGCAAGGGTGAATGTTGAAAACTATTTTTGTATAAATTTTGAAAAATAAAAAAGCTATTATTTTAGAATAAATAGTTTCCTAAGAAGTACTATGACTGACCTCTCCCCTCCTTCTCATTCTATAGGTGATACCTACTTCTTCAAGGGTACTGAGTACTGGAGATTTGCTCCAGGGAGTGTGATAGCAGAGCCCAATTCCCCCCACCCCATGGGGCCTGAGTGGTTGGACTGCCCTCCTTCTGCCCCAAGTCCTCGGATCCCAAGGCCTTCCAAGTCTCCCCCGAACTGTCAGTGTGAGCTTAACCAGGCAGGGAGTTTAAATCCAAGACTTCCTAGCTTCCTTGTCATCCTCTCTGTGATTCTCTCTCTCTTCTTGGGCACAAGCACCTGGTCCTAATTACACCCCCTACTTTCCCCTCCTCCTCCCTCTTCCTCTAGGAAGTCCTATGTCTGTCCCTCTTTTTTACTGCCCTCCGAAAATACTCAGGTCTCTGCAATTCATGCAGGCAAGTCATGTCTCCTTGCTGGGTCTCATTTTCTCCATTTGGAAAAATGAGGGATTTGGATTTAATGGCCTCTACGGTTTCCTCCTAGTCCTAAAACTAGGATCCCATGAATAGGGGAACTTCTGGTATTCTCTTAGGCTATTAGAAACTATTGAAGCCATAATCATGTCTACTTTCTATGCAAGTAACATAACCAGATTAAAGTAGAATAAAAGTATTATTTCCAACATCAATTTGTATGTATGATAATACATCACAAATGAACAAAAGCCAAATTAACAGTGGGGAATCATTTAACACAGTTGAAAGAAAAAACAGTTGAAGAGAATTTCATTTGAGAATAAAAACCGAGAGATTTTTTTAAAGTTTGTTTTTACCGGAAAGATTCGAGTCCTGGTGTATCAATTATAGACATCCCAGGAATCTTTGTGTTATCTCTGTTAAATTAACATTAGAAAATAAGCCAAAAATATGCAAAAAGCACAGACAATACTGCAAGAACTTAGAACCCCTAAAAGCTACCTATTAATTTATAAGCTGGGGGCAGCAAGGTGGCTCAGTGGACAGAGCGCCAGCCCTGAAGTCAGGAGGACCTGAGTTCAAATCTGATCTCAGACACTTAACACTTCCTGGCTGTGTGACCCTGGGCAAGTCACTTAACCCCAGCCTCAGGGGGGAAAAAAAAATTATAAGCTAACCACATTGCCATCAACATTCAAAAGTTCAAAGTCCTTTTTCCATTTAATTAACTTTAAAAGAAAATAGATTAAATAACTAAGCAAAATCCAGGAGAATTATTTTTGAAATTTAAAATTGAATAGGTAACATATATGTGTATATATATTACATGTATGTGTGTTACAGAAATATTCAACTCTGAAAAACCTCAGTATTAAATAAATCATAAAAGTTCAGTCCTTTTTGAACTAAAATGAACTTATGACAGTGTAAAACCTAAGTTCTATTAAAAAGCTAAATCATCAAAGGGACACCCAAGAAGTTTGAAATTGATTTAGTCCCATTTTAAAAAGATTCATTGGTTTTCCCAATGCGGGTCTCTCTAGTTTATGAGTTTAGTTCTCCGCTCCTTGCCTCCTACCTTCCCTTAGTTCTTGCTTGCGCATTTTATGATTCTGGCCATAAAGGATCAGATTGCGTAGCCAGAAGGTCCCCACTTTTCTCTGTGGGGATCTCAGAGGGCCTGAAAGGCTGCTATTCCCAGGAAGAGAGCAGCCTCCCTGACTATCTACTCCTCCCTCCTGCAGTCTGCCAAAATGGGGGACCTCTGACACGGTGATCCCAGGGATTAGGAATATTGAAGAGAGGCTGTACAAGTAAAGCTTGCCTCTCTCCCAGACTTTGGTTCCTCTTCTTGGCTCAGAGAAAGGACTGGATTTTGCAGAGTCCCTAGTGGCAAGACTGAAAGGAGAGAAAAGCAAGGCTGTAAGTGCAGTGGATCCAGACCTCCTCTTGGAGGGATGGGGCCAGGCTACAGACCTTTGAAGCCTGAAGGCTCCTCTGAAAAATCCTGCCTCTCAGCAGTGCCTGAAAATCTTCCAAGTCAAACCTTCAAGATGCCCCAATCTCCATCTGGTTTCTTGAGGTGCTTAGGGAACAATGAGGAGGTAGAGGGACTCCACCTCAGACTTTGAGCCTCACCTCAGTCTTGCTGACTGCCCTTGAGCTTCCTTCTCTCAGGTTCCCCCCTCTCCCTTAACTAAGGACTTGTAGACCTCCAGGGGTGTCCCAAAGGGGACTGTATATGAATTTTAAGTGTTCTATGAACTTTTATGGAAAACAATATATATCTTTATTTTTAACTAACTTTTGGATTCTTTTGTAATCCTGTGCATTTCATGCATTTAAAAACATGATTCTTGGGGCAGCTAGGTGGCACAGTGGATAGAATACCAGCCCCAAGTCAGGAGGACCTGAGTTCAAATCTGGCCTCAGACACTTAACACTTCCTCGCTGTGTGACCCTGGGCAAGTCACTTAACCCCAATTGCCTCAACAAAAACAAAAACAAACAAAAACAAAATACACAATTCTGAGAAGTCCACAGGCTTTACCAGATTGCTCAAAAAGTCCATGAAGGTGATTAGGAACCCTTGGTCTAAGCAGGAAATCAAAACAGATTATAAAGATTATCAAAATGGGAAAAACTGTAAATTCTAAGTCATAAGACATGGATTTTGATACTCTATAGCTCTGCACATAATTTATTGTGTGACTTTGGGAAAATTCCTTACCTTCTCAGGGAAACCAGAGTCATCATCAGGAACGTGAGAGGAATGGATCTGATGATGACATTGAAGGCCATACTGGGCCAAGCCCAGGAGGAGTCAATGAATCCAGGGGCCTGTCAGTCCCCTTGGATGACTTCAGCCTTCATCTTCCCTTCTCCCCATACTCCTCAGCTCACAGAATCAGACATAAATAGCGATGGCAGGAAGAAGTAAGGATGTCCCTCGGTCATTGACCCTCTCTCATCCCACATGCACAGTCATTTGACAAGTAGTATTGATCCTTCCTAAGATCCCTTGCATCTGCCCTCATCATCTTGTGAGAGTCTCTTCACCAATCATCCCACTTCCATTCTCTCCCATCCCCAATCTCTTCTCTGAGTAATTTTCCTAATGCATTACTCTGACAAGATCAAATCATCTTCACTGTGTGGCTCCCCATTGCTTGTAAGATTAAATTCAAACTCTTTAACATGTCACTCAAAGGTTTCCACATTCTTCCTCCCAATTACTCCCCCCCCCCAATTCAATTGTATTTTATGTTCAGTTCCAAATTTTCTTCCTTCCCAAGATATACAAAATTCATTCCAAACATAAAGACATGCAAAATAAATTCCTGCATTAGTCATGTTCTGGAAAAAAAAAACAATAACAAGAAAAATAAAAAAAAGTTCCCACTTATATTTAAAAATTTTTAAATTGTTTTTTCTTTTTTAAAGAAACATATAATTGCTTGCATTTTCAATGGGGTGGATAGGAGGGAAAAGAATCAGAAACTCAATGTTTAAAAATGAATGTTAATACAAAACACTTTCTACACAAACTAAGTCTGATCTAACCAATTGGAAAAATATTAAATGCTCTTGGATAGGGCAAGCAAATATAATAAAGATGACAATACTATCTAAACTAATCTATTTATTTAGCGCTATACCAATCAAGACTCCAAAAAACTATTTTAATGACCTAGAAAAAATAACAACAAAGTTCATAAGGAAAAACAAAAGGTTAAGAATTTCAAGGGAATTAATGAAAAAAAAAATCAAATGAAGGTGGCCTAGCTGTACCAGATCTAAAATTATATTATAAAGCAGCGGTTACCAAAACCATTTGGTATTGGCTAAAAAATAGACTAGTTGATCAGTGGAATAAGTTAGGTTCAAAGGACAAAATAATCAATAACTTTAATAATCTAGTGTTTGACAAACCCAAAGACCCCAGCTTTTGGGATAAGAACTCAATGTTTGACAAAAATTGCTGGGAAAATTGGAAATTAGTATGGCAGAAACTACGCATTGACCCACACTTAACACCATACACCAAGATAAGGTCAAAATGGGTTCATGACTTTGGCATAAAGAATGAGATTATAAATAAATTAGAGGAATGTAGGATAATTTACCTCTCAGACCTGTGGAAGAGGAAGGAATTTATGTCCAAAGGAGAACTAGAGATCATTATTGAGCACAAAATAGAAAATTTTGATTACATCAAATTAAAAACAAAAATTTTGTACAAACAAAACTAATACAAATAAGATTAGAAGGGAAGTAACAAATTGGGAAAACATTTTTACAGTTAAAGGTGAAAGGCCTCATCTCGAAAATATACAGAGAATTAACTCTAATTTATAAGAAATCAAGCCATTCTCCAATTGATAAATGGTCAAAGGATATGAACAGACAATTTTCAGATGATGAAATTGAAACTATTTCCACTCATATGAAAGAGTGTTCCAAATCACTACTGATCAGAAAAATGCAAATTAAGACAACTCTGAGATACCACTATTGATCACAAAATAGAAAATTGTGATTATATCAAATTGAAAAGGTTTTGTACAAACAAAACTAATGCAGATAAGATTAGAAAGGAAACAATAAACTGGGAAAACATTTTTACAGTCAAAGGTTTTGATAAAGGCCTCATTTCCAAAATATATAGAAAATTTACTCTAATTTATAAGAAATCAAGCCATTCTCCAATTGATAAATGGTCAAAGGATATGAACAGACAATTCTCAGATGAAGAAATTGAAACTATTTCTAGCCATATGAAAAGATGCAAATTAAGACAACTCGGAGATACCACTACATATCTGTCAGATTGGCTAGAATGACAGGAAAAGATAATGCGCATTATTGGAGGGGATGTGGGAAAATTGGGACACTGATACATTGTTGGTGGAATTGTGAAAACAGCCAACTATTCTGGAGAGCAATTTGGAACTATGCTCAAAGAGTTATCAAACTGTGCATACATACCCTTTGATCCAGCAGTGTTACTACTAGGCTTATATTCCAAAGAGATTTTAAAGAAGGGAAAGGGACCTGTATGTGCAAGAATGTTTGTGGCAGCCCTCTTTGTAGTGGCCAGAAACTGGAAACTGAGTGGATGCCCATCAATTGGAGAATGGGTGAATAAATTGTGGTATATGAATGCTATGGAATATTATTGTTCTGTAAGAAATGACCAGCAGGATGAATACAGAGAGGCCTGGAGAGACTTACATGAACTGATGCTGAGTGAAATGAGCAGGACCAGGAGATCATTATATACTTCAACAACAATACTATATGAAGATATATTCTGATGGACATGGCTCTTTCCAACAATGAGATGAACCAAATCAGTTCCAATAGAGCAATAATGAAATGAACCAGCTACACCCAGCAAAAGAACTCTGGGAGATGACTATGAACCACTACATAGAATTCCTAATATTCCTATTTTTGTCTACCTGCATTTTGGATTTCCTTCACAGGCTAATTGTACACTATTTCAAAATCCGATTTTTTGTATGGCAAAATAACTGTTTGGACATGTATACATATATTGTATTTAATTTATGCTTTAACATATTTAACATGTATTGGTCAACCTTCCATCTAGGGGAGTCAGTGGGGGGAAGGAGGAGAAAAATTGGAACAAAAGGTTTGGCAATTGTCAATGCTGTAAAATTACCCATGCATATATCTGGTAAATAAAAAGTATAATTTAAAAAAATGAATGTTAAAATTGCTTTTACATAAAACTGGAAAAAATACTAAATTAAAAAGAAACATATATTAAGCTTACATGTATTGATATACATATATATATAAACTTTATACATACATATATGTATAAGAAGATAGTCACAAAATTGTTCTATTGGTTACTTCTATATTTCCTGTTTTCTTCTGTGAATTTTATTTATTTTATTTTATTTTAATTTTTTCCCCCTGAGGCTGGGGTTAAGTGACTTGCCCAGGGTCACACAGCTAGGCAATGTTAAATGTCTTAGATTAGATTTGAATTTAGGTCCTCCTGAATTCAAGGCTGGTGCTCTATCCACTGTGCCACCTCGCTGCCCGAATTTTATTTATTTTTTAAAAAAATAATTATTTTAATTTTTTCACATAATAGTATATATTTTTTTCAAATTAGAGTTTTAAAATAAATTTCAATTAACAATTTTTCCTTCCTTCCATTTACCCCTCAGCCTGCATGAACAAAAGAAAAAGAAAACCTTCTTAACAAATAAATATTGTTAAGCAAGAGAAGTTTTCTCATTGACCAAGTCTAAAAATATGTTTCACTTTGCATTTTGAGTCCATTATCTCTTTATTGGGGTTACACAGTATGCTTCATCTTTGGTCTTCTGGAATTGTTGATTTGTCATTGCACTGATAAGAATTCTCCCATCTTTGTTTTTCTTTATAATATTATTACATAAATTGTCCTAATCCGGTTTACATCACTGTTTACATTGGTTCAAATAAATTTTCTCTAGAACTGTCTATTTCATCATTATACTTATCTGCCCTAATTCTACAACAGATCACACCTCTAGTTTTTAGTTGTTTCCTCCTACAACAGAAAAGTTGCTATAAATATTTTTGCATATCTGAGTCCTTTCTTCTCTTTCTTTGATTTCTTTGAGGCATAGGCTTAGACGTGATATCACTGACTCAAAAAATATTACCAGCCTACTGAGGTTTTTCTGTGTGTATTCCAAAATGCTTTTCACAATGGTTAAAATAATTTGCAATTCCACTAAAAATGTTTTATTGGATATATTTTTCCCAGAGCTCATCAACTTTTGTTATTTTTCATTTTTTATAATGTTAAGTGACTGAGGTCAAATTTGAACTCAGGTCCTCCTGCTGTCAGGGCTGGTACTCTATATCCACTGTGCCATTTAGCTGCCCCCATTGTTATTTTTTTAAACAGAAACAAGTATTAGATTTTGTCAAAAACCTTTTCAGCCTGTATTGATATAACCATATGGTTTTTATTACTTATAGTTTGTTATGTTCAGAGTCTTCCTTATATTGAATCAACTGTGCATTCTTGGTATAAATCCAATCTAGTATATTATAATATTTAAAAAGTCAGTGTGTCTTACTTAAGACTTACTTTAAAAAATACTTACATTTTTTATATTAATGTTCATTAGGAATATTGGTGTATAGTTTCCTTTCTCTTATTTGTCTTTCCTTGTTAAATATCAAAATTATATTCACATCATAAAAAAAGATTGGAAAGATCCTTTCTTTTTTCTATTTTTTCCAGATAATTTGTTTTATGTTGAAAGTAATTATTCTCTGAGTGTTTCATAGAATTCACTTGTGAGTTCATTGACATTAGCGTGTCTTTTAAAGAGATTTTAATGACTTATTTAGTTTATTTTTTATATTGAATTATTTAAATAATCAATTTCTTCTGTTAATCTGGGTCTTTTATATTTTTGTCAATGCTTTTGTCTTCTGAATTATCAGTTTAGTTGGTATATAATTGGGTAAAATAGTTTCAGATATTTTTCTTTATTTTATCCTCATTTACCATGAATTTTCCTTTTTAAAATTTTTTTATATGAACAATTCTCTATATTTTAAAAAAATCAGATGAGGTAATTTTATTTTCTTAGTTTAAAAACAGTTCTACTTTTATTTTATCAATACATTTTTTTCTTTCAACTTTGTTAATCTTTGACCTTCAGAATTTATACTTTATTGTTTGTTTGGGTTTATTAATTTATTGTTGTTCTAGGTTTTTATTTTTAGTATCCAATTCATTGATTTGTCTCTTTTTTTGTAAATGAACATAGAGATATGCATTTTTTCTCTAAAGACTGCTTTATCTAGATTCCATTAATTTTGATTTGACATCTCAATAATGACACAGCACACTGTATACCACATAATTTTTTGTTGAAATTTTCTATTGTTTTTATGACTTGTTTGTTGATGTACCAGTTTCTTAGGATTATAATTTAATTTCTAATTAATTTTAAGTCTCTCCTTTAAAGTTCTTATATTGAATATAATGTTTACTGCATTATGATTAATTAATGATGTGCTTGCTTTTTATGCTTCTGTGTATTAACTTTTTAAAAATTGGGGGCAGCTAGGTGGTGCAGTGGATAGAGCACCAGCCTTGAATTCAGGAGGATCCGAGTTCAAATCTGGTCTCAGACACTTAACATTTCCTAGCTGTGTGATCCTGGGCAAGTCACTTAGCCTCAGCCTCAGGAAAAACAAAAAAACCAAAAAACTTTTTAAAAATTATTTTTCCAATTATATGTAAAACCATTTTTTACCTTTATCATTTTTTTTACAATTTTGAGTTTCACATTCTGTCACACTCTTTCTCACTTCCCCTCTCATTAAGAAGGCAAGCAATTTGATAAAGATTACACATATGCAGTTATGCAAAATATATTTTCAACTGAGTGGATGCTCATCAGTTGGGGAATGGCTGAATAAATCATGATATATGTATGTAATAGAATATTATTGTTTTATAAGAAATGATCACAGGATGATTTCAGAGAAGCCTGGAGAGATTTACATGAACTGAGGCAAAGTGAAATGAGCAGAACCAGGAGAACATTGTACATGGCAACATCAATATTATATGATGATCAATCCTGATGGACATGACTCTTTTCAATAATGAGAAGATTCAGGCCAATTCTAATAGACTTGTAATGGAGAAAACCATCTGCATTAGAGAGAAAACTATGGCTACTGAATGTAGATCATAACGTAGCATTTTCACCATTTTTGTTGGTGGTATTGTTTCCTTACTCGTTTGTTTGTTTTCCCCCCTCACATTTCCCCCTTTTGATCTGATTTTCCTTGTGCAGCATGATAAATATGGTTATATATATGTTTAGAAGAATTATTCATGGAGCAGCTAGATAGCACCAGCCCTGGAATCTAGAGGACCTAAATTCAAATTGAACCTCAGACGCTTATTAGCTGTGTGACCCTGGACAAGGCATTTAATCCCAATTGCCTTGCAAAAAATAAATAAATAAAAGAATTGCACATGTGGTCTAGGGGAGGGAGAGGGAGAGAGGGAGGAAATTTTGGAACACAAGGTTTTGCAAGGGAGAATATTGAAAACTGACTTTTGCATTTTTTGAAAAATAAAAAGCTATTATTATTTTTTAAAAATGATTTTTAAAAAATTTTGAAGACCAGAAAAAACATATTCCCAGATTAATCATGTTGTTAAAGAAAACACAGACAAAAAAAAGAAGAAAAAAATATTTTAAAGTAGTATGCTTGGTCTGTATTCAGATTTGATCAGTTTTTTCTCTAAAGATAGATAGCATTTTTCATCATAGATTCTTCAGAATGGTCTTGGATCTTTTTATTGCTGAGACTAAGTAAGTTGTTCACAATTGATTATTATGCAGTTTTCTGCATTTTTTATTGAGAATTTTATGTCTCAATATTTTGTTAATTGTAAAATGCTATACAGGGCTGTGATGTAAATTCCTTTTTGTTCCCATTCAGTAACGGGATCTCTTATCTCTAATTTTTATGAAATTCTATTTAGATTCTTAACTTCTTTCTTGTTAACCTTTTAGGTAAACTTTTCTAGACTGAAAAGAGATACATTAAAATCCCTCTCTATATAATTTCATTGTCAATTTCTCCCTATAATTAGATTAACTTTTAGGCCATTCAGTGCATATATATGTTAAGAAGTGATATTGAGTCATTATTTATAGTTCCCTTAAATATAATACAATTTTCCTTCTTTTTTTCATGGTTATATTTATTTATCTGAATTTATGATCACTACTCTTGCTTTTTTGAGTTGACCTAACATAGATTCTGCTTCACTAAACTGAGTGAATATTATTTATGTTTTAAATCTGTTTCTTATAAATAGCATTTCATTAGATTCTGTTTTCTAATTCATTCTGCTATTCCATTATATTTTGCAGGTGAATTTTCTTATTCATTATTATTATGATTAATGATGTATTTCTCTCCTTTCTGTCCTCTTGTACTTTTTTTCCCCTCTTTGCTCCTATCTTCCTCTCTACAAATAAGAAGATAGTAGAAGAGGACCTTGCTTAATACTTGTTATCTATAAAAGTAGTAGTCTGTTTTCTCCATTGCCACATTTGTCTTCCTGTTTCCCTTAGTCACAGGTCTTTATTTATTTATTTTTTAAATCTCCCTTCACATTCCTGTTCTGACTTTTCAGTTTGTTATGTTAATGTTTTTTTTTTAAACTTATCTCTCCTTCCCCTTTAAAAATCCTCTTCTTTTCTTTAGATTTCTCTGTTGAGTTTAATATATTTTTGTATCATGATTTGCATTTGTGTGAATGTTAATTTGTCATAGTTGATTATCACATAATCTTGTAACTGTGTACAGTGTTTTCCTGGTTCTTCTCGCTTCACTCAGTATCAATTCATTTAAGTCTTTCCAGGCTTTTCTGAAATCCAGTTAATCATTTTAGAATCATTCTTATTCACTGAAAACCTGTCAGGGGTTGTCTACTTCATATTCTGTTATAACACTGGATGATATGACACCACTGCATAAATACACACGTATATATATCCAGAGAGATGCTCATATGTAGATAAGCATCTCTGTATATACAACATGAACATACATAATATGTGCAACATACATATAACATGCATTCTATATGTAAGAGAGTTTATAGGGGAGCTCCCCAATCAATTTGAACATTTCTCTCCATCAAACAGTATGGAAATGTTCATCAGTTCCTCATTAAGAGGATGTAGACAACTCCTGACAAGTTTGAACTGTTTTTTTTTTTTTTTTGTCTGCTTGCAATATATATATATATATATATATATATTTTTTTTTATTTGTAAGCTCTGGATTTTGGCTATGAGATTCCTGGGCATTTTCATTTGGGAATTTCTTTAAGAAGGTGACTGGTGGATTCTTCCTAAAGTATAACTTTCATCAGGTCTTATCACCTTCCCCCACTAGTTGCTTACAAGATAAAATACAAACTACTTGACTTATCATTTAAAGGTTTCCATAATCTCCCTCTAATTTTCTAATTTATCTTTTTAAAAAAAGTTAAAAAGGAAACACATATATTAAATTTAAGAGTTGTAACAAAATTGTTCTATTTATATATCCTTTTATGGTTTTTTTTCCCAAAAAGTTTTCTTTTATATTCTTTTTTATAATTTACTTTTTCATCTTCACTTCATTCACTTCTCATTGTGTTTTAGGCAAATTAGAATACTAGTTGTTTTCCAGTCCTTCTCCTGTCTCCATGTATTTGCAAATGTCTTTTCTTAGACATAGAATTTACTCTCTCCTGGCAGGTCACTCCTATTCATTTAAGTTATTCATAGGCTCCTTGGTTTAGAGATGAAAGGATCTTGGAGATCCTGATTTGAAAGGTCCCTTGCCCAAGGTCACACAGTAGCTAGCAAGCCAAATCTCTGACTACTAATCAAATCTTTCTACTATGTCACATTATCTTCATACTTCTTTCAATGTTTCTAATTTCTTTAAGAAAGAATTCAGGTACCACCTCTTTTTTAGTTTTCCTAATCCACATCTCTATCTGGGTAAAAATAATCGCTCCTTTAAATTTCTTATAATATTATGTATGGCTCCCTCCTTTAATATTGTCAAGTTTTACCTTGTGTGCATACATACTTACTAGAATATAAGCTCCTTGAGAGCAGGGACGATCATTTTAATCTTGTACATGGTGGGTACTTAATAAAAGTTTGAATTGATTAGAGCTCCTTGTTTCAGTGGGAGTCCAGTTTATATTACTTCCCTTGACCTCAGTAAACTACTCATACATTTGGGCTTCTGGTCCTTGTACAGACAGGTTTTGCCTTATGAAAGTGGACGCTTCTGCAACATGATTTTTACATAATTTGAATTAGGCCCACTTTACTTAGCCTATACAACAAAGGCATACACAAAATAATAACTTTATGCAAGTCATAAAATGTACTAAAATGCAGACATATTAAATACTATACCACAATAATAACAGAATTGTGAAATAAAAAGTAAAATTGGTGATGAGGTATGCATAGCACTACACAGTAAAATTAACAAAGGTGTTGCTTCTTCCCCATCCAGTGCACTTGGCCTTTATCACATAGGTGGTTGACTTTGCAACTATTTTTTATGAAGCTATCGAGAGATGTTTGGCAATGGCTCTCTTTTTTCTTTACTTGTGCGATGATTGCAAGTGATATTATCCAATACTAATCTTTGAACTTTTTTAAAATTTTTTAAAATTAATTTTATGATTATACATTTTTTGACAGTATATATGCATGAGTAATTTTTTTATAACATTATCCCTTGTATTCATTTTTCCAGATTTTCCCCTCCCTCCCTCTACTCCCTCCCCTAGATGACAGGCAATCTCATACATTTTACATGTGTTACAGTATAACCCAGATACAATATATGTGTATAAATCCAATTTTCTTGTTGCGCATTAAGTATTGGATTCCGAAGGTATAAGTAACCTGGGTAGATAGATAGTAGTGCTAATATTTTACATTCAATTCCCAGTGTTCCTTCTCTGGGTGTAGTTGTTTCTGTCCATCATTGATCAGCTGGAAGTGAGTTGGATCTTCTCTATGTTGAAGATATCCACTTCCATCAGAATACATTTTCATACAGTATTGTTGTTGAAGTGTACAGCGATCTTCTGGTTCTGCTCATTTCACTCAGTATCATGAACTTTTAAAATTTTGAAATATTCGGATTCATACAAGAATACAAGAAAAAAATTCTCTCAAATGAAGAAATGTTTCTGCCAACTGTTTTGTTGTGAATCTTTTTAATTTGACATCAGATTCCAAAGGCCTCTTTCTTCTGCAGTCTTTGCAGCTAGCTCAATCATTTGACAGTTCTCCATGAGACTATTCCACCTCATTCTCATCCATTTCTAGCTTCAATTTTTGTGCTAATTTTTATAGTCTTATTACTCACTTTTTCAAATGTTTTATCTTTGTGAAATCCACAAAAATTGGAATGAATTTGAAAGTATATTTTTTCTAAACTCTATTCATATGTGTTTCTATTATATTTCCCCATTCTTAGCAATATTTGGATTGCATGGTAAATATTATAGATCCAGAATCTCGTAATATTAAATCTTTATCTACATCCAAACTGCTATTGTCTGGACAATAAAGTACTTCAAGTAACAGATTCACAATCACTCCCTGAATCATAGTTTGTAATAATGAAGCAGTGATAGGGGGAAGATAGACCACTATTATATTTTCATTAAAATCATCCAGATGGATTGGGTAATCTGAGGCATTATCTTAAATAAATAGAATCTTGAAATGAATGCCATTATTATAATAAAATTTCTGGACTTCAGAAATGGAACAAGTTATAGTTCAAGTATGATAAGAGTTATCCATGCCTTAAGGTTAGCAGAAATAATGTTCTGGCTTATTTCTTTTAATGTTCTGGGTTTTCTGAATGATATACAAAAATAGATTTTAATTTGCAAATCCCAGAGATGCATTCCCTCTAAGCATAAGAGTAACTCTATATGGAATGTTTTATAGATCAGCAGGATGATTTTAGAGAGGTCTGGAGAGACTTACACGAACTGATGCCGAGTGAAATGAGCAGGACATCATTGTACATGGCAATAAGATTATGTGATGATCTGCTCTGATAGATGTGGCTCTTTTCAACAATTAAGGCCAGTTACAGTAGACTTGTAATAGAGAGAGCCATCTACATTCAGAGAGAGGACTGTGGGAACTGAGTGTGGATTACAACATAGCATTCTCATCTTTTTTGTCATTTGTTTGCTTTTTTTTCCCTTTCTCATTTTTTTCCTTTTTGATCTTTCTTGTGCAGCATGATAAATGTGAAAATATGTATAGAAGAATTGCACATGTTTAACGTGTATTAAATTACTTACAATCTAGGGGAGGAGATGGGAGGAAGGGAGGGAGAAAAATTTGGAACACAATGTTTTGCAAGGGTGAATGTTGAAAACCATTTTTGCATGTATTTTGAAAATAGAAAGCTATTACTAAAAAACAAAGAAATCTACTCTTCAAAGTTTTAATTCCAGCATTTTTTTTCTTTCCCAAAGGAGATACAGATTTGAGATGGCATTCTTTAATACAATGGGCTGATTTCATTTACATTAAAGATTAACTCTGGTGAGTAGAGACCTTCATCTATCATTTTTTGTAGGCTCTTGGAGAACTTTTTTGATGCTTCAATATCTGCACAAACTCTCAAACTCTCTTGACATTTGCACGTTATGATATTCTTCACACTTTTTAGGTCATGCAAACTAGCAACTACCTTACTGTATAAAACCCATATCTCTTCAGGATACTTTAGTTTTAAATTTTCAAAAAGAATTCAACCCTTGGCTTGAATTTTCATCAAATTTAAAGAGTATTTTTCTTAGTTTGGTCTTCTGTCCACAGAGATAATAGTTTCTCCATCTCTAAAACAGTTTCTTTTCTTGTTTTTGACAGATTTAGTTAATTTCATGCAAGCACTATGTTTTTTTTGTATTTCTTTATCTGGACAGCATCTCTCACTATGGTACTTATAGTCTATACAATAAGTCTTTAGTTTATGTGCTATCAATGACAATTTTTGTCTATATGTATGTATATCTATATACATATATTATATATGAACATACATACACATATAAAGATATAGATTTTTTTTTGATGAGGCAGTAAGGATTAAATGACTTGTTCAGTGTAACACAACTAGTAACTGTAAAGCATCTAAGATTAGATTTGAAATTAGGTCCTCCTGACTCCAGAGTTGGTGCAGCTCTATACTTAGCTATACCTCCCCTTAATATTTTCTAATTACTTTTTTTTCTATTCATTTTATTTTATTTTATTATTTTTGGCAATTTATTAAAGCTTTTTATTTTCAAAACAAATGCATGGATAAGTTTTCAACATTGACCTTAGCAGAACCTCATGTTCTAAATTCCCCTCCAGCCCCTTCCCTAGATGGCAAGCAATCCAAAATATGTTAAACATGTTAAAACATATGTTAAATCAAAGCTATGTATACATATTTATTAAATTATCTTGCTGCACAAGAAAAATCAAATCAAAAAGGAAAAAAAAAGAAAGAAAACAAAATGCAAGCAAACAACAACAAAAAGAGTGAAAATGCTATATTGTGATCTACCCTTAGTTCCCATGGTTCTCTCTCTGGGTATAGATGGCTCTCTTCATCGCAAGATCATTGGAACTATCCTGAATCATCTCATTGTTGAAAAGAGCAAGATAATTGTATAAATATGTATGTATATTTTCCATGTAACATATTTCTACCATGTTTAACATATATTGAACTACTTGCCATCTAGGGGAGAGGGTGGGAGAAGGGGGAGAAAATTGGAATACAAGGGTTAATGTTGAAAAATTATCCATGCATTTATTTTGAAAAGAAAAAGCTTTAAAGAGAGAGAAAAAAAAGAAAAAAGCCACATTCACCAGAACTGATCATCATATTATCTTGTTGTTGCCATGTACAGTGATCTTCTGGTTCTGCTCACTTCATTTAGCATCAGTTCATGTAAGTCTCTCCAGACCTCTCTGAAATCATCCTGCTGATTGTTTCTTATAGAACAATAATATTCCATATGAATGTTATGGAATTGCCATAACTTATTCAGCCATTCCCCAACTGATGGGCATCGACTCAGTTTCCAGTTTCTTGCCACTACAAAGAGGGCTGCCACAAACATTTTTGCACATGTGGGTCCTTTTCCCATTTTTATGATCTCTTTGGGATAAAGACTCAGTAGAGACACTGCTGGATCAAAGGGTGTACCCAGTTTGATAACTCTTTAGGCATAGTTCTAAATTGTTCTCCAGAATGGTTGGATCAATTCACAACTCTACCAACAATGTATCAGTGTCCCAGTACCTCCAACAGTAATCATTATTTTTTTCTGTCACCTTAACCAATCTAAGAGGTGTGTAATGGAACCTCAAAGTTATCTTAATTTGCTTTTCTCTGATCAAAAGTGATTTAGAACACCTTTTCATATGACTAGAAATGGTTTCAATTTCTTCATCTGAAAATTGTCTGTTCATATCTTTTGACCATTTATCAATTAGCAAATAGCTTGGATTCTTATAAATTTGGGTCAATTCTCTACATATTTTAGAAATGAGGCGTTTAGGAGAACCCTTGAATGTAAAAATTTTTTCTCAGTTTATTGCTTTCCTTCTAATCTTGTCTGAATTAGTTTTGTTTGTTCAAAAGCTTTTCAACTTAATATAATAAAAATTATCTATTTTGTATTCAATAATGTACTCCAGTTCTTCTTGGCCACAAATTTCTTCCTGCTCCATAGATCTGAGGGGTAAACTATTCTTTGTTTTTCTAATTTGCTTATAATATCACTCTTTATGTCTAAATCATGAACCCATTTCAATCTTATCTTAGTAATATACTGTTAGGTGTGAGTCAGTGCCTAGTTTCTGCCATACTAGTTTCCAATTTTCCCAGCAATTTTTATCAAATTGTGAGTTCTTATCCAAAAGCTAGAGTCTTTGGGTTTGTCAAATACTAGATTATTATAGTCATTGATTATTTTGTCCTGTGAACCTAACCTATTCCACTGATTGACTACTCTATTTCTTTTCTAATTATTTTCATTTTCATTTCCAATTCTATTAGCTTTTGCTTATGAGATGGTTAACTTTTTCCCACAAGAGCATGTAAACTCTTTGGTTTTGGCAGAACAGCTCTTGAAAAAGAAAATTGCATAATATGACAAATGTGGAAATAATGTTTAAAAGAACTGCACATATTTAACTTAGATTACATGTTGTCTGGGGCGGGGAGTAAAGGAGATAAGGAGAAAAATTTGGAACACAAACTCTTACAAAAACAGATGTTGAAAACTATTTTTACATGTATTTGGAAAACTAAAAAATACTATTAAAAAAAGAAAAGTAAGAGAAAAGTGTGAGGTTTGGGAGCTGGACCAATAGAAGCTTTTTTGAAAGAATAGAAATAGACCAAGAAGAAAAGATAAGATTTGGAGAGGTAGAAGTTGTAGTGAAATTGGGGAAAGGCAAACAGAACTGAGGATATATATGTGGGAATAAACTAGAGGTTAGTTATTTGGTTAGCTAATGGGCTAAAACCCAAACTCTTTTTCTTCCAGTCCCCCACTAATGGATTTTAATAAAATTGTCTGAATTGCTCCACTCCTAGATTAGGGAAAAAAGTTTTTTTTAAACTTCTTTTTTTTTTTTTAAATTAATTTTATAATCATAACATTTTTGACAGTACATATGCATAGGTAATTTTTTACATTATCCCTTGTACTCCCTTCTGTTCCGAATTTTCCCCTCCTTCCTTCCACCCCCTCCCCTAGATGGCAGGCATTCCCATACATATTAAATATCTTATAGTATATCCTAGATACAATATATGTGTGCAGAACCGAATTTTTGTTGTTGTTGTTGCAAAGGAAGAACTGGATTCGGAAGGTAAAAATAACCTGGGAAGAAAAACAAAAAATGCGAACAGTTTACACTCATTTCCCAGTGTTCCTTCTCTGGGTGTAGTGATTCTGTCCATCATTGGAACTGGATTAGATCTTCTCTATGTTGAAGATATCCACATCCATCAGGATACATCCTCCTACAGTATTGTTGAAGTGTATAGTGATCTCCTAGTTCTGCTCATTTCACTCAGCATCAGTTGATTTAAGTCTCTCCAAGCCTCTCTGTATTCCTCCTGCTGGTCATTTCTTACAGAGCAATAATATTCCATAACCTTCATATACCATAATTTGCCCAACCATTCTCCAATTGATGGACATCTATTCATTTTCCAGTTTCTAGCCACTACAAAAAGGGCTGCCACAAACATTTTGACACATACAGGTCCCTAGGGAAAGAAATTTTAAGGAAGGTAGTCTTGTCTGTTTTAGCCCATGGGCAATCTTTCAGAAGTTCATTGTGGCAGAGGTGGGAGTTGGAGCAGCATAGCTGCTGTTACTCCATGCCTTATCAGCCCAAGCAACCCTTCTCTCTCAGTTCTGTCCTTGAGGTCTTCACTTCCACCCTTCCCATTCTATAGAGCCCAAAGTTTCCCTTTCTCCAAATCCATTTAACTTCTACTTGCTAAGTCAAGAGTTAAGCTTCTCCCTCTGAGTCTGTCTCCTTGACTCAGTGTATTGACTTAAATTTTTTTTTTATTTTTATTGATACCTTCTGTCTTTTTTGTTGTTAATTTTCAATAGTATTTTATTTTCCAAATATATATAAAGATAGTTTTCAATATTCATTTTTGTAAGACTTATTGTGTTCCAAATTTTTATCTCTCCCTTATTTATCTCTACCCTCATCAAGACAGCAAGTAATCTGATATAGGTTAAATACATACAATTCTTTTCAACATATTTCTATATTTGTCATGCATGTGAAGAAAAATCAGACCTAAAGGGAAAAAACCACAAGAAGGAAAACAAGTAAACACAAAGTAAAAATGCTACACTTCAATCCATAATCTATCTCCACAATTCTCTCTCTAATGCCTTCTGTTTTTACATTAATTAAATTTGTCTGTATCTTTCCCCTTCCTTCTTCCAGAGAACCTTCCCTTATAACAAAAAACTTTTTAAAAGAAAATGAAAACAAAAAATCAACAAAATCAATTGATACATGGAAAAAAACCTGACATCATTTGCAATGTTTCACACTGTTAATGGATCCCTGAATTTGTCTTCTTTGGTTGCCATATTTTCCAAACACACTGGATTGGGAGTATGCAGATGACCGTAAATGTGTCAAAGATAAAGCCTCTTATTAGAGGCTAACTTAATATGTTGTTTTGCATCATTACCTGCACTTCCTTTGTGTCCTTGGGGGTTAAGCATGGCTCTACCTGAAATTTAACATTTCCTTTGATTATGAATTTTTTAAAATTCCAAAAAGGGAGCCAAACTTTTTGTTCAGTCCTACAAGAAAGAGAAAGGCCTGGGGGATGCTTCAGTTTCAGAGACATGATCCAATCTGTTTTAGAAATATCCAATTTTTGATTATGTGGAGAATGGGCTGGAAAGGGGAGAGAATGGAAGTAGAGAGACACATTAGGAGACTATGATAATCCAAGCAAAAACTGATGGGAGTCTGAATTGGGATGGTTCAAAGAGAAAGAGAAAAATTAGAGAAATGTGGTTCTAGAACTGATGCTTGACCAGTCATTGAATAAGGTGTGTGTGGGGTGGTGGAGAGCTCAATGTCTCTTCAGGTTTGCATTTCAGGAGGCCTGGAAGTATGTTGGTGCCCACTATAGAAATTGAGAATTTAAGAAGAGGAAAGGTTTGGGAGGGGGATAATGATTTCCATTTTGGACATATCCAATTTGAATTGCCTACAGAAAATCCAATTGTGGATGGCCAATAAACAGCTGGTGGGACCAGATTGGCTGAAAATTTGGGATTTATTTACATAGAATTCATAGCCAAATTTAAACAAAAACTATTATTAATTAATAAGATGCAGGCTCTCTCCAAGGATGAGGAAATAATGAATACAATGCCATTCATAATCTTAAACAAGAACTTATTGATTGCTTCTTGGCTAGACAGGGCCAAGAACAATAAAAAAGGTTCCTGCCAAAGAATACGATATTTCTCAGTTATGACTGTGAAGCTCTACATCAGGTTATACTAAGCATGGCATAAGAATTCTCAAGAGTACCAAGTCAGAATGAGCCAAAGCTGGCAATTTATTCTAAGTACAACAAAAAGGGTTTTAAAAAAGACAAACTGGGGGGCAGCTAGGTGGCGCAGTGGATAGAGCACCAGCCCTGAATTCAGGAGGACCCGAGTTCAAATCTGGTCTCAGACACTTAACACTTCCTAGCTGTGTGACCCTGGGCAAGTCACTTAACCCCAGCCTCAGAAAAATAAATAAATGAATAAATGAATAAATAAAAATAAATAAAAAAGATAAGTTGGAAACAAAACAATCAAAACTGCAGAAATTATATTGACTAAACTTGACTCCAAATCAAGTTTATGAAACTCCATACTTTCCTCTATTCCTTTGCAAAAATAGAGGAACCATCAGTGTGGAATACTGCATATGTCACACTTCTTTGGATATATTGGTTAGGTTTTTCCTTTTTTTTTGCTTGTAAAAATTTTATTATTATAAAGTATGGCTCTTCAGAAGGGGAATAAGGAAGCAGAATAATGTGGTGGGAAGTTGAGGTAATCTAAAAAACAAAAGCTATCCAAAAAAACTGTATTTAAAATTACGTTGGAGGTAAGAGAAAGATAAAAGAAGAAATGACTTCTGTTTTACTGGATAGAATAAGAAGAATAGATGGTAACAAAAAATTAAACTACTTAACTCTTACTTTGCTTCTATTTTCTTTCCTCTTGCTGAGACAATTGGGGTTAAGTGACTTGCTCAGTCACACAGCTAAGAAGTGTGAAGTGTCTGAGGCCAGAGTTAAATAAACTCAGGTTCTCCTGAATTCAAGGTTGGTGCTCTATTCTCTGCCTAGCTGCCCCTTTGCTTCTATTTTCTCTTCAAAAAATGATCTTTGGATTGGGAAGGATAGAACAAACACCATTAGCAAGGATTGGGAACCCAAAGTAGGTAAAGGGACTGGCTGAATATAGCTGAATTCAATGAGGTTAGTCAACAAGTCAGTCAATAAACATTTATTAAGTGCCTACTACAAGCCAGGCATTGTGCTAAGTGATAGAGATAGGAATATTAAAAAGAAAGATAGGCCTTTCTTGAAAGAAATTCTTTTTTTTTAAATTCCATTAAACTTTATTTAAAATTTACATCTTTAATCCACTTCAGCTTTTAATGTTCACTTAGCAACAAAAGAAAAATCTAAATACTTAAGACAAATGAACAAATTTCCATTTTGATCTTCTCCCAGTCTAACCTATATAGTCAGGTTAGTTACAAAAGAGAAAAAAAAATAGGTTGCTTGGATCCTTTGTAACTTGGAAATAGGAAGAGAATCTGAGAATTTGGAAGTCCTGTATTCACAGAAGAAAAGAGAAACAGGAGAAGCACCTATCTATATTGGAATCATCACTGGTGATATAAAAATAAGAGGCAACTGTGTTTAGAATATACAAGTTGGGATTTTCCCAACATAGTAAGCTATTTCTTTCCCCTATTCATAGGCTCATGTAGTATATATCATGTTGTAGGATTTATGAACACTATTTACATACTTTTTGAAAGTTGAACAGACTTTTAAAAAAATATGTACACTCACATTTTTATTTGGTGCTGCTCAAATATTGCTTCTTAATACCTGCTATGGATAATTCTTTGTCTTGAAAGAGAGTATTTTCATCACAGAACATATTTTCTGAGAGCTGCCGGGATCCAGGGTAGGTGGTCTAATTACTATACACACATTTCAAAATAGGACTTCATGTCACAGTGAGAAAATGAAAAAGGACAAAAAGAAAATATGGTTTACAATAGTGACATTCAATGCATGTTTAGAAAGGTCTATACCTAGATATGACATAGCTTATTCCCAATTTATCTCCAGCAAATTGAATCTTCTTCCACTGGAGTTCTGCATTGCTGAAACTGTCTGTCCCAACAGCTTCAAGAGTTCCACAAAATAGCAGAAATTTAACTACAGAGAATTTTAGTCAGTAACATATATGGGACCCTATGGATGAAAACCCTCCTAATCTTTATCTGCTCTCCTTTAGGAGGTACATCAGTTACTTGCTTCACAGTCCAGAGAACCTGACTCAGATTAGGAGACCTATAATTCAGCAGGCAAAGTAAATTCACGGACTTCCAGACTTCAGTGACTAAGTTAGGAATCTTGGGCTTTTACCATTGAGTGGTAGTGGAGTATGGATTACTTTAACTTAATGCAGCAGAAAACATTTTTGTACACCTCAGGTAAGGTAGCTAGTTTTTTCCTTTACTGGCCCTGGAGAGTGTAGTTATGCTAGTAACAAAAGGGACACTATTTCATGGCAGTTTTTATTATTGTATCTTGTAGCTTTGCTATAGTTGTTGCCAAATCAGTTCCCAAATAGTGAAACAAATTATTAATCATCCAATTTGAGAGTAATTAGTAATATTTTAGAGATCTAAATCAAATGATTTCAATGAAAGCCAGGCAATTTTGAAATCCATGAAATTGTTAACATGAAAATTGAATCTGAAATACATATTTCAGTTATACTTTAAAAAAATAAAATAGTATATAAATTAATTTTTTTGGGGGGGAAAGGTTCTTTGTTATTATTTTTGCTTCATGTCACTTCTAAAAATTGAATTGCCAATACTAAAAGCACTGCCACTAAAATCTAATATTAAAGCTTCTGAAGTTAAAATTCAGAATTTTGAATTCAAGTAGACTAATCAATAAGAAACTAAAAGTTGTGACTGACAAATGGGAAGGCTGTGTATCTCCTAAGACAGGAATCTGAGCTATTTTAGTCAATAACTTTAGTCCTCTCTGTAGTAAGTATATGGACTGTATTTGATTCTTCTACTTCTTATTACAAAGGGATGCTGTCACAATAAATACACTCAAAATTTTAAGAATAGGAGTTACTCAGATCAAAGAGTATATATTAAGTATTAAAAGTATTATGATTGAGCATTTGCTATTTCATGTAGCTTTATTCATTTAAACCAATTATGAACACAAATACAATTGTTTATAACATATCTCTATCTACCTTGAAAGAGCAATTCAAGTATTGAAAAAAAATAAAAAAAACATGATGGACCTCAAAAAATGTATCATTTGTACACTAATGATTTAATTAGACTTTTAAAAATGCGGACTAGTATTTCAACACCATTCTGCATTTCTCATAGCTTAGGTTTTCATGTCCATCCTATGGTTCATGCTATGTATCAGAATTACTTTAACTATTAATCACAAGTTTAATATACCACAAGGAAAAATGGCATTAACCTTTTCCCATACAAATACATTTATTCTTCACTATAAATTTTCTCATGAAAGGACTTAAACTTTAAAACAGACACCTTTTATACTATGATTTAAAATCTTTAAAACAGATAGCGTCTATGAATCAAATCCAAAAATGTGTGTATCCATCAACTGTATTTCTATTCAAATGTTGGCAATTCATGAAATGTTTACTGAGTTTTAGATTGAATTGCATCGTAGTTTTGAAAGTGAATTCCCTGAGATGTTGTGATCTTCATAATTGCGCCATTTAAAGTGTCATCTTCTATAATGGTCATCAATCCTTTGGCAATGATTGATGTGTCTAATATTCCATAAATTTTCATCATATCTTTGATACAATCCTTGTATTCAAAATATTGTCCCATGTTTTCTTCTTTTTCAATGGACTGGAGGATTGGTGTATTAACAAAACCCGGACAAATGGCATTTAATCTCACTCCAGTCTTCATATTGTGAGCTGCAATAGCAGCAGATTGTGTAAATCCAATTATTCCATGCTTGGAAGCACAGTATACTGGCTGATGTTCAGCAGGCATAAGTCCTGCCAGAGATGACATGTTAATAATGACTCCTCCATCCCCTCCATTTTGTTTGCTCATATAGTCTAGTCCAAGATAAGTTCCACTAATCACAGAGACCAAATTAATCTGGACAGTTTTTTCCCAGTGTTTTTCATTATTCACTCCGGCATTATTGACCAAAATATCCAATCTTCCAAAATGCTGAACTACTTTTCGAAAAGTATCTCTCAGTTGTTCCCGATCTGCTACATCACACTGAAGGAACAGCGTCTTTTTAGGTTCGAACTGTTCGTCCAGGGCGGCTTTGCATTTTTCACCTTCTTCCAGATTGAGATCCACTAGGGCTACCTTAGCTCCTTTGTGCAGAAGCTCCTCAACGAAGGCTCTGCCTATGCCCTGCGCAGCCCCCGTCACCAGCGCCACTTTGCCATTCAGGTGCATGATGCCCGGCTTCCCTGCAGAGCTTTTTGAGCGTGCGCTCGATGGGCAAACTCGGAATCTTCTTCCTTTTTTAAAGCTTTTTATTTTCAAAACACATGCATAGTTTTCAACATTCACCCTTGCAAAACCTTGCGTTCCAAATTTTTCCCTTCCTTCTCCTCATTCCCACCTCTAGATAGATGGCAAGTAATCCAAAATATGTTAAACATGTGCAATTCTTCTATACATATTTCCACAAATATCATACTGCACAAGAAAAATCAAATCAAGAAGGAAAAACATAAGAAAGAAAACAAAATGCAAGCAAACAACAAAAAATGTGAAAATGCCATGTTGTGATGATCCACATTCAGGCACAGCCCTGTCTGGGTGCAGATTGTTCTCTTCATCACAACACCCTTGTTTGAATTAGCTCCTTGTTGAGGAAAGCCATGTCCATCAGAACTGATCATCTATTCTATGATATTGATGTTGCCATGTACAATGATCCTCTGGTTCTGCTCATTTCACTCAGCATCATTTCCTATAAGTCTCTCCAGGCCTCTCTAAAATCATGCTCATTGTTTCTTATAGAACAATAATTTTCCATTACTTTCATATGCCGTAATTTATTCAGCCCTTCTCCAACTGATGGGCACTCACTCAGTTTCCAGTTTCTAGCCACTATAAAAAGGGCTGCAAGAAATTCTAAAGAGAGAAGGCAACATGCAAAAAGAAACTGAGGAGATGGTAGGGAAAAGCAAAGAAGATACTCAGAAAGAACATGATCGAGAAGTCCAAAGAAATCCAAAAGCATGAACAGCCAGGTAAGAAAGGGAGAGATGGATGGCCTGCGCTGCCTTCTAAAAGGCAGGTTTTGGAGTTCAGGTTTATGCCTCCTATGTAAAGGGGCAGAAGGTAATGATGAGATGAGAGTACCAGGGTTGAATGAATCTTTCAGAATGATATTTTTCCAATCATGAGAGATGCCCATGCTCATGACTGAGAAGCCCACTGAAGTTTAGCCAGGTCATTACTACCTATGATGAATCATATTCTAGAGCCCAATTTCTTAAATGTGAATGACTTTGCTATTCTCTGCAATACAATGATCCAAGACTACTCTGAAGGACTTAGGATGAAAAATCTTATCCATATTTACAGAATATGTATTGAAGCATACTTTTCAAAATTTTATTTTTATTGACAGATTTTTGAGGAGGGAGTGGGGGAGATATATATTTTCTTTTCCCTGATTATATTTAAAATAATTTACATTTGTTTTTAAAATTCTGAGTTCTAGTCTCCCCATTATCCTCACTTCCAGGCCCCATTAAGAAAGCACATGTACAGTTTTGCAAAACATTTCCATAAGTCATGTTGTGAAAGAAAACAGATTCCCCCCCCTAAAAAAATTCTCAAGAAAAATAAAGTTTGAGAGAGTTTGAGAGAGACAGACAAAGATAGAAAGACAAAGATAGAGATGGAGAGAGACAGAGATAGAGACAGAGAGACAGAGAGACAGAGAGGGAGAGAGAGTATGCTTCAATCTGGATTCAGACGCAATCAGTTTTTTCTCTGGATATTGATAGGATTTTCATCATAAATCTTTCAGAGTAATCATGGGTCATTGTATTGCTGGGAATAGCAGTCATTCACAACTGATCATCCCAGAATATTGTTACTTTAGCAACATGACTTTTATGGAAATGTTTTGTATATCTTCACATATGCCTTCTCAAGATGGGGAGGGGGGAGAGGGAAGGAAGGAACAGAATCTGGAACTCAAAGTTTTAAAAACAAATTTTAAAAATTGTTTTACATGCAACTGGGAGAATTCTAAAGTACATTTAGATGTTTGTGAATACTTAGAAAGGCAAGCAATGAATATAAAAAGCAATGGGAAGGGGTGGACTGGGTCTATACTTGGTGATGCTATCCACACTTTGTTCATTTTCTGGAATAGGAGATAGTCAGTTAATTAACTAGTCATCTAAGAAGTGTAGTAAGTACACCATTTACCAGAAGTAGATTTCTGAGATAGGAACTAGTTTCTGTGCTTGGAGGAGCTGCAATACCCTCTATGGTCACAGGAGAACACCGTTCTGCAACTTATTGGATTGCTTGGGCTTCACTGCCTAACTCAAAATTGAGGTTAGAATAAAATATTGCTTAAAATATTAAAATGTTAGAAATTCCTGTATGGTACTGCTCCTAATAGATGTCCTTCAATTTTGCTCACCCATCTATATTATATAACATTTCAAAAATAAATCTTAACAATAAGAAGAAAAATTAAAGGAATTATAGTAGATAATGAGGAAACCAAATTTTCACTCTTTGCAGATCA
This sequence comes from Sminthopsis crassicaudata, assembly GCF_048593235.1. Lineage (NCBI taxonomy): Eukaryota > Metazoa > Chordata > Mammalia > Dasyuromorphia > Dasyuridae > Sminthopsis > Sminthopsis crassicaudata. Next base: position 397,374,696 of record NC_133617.1, read on the forward strand.
TATATATGATGGTATATTTAGAGGATCCTACAGAATAAACCAAAAAACTACTAGAAACAATTCACAACTTTAGCAAAGTTGTGGGATACAAAATCATCAACATTTTTATGTATTACCAATAAAAGGCCAGGAGCAAGAGATAAAAAGAGAAATTCCATTTAAAATAACTATAGATAATAGAAAATATTTGGGAATCTATCTTCCAAAGCAAAGTCAGAACTATATGAACACAATTACAAAACACTTTCTATACAACTAAAGTCAGATCTAATGAATTGGAAAAAATATCAAGTGTTCATAGGTAGGCTGTAAAATGACAATACTACCTAAATTAATTTACTTATTCAGTACCATAAAAATCAAACTCCGAAGAAATTATTTTACACTTAGAAAAATTAGTAACAAAGTTTATCTGGAAGAACAAAAAAGAATTTCAAGAGAACTAATGAAAAAAAAAAGCAAATGAAAGTAGTCTAGCTGTATCAGACCTAAAACTGTATTATTAAGCAGTGGTCATCAAAACCATTTGGTACTGGCTAAGAAGTATTCAATCAGTGGAATACATTAGGTTTATAAAACACAATAGTCAATGACTATAGTAATCCAGTGTTTGACAAATCCAAAAATCCCAGCTTTTGGTATAAGAACTCACTATTTGACAAAAATTTCTAGGAAAATTGGAAATTGGTTGGCAAAAACTAGGCACTGATACACACCTAACACTCTATACCAAGATAAGGTTGAAATGAGTTCATGATTTGGACATAAAAGTGATATAAGCAAATTAGAAAAACAAAGGATAGTTTATCTCTCAGATATGTAGAGAAGGAAGGAATTTGTGACCAAAGAAGAACTGGAGTTCATTATTGAATGCAAAAATTGATAATTTTGATTATATTAAATTTAAAAATTTTTGAACAAACAAAATCAATGCAGACAAGATTAGAAGGGAAACAATAAACTGGGAAAACATTTTTACATTCAAAGGTTCTTATAAAGGCCTTATTTCTAAAATATGTAGAGAATTGACTCAAATTTATAAGAATTCAAGCCATTTTCCAATTGATAAATGGTCAAAGGATATGAACAGAGAATTTTCAGATGATGAAATTGAAACTATTTTTACTCATATGAGAAGGTGTTCCAAATCACTATTGATCAGAGAAATGCAAATTAAAACAACTCTGAGGTACCACTACATAGCTCTCAGATTGGCTAAGATGACAGGAAAAGATAATGACAAATGTTAGAGGGGATGTGAGAAAACTAGGACACTGATATATTGTTGGTGGAGTTGTGAACTGATCCAACCATTCTGAAGAGCAATTTGGAACGATGCTCAAAAAGTTATCATACAGTGCATACCCTTTGATCCAGCAGTGTTACTACTTGGCCTATATCCCAAAAAGATATTAAAGAAGGGAAAGGGACCCACATGTGTAAAAATGTTTGTAGCAGCCCTTTCTGTAGTGGCAAGAAACTGGAAACTGAATGGATCCCCATCAATTGGAAAATAATAATGAATAAGTTATGGTATATGAATATTATGGAATATTATTGTTCTGTAAGAAATGATCAGCAGAAAATGTATGGGATTACCTGCCATCGGGGGGAGGGAGTGGAGGGAGGGAGGGGATAATTTGGAAAAATGAATAAAAAAAAAAAAAAGAAAAGAAACGATCAGCAGGATGACTTCAGAAAGGCCTGGCAAGACTTACAGGAACTGATGATGCTCAGTGAAGTGAGTAGGACCAGGAGATCATTATACATAGCAACAAGAAGAATATATGATGGATGTAACTCTTTCCAAGAAATTATTGTTGTCTTTCCAACAATGAGATGATTGAAGCCAGTTCCAATAATTTTGTGATGAAGAGAACCATCTACACCTACAGAGAGGACTGTGGGAATTGAGTGTGGATCACAATACAGTATTTTCACACTTTTGGTTGTTGTTTGCTTGAATTTTGTTTTCTTTCTCATTTTTTTTTTTTTACCTTTTTGATTTGATCTTTCTTTCTTTCTTTCTTTCTTTCTTTCCACACTTTTGGTTGTTGTTTGCTTGAATTTTGTTTTCTTTCTCATTTTTTTTTTTTTACCTTTTTGATTTGATCTTTCTTTCTTTCTTTCTTTCTTTCTTTCTTTCTTTCTTTCTTTCTTTCTTTCTTTCTTCCTTCCTTCCTTCCTTCCTTCCTTCCTTCCTTCCTTCCTTCCTTCCTTCCTTCCTTCCTTCCTTCCTTCCTTCCTTCCTTCCTTCCTTCCTTCCTTCCTTCCTTCCTTCCTTTCTTTCTTTCTTTCTTTCTTTCTTTCTTTCTTTCTTTCTTTCTTTCTTTCTTTCTTTCTTTCTTTCTTTCTTTCTTTCTTTCTTTCTTTCTTTCTTTCTTTCTTTCTTTCTTTCTTTCTTTCTTTCTTTCTTTCTTTCTTTCTTTCTTTCTTCTGAGGCAATTGGGGTTAACCTGCCCAAGGTCACTCAGCTAGGAAGGGAAGTGTAAGTGTCTGGACCAGATTTGAACTCAAGTCTTTCTGACTTCAGGGCTGGTGCTCTATTCATTGCGCCACCTATCTGCCCCTTGATCTGATTTTTCTTGTGCAGCATGATAACTGTGGAAATATGTGAAGAAGAATTGCCCATGTTTAACATATATTGGTTGCAGTCTAAGGTAGAGGGTGGGGGAAAGGGAGAGAATCAATTTGGAACACAAAGTTTTACAAGGGTGAATGTGGAAAATAATCTATTAATGTGTTTTGAAAGTAAAAAGTTTTAATAATAATAAAAAAATTAAACCTTACTGTGGTCACATATGCTTCATTACAGACAACAAACATAACAAGAAAAATCTGTCTCCCACCACTTTCCAAAACAGATGATACTCCTGTTATCCTCCCCCCTCCTCCTAGATCAAAAGTATTTGGAGGAGTTATGTGCCCATAAACAATTGAGTATAAGCGGAGATTGTTCTCTAGTTCACTAGCTGATAGAGCTTTCCAAAGTTACAAGTCTAACTGTCCTGAATCCGCCTTTGCTTGTTGCTTAACTTAGTCTGCATGCCTTAGTTAGAGCTTCCCCTTCCTTCCTCTGCTATGTCATCCTTATTGTCCCTGGTTTTGCCAGGGGAGGGCATCATTAGGAATATTCTGCTTTACCAGTATGACTTCATCCACAGCAGGTGATGTGAGATCTCAGTTTCCTTTTTGACAAGATAAGTAAATTTCAGGAGAATTCTGTAGAGAATATTCATTGAGATTTCACTTAAGCATTTGATGTTGTAATCCTGTCTTACCCAAAACCTGCTGGATGTCATCTGGATGTCCCATATACCCACAAATTCATCATGTCCAAAACAGAATTCATTCATTTTTGCTGCAAACTCACTCCTTTGCCTTGGGTGTCTATTTCTGGTGAGATGACTGTTATCCTTCTAACTGGATATATTAGAATATTTCACTATTCTTTGGGATATATGACAAAAATGTCCTTTTACAACTCCCCCCCCCCCCAATGTCACAACTACCTCCCTCCCAACATTTATGAATACAAGAGAAAATGTTTTTGTCTGGATATAGGTAGAGGGAATTTCCAGTGGAAAAACTCTTTTCACTAATCCAATAGCAACTGTTCTTCAACTTGATAATAATAAGCATTTACAAAACACTATATTTAAATATTGTCTCCTAGGATCTTCACAATTCTGGGAGGTAAGCACTTTTATTTTACACACTTATTTTGCAGACAGGGGAATTGAGGCAGAAAGGCAGCTAAATATCTTGCTCATGTGTGAGATGGAAAGATGAAGTACTTACAAGATAAGTATTGTATGTCTCTCCCCACCTTTTTGTTGTTTCCCTGTGTCCTGCATATGCAGACATATTTGCTTAACATTAATCAGTGACATTTATTTGTAATGCTCTTTGTTTGGTTTTCTTGGGGTCTCTGGAGGCAGCCTTCATTTCAGTTCAATAATCACCACAAGAGTAGCCAGAGGTTAAAGTCCAAATCCTTAATTATCTCTTTCAAAGTCTTGGCTTGTTTCCTGGGGCCCAGTTAGCTTTCTTAGAGGCCTTCTGGAGAATTGAATCTCTCTTCTTGGTTCTGAGAGCTTGAGCTCCTGCCTCCAGTTCACAGCCTCTGAATCAAACCTAGCTGAGGCACCTAGCTTATATGCTTGTACACTGAGTATAAACCAATCATTATATCACTAGGAAACCATTATTTGTTATAGGGTTAAATCAATCATACTGAACTTAGAGAACTATTAATCACCATGCTAAACTAGATAACCATTGTTTCATCAATTCCACTCAGTTATTACTTTGTAAGAATTTTTTGTTTCAAGTTCAGAGTTCTGGCCTATAACATTTATCAATATTTGACATTTATTGGCATTTAGTAGTCTATTAGCTTGACCAGTGTCGGCTTGATTATCTAAAGCCTGAAGGCCTAAGCCAGACTCCTTCTATTCCAATCTCTCTGGATAGCAACAACCAGTTATATGGCCCCCCTCTCAATGCTCTCTTATTTGTGATGTAATCTCTTGTAATAAAATCTATAAAAGCTGTGTATATTCACTAATTCTTTGGCCCTCCTGCTGTAAATACTTTCACTTCTCTTTTCCACTCATGGCTGGACTGCTGCCCACCTCTCATGAGAGCTATAATAAACAACTTTTTCTGCTTTCTACTTTGAATGATCTCTGAGTAGTCATTTTGGATAAGGATCTTTATGTCCCACACAGTTGGGGGCTTGTCTGGAATGGGGGTCTTTGGGGGAGATGGCTGTGCACCCTGAACAGGGACATGCCCACAGAGTAGTTCTCTCCATGGTCTCTGGCTCTGAATGTGCAGCCTCCCTCCCTCTTAGACAACAACCCGAGGCATTCAGTGGAAAGCAGAATTGAAAACTGAAGGAAATAGAGTCCTGATGGCCAGCAAAGTGCTGTCTGAAAGAAAATATATGTGTAAAGAAGATGCAACTCACTTCCAGCTGATCAATGAGGGACAGAAACAACTATACCCAAAGAAGGAACACTGGGAATTGAATGTAAAATATTAGCACTACTGTCTATCTACCCAGGTTACTTATACCTTCGGAATCCAATACTTAACTTACAACAAGAAAATTGGATTTACACACATATATTATATCTAGGTTATACTGTAACACATGTAAAATGTATGGGATTGGCTGTCATCTAGGGGAGGGAGTGGAGGGAGGGAGGGGAAAATCTGGAAAAATGAATACAAGGGATAATGTTATTTTAAAAATTACTCATGCATATATACTGTCAAAAAATTTTGTAATTATAAAATTAATAAAAAAAAAGAAAATAGATATGTAACTAGAGGTAAAGCTCTCAGGAATCTGGGGGTCCATTGGCTGGGTCGAGGGAGACCCAAGGGATTAGCCTTCCTAAATTTGTGGGGACTGCTGTTGACCCCAGTGATAAAGGATTTTCCTGAGGAAACTCTTGGGTGACTTCGGGAGTGAGGGTAACGGGGACCTCCACTGACCAGTGAATTGGGACCAGGTTGTAAAATGGGACAGAAGCAGTCCAATAATTTGTGTCAGATTGTTAGCTAAGGAATTCCAGTTGACAGCCTCCTTGCAAGTCGACTTAAAGACTGGGATGAACTTCCCAGATATAAAAGAGAAGAAAACTTGGAGGATGCTCCCAGGGCAATTTGAGTATATCAGACTTAAATCTGTATGTAAAAGGTGAAAATAAAGTTCTCTGTGTGTCTGTGTGTCTGCTTTGTGTTCTGTGTTCTGTGTTAAAAGTTAACAAGCTTGTAAGAGATAAGAATTTGGCCTCTGTGTTGTAGGTTTAGAAAAATATCAGGCTGTTGGAATTGGAGTCCTTTCAGAATAGTAATTCTTTCAGAGTGGCTCAGAAAGTATTGGTCTTTGATCATGGCAAGGTAATTTGGGAGCTAATTTTGGGCTTCTCAAGATTAAGATAGTGCAAGAAAAGAAAATCTTTTTCTCTTTCTCTCTCTCTGCCTCTGGTTGACTGCAGCAGCTTTGTGGGAAAGAGGGAGAGAAGGGGGGAAATATATCTAATATAGTGAAATGAGAAATTTTAAACATGTAGGAATGAGAAAAACATAGATTGAAAGGGATTTGAAAGTTTGGAAAGTTTTGAGAAAACAGAAGAGCAATGTACAATCACTTTAAAAACTCCTATAAGCAAGGAGTCCATAGCTTTGTTATCAGAAGTTGAACTTGAGGAATCATACCAGGAAGGTAAAAATGCATATGAAGCAAAAATTGGCATTTAACTCTCCTGACTTACTAAAGAAAAGAGGATAAAAAGATGCTGATTAAATGCTGCTACTTTGTTTGGAGTGTCCAGGATATTGGTGGTGGCATAATTTGGCCAAAATATGGTTCCTCTGATAACTGGACATGTCAACAACTAAATTTATATGTTAATGGGAAAAATCCCTTCAATCCAGAAGAATCAATGTATGCAAACCTCTGGCTTTCAGGGATAAAAGCCTGGCTGTTTCTAAGCCAGGAAAAGGAGGTAGAAGAAGAGCCAGAGACTGAGAAGATCCCATTTCATCCCTGGAATCCTTTAGTTGCAGTCCCTCCACTGTATATGCCCCCTCCTCAGCCAGTGGTCCCACAAGTACTGTGGAGGTGGAACCAGAAAGGCAGCTTCCCTTGATTAAACTGGAGAACCAAGGGGCAGTAGAAGCCTACAGGGAACTAGTATATAGATATTTGGAAAGAGAATTAAAACAGCTGAGGAGAGAATTGTATATCTTAGCCACTCTCTTCACTTCAGAAGAAAAATCAGCTACTAGAAAGCAACTATGGAAGAGTGGGAGGGACATCATCCCCTTGCAGAAGGAGTGATGGCTGCAGAACGAAAATATCCACTAGTAAATCCAGAATGAGATAATAATAATAATCAAGCATTCAGGCAGAATATGCAAGATTTAAGGGACCTAATTATTACTGGGACCAGGAATTCCTTTCCTGAAGGACAAAATATTAACAAGGTCTTAGAGGTTAGATAGGAAAGGATGAATCACCTTTCAGAGGCCATATTTGAACTCAGATCCTCCTGACTTCAGGGCTGGTGCTCTATTCACTGTACCATCTAGCTCTTCCTACTTATCTTCTTTATTTCCCTTGAAAGTCTTGATCTTTGAATTTTTTTTTCCTATTTTCTATAAAATGATTCTCTGGTAGTTTGGAATGATGTTGAATAAGTAAATTAACTTATGTAGTATTATTATTTTTATTATATTAATTCATCCTATCCATAACCCAAATCTGAGTATATTTATTTCTGCAAACAGTACTTTATAATTATATTTATCTTTATTTTATATTTTATAATTATATATACTTTATATGTGTTCATATATAATTCATATATAGTTTCACAGTGTATTTTAGTAGATGATAGATAGATTCCTAAGTATTTTATACATTTCGTATTTATTTAAATGAAAATTTTATTTATGCCCTTCTTGCTGAGTTTTATTGGTATTACATAGAATTGTTGATAGAAATAATGATTTATGTAGATTTATTTTATATAGTGCAATTTTGCTGAAGTTATTATCTCAATTTTAGCTTATTCCCTTGCATTTCTTAGTGATCATTTTGTTTCTTCTTTATGTAAAATAATTCCTTCGGGTTTTTTTTTTTCTGATTTCATTGCTATAGACTAAATTTTCTATACTAAATCATTGGTGACAATGGAAATCCTAATTTTATTACTAATTTTATTGGAAAAGATTTTATGTAGTCCTAGTTCTTAGCTTTAAATACATACTATTTATCATTTTTGAGAGAAAAGGGCTATTTATTCCTATGTTTTCTAAACATTTTTTTAAAATAAGTTTCATTTTGGCAAAGGCTTTTTCTGCATCTATTGCTATAATCATATAATTTTTTTTGTTTTTCTTACTAATGTGCTTAATTAAATTTATTATTTTCATAATTTTATAATATTCATAGATTTCATAATATTCAAAATGATATTACAATATTTATAAAATCAACTTTGCTTTCCTAGTATAAATTTAATCTGGTTATAGTGTTTAATCTTTGTTATAGCCTCTTTGCTAATATTTTATTTTAAAGTCTTTGCATAAATATTTATGAAAGATATCAACCTATGATTTTTTTCTCTGTTTTGAGCAGACCCTGGCTAATGTATCAAGATCACTGTAGAGAGGTCCTATGTATTGTGAAGACTGCCCTCAATGTGTAGCAGGGGAATGTGTTATGATCCAGAACTTGAAACAAGGTATTTAGTTCACACCTTTAAAGGAGTTCTCACCTTAGTTCACACATTAGACTTCATATCTGTAGAGAGCATATATAAGGAGGAAAGGACAAGACCATTCATGGACTTCCAGGAGATTCACAACTGGGATCGACTTTTGGGAGATTCACAAGTCAGAAACCCACAAGCCCACTCTCTTGGAGGCAGAGTCAAGATTCATTCCAACTTCCACTTTTGTGCTGGCTGGAGACATTCGGAAAGTGCTCTCGGAACTAAGGAGAGAGATAGGCCTCTACTAAAGCTAACTGGGCCCCAGGAAAAGAGACAAGACTTTGAAGGACACAATAAAGGATTTGGACTTTAACTCCTGGCTGCATTTGGGGTTATTGAACTGAACTGAAACTAAGGCTGCCTCCAGAAGCCCTCCAAGAAATCTGCTCCCAGAGAAGATTACATTTTAGAGAAGAGAACATTACAGTTTAGCTCCTGAACGTGGGACAGACATAATCCTGATCCAGTGGAAAAGTCTCTCGACCCAGAAATTAGGGTGAATACAAGGAAACTTTGTTAAAGAGATAAAGTAGAATTTCAGCTAAAATGGGACAGATGTTTAGAAAACAGCCTTCTGTTTCTCTGAAAGAAAATGTGTAGAGAACATTGGTCAGGGTCATGAAAAGCCAAGGTTTGATTATAATTTTGGAGCAGATCACTGAACTTTTAGAAACTGTGCAGTACATATCTCCTTGGTTCTCTATGGAAAAAGACTTGGATCTAGAGGAGTGGAAATTAGTAGGAGAGCAACTTTGTCAATACTACAATAAAAATGGACCTGACTCAATTTCCAAAGACACATATACAATTTAATACAACTGGCTTTAGGAAATTATATGTTATAGAATAAGGAAAAAGAAGAAAGAGCAGGAGGGGGAAGTGCCAACTAAACTAGGTGAAAAGGATGAAGAATCAGATGAAAATGGAGTTAAGTACAATTTGAGTGTGAAGCTTCACATCAGGAGAAATTAGATAATTTCCAATCTCCTGATGTACCTCCCTCAATTAACCCTTCATGGGTGGAGGGAGAAGGAGGAGAGGGAGAGGCAGAAACACAATCAGCACAATCTATTAAGCAGCCTATGACAAGATTACAAAAGGCACTGGTTAAAGCAAAAAATGAAGGACAGGATGATCTGATTTTATAAATGTATACCCTGTGATTGAAGATCTTGACTCTTCAGGTCAAAAAAGGAGAAGATATACTCCTTTTGATTTGGATAAAATTAAGGATTTGAAAAAAGGTTGCACTCTTTATGGGGCTACATTATCTTATGTTAAAATGTTACTAAATAATTTGGCTTATGAAATCCTAACCCCTAGTGACTGGAAATCCATAGCAAGGACATGTTTAGAACCTGGACAAAACTTGTTGTGGCTTTTGGAGTGTTATGAATTATGTAGGATTCAAGTCAGATGCAATAGGCAAACAGGAGTTAATGTACAAATCACTTTTGACCAACTAGCAGGTGAAGGTCAGTATGGAGAGAATTCAGAACAGATTTATTATCCCATAATAGTGTATAAGCAAATTTCTAAGGCTGCAATAAAAGTTTGGGGTTCCCTCCCTAGACAAAAAGATCGAGGAGAAGCCTTCACAAAAATAGAGCAAGGTCCCAATGAACCCTTTGCAGATTTTGTGGGATGTTTGCAAACAGCTGTCACAAGAACCATTGGAGAAAATGCAGCTACAGAAATAATGATTAGAGTCTGGCTAAGAAAAATGCCAATGAGGTTTGCAGAAGAATTATATGGGGATTACACAAAGATGCCCCTTTAGAGATCATAAGATGCTGTGCTACAGTGAGCACAAATGCTTATTATACCCAGACTATGCTGAACATGGGAGCAGGGTCCCTCTTGGCAAGGGATTTCTAGAGAGAGTCGTCGATGTTTTCAGTATGAAAATATAGGACATCTGAGATATGGAAATAGAGTGAGAAGGCAGGCTGAGAGAAGACCTAAAACCCTATGTCCAAAATACCACAAGGGCTTCCACTGGACCTCAGAATGTAGATTGACCCAGGGAAATGAGAAGCAGGGCCCAACTCCAAGATATCATACAAAAGATAGGTGGGGCATGATGGCAGCTGAGTTTACACCCAGAGAGTCTTTAGAAGGTCAGGACTCTGATGTGCTCAATCTGATGAAAAGCAATCACATGGCAGGAAGGGAGTACATGATCAACCAACAGAAAAACAATCAGATAGCAGAAAGGGATTACACTTGGGGGGAATACAGGCCTTTTAAAATAACAGGGCAGTGTCCAGTGCAAACAGCTCCAATATAATTGCCAGATAATGAGGAGAGATTTAGAAAGTGGCAAATAGAAGAGAATTAGATAGGTTAACTGCTTAGGAGAAAGGGTTTGCTTGTATTTTTATAGTCAGAGGAAGAAACAGATGGAGAAGGAAACACATGGGTGGCAATGAGCACCTGGAGAGAGACAGAAAAGGAGAAAAACCTCAAAACAAAGGAGAAGATCTAAGAAACAGCTGACACAGAAAGAGCATGGCTGATAATGAGACTGTTGTAGGACTTGAAAACCAGCAGGAATCATTGGATTCCTTGAGATGAAAAATTGATTAAAGACTGTTGCAGGATTTTAAAACCAGCAGGAATCATTGGATTCCCTAGCACAAGATAAGACTATTGCAGGGCTTGAAAACCAACAGGAATCATTTGTTTCCTTGAGATGAAAAATTGTTGATTAAAGACTATTGTAGGATTTTAAAACCAGCAGGAATCATTGCATTCCCTAACACAAGATAAGACTGTTGCAGGACTTCAAAGCTTGCAGGAATTATTGGATTCTTGGCACATGAACTAATGAACAATAGATTCCTTTTGGACTATTTTTAGGATTTATGGACATGCATAATTCCTCATGTTGATTCATATTATTTGTTACATCACTTCTTGCATGTGTTATATTGCTATGTGCTTATGTAATTTATGTAATTATATGTAAAATTATTGATGGATTTATGTATACCTATAATCAAAAGAAAGTAGGAGATGTTATGGGCCAGAACTTGAAACAAGGTGTTTAGTTCACACCTTTAAAGGAGTTCATACCTTTAAAGGAGTTCACACTTTAGTTCACACATTAAACTTCACACCTTTAGAGAGCATATATAAGGAGGAAAGGACAAGTCCACTCATGGACTTCCAGGAGATTCACAACTGGGATCGACTTTTGGGAGATTCACAAGTCAGAAACCCACAAGCCCACTCTCTTGGAGGCAGAGTCAAGATTCATTCCAACTTCCACTTTTGTGCTGGCTGGAGACATTCGGAAAGTGCTCTCGGAACTAAGGAGAGAGATAGGCCTCTACTAAAGCTAACTGGGCCCCAGGAAAAGAGACAAGACTTTGAATGACACAATAAAGGATTTGGACTTTAATTCCTGGCTGTATTTGGGGTTATTGAACTGAACTGAAACTAAGGCTGCCTCCAGAAGCCCTCCAAGAAATCTGCTCCCAGAGAAGATTACACTTCAGAGAAGAGAACGTTACAGGAATGTTTTTGTGTGGTTTGAAGGGTGGTAGAAGAGACATCTCCAGGTTCTTCTCCTCCAACCCTTTTCCAAAGATTTTAATTCCTGCCAAAAAGAGAAGCAGAGAGTTAGAGCCAGAGACCCCTTGGCCACTCCATTCTCCTAAAAAAGAGGAAGTACTGGAGAAATTATAGCAGTCTGCTCCCTTAAATGTTATTAGTCTAAAAGGTGAAATTTTCACCTTCAAACTAACTTTTGATCACTGTTCATTATTGGGAAGAAGACATACCCAAGCTTTATTTTATTCAAAGCTTGACCCCTTTCCCATCAAATACCAGTGCTACGATGAACATATACAACATATAGCCAGGAAAAACATTTATTCAAATCAGTAGAAAAACAGAAACCAGAGGAGATGTACAGAGGAGAATATATGCCAGACAATACAAAGTGAAGGAGCTCTCCTGTTGGGAATATTAAAATAATACTGATCTTGTGGACTGCTTAAATGGAAGAAACTCCAGGTCCAAAAGGGAGTCCTGGAATGAGTCAGAGTCCAAGCACAATTTACAAAGATTATAACTGTATTTATTAGCTGAGAATAAGCTTGCAAGCTGGAATAATGAGACAATCTTCACATCTGTTCAGAGTAGGAGAAAATGAGATCTTTTCAGTTCCAATAATCTTATGATGAAGAGAGCCATCTACACCCAGAGAGAGGACCACAACATAGTATTTTCACTCTTTCTGTTGCTGTTTGCTTGCATTTTATTTTCTTTTTCAGTTTTTCTTCCTTCTTGATCTGATTTTTCTTTTTATTATTATTATTATTATAGCTTTTTTTTTTGACAGAACATATACACAGGTAACTTTTCAACATTGACCATTGCAATCACTTCTGTTCCAACTTTTCCCCTCGTTCCCTCCACCTCCTCCCCTAGATGGCAGGCAGTCTTATACATGTTAAACATGTTAAAGTATATCTTGAATACAATATATGTGTACATATTTATACAATTCTCTTGCTGCAGTAGAAAAATCAGATTTAGAAAGATAAAAATAACCTGGGAAGAAAAAACAAAAATGCAAGCAGTCCATATTCATTTCCCAGTGTTCTTTCTCTGTGTGTAGCTGGTTCTGTTCATCACTGTTGATCTGATTTTTCTTGTGTAGCAAGATAACTGTATAAATATGTATGTGTATATATATATATATTTTAACATATTTAACATGTATTGGATAACCGTCATCTAGGGGAAGAGGAGATGTGGGGAAGGAGGGGAAAATTTGGAACACAAGGTTTTGCAAAGATCAGTGTTGAAAAATTACCCATCCATATGTTTTGTAAATAAAAAGCTTTAATAAAAAAATGCAAAAAAAGAAAAAGAATGAGAATTTTATCCATAATTCAGCAGGAAAGGGAGGACTGAGGCAGAAAATATCTATAATATAATAAATGAGAAAGCAGGAGGATTACTACTCTTTAGCCAAGTAAGGAATCAAAAGGTTTGCTTTCCTTTAGGTAGATCATAAACCAAGATGCTTGCTTTTCTCTCTGAGCTGGTCAAATCTAGTTTTAGCAATTGGAGGCATCTCTTGAGTTCAGCTAAAGTTTTTGCAAAGGATCATGGGTATATCAAGCAACTCTGGGCACCAAAACTCTTCCTGGTTGGCTAGTTATTGTGGTATTCAATTGTTTGATACCTCAGTGAAAAGAGGAGACTCTAGTATATTTTACTGATTACTACAAGTATTACAAAGCCCATTTTCATAGGAGTGAGGTAAGTCAGTTCAACCAAGAGTGAGAATTCTAGATCTCACTCAATAAGCAGTTCAAAAGGGAATAATAATGGAAGAGATAAAAAAACTGAAGCATGTGTTGTGTTACATTTAGTCTTCTTAGTTCTTTTTCTGGAAGCAGATGGCATTTTATGTCCCAAGTCTATTGGGATTGTTTTGGGCCACTGAACCACTGAGCAGACTTGATAGTCTTTCAAAGTTGATCATCACACATTCTTGCTGTTATTGTGTACAATCTTTTTCTTGTTCTGCTTGTTTCACTCAGCATCAGTTCATATAAATCTATCCAGGCCTTTCTAAAATCAGCTTTGAATTTTCTATATTATTAAAAAGAAAAATAATAGAGACATGCAGTTTCATGTACAATCTTTTTCTCTTCAACTATGTGGTTTTGGAAATAGAAAAAAAAAAACCAGAGTGACCAAGAAACATAATCTGGACCAATGAGGATTTATTGAGTTTGCCCAAAGAGGCAAAGATGAACAATATACAATCCTTATATAGATTTCAAAGAATAAGGAACAGGACAGGACAAAAACTGATTGATCAAAGTTTCTGTTGGGCTTGAGGGGAATGAAGATTGATCTAGTTAGGGTTAAGGGGTTTCTACATCACAGAGTGGGTGGGAAGACTGGGGCTAGGTTCTTTCTCAGAACAGACTACACAAGATTCTGTAGCATGTCCCTATTTTGGGTCACTAATATTGCACATAACTGGATTAGCTCAGGTGTGTGTGTGTGTGTGTGTGTGTGTGTGTGTGTGTGTGTGTGTGTGAACAAGGTAGTGATTCTCAAAAAGGAGTAGTTCTGGGTCCACATTCTCAACTCTAAAATTCTAATCTGTGATTCACCATTTATCACAATTCACTTTCTATGAAGGCTGTTTATTTTAATTTTTCTCTTTGAGGTTGATTCTAAAGTCCTTAGGGGTAGTGATAGGGGACCTATAGGAATACATTAAGAACTCTTAAGTAATCTTTGAGAGATCTCCAAGAATGGCATAGGAGAAATAGGACTTTTTTTTTTTTTTTTTTTTTTTTTTTTTTTTAGGCAAAAGGTGTGTGTGTGTGTGTGTGTGTGAAAACATACAAACTATTGACCAGAGAGTTTGACTTTGATACATAAAAAAGTTAAAGAATGTCTTTTAAAATGGGATAGTTAGTGGTGAATATCTGGAAAAGGATCTTTGATCACAAAGAGTCAACATTACTTAATAAAGAATGGGTCAAATCAGTCCAAACATTTTCCCATAATTCCCTATTCAGTGCTCTGGGGGAAAGAGGAGATTGAGTAGCTGAACTTAATATATCCTTTCATTTTCTTGCTATTGATAAGAAATCATGTGATTTGTAGTTATAATTTGGCCCATTTCAGAGGCAAGTAGAATGGTCAAAAACTTTCCCAGGAAAGAGGAAGATTGAATGTTTCCACAGGATGTAGAAGTAAGCATTCTTTTTGTGGCAAACCACATATTATCTACAAAATTCCATAATACAATTACATGCAAGAGTAGATGATAAAACCTCCTCTAGTAAAGTTATATTTAGTAGATTGTAGGTACTTTTAATTTTTAGATGCAATGCTCCCTCATACTCCTTCCACGGCCCATTGAGTTAAGTAGAGCTGTGTTGAATAGGTGTGATCCTTGCCTAGCAACTTGGGGATATTGTCTTTTTTAGTGATTTCAGCCATATCTGGCACTTCATGACTCCTTATTTGAAGAAATAATTAACCAATCGGAAAAAGGATGAAGTTGACACAGAAGAACGCTGGGTAACACATAGCAGCAGGTAATATACAATTATTAGAAAAAAAAATGTAGATAGTTAAATATAACTGGAGATAGCAATGATATTAATAATAATAGCAAGTTAACATTTAAGTACCATTTACTATGTGTCAGGCACTTATCAAATGTGACCCCTTTTGATTTCCACTACAGCCTTGGTAAGTATATGCGTTTATCATTCCCATTTTCAAGCCCAGGAAACTGAAACAAAGGTTAAATAACAAGACAAGTAATGCTTGTTGTGTACTCAGTTGTGATTCCAAGCCCAGCCTTCAATCTGTTTAGCTTTCATTTAGCTGCCAGAAAATTGCCAACATTGACTTTTAACTAAAGATCCGCCCTCTTCCCCATGCCCTTTCCTGTTTTATATCAAGCGGTTTTTCTCTCAAATAAGATATTTTTCTCTCAGAGCGATCCAGGAGCCCATAGCTGATAAAGGTAAAAGGAGAGACTGGGGAAATTTTTGGAAAGTGGGCTAAAAAAAAATTCCTAAAGAAGATAGGAAGGAAGAGAACAAAATGCAGAAGAGGCAGAAGGTGGGGGGTACAGTTTGTAAAGCAGGATAAAAATCATTCTGGGAAATGCTCCCAAGTCTGGTGAAATCCCATTTCCCAAGAATCTGAGGATGGGCATTAAATAGTTTCAAAAACTGAATTTCAGTTTTGGTTTTGGTTTCAAGGAGTCACAGGGCTGCTGTAGCTTTCTGAGTAAGCTCAATATGTGAAAGATCCTATACCTTTTATTCATCTTTTTCTAATCGACATTTCTTTGCTTCAGTTAATTGTCTGACCCAATTGTTATTTATACCTTAAAATAAGCTATTATATAGTGTAATGTTATGTACTGTGTTTTCTTGTATTCCCATGAACAGATTCCTGTATCTGGTTAGTGTAGCCAGCCAGAATAGAGGAAGTATTTCCTTTGGTCTTGTTGCTTTCATGTATAAAAGAAACCTAAGAAAATCTAATTGATTTGTATTCAGGTATATTTTTGACTGTATCTGCAATTCAAAAATCTGTTGACTAGAAACTGTCTCTAAGTTCCCCCCCCCTCAGGTGTCACAACAGCCCTAAGAGAAATAGGGTAACCTTTCTTCTTATCCCCTAAAACAGTCTCTTCTTCCCACAGATCCTGTTCATTCTCTTACACATCTCAGTCCCTCACAAGCAGGCCCATGGGACCTGCTATGGGAAGGTAAACCCAGGGACCAACTAGAGTGGGGAAGGCTCAAAGTGAGGCTAAGAGGGAAGGATCATTTCTGGGGTCCCCATGACTGTGAGAAGGGGCTGCTGGATATCCCACTTCTCTCCCACCCTCTCTCCTTCCCCCAAAGCATCAATCATCCTTGCCTCTGCTCTGTCATTTGGGGTTTCTGAGAGGAAAGGTGGGACTGGGTTCTAAGAAGAAAGGAGGGACTTCATGAATGTCTTTTGGATAAAAACCACGTTTCACGTGCATGATGTCATTTGAGAATGTGTCTATGAAACATGAAAATGTGTCTATGAAGTCACCAGATAAGTATTAATGAGTATGATTGTTGTGAACAGTAAAAATGATTATTATAGTAGGGGACTTGCAGTCTTGCCAGACTGTAAGTATTGTCAATCATGGTTTGGGATAAGGGAAGATTATATGGACCCTTTGTGGGGCTTGCTTTAGGCCTCTCTGAGATGTCACACATGACTAGATTCAGGCTCCCCAGCCCAACTTCCATATGTAGAAGAAAAGAGCAATTTTGAACATGCTCAGGGATTGGGGAATAGGGTGGTTAGAAAGAGAAGCTATGTTGCCCTCACTATATCTTACTAGGGAGAATGGGAATGGGACTTAATCACTCTTTTCTCCACAGGTCAAGTTGTCAAGAAAAGCTTTCAGGAGAAGAATGGTAAGGCAAACAAATATATTCCCACATAGAGCCTCCATTTCTTAATCAAGGGAAAATAAGAATAAATAATCATGGCACCACATAGGTCAAAGGAACCTTAGAAACCACCTGTGATCACCATAAGATCTTTGATTTGGAGGGAGAAGAGGTCATCAGCTTCTACCATCTCCTCTTACAGTTGGAGAAACGGGCCCAATAAGGCAAACAAGTAGCCCAAATGTAACAAAACAAATGTATCACAGAGCCTAGATGAGATGTTAATCTTCTGTCTTCCATTCTCCCCTTTTCCTACTCTCATGTTTCCCAGGTAGGTAGGGAGCTTTTGGATGTTAATTAGAGAGGAATTCTAGGCTCTATCTAGCTGTGTCCCATCCTCAACTCTGGTTCTGTTTTTCTTTTCATAGCACCAACTAACTGAAGATTTCATTAAGGACACGCTTCTTAGGGAAAATCAGGTGGGTTGCAACTTCCAGCCCTGAGCCCTGGGCCGTGGTTAGAGACTTGGATTCCTTACACTTTCCTAGAGGTATTGAGATGGTTGGGATTTAGGGTTTAAGTGATATCTGGCATAACAACAACAGCAACAACAATAACAATATTTTATTTTTATGCATAACTTGAAACTTTCCTGAGCAGTTCCACATTCATGATCTCATTAGTGCTTCCCAACAGTGATGATTATTATCTCTCTAGATAGAAAATTGAAACTCAGGATGGAGTGATTTTTTTCCTTATCCATTCTCATTGAATGCATTGAATTGAATGGAAAGGAGAAGGAATTCAGTCTCTTGGGTGGCACCTCCATGTTATTGGGGATAGGGGGAGGAACTTGTTAGATTAAAGATGTGAGGAGGCTGGAGGAGGTAATGATCAATCAATTTTTCTCCAAACAGGATGATTTGGGAGATATTAATAATGTAGCCTCTATGCACATGGTAAGCCTGGATTTCCAAGCTCAGTTCTTTCCCCTTCTATCTTGTCATGTCTTACTCTGTTTTTCTAAGGCTCTGCAATTATTCTCCCAAACTCTAAATACATTAGCTGGTCAGGATCCCTAACAAGGGGCCTGCTTGCCTTCAGGATGCTAGGAGTGCTTCTGAGCAGTTGCACTTATCTTTCTAATGCATTGACCCCTGTTATATTCTCTTCAGTTTCATCAAGAGGTTCCTTACACAGCCTTAACTGACAGTAAGGGGAACTAAGATTTATGACTATCTGGATCCTGTTCAGTGACCTGCCTTTCTCTCTTCACCTCATCCATCTTGTTTTCTCCATTTTGGGGGTTTGTGGACTTGCCACCATGGTTGGGGATGGGGTTGCTTGAGGATAGCTGTCCCTTATCTGCTGCTTTCCACTTCTTGTTCAGGAGAAAGTCAATAACCTTGTGATGGACGCCGTTGAAGGTGAATATCGGAGCCAAAATCAGGTGGGTCCCAAGCTCTCTAGTTCCTGCCTCTGTCCTTCCTGCCTGTTCCAACATCTTTGCCACATCTCTTCCCTCTCTATCCTTTTACTCACTTTGGCCTCTTATTCATTCTCCCCATGTCACTTGCCCTGGACTTCTTGTCTTCTTCTTGTCCTCTGATCTCTGTTGCCTTTCTGGTGCATATGATGGAAACCACTTGTCTGAGTGGATTTGAGGGAAGGGTCAATGAAAGGAAGGGTAAAGAAAAAAGAAAACTCTGACCTGAAGGTAGAAGACTGGACATTGGTGGGAGGGACAAGGTTCTTTCTCTGTTTCTGTCTCTCTTTCTCTCTTTCTCTGTCTCTGTCTCTCTCTGTCTCTTCTCTCTCTGTCTCTCTCTTTCTCTCTGTCTCTCTCTGTCTCTCATTCTCTCTGTCTCTCATTTTCTCTCTCTCTCTCTCTCTCTCTCTCTCTCTCTCTCTCTCTCTCTCTCTCTCTCTCTCTTTCTCTCAAATAATTCAGCTCTGAAATCATTAAATTGCATTTTCTAGGCTTTTCTTCAGGCTCAGGCCATTGCCAATGCCAACGCCTGTGATCCAATCTCTAAGTTGTGCAAGCTATGGAACCTGTGGAAGGGCAAATTGAAGTACTGCTTCTCTTATTATCTCAATGATCAGCAGCCAAGATCTAAAACTACAATATTGGAAATGGCCCTGGATGTCTGGGAGGGTGTAAAGAAAAAAGTTAAGGAGTGTTCCAAATATTGCTTGATTGGCTGAAAGAGAAAATTGCTGCCCTACAAAGAGGGCTGCCACAAACATTCTTGCACAAAATATGATATTTCTCAGTTATGACTGTGACGCTCTACATCAGGTTATACTAAGCATGGCATAAGAATTCTCAGGCGTGCCAAAGATCAGAATAAGCCAAAGCTGGCAATTTATTCTAAGTACAACAAAAAGGGCTTTAAAAAAGACAAACTGGGGGGCAGCTAGGTGGCGCAGTGGATAGAGCACCAGCCCTGAATTCAGGAGGACCTGAGTTCAAATCTGGTCTCAGACACTTAACACTTCCTAGCTGTGTGACCCTGGGCAAGTCACTTAACCGCAGCCTCAGAAAAATAAATGAATAAATAAATAAATGAATAAATAAAAATAAATAAAAAAGATAAGTTGGAAACAAAACAATCAAAACTGCGGAAATTATATTGACTAAACTTGACTCCAAATCAAGTTTATGAAACTCCATACTTTCCTCTATTCCTTTGCAAAAATAGAGGAACCATCAGTGTGGAATACTGCATATGTCACACTTCTTTGGATATATTAGTTAGGTTTTTTTTTTTTTTGCTTGCAAAAAATTTGTTATAAAGTATGGCTCTTCAGAAGGGGAATAAGGAAGCAGAATAATGTGGTGGGAAGTTGAGGTAATCTAAAAAACAAAAGCTATCCAAAAAAACTGTATTTAAAATTACGTTGGAGGTAAGAGAAAGATAAAAGAAGAAATGACTTCTGTTTTACTGGATAGAATAAGAAGAATAGATGGTAACAAAAAAATTAAACTACTTAACTCTTACTTTGCTTCTATTTTCTTTCCTCTTGCTGAGACAATTGGGGTTAAGTGACTTGCTCAGTCACACAGCTAAGAAGTGTGAAGTGTCTGAGGCCAGAGTTAAATAAACTCAGGTTCTCCTGAATTCAAGGCTGGTGCTCTATTCTCTGCCTCGCTGCCCCTTTGCTTTTATTTTCTCTTCAAAAAATGATCTTTGGATTGGGAAGGATAGAACAAATACCATTAGCAAGGATTGGGAACCCAAAGTAGGTAAAGGGACTGGCTGAATATAGCTGAATTCAATGAGTTTAGTCAACAAGTCAGTCAATAAACATTTATTAAGTGCCTACTACAAGCCAGGCATTGTGCTAAGTGATAGAGATAGGGATATTAAAAAGAAAGATAGGCCTTTCTTGAAAAAAATTATTTTTTTTAAAGCTTTTTATTTTCAAAACACATGCATAGTTTTCAACATTCACCCTTGCAAAACCTTGCGTTCCAAATTTTTCCCTTCCTTCTCCTCATTCCCACCTCTAGATAGATGGCAAGTAATCCAAAATATGTTAAACATGTGCAATTCTTCTATACATATTTCCACAAATATCATACTGCACAAGAAAAATCAAATCAAAAAGGAAAAAAAATAAAGAAGAAAACAAAATGCAAGCAAACAACAAAAAATGTGAAAATGCCATGTTGTGATGATCCACATTCAGGCACAGCCCTGTCTGGGTGCAGATTGTTCTCTTCATCACAACACCCTTGTTTGAATTAGCTCCTTGTTGAGGAGAGCCATGTCCATCAGAACTGATCATCTATTCTATGATATTGATGTTGCCATGTTACAATGATCCCCTGGTTCTGCTCATTTCACTCAGCATCATTTCCTATAAGTCTCTCCAGGCCTCTCTAAAATCATGTTCATTGTTTCTTATAGAACAATAATTTTCCATTACTTTCATATGCCGTAATTTATTCAGCCCTTCTCCAACTGATGGGCACTCACTCAGTTTCCAGTTTCTAGCCACTATAAAAAGGGCTGCAAGAAATTCTAAAGAGAGAAGGCAACATGCAAAAAGAAACTGAGGAGATGGTAGGGAAAAGCAAAGAAGATACTCAGAAAGAACATGATGGAGAAGTCCAAAGAAATCCAAAAGCATGCACAGCCAGGTAAGAAAGGGAGAGATGGATGGCCTGCGCTGCCTTCTAAAAGGCAGGTTTTGGAGTTCAGGTTTATGCCTCCTATGTAAAGGGGCAGAAGGTAATGATGAGATGAGAGTACCAGGGTTGAATGAATCTTTCAGAATGATATTTGCCCATGCTCATGGCTGAGAAGCCCACTGAAGTTTAGATGAATCATACTCTAAAGCCCAATTTCTTAAATATGAATGACTTTGCTATTCTCTGCAATACAATGATCCAAGACTACTCTGAAGGACTTAGGATGAAAAATCTTATCCATATTTACAGAATATGTATTGAAGCATACTTTTCAAAATTTTATTTTTATTGACAGATTTTTGAGGAGGGAGTGGGGGAGATATATATTTTATTTTCCATCTCAACTTTAAACATTTTTATTTTTTCCTCGAATATATTTAAAACAATCTTACATTTGTTTTTAAAATTCTCCCCATTCTCCTCATTTCCAGCCCCCATTAAGAAAGCACATGTACAGTTTCGCAAAACATTTCCATAAGTTATATTGTGAAAGAAAACAAAGATTCCTCCCTAAAAAAATTCTCAAGAAAAATAAAGTTTGAGAGAGTTTGAGAGAGAGAGAGAGAGGGGAGGTGGGAGAGGAAGAGGGAGAGGGAGAATATGCTTCAATCTGACACAATCAGTTTTTTCTCTGGATATTGAAAGGATTTTCATCATAAGTCTTTCAGAGTAGTCATGGGTCATTGTATTGCTGGGAATAGCAGTCATTCACAATTGATCATCTCAGAATATTGTTATTTTAGCAACATGACTTTTATGGAAATGTTTTGTATAACTTCACATATGCCTTCTCAAGGTGGGGAGGGGGGAGAGGGAAGGAAGGGACAGAATCTGGAACTCAAAGTTTTAAAAACAAAATTTTTTAATTCTTTTACATGTAACTGTGGAAAATAAATTATTAAATCAAAAAATAAAATAAAATTTGATGCTTAAAAGACAGTTTAAAATATTTCTAATAGTTTATTACATATTGATGATTATCTCATTCAAATACCCAACACAATGATGGAAGCACACAATGTTGGACACCAAGAACTCTCACTTTTTAGGCTGTGCCTGAATGATATTATTGTTTTGATTTTTTTTTTTTTTTAATCTGGAAGCATTCTAAAGTACATTTAGATGTTTGTGAATACTTAGAAAGGGAAGCAGTGAATACTAAAAAGCAATGGGAAGGGGTATACTTGGTGATGCTATCCCATCTTGCTCATTTTCTGGAAAAGGAGATGGTCAATTAATTAACTAGTCATCTAAGAAGTGTAGTAAGTACATCATTTGCCAGAAGTAGATTTCTGAGATAGGAACTAGTTCCTGAGCTTGGAGGAGCTGCAATACCCTCTATCGTCACAAGAGGACACCCCTCTGCAAGTTAGTGGATTGCTTCTGCTTCACTGCCTACCTCAAATTTTAGCTTAAAGTAAATTGAATATTGCTTAAAATATTAAAATGTTAGAAATTCCTGTGTGGTTCTGCCCCCAATAGATTGCCTTCAATTTATCTCACCCATCTATATTATATAACGCTTCAGAAATAAATCTTGACAATAAGTGAGGAAAAATAAATTAAAGGAATTACAGTAGATAATGAGGAAACCAAATTACCAGGCTTTGCAGATCATATAATTTTAGCGAATCCTAGAGAATCAGCTAAAAACCTACTAAAAACAGTTCACAACTTTAGCAAAGTTGTGGGATACAAAATCATCAGCATCAACAATGAGATGATTCAGACCAGTTCCAATAAACTTGTGGTATAGAGTATAGAGAACCATCTGCATCCAGAGAGAGGACTATGGGGACTAAATGTGGATCATAACATAGCTTTTCACTCTTTTTGTTGTTGTTTGCTTGAATTTTGTTTTCTTTCTTATTTTTTCCGTTTTTGATCTGATCTTTCTTTTTTGCTGAGACAATTAGGGTTAAGTGACAGGATCACACAGCTAGGAAGTATTTGAACTCAGGTCCTGACTTCAGGGCTGGTGCTCTATTCACTGCACCACCTATCTGCCCCTTGATCTGATTTTTCTTGTGCAGCATGATAACTGTGGAAATATGTGAAGAAGAATTGCCCATGTTTAACATATATTGGTTGCAGTCTAAGGTAGAGGGTGGGGGAAAGGGAGAGAATCAATTTGGAACACAAAGTTTTACAAGGGTGAATGTGGAAAATAATCTATTAATGTGTTTTGAAAGTAAAAAGTTTTAATAATAACAAAAAATTAAACCTTACTGTGGTCACATATGCTTCATTACAGACAACAAACATAACAAGAAAAATCTGTCTCCCACCACTTTCCAAAACAGATGATACTCCTGTTATCCTCCCCCCTCCTCCTAGATCAAAAGTATTTGGAGGAGTTATGTGCCCATAAACAAGCGAGTGCAAGGGGAGATTGTTCTCTAGTTCACTAGCTGATAGAGCTTTCCAAAGTTACAAGTCTAACTGTCCTGAATCCACCTTTGCTTGTTGCTTAACTTAGTCTGCATGCCTTAGTTAGAGCTTCCCCTTCCTTCCTCTGCTATGTCATCCTTACTGTCCCTGGTTTTGCCAGGGGAGGGCATCATTAGGAATATTCTGCTTTACCAGTATGACTTCATCCACAGCAGGTGATGTGAGATCTCAGTTTCCTTTTTGACAAGATAAGTAAATTTCAGGAGAATTCTGTAGAGAATATTCATTGAGATTTCACTTAAGCATTTGATGTTGTAATCCTGTCTTACCCAAAACCTGCTGGATGTCATCTGGATGTCCCATATACCCACAAATTCATCATGTCCAAAACAGAATTCACTCACTCCTTTGCCTTGGGTGTCTATTTCTGGTGAGATGACTGTTATCTTTCTAACTGGATATATTAGAATATTTCACTATTCTTTGGGATATATGACAAAAATGTCCTTTTACAACTCCCCCCCCCCCCAATGTCACAACTACCTCCCTCCCAACATTTATGAATACAAGAGAAAATGTTTTTGTCTGGATATAGGTAGAGGGAATTTCCAGTGGAAAAACTCCTTTCACTAATGCAATAGCAACTGTTCTACAACTTGATAATATCAAGCATTTACAAAACACTTTATTTCAATATTGTCTCCTATGATCTTCACAATTCTGGGAGGTAGGCACTTTTATTTTACACACTCATTTTACAGACAGGGGAATTGAAGCAGAAAGGTTATTAAATGACTTGCTCACATAATTAGTAGAAATCTGAGTTTGGATTTCATTCAGGTGTTCTAGGCTCTGTCCAGTGTGCCTCCCTTACAGTTTTAGGGAATGGCCTAAGGAACTAACTGAAAATTTAAGTCACCCCTGAAAAACCTTGTGTTTCTAATTTTTTTCTCCTTCTCTTCTCATCCCCTCTCGTAAACTGCAAGCAATCTAAGACGTGTTAAACACGTGCAATTCTTCAATACATATTCCCACATTTGTCATGCTACACAAGAAAAAGCAGATCAAAGAGGAGAAAAATGCAAGCAAAAAACAGAAAATGAAAATATTATGTTGTGATCCACACTCAGTACCCATAGTCCTCACTCTGGGGCAGATGGCTTTCCCTATCACAAGACCATTGGAATAGGTCTCAATCATCTCATTGTTGAGAGAGCCATGTCCATCAGAATTGATCATTATATAATCTTTTTGTTGCTTTGTACTATGATCTCCTGGTTCTGCTCATCTCACTTACCATCAGTTCATGTAAGTTTCTTCAGGCTTCTTCAAAATCACCCTGCTGATTGTTTTTTAGAGAACAATAATATTCCATAACATTTATATACCACAATTTATTCAGCCATTCCCCAACAGATGGACATTCACTCAGTTTCCAGTTTCTTGTCACTACAAAAAGGCCTGCCACAAACATTTTTTCACATGTGGGTCCTTTTCCCAATAAGGTAATTTTTTACACACCCACATCCCTACTCAATAAGTTGCCTCCAGGATCAAAAACAAAATCCGCTGTTCCAGATTCTGTTTAGAACCAACTCCAAAGAGGAGAAAGGGAAAACATTTGCTGACATGAAAGGGGAATTTTGATGTCTCCATAAGTTTCTGATTGTCTAAGATTGGTTGACATTCAGATTGGCTAGGATGATAGGAAAATATAATGTTGAGTGTTGGAGGGGATGTGGGAAAACTGGGATACTGATGCATTGTTGGTGGAGTTGTGAATGGATCCAACCATTCTGGAGAGCAATTTAGAACTATGCTCAAAAAGTTATCAAATGTGCATATCCTTTGATCCAGCAGTGTTTCTATTGGGCTTATATCCCAAAGAGATCTTAAAGAAGGGAAAGGGACCTGTTTGTGCAAGAATGTTTGCGGCAGCTCTTTTTGTAGTGGCCAGAAACTGGAAACTGAGTGAATGCCCATCAATTGGAGAATGGCTGAATAAATTGTGGTATATGAATATTATGGAATATTATTGTTCTGTAAGAATGACCAACAAGATGATTTCAGAAAGGCCTGAAGAGACTTACATGAACTGATGCTGAGTGAAATGAGCAGGACCAGGAGATCATTATATACTTCAACAACAATACTGTATGATGATCGATTCTGATGGACGTGGCCCTCTTCAACAATGAGATGAACCAAATCAGTTCCAATAGAGCAGTAATGAACTGAACCAGCTACACCCAGCAAAAGAACTCTGGGAGATGACTGTGAAACACTACATAGAATTCCCAATCCCTCTACTTTTGTCCACCTGCATTTTGGATTTCCTTCACAGGCTAATTGTACAATATTTCAAAATCTGATTCTTTTTGCATAGAAAAACAACTGTTTGGAAATGTATACATATATTGTATTTAATTTTTACTTTAACATATGTAACATGTATTGGTCAACCTGCCATCTGGGGGAGTGGGTGGAGGGAAGGAGAGGAAAAATTGAAACAAGGAGCTTAGCAATTGTCAGTGTTATAAAGTTACCCATGCATATATCTGGTAAATAAAAAGCTATAATAAAAAAAAAGACTTCCCCCCCAAAAAACAACAACAACAACATATACTTTAACATATTTAACATGTATGAGTCTACCTGCCATCTAGGGGACAGGGTAGAGGGGAAGGAGGGAAAAAGTTGGAACAGAAGGTTTTGCAAGGGTCAATGCTGAAAAATTACTCAAGCATATATCTTGTAAATAAAAGCTATAATAATCATAAAAACATTGGTTGACATTGATCTTAGTTTGCTTCCATCTAAAGAGCTCATTTACTTTCATGTTTTCTGATGCATTCTAATCTATAGAATTCAATTTCTATTTGCTATTGGCTTAGACAAATGAATTTACTCATTATTAACCAGTTATGATAGTCTTTTGTGTAATTGGCATTTAGTGAGAAGAAGTGAAACCAATCGCTGTAAGCTTGGATAGATTTTCAAATTAAGAAGTAGTCTCCTGAGATTTTTTTTTTTTAAGAGGGTGATGGAATGGGGAAAAATATATTTCTCCAAGTTTGTTAAAAATAAAGACTTTCAGTAATTTGTATACAAATTCACCCAGACCTGTGTCATCTTTCCCTGGAGAGTGAGGAATGTTTATTTCTTTAGTGCTGAATAGGAAAAATTTAAATTTAGAATTTGATCTTCAAGTTCAGAAACTTTCACAAACTTTTTATCCAACTCTGATAGAAGCTACAGATATGTATTGTCTGTATAATATTGAAAGAACAATAAAGTCAAGCCAGAGACTAGAATACCTAGGAAACTTGCATGTAGAGAAACTGTGAATACAGTATGAAAATCATGATTTTTACAATACCTTTCTAAATAGTTCACATTTTGTATTAGTTTTGTCCATTCTACTTGGAAATTATCCGAAGTCTACATTTCCTTATTGAGCAGATAAAAGGAAAAAAGTCAGCTTTAATTTTCACAATCTGATACTTCATTGAGCTCTTTGTAGTTTGACTTTCTAATCATCACTGTGTATACATATCTGTTCATAAACTATCCTTGACAAGCTACAATTTAGTAGAGATTCTTCCTGTAATCTTCATTTTGTACAAATTGGATAAATTAAAATGATTCATTTACTGAAATATAAGGGGAAATAATAATACAGTAGTTTCAAATATTACTCATCTAGAAAAAAGTAGAACTCATTAAAAGCCATTTAAATTCATATATTATAGTAAAATTGATGCAGGACACAAACTTGTGGAACTAAATAGATACAAACATAAGAGGTTATGATAATTTGTTAAGATCAAGGCTTAAAATTGACTTAACAATTTAGGAATTATTAAATTGGTCTGATTATTGAGGAATCTATGGAAGTAATATACAGTAAAGTAATTGGTTGATATTTTTATCCATTGTTGTATAACTGTTGAAAAACAACGTGAATTAATGAAACAGTGTTCACCTTTATATCTTTGAGTGTGATGTAGTTGTCAATTTCTGTGAGACATTAATTTTATACATAAAAGATTCTATTGCCAACCTTTTGGTCCATTTCAGACAGTTAAGGAGAGAGACAATCTTGAGGATTGAGGAAAGAACATCATCAGAGACTGCAGAGCCTGTGAATGGTTCCACCATCTTGGAAATATACTCCCTGATTTAAAAGATTTACATGAAACCACTTAAGCTAATTGCAATTGGACCCTTTCCAATTTTTAGTGTGCTATCTTGCATCCACTTTCTGTGTAAAATCCCAAAATGTGATTATTTCATTGACTTGCTTAAATGGAAGAAACTCCAGGTCCAAAAGGGAGACCTAGAATGAGTCAGAGTCCAAGCACAGTTTACAAAGATTATAACTGCATTTATTAGCTGAGAACAAGCTTACAAGCTGGAACAATGAGACAATCTTCACATCTGCTCGCAGTGGGAGAGAATCAGATCTTTTCAGTTCCAATTATCTTGTGATAAAGAGAGTCATCTACACCCAGAGAGGATTGTGGGAACTGAGTATGGATCACAACATAGCATTTTCACTCTTTTTATTGTTGTTTGCTTGCATTTTGTTTTCTTTCTCAGTTTTTTTCCCTTCTTGATCTGATTTTTCTTGTGTAGCAAGATAATTGTGGAAATATACATATGTTGCATTTAATGTATATTTTAACATCTTTAACATGTATTGGATAACCTGCCATCTAGGGGAGGAGGTGTGGGGAAGGAGGGGAAAATTTGGAACAAAGTTTTGCAAAGATCAGTGTTGAAAAATTACCCATGCATATATATTGTAAATAAAAAACTTTAATTTAAAAAATGAAAAAAGAAATAATGAGGAGTAAACTGAGGGTCTAAACCGAGATAGGTCAGTTCCTTTTCTCTCTCTCCTTCCTTCCCCAAAGTAACCAAGGCGGGGTTTCGGCAGCAAAGGAATTTGCTACTTAATGCTGTATGGAAACATAGTCTTTATTGATTAGAATGGAAACACTGGAGAGCTGGTGGGCAAAATGGCTGCACGGTACAAGGCCAATTTTGCAAAGAATAGATTTTTGAGGACTCTGTTTTATACAAGAGCACAATCATTCAGATGCAGTGATGTAAGGAGGTTCCTGAGAGTCATGTAAATAAGATAAGGATTCTCTTGTTATCTTTTGGGGAGAGACAGAAGTCTCTTCCCAAAAAGGAATTTCCTGCTGGCGTTTGGTCTATCTGAGCAGATTAGAATGGGGGCTGTAAAACCCTGGCCAGCTCAGATAGCCCAAACTAGTTTGAACAGACCTTGTATCAAAGGTCCAAGTCCCAAAAGAAGTTGGAGATCAAACAAGGAATATCAAGGGGCTACCGCCCCCATCAGAAAGAAAATGAGATCTTTATCTATAATTGGGGGGGGGAGGGAGGACCAAGGGAGAACTTATCTATAAATATAATAAATGAGAAAGCAGGAGGATTGCTGCTCTTTAGCTAAGTAAGGAATCAAAAGGTCTACTTTCCGTTAGGTAGATCAGAAACCAAGATGTTTGCTTTTGTCTCTGAGCTGGTCAAATCTGCTTTTAGTAGTTGCAGGCATCTCTGAGTTCAGCTAAAGTTTTTGCAAAGGATCATGGGTATGTCAAGCAACCCTATGTATCAAAACTCTTCCTGATTGGCTAGTAATTGTGCTATTCCATTGTCTGATGCCTCAGTGAAAAGAGGAGGCTCTTAGTACTTAGTACAAGTATTACAGAGCCCATTTTTATAAGAGTGAGGAAATTCAGCTCAATCAAGAGTGATAATTCTAGATCTCACTCAATAAGATATTCCCAGAACTAGGTTTTTTCCATCAGGGGAAGTGAAAGGGTGAAGAAGTATTTTGGGTCACTAGCTCAGAGGGGTGTGTGTGTGTGTGTGTGTGTGTGTGTGTGTGTGTGTGTGTGTGTGTGTGTGTTTGTGTGTGTGAACAAAGCAGTGATTCTCAAAAAGGAGGAGTTCTGGATCCACATTCCCAACTCTAAAATTCTAACCTGTGATCCACTATTTACCACATCTCCCTTTCTGTGAGGGCTGTTTATTGTAGAGAGCCAGAACTTTGGAGAAGTATACTTGAAACAATGTGTTAACTCAGAGGAATTGATGAGACAATGGTTACCTAGTTCACACATATACTGAGTACTTAGCGTGGTGATGTAATTTTTCTCTAAGTTCACGCATAATCAGTATGCTGTAATGATGTAATTACAATAAGGTATATAAGAGTCAAGGACTGGAAGAGAAACATTCCATCTCCCACCATCCTAATGGCTCTCTTGCCTCCTTCATTTCTCCACTAAGACTAAGGCCCATCTGAAGGTCCCCCAGAAAGCTAGCCCGGTCCCAGGTGAAGGAGACAGATTGTGAAGGAGATAATAAAGGTTTTGGACTTTATTCCTGACTATTCTTGTGGTGATTATTCTGCTGAAACCAAGGCCCATTAGGAGGACCTCCAGAGAGCTAGCCCAGTTTATCTTATCTTTTCTCTTTTAGGTTGATGCTGAAGCCCTTAGTGGTGATGGTAGGGGACCTATAGGAATACATTAAGAACTTGCCATTGATCTTTCAGAGATCTCCAAGAATGGCATAGGAGACATAGTGACTTCTATTTTTTTTTTTTTTTTTAAGGCAAAAGGTGTGTGTGTCTGAAAACATACAAACAATTGACCAGAGTTTGACTTTGATACATAAAAAATTTAAAAATGTCTTTTAAAATGAGATAGTTAATGGTGAATATATGGAAAGGGATCTTTGATCACAAAGTCAACATTACTTAATAAAGAATAGGTCAAAATCAGTCCTTTTCTTTTCTGACAGTTACTAAACTTTTGGTTAGGAGCTGCTATAGAAACAGCTTCTCATAATTCCCTATTCAGTGCTCTGGGGGGAAGAGGAGACTGACTGAATAGCTGAACTTAATATATCCTTTCGTTTTCTTGCTATTGGGAAGAAATCATGTGATTTGTAGTTATAATTTAGCCCATTTCAGAGGCAAGTAGAATAACTGGCCAAAAACTTGCCCAGGAAACAGGAAGATTGAATGTTTCCACAGAATGTAGAAATAAGCATTCTTTTTGTGGAGAATCACATATTGTCTACAAAATTTCCATAATACAATTACATGCAAAAGTAGATGGTAAAACCTCTTCTAGTAAAGTTATATTTAGTAGATTGTAGGTACTTTTGATTTTTTAGATGAAATGCTCCCTCACATTCCTTCCACTGCCCATTGAGTTAAGTAGGGCTGTGCTGAATGTATGGTCCTTGCCTAGCAACCTGGGGATATTGTCTTCTTTAGTGATTTTAGCCATTCATGACTCCCATGTGGGGT
Organism: Sminthopsis crassicaudata; assembly: GCF_048593235.1. Lineage (NCBI taxonomy): Eukaryota > Metazoa > Chordata > Mammalia > Dasyuromorphia > Dasyuridae > Sminthopsis > Sminthopsis crassicaudata. The sequence continues at coordinate 397,405,887 of NC_133617.1, forward strand.
TTCCACTGGAATGAACTGCCATTTCATTCTCCAGTTCATTTTACAGATAAGGAAACTGAGGTGACAGGGTTAAGGGATTTGCCCAGGGTTACACACACACATGAGATATGAAGTAAGGAAGTTGAGTCTTCCTGATTCCCAGCCCTGAACTCTATCCACTGTACTACCTTGCTGCCCCATCCTGTCTTTCTGCAGAAGAAGACAACAAGCTTAAGAAAGGAAAATGACCTCATTCTGATTAAGGAGACAAACTCAAGAAATTAAAAGGATTTTCTTTAGCACATCAAAGTAACAGGACAATTGGGTGCTGCCACAATCCCCCTAATCCTGCCTTTCACCTTCCCTCTTGGCTTTTTATAGGCAAGTAAACAATGTCCATAGAAGGGCAAAAGATATGGATTGACAGGTCCTTTTGAGGAGATGGGATTAGTGTCCATGTACACCATCATCTCATGCAAGCTAGCTGCTTCCTATTCAGACTGACAGCACTGGTGGCTGACTTTGCACAGGAATTCAGGGTGAGAACTCAGATATTTTGATTTATCTCAAATTCTCATTCGTGATTAGTTAATGCTTTAAATGTTGTGTCTGATGGAGACATGGTAAGGGATGTGGAAAACTGTGGTACAGCATCTGTGTATTGTAGGGAATAATCAAGGAAGAGTCAAGTTCAAATCTAACCTTAGACACTAGCTCTGTGACCCTTAAGTCATTTAACCCTCTTAGCCTCCATTTCCTCATCTGGAAATGAGCTGGAGAAGGAAATGGCAAACCACTTCAGTATCTCTGCCAAGAAAACCCCAACCGGGGTCACAAGCAGGCAGACACCATTGAACAACAACAAAAGGTGGGGCCAGTTGGAGGTAAGGAGTAGCCTGAGTAAGGGGGGGGGGGGGGAATTGAGGGGGAAGAGGTTTGAACTATGTACTTTCGTTTTCCTCTACTTGAGAAGAAATCATGTGATTTATTAGAATTGTTTGTCCCATCCCAGAGCTTATTTAAAGAAATAATTAACCAATTGGAAAAAGGATGAAGTTGCTACAGAAAAACTCTGGCTAACACATAGAGAACAGCAGGTAATATATAATTATTAGAAAAAATGTAGATAGTTAAATATAAGTGGAGATAGCAATGATATTAATAATAATAGTAAGTTAACATTTAAATAGCATCTACTATGTGTCAGGCACTTATCAAATGTGACCCCTTTTGATTTCCACTACAGCAGTGGTAAGTATATGCGGTTATCATTCCCATTTTCAAGCCGAGGAAACTGAAACAGAGGTTAAATAACACGACAAGTAATGCTTGTTGTGAACTCAGTTGTGATTCCAAGCCCAGCCTTTTATCTATTTAGCTTTCATTTAGCTGCCAGAAGATTGCCAACATTGACTTTTAACTAAAGCTCCGCCCTCTTCCCCGCCTCCTTTCCTGTTTTATATCAAGCGGTTTTTCTCACTAATAATATACTCTTCTCTCAGAGGAATCCAGGAGCCCACAGCTGATAGAGGTACAAGGGAAGTCCGGGGATGTTTTTGGAAAGGGGGCTAAAAAAAATGCTAAGGTGATGGTTAAAGAGGTAGGAAGAGAACAAAATGTAGAAGAGAGGCAGAAGGGGGAGTGGGAGAGGGTCGCGGACATAGAACAGAAACAGCCTGGAACACAATAAGCGATTATTATTCCCATTTTCAAGCTTAAGAAACTGGAACAAACAGAGGTTAAATAACACAGCAAGTGTTTCAGTTATGGCTCCAAGCGCAGCCTTCTATCCTTTTAGCCGCCCTAGGATTGACAATCTTGATGTTTATAGCTCCGCCCACTCCCCTCATCCGTTTTCCTGTTTTATATCAAACAAGTGTTTTTCTCTTACTTTTCTCTCACAGGGATCCAGGAGCCCACAGCTGATAGAGGTAAAAGGAGAGACTGGGGAAATTTTTGGAAAGTGGGCTAAAAAAAAATTCCTAAAGAAGATAGGAAGGAAGAGAACAAAATGCAGAAGAGGCAGAAGGTGGGGGGTACAGTTTGTAAAGCAGGATAAAAATCATTCTGGGAAATGCTCCCAAGTCTGGTGAAATCCCATTTCCCAAGAATCTGAGGATGGGCATTAAATAGTTTCAAAAACTGAATTTCAGTTTTGGTTTTGGTTTCAAGGAGTCACAGGGCTGCTGTAGCTTTCTGAGTAAGCTCAATATGTGAAAGATCCTATACCTTTTATTCATCTTTTTCTAATCGACATTTCTTTGCTTCAGTTAATTGTCTGACCCAATTGTTATTTATACCTTAAAATAAGCTATTATATAGTGTAATGTTATGTACTGTGTTTTCTTGTATTCCCATGAACAGATTCCTGTATCTGGTTAGTGTAGCCAGCCAGAATAGAGGAAGTATTTCCTTTGGTCTTGTTGCTTTCATGTATAAAAGAAACCTAAGAAAATCTAATTGATTTGTATTCAGGTATATTTTTGACTGTATCTGCAATTCAAAAATCTGTTGACTAGAAACTGTCTCTAAGTTTCCCCCCCCCTCAGGTGTCACAACAGCCCTAAGAGAAATAGGGTAACCTTTCTTCTTATCCCCTAAAACAGTCTCTTCTTCCCACAGATCCTGTTCATTCTCTTACACATCTCAGTCCCTCACAAGCAGGCCCATCATGTGCAATGGGAAGGTAAACCCAGGGACCAACTAGAGTGGGGAAGGCTCAAAGTGAGGCTAAGAGGGAAGGATCATTTCTGGGGTCCCCATGACTGTGAGAAGGGGCTGCTGGATATCCCACTTCTCTCCCCCCTCTCTCCTTCCCCCAAAGCATCAATCATCCTTGCCTCTGCTCTGTCATTTGGGGTTTCTGAGAGGAAAGGTGGGACTGGGTTCTAAGAAGAAAGGAGGGACTTCATGAATGTCTTTTGGATAAAAACCACGTTTCACGTGCATGATGTCATTTGAGAATGTGTCTATGAAACATGAAAATGTGTCTATGAAGTCACCAGATAAGTATTAATGAGTATGATTGTTGTGAACAGTAAAAATGATTATTATAGTAGGGAACTTGCAGTCTTACCAGACTGTAAGTATTGTCAATCATGGTTTGGGATAAGGGAAGATTATATGGACCCTTTGTGGGGCTTGCTTTAGGCCTCTCTGAGATGTCACACATGACTAGATTCAGGCTCCCCAGCCCAACTTCCATATGTAGAAGAAAAGAGCAATTTTGAACATGCTCAGGGATTGGGGAATAGGGTGGTTAGAAAGAGAAGCTATGTTGCCCTCACTATATCTTACTAGGGAGAATGGGAATGGGACTTAATCACTCTTTTCTCCACAGGTCAAGTTAAGAAAAGCTTTCAGGAGAAGAATGGTAAGGCAAACAAATATATTCCCACATAGAGCCTCCATTTCTTAATCAAGGGAAAATAAGAATAAATAATCATGGCACCACATAGGTCAAAGGAACCTTAGAAACCACCTGTGATCACCATAAGATCTTTGATTTGGAGGGAGAAGAGATCATCAGCTTCTACCATCTCCTCTTACAGTTGGAGAAACGGGCCCAATAAGGCAAACAAGTAGCCCAAATGTAACAAAACAAATGTATCACAGAGCCTAGATGAGATGTTAATCTTCTGTCTTCCATTCTCCCCTTTTCCTACTCTCATGTTTCCCAGGTAGGTAGGGAGCTTTTGGATGTTAATTAGAGAGGAATTCTAGGCTCTATCTAGCTGTGTCCCATCCTCAACTCTGGTTCTGTTTTTCTTTTCATAGCACGAACTAACTGAAGGTTTCATTAATGACATGCTTCCTAGGGAAAATCAGGTGGGTTGCAACTTCCAGCCCTGAGCCCTGGGCCGTGGTTAGAGACTTGGATTCCTTACACTTTCCTAGAGGTATTGAGATGGTTGGGATTTAGGGTTTAAGTGATATCTGGCATAACAACAACAGCAACAACAATAACAATATTTTATTTTTATGCATAACTTGAAACTTTCCTGAGCAGTTCCACATTCATGATCTCATTAGTGCTTCCCAACAGTGATGATTATTATCTCTCTAGATAGAAAATTGAAACTCAGGATGGAGTGATTTTTTTTTCCTTATCCATTCTCATTGAATGCATTGAATTGAATGGAAAGGAGAAGGAATTCAGTCTCTTGGGTGGCACCTCCATGTTATTGGGGATAGGGGGAAGAACTTGTTAGATTAAAGATGTGAGGAGGCTGGAGGAGGTAATGATCAATCAATTTTTCTCCAAACAGGATGATTTGGGAGATATTAATAATGTAGCCTCTATGCACATGGTAAGCCTGGATTTCCAAGCTCAGTTCTTTCCCCTTCTATCTTGTCATGTCTTACTCTGTTTTTCTAAGGCTCTGCAATTATTCTCCCAAACTCTAAATACATTAGCTGGTCAGGATCCCTAACAAGGGGCCTGCTTGCCTTCAGGATGCTAGGAGTGCTTCTGAGCAGTTGCACTTATCTTTCTAATGCATTGACCCCTGTTATATTCTCTTCAGTTTCATCAAGAGGTTCCTTACACAGCCTTAACTGACAGTAAGGGGAACTAAGATTTATGACTATCTGGATCCTGTTCAGTGACCTGCCTTTCTCTCTTCACCTCATCCATCTTGTTTTCTCCATCTTGGGGGTTTGTGGACTTGCCACCATGGTTGGGGATGGGGTTGCTTGAGGATAGCTGTCCCTTATCTGCTGCTTTCCACTTCTTGTTCAGGAGAAAGTCAATAACCTTGTGATGGACGCCGTTGAAGGTGAATATCGGAGCCAAAATCAGGTGGGTCCCAAGCTCTCTAGTTCCTGCCTCTGTCCTTCCTGCCTGTTCCAACATCTTTGCCACATCTCTTCCCTCTCTATCCTTTTACTCACTTTGGCCTCTTATTCATTCTCCCCATGTCACTTGCCCTGGACTTCTTGTCTTCTTCTTGTCCTCTGATCTCTGTTGCCTTTCTGGTGCATATGATGGAAACCACTTGTCTGAGTGGATTTGAGGGAAGGGTCAATGAAAGGAAGGGTAAAGAAAAAAGAAAACTCTGACCTGAAGGTAGAAGACTGGACATTGGTGGGAGGGACAAGGTTCTTTCTCTGTTTCTGTCTCTCTGTCTCTCTCTCTCTGTCTCTGTCTCTCTCTTTCTCTCTCTTTCTCTCTCTCTCTCTCTCTCTCTCTCTCTCTCTCTCTCTCTCTCTCTCTCTCTCTCTCAAATAATTCAGCTCTGAAATCATTAAATTGCATTTTCTAGGCTTTTCTTCAGGCTCAGGCCATTGCTAATGCCGATGCCAGGGATCCAATCTCTGAGCTGTGTGATTTCTGGAACCTGTGGAAGGACAAATTGAAGTATTGCTTCTCTTATTATCTCAATGATCAGCAGCCAAGATCTGAAACTACAATATTGGAAATGGCCCTGGATGTCTGGAAGGGTATACTGAAAAAAGTTAAGGAGTTTTGGCAAATATTGCTTGATTGGCTGAAAGAGAAAATTGCTGCCCTAAAAAATTTTGTAGTTTCTGTGTGGGAGGGAGTACTAAAGGCAGTGAATAGTGTACTGCAATGGTTTAATAACCTATTTTAATTCCCTCCATAGTAGAAAGGGCTGCATGCTGCAGACAACGTGTAAGGCTTCCAAATTAGGGTAATTTTAAATTTTTTTCAAATTATAAACTTCATCCAAAAAAGAAGTTGGGGAAGAATTTCCATGCACACAGCAGAATACTCAAAGAAGATTCTAATTGCAACCCAGATTTCTATTTCATATCATTTGTTTTTAAAAAAACATGATAAATTCTGTAAATTACATTGAAATCTCTCTCTCTCTCTCTCTTTTTTTTTTTAAGGAGAACAGCAACATTTATTCTTCCTTTTGTTACCAGTTAGTATTATCCTTTTCAATCTACTTTTTCAATAAATCTTTGGGAAAAATTGTATGTGGGTGTATATATACATGTGTATGTGGGGACTGCACACACACACACACACACACACACACACACACACACACACACCCCTCTCTGCTAAGTTTAAAATAATAGGAGGTTCCTAAGTAGATTCAGTTTAGAAAGAAACTTTTTGTAGTTTATAGGACTTACTTTTATTTTCATAATCAAAATAATGATTTTCATAATCATAATTTTCATAATGAATCATAATTCATGATGTTTGTGCTAGTTGTTTTCTGCCTTTATTCCTTTGCTAAGGGGTGCTTCTTTGTCTGGAAATTCCTCTTTCCTTAAACATTGTACCCTTTATTCCTTCATTTCAAGAGAAATAATCTCTTACTCAAGTGAACTAATATAGCATTTTGTACCTTTTCATTGTACTTTCTTGTAAGTGTATGTTTTTTTTTTTTTTTGCTTTGCTTTATGAGAGTCGTGGAATAGGGATCATGTAGTACTCTTTATGTCTGTCACACCATTTAGCATTATGCCATATATGTAGAAAGTGTTGGAAAAGTATTTTTTGGAATGAGTAAAAAAGCATTTTCTTTATGGCAGATAAGCAGGTATATCTTTGAAAGATGTACTTTCTAGGGGCAGCTAGGTGGCGCAGTGGATAGAGCACCAGCCCTGAATTCAGGAGGACCGGAGTTCAAATGTGATTCAGACACTTAACACTTCCTAGCTGTGTGACCCTGGGCAAGTCACTTAACCTCAGCCTCAGGGGGGGGGAAAAAAAAAGAAATTTCTTTTTGACTATGTGTGCTTCCTTTTGACTTTTTTGCATTAAAAAAGTTTCAATGGTCTTCTTTTTCTAATGTTTTTCTTTAAGCACCTACGCTTCTGTAAGTCCTCTATCCAGATACATCATCCTGAAAGGCTTCACAAAGTCCAAGCTTTGTGACCACATTGGCAATACTGGTTCTATTCCCAGAGTGGCAGACTATCATTGTTCACTGTCAGCCCAAGCCAGAGCATGGAGGAAACTGTAACTTTTTTTTTTTTTTTTTTTAAGCAAAGCAGATGGCAAATTTACACAGGAAATTCAAATGGCTTAACAAAATAAAATGACAGGTTCAGCCACAAGTAACCAAGGTAATGGTTTCAGAGATACTGGAAGTTACCTACATAAAGAATCAAAGGACCATAAAAAAGTTTGCATTGAAGATGGAGGTGGAAGAGTATTCTATTGGAACTGGACAATCTACCTCCTATTCAGGTAGCCATCTTAATCAGAAGTCAGCAGTTATAATTTGCATGTAATTTTGTTGTTGTTGTTCAGTAACACCTACCTCTTCATGATCCCATTTGAGGTTTTCCTGGAAAAGATATAGGAATGGTTTGCCATTTCTTTTTCCAGCTCATTTTATAGATGAGGATACTAAGGCAGAGTTAAGTGACTTGCCCAGGATTACACAGCTAAGTAAGTATCTGAGGCCAGATTTGAATTTAGGAAAGATAGTCTTCCTGACTTTAGGCCTGGCAGTCTATCCCCTGCATCATTTAGCTGTACAAGAATATAACTTTAGACACTTTAATACCATGACCACAGAAATGAGCTGAGTAGTGGCTATCTAGTTTAAGAAGGGTGTTGGAAGGTTTTTCACGTGTGTGTGTGGGGGGGTGGGGAATGCTACAGGTAAACAGACACTCCAATACAAAATTTATTTTTTTTTTATTTTTAAAGCTTTTTATTTTCAAAACATATCCATAGTTTTCAACATTTATCATTGCAAAACCTTCTGTTCCAAATGTTTTTCTTTTTCTTCCTCCTTACCCCTTCCCCTACGCTTCAAGTAATCCAATATATGTTAAACAGGTGCAATTTTTCTATATATATTTCCACAATTATCATCCAAATATATAATTTGTACATTTATTCTGGTACAATTTTATGACTGGCTTCCCTTTCTGTCTGCCCAAATCATTCATGTCCTTCTATGGTCAACTTCAAGAACCCACAACAATCATCCCTTTAAATTTCTCCAACCCCTAGGTATACTCCATGTTCTCCCCCTCACTGGAGCTGGTTTTAATGTTGCTTTTGAATTTTCCTTGGTGTTTTAGGTGTCTACTAGATTGTATGTCACTTAAAGTCAAGAAGATAAAGCACCAGCATAAGGCTGGGCACACAGAAGGTGCATCAATTCAAAATCTTGTTGAAATTCATTAAAAAAAAAAAAAAAAAAAAAAGACATACTTCTGTCAGTTCCCAGCTGCTTGTCCACCACAGTTGGAATATTGTATTCATTTATAAATACTACAGTGTAGAGTAGGACATGCTTTCTCTCCCTAAAAGGTTCTTGCTTTTCATTAGCACATATACCTGCGAATGGATTAGATTGGGATAGCAGCTCAAGTCAGTTTCTGAGAAAAAGACTTCTCACCCAAGCTGACTATCTCCTTTCAATTTTTCTACACATATTGGAAAAACTGTCCTGAATTTACCTCTCTAGTCCTCCTTTTAGTATCTCAGAAAACCTAGATTCTAAAGAAAATCTAGATTTCTTAAGGGAATAAGAGGCAAGGAATGGACAAGAACAAGCTTCTATTAAACACCTCCTATGTACCACTATTGTGCTAAGCCCTTTATAAATATCATTTTATTGGATTTTCATGCTTGAGAGGTAGTTGCTATTATTATCCTAATTTTACAGCTGAAACTGAGAAAGTTAAGTCATGTAGCTAGTGTTTAAGGTCAGATGAGAACTCAGGTTTTCCTGCCTAGATCAGTGCTCTCCCCTTTGATCCAGCAGTGTCTCTTCTGGGTCTGTATCCCAAAGAAATTAAAAAGGGGAAAAGACCACATGTGCAAATATGTTTGTAGCAGCCTTTTTTGTAGTGGCAAGAAACTGAAACCTGTGTGGATGCCCATCAGTTAGACAATGGCAGAATAAGTTATGGTATGTGAATGTAATGGAATATTATTGTTCTATAAGAAATGAGTGGCTGATATCAGAAAAGCCAAGAAAGACTTCTATGAACTGATGGTGAGTGAAATGAGAAGAATCAAGAGAGCATTAGTCAGATTATGGGATGATGATCGACTGTGATGCACTTGGCACTTTTCAACAATGAAGTTATTCAAGGCAATTCCAATAGACTTGGGATGGAGAGAACCATCTGCATCCAAAAAGAAGACTATGGAGACTGAATGTGGATTAAAGCAAAGTATTTTTTACCTTTTTCTTATTATTATGTGTTTGCTTTTTTTTTTCCCCGTCTTTTGATCTGATTTTTCTTTTGCTTTTTTATGATAGCTTTTTATTTTCAAAATTTAGGCAAATTTTCCTTCTTTCACCCTTGCAAAACCTTGTATTCAATTTTTTTTTCTCTCTTTTCTTCCCTCTCCCCTCTCCTATACAGCAAGTAATCCATGTTGTTGTTTTGGAAAAGAATGGAAATTACCAAAATGACATCACTATGTTAAAATTGGGTTACAGTTTAACTGACTGTGGCTGATCAAATCAATACAAGTTTGGAATGCCCTGCCACAGGTTGGACGCAAATAGTCCATTATTTGGGGTGGCTTCTCTAATTTTGTGTATTTCATATTTCCTTTGGGCTAATTCAATTCTGCTTTGCTCACAGAGCACGGCACTTTCTCTGATGAGGGCACACCATGCTGGGCAATCCAGTGCCAGTGTCTACCATGTCATACAACCGATTCATACAACCTTCAGAGTCTGCAATTCTTCTAATATATTTCCACATTGATCATGCTGTCCAAGAAAAATTAGATCAAAAAGGAAAAAAATGAGAAAAAAAAAAAACCCAAACAACAAGCAAGCAACAACAAAGGTGAAAATATTATGTTGTGATCCACATTCAGTCCCCATAGTCCTCTCTCTAAATACAGATGGCTCTCTCTATCACAACTGTATTGGAATTGGCCTGAATCACCTCAATGTTGAAAAGAGCCAAGTCTATCACAGTTGTTATCTGATTTTTCTTGCACAGCATGATGAATATATGGAAATGTTTAGAAGAACTGCACATACTTAACATATATCAGATTGTGTCCTGTCTTAGGGAGCTGGTGAGGGGGAAGAGAGGGAGAAACATTTGGAACACAAAGGTTTACAGAGGTGAATGTTGAAAACTATATTTGTATGTATTTGGAAAAATAAAATACTATTAAATTTTTTTTTTAAAAGATCAGTGTTTTATTTAGTGTGCTGCTGTGCTGCCTTAAAATGAATAATGCGATGAGTGAAATGTTCTCTCTTACACTCCATTCTTGGCATGTAAGAATCATTAGAAATAATTGTGGATACTGAGGTTGAAGAGATTAGCATTTCCGGGGCTGTCATGTGGAAGGATTAATCAATTGTGCAGGCTTTGTGTTAATGGGAGAGACTACAAATAAGCTGTTTATAGAATAAATAGGAAATAATCTTTATTTATTTATTTATTTGTTTGTTTGTTTATTTATACTGAGACAATTGGGGCTAAGTGACTGAGTTCACATTTGAATTCAGGTCCTCCTGACTTTCAGGGCTGGTATTCTATCCACTGCGCCACCTAGCTACCAATAAGAAATAATTAACAGAGGAAAGGTATGAGAATTAAGAGGGTTGGAAAGCCTTCTATAGAAGAGGCGATTTTAGTTGAGCCTGAAATGAAGTTAGGGAAACTGGTACGTAAAGATGAGGGGAAAGAGTATTTCAAGTGTGGGAGAAAACATCTGGAGCCAAGACATGGAATGTGTCTTTCATGGAGTGACCAATGTCCTCACATCTTGAATATGCAGGGAGTAATTTATAACAACACTGGAAAGATAAAAAATATAAAGCTTATAAAATTAGAAAAGAAAAAAAAAAGCTTATGAAAGACTTTGAACATCAGAGGGCTTTATATTTAATCCTGGATATATCACTGGAGTTTATTATGTACCTACATAAGAGGGCATGATCAGATTTAAACTTTAGGGAAATTTGTTTGGTAGCAAGATAGGTAGATTTGAAGTTGGGGTGGGTTAGACTTGTGATAGGTTTTGCAAACTTCTCTTCCATTCCAATCACCCTTGAATGTGGGTAGAATGGGTACATATGAAATTACAACCCAAGTTAATGACAAAAAAACCAGACTGAGAGGGGTAAAGTGAGTTGTTCAGCTTCACACAGTTAAGAAGTGGCAGAACAGGGTCTAGAACTCAAGTCTTTTAACACCCAAACCAGTACCCTTTCCATTATACCACACTGACTCATAAATATAAACAGTTAAGAGGACAAAGCCATCGATGCTTCCAAAGATGAACATTTGATGGAGAAGCATTCTTTGTCAGTGAGGATTGACATCTCTGATTCTTGCCATCTTTGTGATGCTGTGACTTTGTAAAAGCACTTTATGAATTGTGAAGCACTACAGAGATGAGGCATTTTTAATACTTCAAATAATAAAAAATTAATCAACAGTATCAGACTTTATAAGATGAAAGTCTTGTTAAAGTATAAATGGATAATTTATTATTTTAATCAAAATTTTTCTTGTAGAAATAAAACTCATATAATCAAGAATAAAAGCAATGCTGAATATTGGGAAAAAAACTTTCAGTGAGAGTCTTTGGACTGGATAATCTTTATTATTTTAGATTAAAGTATTCTTGTATAAATAAAATTTATGAACCAAGAATAAAAGAAACACAGAATACTGCCAAAAAAACAAAAGCAAAAACCAACCCCAAAACTTTCCTAAACAGCATCTCAGATAGAATGTGATTTAATTGGAATATAGCTGTGGAAATGAGCTGGTTGATTTAGAAAAACATGGAAAGATTTGGAATTATGAAGAAAAATGCTATACACTTTCAGAGAAACAGATGACAACTAGAAATATGCATGGTATAGTTCTACATATATGTGTATGTTTATAGATGACTTCGTATGTGTATATATAACCATGCTTAATTTTAGCTTTCTTTAGGGCAGGGGAGGAGGAAGGAGAGAAAAAAAGTAAAACAAATGAACAAATGAAAACCTATGAGGAAGAAGAGAAAAGCTAGGAAGCTTTGAAAATAACATGTAATATTTATTATATAGACTTTCTTGAATTAAAAATTTATTGCTTTATAATGAATCCCCTGTTATATCCTGCTATGTACATAAAAATGTTTAAGTTTTCTTTTCTCATTTTGCATTTGTTTAAAATAAAATTATATGTATTATATATATATATAATGTGTGTATATATATATATATATATATATGCATATATATATATATATATATATATATATATATATATATATGAAGATACAGAAAAAATGCACACAAAAGTACTAAATAGAAAATAGTTAAAGAATTTGAGAGAGAGGTAACTAACATTTGGTGAATAAATTGATGGAGGGAGTCTCTTCTTAAATCTCAAATTCTTTGCATATTGTTGTTTCTGCAGTTGGTAACAATAGTATTTGTAGTAATCCAAAGTTCCCTTGCATTAGAAGTTCCCTACTAGTCCTGAGAAATCTCATTCCAGGTTTATTGCTATGTCCAATATGCCATGCAGTTTCTCAAGACTTCTACATCCATCTCTTTTGACTTTCTGGATCACAATTTTCTTTGATATATATGTATTTCCACATATGAGTGATTTTCTGAAATTTTCATCTGCCTTGGCTTTGTGACAGTTTATACTGGTTCTTCTCTTAGCCTTCTGCCTTAGAGGTATACTCCTAAACTGTAATTGGGTATATGCTCAGAATCATAGAATTTTCCCCAATCTTCACCATCCCTTACATTCTTGAACTAAATTTTCTCTTCTGAATTTCAGTACTAGAGCTCATAACCCTTGATCCAGCCTTCATAATAGATAAGTAGTAGTGAAATCTGTTGTCATTGGATATGTTTAAGCAGAGACTGGATCACCTCTTATTAGGGATGTTGAAGAAATTTTGGCTTCAGGCAAAGGCTAAGAAACTGGATGACCCTTCAGCTCTTTCCAAACTTCGGAGGTCATGATTTATCTAAAATCTATTTGCTGGCATTGCCACCCTTCTCATCTAGCACCAATTTCTACTTTTTCTTCTCCTGTTCCCTCCCTCCTCCAATAGGTCAGAGAGCTGTTCTTAGGACTTGATAGGACCAGAAGGCTAAGGCTTAAATCACACTGAAGCTTGGTCATATGGACATGACTTTTTTATTTCTTAATGGCAAAGAGACAAGATGAAGTTGGAGTCGTTCAGTCTTAAGGGATTTCTATTGAGAAGTCATTTTAATGCCTTATGTATGAATTATCAAGTTTTTTAAAGTCCCTTTTCCCAGGCACTGTGCTAAATTCTGGGAATACAAAGTCATCACATTACCATGATTTACTATTTTATACTTATTTCTGTGAGATGTTTTTCTCATAGGACACAAGCTCCTTTAGCAGTCTTGGGGGTTATTGTTTTTATCTCTGTAGTTTCCAAGTAACTTAATAAATGCTTGTTGATCTAGAACCTTCTATATTAGAAATCTCCTTTCCTAGTCATTAGCCTTTTTTTATTCCACTTTGGGAGACTGAGTTGTCAGATGTTGTTGCCCTAGGTATTAGTTGCTTGCCTTAGTTGAGAGGAGCTGTCCTTAATAGCCGTCCCCTGCTCTTTTTATTTGTTCTACCCTCAAGTATAACAGTTCAAACAATTTAGCCTTCATGAGTTAAAATAAAATGTGCCAAAAATGGGCTTGGGACAAAATTTTTACAGCTAGTGTTTTTGATAAGGCCTCATTTCTAAAGTATCTAAGAGAACTGACTCAAATTTATAAGAATACAAGTCATTCCTCAATTGTTAGGTGGTCAAAGAATATGAACAAATTTCAGATGAAATTATTTTCTCTTTTAAAATTTTTAATAGTATTTTATTTTTCCAAATACATGTAAAGATAGTTTTCAACCTTCATCTCTGCAAAAACTTGTTTCAAAAATTTCTCCCTTTCTTCTCTTTAAGAAAGCAATCTGATATAGCTTAAATGTGAAATTCTTCTAAACATATATCCATATTTACCATTCTGTGCAAAAAAAATCAGATCAAAAGGGAAAAAAATGCAAGAAAGGGAGCAAACAAACAACAACAAAAAGGTGAAATTACTATGTTTTGATCCACATTCAGTCTCCATAGTTCTCTCTGGATATGGATGTCACTTTCCATCTCACATCTAGTGAAATTGCCTTGAATTTCCTCATTGTTGAAGAGCTAAGTCCATCACAGTTGATTTAGATGAAAAAATTAAAGCCATTTCTAGTCATATGGAAAAAAATGTTGCAAATTACTATTAATTAGAGAAATGCAAACTGAGACAATTCTGAGGTACCTCTCAGATTGATTTAAGATGACAGGAAAAGATAATGATAAATGTTGGTGGGGATGTGGGACAACTGGATCACAGTCATTGTTGGTGGAGTTGTGAAATGCAACCATTCTGGAGAACAAATACGAAATATGCTAAAAGGGTTATAAAAACTGCATATTCTTTAATCCAGCAGTCTTATTACTGGGTCTGTATTCCAAAGAGATTATAAAAAAGGGAAAAGAATCTATATGTGCAAAAATGATTATAGCAGCTCTTTTTGTGGTGGCAAAGAATTAGAAAATGAATAGATTCCCATCAGTTGGGGAATATACCACAATAACTTAGGGTATATAATGTAATGCAACATTATTGTTCAGTGAGAAATGATGTACAGGTTGATTTCAAAAAAACCTGGAAAGACTTGCATGAACTAATGCTACGTGAAGTGAGCAGAATCGGAACTTTACACAGTAACAAGATTATGAGATCAACTGTGATAGACTTGGCTCTTTTTAGCAATGAGGTGGTTCAAGGCAATTTCAATAAACTTGGGATGCAAAATGCCCAGAGCACCCGGAGGGAAAATTATGAAGAAGGAATGTGAATTGCAGGATATTTTCACCATTTTTTTTCTTTCTTGTGTTTTTTTCCTCCCTTTTGGTCTGATTTTTCCTGCACAATTATGACAAATATGGAAATGCATTTACAAGGATTGCACATGTTTAACCTGTATCATATTGCTTACTGTCTTGGGGAGGGGAAAAAAATTTAGAATACAAAGTCTTACAAAAATGAATGTTGAAAACTATCTTTACATGTATTTGGAAAAATAAAATACTATTGAAAAAACTGGGCCTATGGTTTGGCACCAGTTTAAGTTTGCAAAATTGCTTTTAATTCCCAGGCAGCTTCAACAAAGAGTATACTATCTTCTACAGAATATAAAGTTTACTGTTTTCAACATTTACACTCAAAACTCTTCTACAATCTGATGTTATGCCTTGCCACCATCCTCATCTACTTTTCACTGCCTTTGCTTACCTGTAAAAGGCTAGAACTGAGCAGATGCACTTAATGCAAGATAACCTAGCACTTGAGGCTAATTACCAATTGGACAATACTCTATATGCTTGGAGGATGACCCTACTCAACTCTGTGCTGGCTTGCTCTGTGGGTGTGGACAGAAAAGGGGGAGAGAGATCAGAGGGTGGAGTGGGACAAGCAGATCATTCTTTGGTGGGGGAAAGAGAAAAGTGTGTAGAATCCTATATCTAATCCCCTGAAGGTGACCCCAAAAGACCAAGAATAAAGACTTTTGCTTATCCTGACTCCGGCCAATTCTAAGTTATCTAGGGTACTAATGCAGTCACAACACTTACCTTGTCCCTATTTCTGAAATGCTTTCCTTCAGTCTCTACCTGATTAATTCCTGCCCTTTCTTCAAGAACTATCTCAAAGTCCCTTTTTCTAGAAAGCCCTCCTCATTTTCTAGTTGAATAAGACTTTCCCTAAGTATTGAAATGCACTATTTTTTATCTTATGCTATAATCTTATCCTATTTTGAATTATACCTGTCCGTGAGTCATGTTCTTACTTGACACTACATTCCATCAAGACAGAAACCATCTTTCTAGCTATTTTTCCCCATCACCACGCACAGAGAGATTTAATAAATGGTTGAAGGAAACCTATGCAGAAGGGCCCACAGAAGTCACAGTTGGAAATTTGGCTAGGTTTAAGGATCTGAAACAAGATGGAAAGATACTGAATATGTATAATTGATTTTTAAAAAAGAAATGTGGGATGTTTTTAAGGAAAGGAATAGGGCATCTGATTGAATGCACTAAAGGTACAAAATTAACTTTAGAAAGCTAGCCAAGTAGATATGTTTTTTAATATTCCTTTTTTATAAATTCCTATGTTTTACATTTCGGGACATGTCAAATATATGGATTTGCTTGACTATGCTTATATTACAAGAATTGTCTTTTTAAAAAATATATTATTTGGCAGTAGAGGGAATAAGCATTTATGCAGTACATAATCTGTGCCATACACTATGCTAATTCCTTCTTGCAAATATTATTTTATTTGATCCTTATAACCTTCTTGCAAAATAAGTGATATGATTATCTCCATTTTACAGTTGAGAACTCTGAAGCAAACAGATTGTGACTTGACCATGATCACACTGCTTGTAAAGATCTGAGACCAAATTTGAATTCATGTTCCTGACTCCAGGCCCAGAGTTTTAACCATTGAGAACAGCTATCAATAATATTGGGAGAAAAAGAGATAATTAAAGAGATAGAGAGATGAGGTCACTGGCAATATTTTTCTTACATACACAGAAGGAAATTCAGGGAAAAACACAAGCATATTAACTTTAAAAGTAGCATAATATATTTATTATAAACTTTTAAAAAGTAAATTGTATTAGAGGCTCAATTTTACATATACTCCTTTGTTAGTTTTACTTTGTATGTAGAATTTTTTTTGTTAAATTCAAAATACAAAACAATTTTAAGAATAATTTTGTCTAAAGAAAAAAACATTTCAAATCTTGTCTAGGTGGACACTCCAGTTGAGTGGGATTCTTCCCCAAAATGCCTGGGAGTATGTTAACTGTCCTTTCCCTAGAATAGTTAAGGTAGGAGTCTGGATAGAATGCTTAGAACGTTTAATTTCAGGAAGGTAAAGGGTCTCCCTCCATATGAAGTGTTTTGTAAAGCTGACTGTTTTTAAGCCTTTTACCAATATAAGGTAGTGTCCAGTTTTAGGATCTATTAATAATCAGGTCCCAAGGAGGAGTTAATTAGGATGCATAAGATCAACAGCCCAAAGGTCCAAGTCTTTGGGTCTGCAAAATCAGGGTCATTAAAGAAACATTCAGGATAATCCTGTCTGTAAGAGGGTTGTGCATGAAGAGTCCAAGAAGACTAAAAAAAAAAAAAACCAGTTATTTTGTTTCAAGGGAGGAGTGAGAGAATGATGCACAAATGCGGAGCTAGATGAAGTCACTTTCTCTGAAGACTGGAAGTCCGCAAGCAAGCCCAGCACAGACCCCTCTGAGCAGAGCTCAGGATTTGGGTATTGGTCAAGTAAGGATTTCATGGTTGCCTAATACAGAGTTTCCTTGACGTGGGTCCTTAGGTGTCTCATCAGGTGAGAATTCCGGCTGAAGCTCCGCCCACACTGGTTACAGGTGTAAGGCCTGGCCCCGGTGTGGATGGCTTGGTGCCGAAGCAGGTTACAGCCCCGGCTGAAGCTCTTCCCACACTGGTGGCACTGCTGGGGAGCCTCCTTGACGGCCCCCCCCATTTCTGGAAGCTCTTTGCTTGCTTCTGGGGCATTGGTGACCGGGTGGGTCCCCAGGTGGCGCTGCAGGTGGGCATTGCGGCGGAAGCTCCGCCCACAAGCTTTGCAGTGGTAGGGCCTCTCCCCCGTGTGGGTGCGGATGTGCCGGACCAGGTTGGAGCTGTTTCGGAAGCAGCGGCCGCAGGTGTCACAAGGGTGCGGTTTCTCCCCGGTGTGGATACGTTGGTGGCGAGCCAGGTGGGCGCTCTGGCTGAAACTCTCGCCACACTCGCTGCAGCGGCAGGGCCGCTCCCCGGTGTGACTGCGCTGGTGGCGGCTCAGGTCTTGGCTCTGGCTGAAGCGCTTGTTGCACTGGCCGCAGTGATGGGGCCGCTCCCCACCGTGGGTCAGCATGTGGCGGGCAAGGCCCGCCCGGCGCACAAAGTGCTTCCCACACTCCGTACAGGCGTACGGCTTCTCCCCGGTGTGTACGCGGCGATGGCTGGTGAGCTGGGAGCTCTGGCTAAAGGCCCGCCCACAGTCCTGGCAGGAGAAGGGCTTTTCTCCGGTGTGGATCCGCTGGTGAGTGACCAGGTGCTCGCTCCTCTGGAAGGCCTTGCCACATTCACCGCACACGTGGGGCTTCTTCTCCAGGGGAGCTTGCTGCTGCTGCTGCTCATTGGTACCTTGAAGGAGGCTTTTGCCACACTCGGCCCCTTGGAGGGGCTTTTCCTCCGCATGGAGACCCAGGTGACGTTGGAAATTGGCTTGCCGCTGGAAACCCTGCCCACAGATGGAGCACAGGAAGGCGGGTTTGAGGTCCGGCTCTGTTTCCTTGGCGTGGCTGTGTAAATGTCGCAAGAGGCTGGACCGTTGTTGGAAACCCTGACCGCAGTCGGCGCACAAGAAGGCTGTCTCCGCAGAGTGGGTCTGCTGGTGTTTTCTCAGGTGACCACTCTGCCGGAAGCATTCCCCACACTCGGAACACACATAGGGACGTTCATCTGTGTGCGTTCTCAGGTGCAGCTTGAGGATGGAGCCCCGGCCAAAGTTTTTCCCACAACATGGGCACTGATGGGACTTGGGGGAATCGTGGGTTCTTCTATGTGCCTGGAGGCATGACAACTGGGAAAAGCTTACTCCACAATCAGGGCACGTCTTTGGTGTCTCCTCAGGTCCAGAATCCGGCTTATCTTGGCCGTCACAGACTTTTCCTTCCCAAACTTCGTTTTTACTGGAGGGGGCTGTTACTTTGCCCTCTGAAGTGGTAGAGCCCCTCTGAATCTCTTGTACATCTTCCCTATTGGACATCAAACAAATATCCTTGTCCACCCTTTCTGGAAGTGTTGCAGGTTTTTCTGAACCTTCTTGCTTTATTTTTTCCCTATTCTGCATCCCAATTCCAAGCCCTGGGTGATGTAAAACAGACACATAGGTAGGCAACAGGCTCGTCACAGAGAAGGATACTTGATGACAATGTGGGACATGGGAGAAAACCACAAGGCAGAATATGGGAGGTAAAGCGGTAAATCAACTAAATACTGTACTTCAGGAGAGGAGAAAGAAGGATCTTACTCTGGTGTTCCCTCAGAGAGGGGAATGAGGAAGGGAGTGAATGACACTAGGAAGCAAATAGCATCAATGAGATGAACTCATGTACTGAAATTCTTTCCGGCAATTTAGTAATTATAGAATTGTCTATGACAGTGAGAGGTGGAGTGACCTGCCCTACATCACAGAAAGAGCACAGCAGCAGAGGCAGTGGCAAAGGCCATGTCTTATGGCAAAGTACTCTTTCTTTGCTTCCGAATAACAATATAATTTTCACTTGTTGGAGATGACACATTTTTAAAAATTTATTTTGCTTTGAGTCACAGAATTTGGGGACTGCCAGAGATATTAAGATAGCATTTGACTCAACGAGAAGCCCAGGTCACACTCTCACAATAAGCCAATAGTATCCTGGCTGCGAACAGTCTATGCGTCCTATCCCCCATTGATTCGAATTGCCTGGGTTATGATAGAATGTTCTGTTTGTGGCTATTTGTAATGCTTGGAGTGATCAAGGATAAAGAAATGCTTCATATGAATGACCATAAACTAGCACTCAGGGCTGAACTTCTCCTCTCCCTATAATTTCTTTGCTCCTTTCTAGAATCTTTTGGGATAGCAGTGACATAGCTATAGTTGCTTCAGATCCCCTCCTAGTCCACTTTTGCTCTCCTGAGCTATATGAATATTAGCAAAGAGGAAACTTTCTTAGTTTAAGGCAAAAGGAAGATTAAGCAATAGATATAAAGCATTGACTACTGGTCTTTGGTAGTTTTGCCCCCATTTGCAAAACTGTCATTATTTTTTAGAACCTATGTATTAAGACATCAACTATTAGTTGTCCCTATCCTAGAAATGTACTGAGGCTGCTGAGAGTAAATTATTTAGATAATTTATAGGTTAGCAGTATAGTTAGAACTGGGGAATTGGGTCAGATCACTGGCATTTACAAAAGGCATTTTCTTCCTTTTGCCTGGTCTTCCCATTCTAGTTTAAGGCTTCCCAACTGGGGTATTTATGGGTGTGGGTATTGCAGGGGTCAAAGAAGAGCTGTGAGCAAGCAAGAGGGAGGGCTCATTGCTTTAAAGATCTAGTGTGGAGTCTATTAGGGAGCAAGGAAAACACAACAGAAAACAATCTAGTGTTTTTCTTTACATTCCCAGTAATTAGTGCATAAAAATATACTTGGTGAATTGAATTTTACCCTTTCCTTGATGGAATGCTTATTTACATGGGGATAAGTGATTTAAAAAGTCAAATGAGAAGAAATTGCAATACAGATAATGCTCAAACCTTCTATAGGTGAGGAATCTTACCTAGACGGGGTGCAGGCCAGACTTTCTCCACTATAACATCCTCAACAGTCAGGGACTCCTAGAAATCCCAAGAAAGAGAAAGAGATAAAGATAAAGACACAATTGGCTTTCCTCACCCCCCCCCCCACCCTTTCTCAGAATTACAAAAAGAATTATAAAATAGAATGGGGGATTGGGAACAAAGTATATACTGTAGATTTGGAAGAAAGGAGATGATGAACAAAGTATGAGGAAGAGATTGGGAAAACCTACTGGCAGCAATAATTAAGAGACTAGAACAGACAAGTCAAACACTCTGCCTGAATCAGATTAAATTTTTAATCAGGAAATAGAATGCAATTAAAAAATAAGATAATAGTGATGTAGCTTTTTTAGTCAATATATACATACAGGGCTTCCTTTTCCATTTGAGATTGATATAACTGGTCTAAATGACTTATGGTTCTCTTTGAGGGAAAGGAACTGAATTCCCAAAAGTTAATTTGTTGCTAGACTGGGTCTGTTTATCCCTGTCCGTATTCCCATTGCTCTCTTTCTTTCCTCCCTCTTGGGATCCCAATAGGAGTCATTCTGTAAACCTGAGAGAAACGTTTACAACCCTTAGCTCACCAGCACAGTTGCCAACTCCAGGTCTCTAGATCTCTCCTCCTGGGAAGGAGAAGGGCCTTGAGGAACAGTTGAGCCTGAGGGAGGTGAAAAGCATTATTAAAATGTCCATAACTATCTTACAACTTCTCTGCTCACTATTCAGGGCCAATTATAGCAATATGTGGGATAGGAAGAGTTAGGACAACACTTACTGATGAAGAAAAGACCTAGCAAAAACTAACTACTAAACATTGTTCTCCTTTTCCCTGCCATGTGTTTATACCCCTATTCTCTCTCACCTTGGACCATTCCCAAGCTTCCCAGGCTCCCCAGGAGAAACATAGCTCCTCACCTCTCTCTTGGTAGACATGGCATTCCCCTTGTAGGCCAGGAGTTAACTGTTGCTTGGACTTAGCTAGAAGACTCCACTTTCCCTCTTTTGAAGAGTTGGCTGGTTCCAGTTGGAATTTCCGGGGCTCCTCTCCAGTGATCAGGCTTATTGGCTTTTCCGAGGGCACTAGCCACCTGGATGTGTGGCCAAAAACCTGGGACTACCCATAAAGATGAGATTTTAATAAAAGATCATTCATTCCTCAGATAGTGAAAATTCTAAACCCCCTTAAAATAAAGCTACCTCTAGAAAGGTGGGACTAGAAGAAACAAATATTTCATTGAATTCTAGGAATTCTAGGTCAGCAAGGAAAAGAGCAAGAGTGGGAGAGAAGAGAGAAGTTGGGAGAGGTTAATACTATATCATAAATCCTGAAAATAAAACCAATTGCCAGTTGGTGAGATAAAAATTAGACAAGTATTTCAGTGGTTCCTCAATGCGTAATGAATTAAGATCAGACGTTTTAGGGTAAATTCAAAGGTTCCATAATCTGACTTTAATCTACCTTTCCTGCCTTCTCTTACATTATTTCCTCATGATCTGGAATCAGCAAGTAAATTCCCACAGGTTCCCATATCTGATGCCTAGAACGCCCATGTTATACTCTTCCTCCATCTTCTGTTGAAGTCCTACCCATCCTTCAAGACCTAGCTCTTATTGCTATTTCCACAAGCTTTTCCTCCCTACTTTCCAAGTGAAAATGATTTCACTTTCATTGGATCACCTGATGACATAATACTTCATTAGATCTGTGATTTCATAGGTGTGGGAAGCTTTAAGGGAGTTAACTTCTTCCACCAATGCAGTTTGGTACCTTCTTTGCAACTTCCTGGGGCAGAGATTAGCTGATTTGCCCAAGATGACTTTGCCAGTATGAATCAGAGATCAGACATGGAACTGGGCCTTCCCTGCTCCCAAGGTGTCTCTCATACTACTTTTATCATAGTCTCAATCTGTGGTGAATTTGCCTATGTAGCCATTTTATATAATTCCCCTAGACTGTAAGCTCCTAAAGGGCAAGAATATTGCCTTATTTATTTATTAATTCAAGATGGAACACAGTGGTGAACTGATGGACTTTCAGATCATTAAGTGAATAAGTCACTAGAACAAATAAAAGAAGGTCCCTTTTCTAAGAGATTTCTTCCTCTACTTCCCCAAATTCAGTTAGCGACTTTATCTGGATGGGGATTTCCCTCTACTATTCCAATTCCATGATAGCTATGTCTAGGTCGCTCTCGAGGGTCACACATAGCAGCAGAGGACTTGATTCTTCAATACTTTGAGGGTAGTTCTCTATCCACATCCACTCTTTATACTTGTACAGTCCCCACTTCATTGCTTTAGGTATTTCTTCTAGCATAATCTCGTAAGCATAGCTCACTAGAAAAAGAAGGCTATGGAACTTCCTTATTACAACTACACGGATGGTACAAAAGTCTCCACCCCAAGGCACCTAACTCCCAGATCTATCAGCTTTAGAAATCAAAGAACCTCCTGTAAATAATAATCTAGTTACTTGTTTTATTTTTGGAGTAAAAAAAGCCTAGTCTCTTTTCCAGGGATCAGCCTTTCAAATATTTGGACACTTTCACTCAGGTCCCCTGAGTTTGATCTTTTCTGGCTGAACCCTAGTTCACCCAGGTCATGCTTATATGTTCCTTCCTCCCCACCTCAGATGACCCCTGTGTTTATATTTCATCCAGCTGGCCATTCCTTCAACATTAAGTCCCTACTCTATGGAGACACTGAGGGGAGACATAAAAAATTTTGATAAGGCCAGCTGTCAGCTTCAAGGAATATATAGCCTAGAAATGCCTAAAATCTCAGTAGCTTTATTCTATACTGTTGACTCACTCTCTCTAGTCTACTAAATGTCTTGGGAGCTATCTGTCTAGGCATGTAATTCTCCTGTCTTAGATCTGTGCAATAACTGTTTCTGAGTCCAAATGAAAGGAATCTATTTCCCCCTTAAATAACATATTAATGATTGGGGTCATTTTTCTAGCCTGAAGAGATCAGCTTTGGTTATTCAGAACTTCTATTACTCCAGCTTGCCTAATCTTAACCCTCTCCCAAGTAGATTTTATTACAACAAACTAGATTTTTCTTCTTACCGTAGGCTTTGCTTTGCTAAACTCTGTCTGCAAATCCTCCACAAGGGTCACCACTTCATCGCCATTCTTGGGGTGCTTCCCACGCACCCAGTCCTGAATATCTCCAGGTAGGACAAGGAGGAACTGCTCAAGTACCAGCAACTCCAAGATCTGTTTTTTGGTGTGGGCCTCTGGCCTTAACCACTGGCAGCAAAGCTCCCGGAGTCTGTTGAGAGCTTCCTTTGGGCCAGCTGCCTCCTGATAGCAGAAGTGTCTGAAACGCTGTCGGCAGGCTTCTCGTCTGGGCAGACCTCCTCCATGGATGGATTCCTGATCCCAAGAAAACTCTTCAAGTTTCACTGTTGGTAGTTCTTGTGTCAGGGGAGTTTGGGAACGGAGGACAGCCACATTTGGTCTAGTAGACATCATAACCTTGGGTGGGTGGATGGGGAGCCTCACTTCAGTTGAGATCAATGAAAACTTTAGAAACCCAATATCTAGTTCACAATCTACAAGGCCCTTCCTTCTCCACACTTTAACAGGTTACCTGGGGGAAAAAAGTTTCTATCTGGGGTGGGTGGGGATATTGCCTAGCCAAAAAAAAAAAAAAAAAACAAACCACAGAAAGAAGATTAGGAGAAAAATCTCCCCAGCCACTAGACTTCTGGTTAATCTACTTTTAAAGGACTGTTTAAATATGCTAACAGAGTAATTGTTAAGAGTTAATGGGTAGAGGTTATCACAATGGTTAGCCTGGAGGGGCTGGGAATTTTATAAAAAACCGGATTCAGATTGCTAAAGAGTTTGTCAGTTGATAAGTTAGGTAGAAATTGGAGGCCCGGATAGAATGGCCACAGTTCTACAATTAGTGAAGCCAGTAATGTGACTAAAACTGGAGAATCAGAATCAAAAAGGTGAAATTTACTTCATTTCAACAGAAAATAAAGCAACTATAACAAACAAAGGCATTGGGACAGACCCTACACATGCTTCTACTCCTACTGCTAGAGGCAGCATTATGAATAGTGGGTAGGGCATAGAACTTCAGGAAGAAAATAACTTCCCATTGCTAGGTGGTAAAATGAATAGAGTATTGGTCCTGGAGAAATAGGAAGACCAAAGTTCAAATCCAGCCCAAGTATTTACTAGCTGTATGATCCTGGGTAAGTCATTTAAAGTTATCTGCCTCAGTTTTTTCAGTTGTAAAATGGGGATAATATAATACCATCTAGGCTCCATGGTTATTATGAGGATCAAATAAGATGTTTTAAATAGCTACACAAAAGCCGGGTTTTTTGTTTTTTTGTTTTATTAAAATGCCCAGCTGACTTGTGGAATGATTGGGAATAGAATCTAAGTTCCCAGACTCCAGGGCCTAGGACCTTCCATTGTACTATGCCGGCACATTATTTAATAACTGATAAGAGAAACTCTGGAAAAAACAATTCTTATTCTTGAGCAGAAGTGGAATTAGGAAAGGAATACATAATTCCAAGGAAACCGAATTGATGATCGCATCCCAAATGACCCCTTTCATCCAGCTGGCCATTCCTTCAACATTGATTGTCTCTACTCGGCAGACATTGAGGGGAGGCATAAAGTTTTGATAAGGCAAGCTGCCAGCATCACTTTTAAGAGTCCTTAATTTCTTTCAAAGCTCATACTCTTAAGATATTCCTGTTTCCTTCCTCTCCTTCCCTCAAGTTACTTAGTTTTTAAGAATTTGAACCTCAAAGGGCAGGAGCTGTTTTTTATATATATATATGTTTTTTTATCATTGCATTCTTTTTTGTGATTTCCCTCCCCCCCATTTGTACAGTAAGTCAGTATAGACATTTATGATCTACATTGCAGTTAGCATGCAATTCAATGAACATTTACAAAACATTTACTATGTAGGTCTCTGTAGCACTTACTATATGAAAGCCTCAATGATTTCAAAAATAAAAAAACCACAATCACTTGTCTTCAGGGAGTTTTTCTATTATAAATTTTAGATAACTAGTATCTTTGGTTAAGGTTTTACTGAATAATAGTATCAATCTACAAAGTAAAGTTTGGCCTACTTTTTCGAGCCTTTTCTGGCAAGAGGCAATTTTCAGATTGCAGGGAGGTCCGCTATCAGCTAATTGCAGAGCACCCTCTGGTGGTCTAGCCCTCTCAAAACCACTTCCATCCCCCAAACCCAACTTTTTTTTTAGTGTACTGTTTATGGCATTGCTAGACTTCAAATCCAGAGTTCTGGGTCAGTTTTCAGTTATTAAACTTGAGAATTCTCTTAGTGTTGCTAAACTGAGTTGAAGGGAACAATTTTGTTTTAACTAGCTGTGTCCTATGCTTAAAAGGGCTCATCTCTGACTTATTGTTTCCTTTGAATCAGACCAAGCCCCACCTTTTGCTGAACGCTTTTTCCAATCTTCCTTTATCTCACTGCTGTCCCTCTAAAGATTATTTCTAAATTTATCCTGTATTTACCTTGTTCAGATAGCTGTTTGCTATTTTGTTTGTATGTTTCCTCTCCCATTAGATTGTGAGTTCCTTGAAAACAAACAGGTTTTTTTTTTTGTTGTTGTTGTTGTTTTGTTTTTTTGTTTTATCCCCAGCTCTTAGCACAGGTCTGACTATGATTGTAAAGAGACTTCAATTTGCAGCTGGAGACCTAGGTTCAAATACCTACAGCTACACATCACCTATGTGACTTTGAGCAAATCACCTAACCCCTCGACTTAGTTTCCTTAAGGGTGTGCATTAGATGATCTTCAAGCTCCCCTTTCTAAAGTTTTATTATCTACAGTTCTGAGCTTTGTTGTTGTAATGCACAAAAGAGAGAATGTATTGCCGGAAGTAGCATTGAAATAGTACTGATATGATCTGGTCACCTCTTGAAGTTAGATGAGATTGGTTTTCCCTTTCCTTGGCGTGATAACACCCTTTAGAGAAGAAGTCCTCTGCACTGCTATTTTTACATACTTTTACACTAAGATGATTTCATCCTTCTATAGATTACAATACTTTTCTTCCACCACCCTTTCTTCCCTCTGCTTTGCCCATCTGCACTACCAGCCTGATTCCAAAGCCTCCTATATTTCAGCCTCTTCCAAAAGTCCAGACTAATGTTAGTTAGCATCATTTACGTATGAGAATACAAAGGGCAAGGTTTTGGGAAGGGAGGTCTATTATTTGAGTTCAAAGACAGGGTTGACAGTTTTCCCAGTAGAAACTCAGCTCTCCTTGCCTTTAAGACTTTGTAGAGAGTAGATGAATATTCTGTATCTCCTAACACTGTCCCAATGTAGTGGAAGTAACACTGAACAATGTGGTCAGAAGCCATGGATTTGAATCCAGATATGGTATTACAAGATTCAGTTGTTGGGTTTTTTTTTTTTTTACATGTAAAATTTGGGTGGATAGTACTTCTGCATTCTATCCCACAGAGTTTTTGAGAGGAAAATTTTTTTGCAACCTATGAATGCTGTAGAAATTCGTACTATAATTACTAATGTTTTGGAAAGGCATTGAAATGAGAGAACTGGATTCTATTCCTGGCTCTACTTCTAACAAGCTATGTGATCATAGCTACCTCTTTTTCTCTAGGATTTCTGTAAAATGGAGGGGAGAAGATAGATTAGATAAGTTTTCTCAAAATTCCACTTTGGTTTTGTTTATAGAAGCAGCAGGAAGTCCAGGTTCAAATCTCTGCTCTAATATGTCATAACTATAAGTCTCTGGGCAAATCACCTTTTAAAGCCTATTTCTGCAAGTATAAAATTAACACGATGATATATTTCTATTACTCATTCCACTGTGGTTGTAAAAAACCAAAAATAAAAATAGGTTAAGTGTGAGTTGTAACTTACAGTTCTCAGTCATTAACATGACTAGCTAATTCTTTTCTCTTCCCACAGTCCAGTCAGTCTGATTACATATTCATGACAGCAGTCAGGTAGATGGAATTGGAGTCAGGAAGCTGTGAATTAGAATTCTTCCCATGCCACTTATACATCTGTTACCTTGGGCAAGTCATTTAACTACATTTAACTACAGTTATGTTGATTTGAGCCTAGTCTGTGGACTTGGCCACATTCCTTTCAACAAATTTTTATAAAGCACATACTTACTATGTGCTTACTACTATGAAAGAAACATGGTATGGACCATGAGGTCCTTGACAGTCTGAAGTCTATTATATGAATTTGGAAAAAAGTAACAAATTTATGGTAATGTTGATATGATGTGAAAATGAAATGAGAGGTACAACATTCATAATCCATATTGAAACATTAAAGCTAAGAAGTATTTTGCATAATCAACTAATTTCTTATTTTCATAAGGAAGAAACTGATACCATTAAAAGGAAAAAGAAATAGTTCAAGATTGGTTACACCATGACTTAGTAGCAAGATCAGGAAACTCATGTCATTCATGCTACCTGAGGGAAAAAGCTTTCCTTCTCATCATAGAAAGGATTAGTTAATTTCATTAACTATTCATTTTTAAAACTGTGGGAGTCACTAATCATGAGGTGAAACACAACTGGAGGGGGAGCATAGAATCAGACATTCAGGGAAAGTAATTCTAAAAATATACTTTCCATACTATGCAATTTTGTCTAAAACACATTTTGCTCAGTCTGAAGTCTATTATATGAATTTGGAAAAAAGTAACAAATTTATGGTAATGTTGATATGATGTGAAAATGAAATGAGAGGTACAACATTCATAATCCATATTGAAACATTAAAGCTAAGAAGTATTTTGCATAATCAACTAATTTCTTATTTTCATAAGGAAGAAACTGATACCATTAAAAGGAAAAAGAAATAGTTCAAGATTGGTTACACCATGCTTGTACAATTGGGATAATAATAGCACCTAACAAGGTTGATATAAAAATCAAATGAGATAGCATGTAAAATATTTTGTAAACCTTAGAGCACTATATAAAAGCTAGCAATTATTATTTGAGCAAAGGGATGCTGGTAGCATAATATACTTTGGTTTTGAGATAATTTGATTAAATTAGGTACAAGGTAGTTCTCAACTGCAAAAGTCTAAAATAAATGCTGAGGAAATATAGTACCACTGTGGCTTTCTCCATCATTGTGGAGAAGTCAACCTCTCCAGACTTTTTTTTTTTTTTAATACATATTGTCTACATTATACTCTGATATACAAGACAAGGCACAATTTCTGAAACATCGCATGAAAAGAGTTTTTTCATATTGCTTGCTTCTTCTTAAGCATTAAATTCCAACTTTTAATGTCATGATATGAGTTTTTGTGTTACTAAAGGAATAATGTTTCAACCCATAGCTAGGTTCCAGGGTTACAAAGACAAAAATAGCAACAGAGTTTACTTTCCACTAGATTTGAATTCCAACTTTAAATTTATGTAACAACAAATACTTCTCAAAAGCTTACAGTGAGCCCTATCTCAGTTAGGAAATGTTAAAAAAAAATTCTGATGGATAACTCAGACCTTGTTCTCATGGAGCTCTCTAACATGGGAATAAGATATGCAGAATATATGACTCTTAGGGGCTTTGAACAAGTTGAAAGATTAAAGTATGAAGCTTCAACAAAACATATAGCTCCCTGTTCAGGGAGAAGATTTCCCTACTAATACCACATTTGGGAATGTGAAAATAGATATCTCTTGGATGGGGTGTGAGCCAGTGACTGGATACCACAGATAGCACATTTAGAGTGACTAACTGAATCATAAGTTATGTTGATTTGAGCCTAGTCTGTGGACTTGGCCACATTCCTTTCAACAAATTTTTATAAAGCACATACTTACTATGTGCTAACTACTATGAAAGAAACATGGTATGGACCATGAGGTCCTTGACAGTCTGAAGTCTATTATATGAATTTGGAAAAAAGTAACAAATTTATGGTAATGTTGATATGATGTGAAAATGAAATGAGAGGTACAACATTCATAATCCATATTGAAACATTAAAGCTAAGAAGTATTTTGCATAATCAACTAATTTCTTATTTTCATAAGGAAGAAACTGATACCATTAAAAGGAAAAAGAAATAGTTCAAGATTGGTTACACCATGACTTAGTAGCAAGATCAGGAAACTCATGTCATTCATGCTACCTAAGGGAAAAAGCTTTCCTTCTCATCATAGAAAGGATTAGTTAATTTCATTAACTATTCATTTTTAAAACTGTGGGAGTCACTAATCATGAGGTGAAACACAACTGGAGGGGGAGCATAGAATCAGACATTCAGGGAAAGTAATTCTAAAAATATACTTTCCATACTATGCAATTTTGTCTAAAACACATTTTGCTCAGACTTTAGAAGTAGAAAGGCTCTCAAAAACCATCTTGGTTCAATTTTCTCATTTTCTAGGTGGAAGATAGTGAGAACTAGGGGAAAACACTTATTAAAGTCACCTGGTCAGAATGAAAGAATGGGAAGAATTCAGGTTTTCTGTTATGATTCTTAAGCCCAGAATATTTATCACCTCACCCTTCAATGCTTATCTTAGGGATAAGAGGTTTAGATAAGGAGAACGATTGGGTCTCGACTTCAGAGATTCATTTGGTCCTTCTCAAGGAAAAATAGGAGCTGCAAAGGGTCAGTTGGAATAAGGTTGTGGTATGTATGTATGCATAGAAAGAGGAGAAGGAAGCTGAGGGAAAGTAAGAAAAAGGAAGGTGGAAAGCAGAGTGTGAAATAAAAAAGGAGAAAATAACTTGATGTATAAAGTCTATCCTGTAATATCTCTAAGGAATAGTTGCTTAGAGCTTCATAGAGTCTTACAAAATTTATGGAAAATAAAACCATATTTAGTATTAATTCAGACACCAAGAAAGTACAAGCCCATTTCACAGAAGTTTCAGCTATTCACTTTTTCTATATTGTTCTAGAGCAGGCTTACCAAAAAAAAAAAAAAAAAAAAAAAAAGGATTGGGTAGCTGGCCTAATATGTGGGCACCTTCGAATCCACACTTTTTCTTTTAGTCATTTCCAATCTTGTTTGAGATAAATCTTCTCCTTCCTACCCCCGTCCTATTCCCTTCTCCTTTTCTTCTTTCCAATCACTTTGGTACATCTCATGTCAAGCCCACACCCTTAGTCCCTCAGACTCACCTTTCTATGGGGAAGCACTTGATTAGGGTTGGGAAAGGCAGAATTTTTTTTTTTTTTTTAATGCCTGTAGGATTTCTCTTCCTTGGGGTTCCAAGAATCAATACCCTGCCACTTCCACTCAGGCTGTTCTGAGATGTGTGAATGAATGGGAATTGGAACAGGAAGTTCCCTTCTCTAGTTCCATGCAGGTACTTAGAGGGTCTTCAAAGCTTTAACCCTTAATGTTCCAGTTATTGGGATAAAAGCCAGTAAGTAGTAAATGAAAAGGAATTTCTACAGTACAATATAGAGCAGACTCATTTTCCAGGGCTATGGATATACATGAATTTTTCATGACTATGCATGTGAACAATTCCACCTGCCACCCTCTGTTCTTGACACTGGTTTTTATCACTACTAATTAATCATGCCATCTGTGACATCTATTGCTGAAATCAAATTATCTCCTTGATTTATTTTCTCTTGTCTTGGCATCCATTTCTCTTGCTTTTTATCTACTTAGTTCTAGTTTCTCCAAGCTAATGGAAGGCAAGACATTATTGTATCATTCTATTGGGCAATTGGCTCCTAGTTGGCAAATAAGAAATCTAGAGCTAAGGAAATCGACTTTTAATGTCCCCTCAATTCCAAAGCAGGTTAAGGAAAGGAAAACTGAAATGGGAATTAGGATAGTGAAGAGAGAAAACCGTTTTGTTGGGAAGAGAAAGACTAAGGGTAGCTATGATACCCTTGATTTCAGTGCTTTGGTGTTTTTCTGTGTCACTCACCCATTACACTAATTCCCAAGCCTCAATTCTGTATGCCTGGACTGTCTGCTTTCCTAGGCTCTGCCGAGAGTACTTAGATAAGGATGTAGACGTTTCAAAAGTCTCTTTTTCAAAGGTCTCGGTCTGGTCTCCCGCCCCCTCGGTTTTAGGAGGTATGGTAGTGTAGAAAAACGTGGAAAGTAGATAAGGAATAAGAATTGAATTTAAATTTCCACTTTATGTGGCTTTTGCCACAGTGACTTAGGCAAGTCACTCAACTTCTCCCGGTTTCAATTTCCTTATCTGTAACTATCTATTAGGTGACTTTGTACGTGCCCTTCCATCTTCAAATTTATGATCCTTTGAAATTGCATGAGGCTTATTGCTATGTTCCCCCCGGAAAATCACTCTTAAGTAACTCTCAGAGAATCTATTTCCCCATCTGTAAGAGGGGACCAGCACTCCACTTTCGAAGGGTATCAATGGTTTAAATGCGAAATGCCAACCCTGCTGCGCCGAGCTGCCGTGGTCGGAACTGGAGCGGCGAGGAGCCCCACTGGGGAACAGCTCCCACCAAGGTTAGGGGCAGGGGAAGGGGCGGAGTCGAGAGACTCCCGGGGCCCCGCCCCCCACTCGTCTGGGCGGAGTCTGGGGCCTACGAGGCGGGACGTGTCCCAGTTCGAAGAAGTGACTGCTGGAAGTGCCGGCCCGCCCGTGGCTAGCTGCGCCGACAGGTCGAAACCGCTGCCCAGTGTCCCGGCATTGAGAGGTGAGGGTGGGCCCGAGGATCCTGGGACTTTGGGCCTCACCTGAGTCGAGCACTGAAGAGACTGCACGGGGGAAAGAGGGGTGGGGATTGCTGGGACCGAATGTTTTAGAGGGAAGTGGTAGAGAGAAGGGGGAGGAGTCTGCAGAGGGGGGAGGGGAATGGATAGGAAATGGGGAGGGGAAGAGAAATGAAAGAGAGGAAAAGGGGTGGGGAAATAGGAAGAGAAAGGAAAGCAAAGGTGAGGAGGAGGGAATAGGCTAGGAAATGGGGAAAAGAAAGGATGGGAAGTGAGATAGGAGAAGAAAAGGTGGAAGGAAGGGGGGAGAAGAATGAAGGGGGAGAAGAAAGGATAGAAAGTGAGATGGGAGAGGGAAAGAATGGGAAGGGAGGGAAAAAGAGTAGGGGAGAAAAGGATTGGGAAGGGAGGAAGAGAGAAAAAGGGGATAGGATAGTGGAATGAGTCACAGGTGCAAAATTCTTGGGGCTTAGTGGTGAGTCCATGAAGTAGTTGTTACAGTTCTGTCTCTAGTCCCCTAGACTTGCTCCCACCCACTAAAGCAGGATTTCTTTCTTTCTCTTTAATGTGTGTGTATGTGTGTGTACACATATATATTTATTTATTTTTAAAGGTTTTTTATTTTCAAGACATGCTCATATAATTTTTCAACATTGACTCTTGCATAGCCTTGTGTTTCAGATTTTCCCCTCCTTCCCCTTACACCCTCCTCTAGATGGCAAACAATCCAATTTATGTTAAACATGTTAAAATATATGTTAAATTCAATACATATAAACATTTATACAATTCTCTTGGTGCACAAGAAAAATCAGATCAAAGAGGAAAGAAAATGAGTAAGAAAACAAAATGCAAGCAAACAACAAAGTGAAGAGTGAGAACTTTATGTTGTGATCCACATTTGGTTCCCACAGTTCTCTGAGTATAGATAGCTCTCTTCAATAATATTGATGTTGCCGTGTACAATGATGTTCTGGTTCTGCTCATTTCACTCAGCATCAGTTCATGTAAGTCTCTCCAGGCCTCTGTATTCATCCTGCTTGATTGTTTCTCATAGAACAATAATATTCTATAACATTGATATACCATAACTTATTCAGCCATTCTCCAACTGAGGGGCATCCACTCAGTTTCCAGTTTCTTGCCTCTACAAAAATGGCTGCCACAAACATTTTTCACATATGGGTCCCTTTCCTTCAAGATTTCTGCTGGATCAAAGGGTATGCCCATTTTGAGAGCCCTTTGAGCATAGTTCCCCAGAATGTCAGATCAGTTCACAGTTCCACCAAACATGTATTGGTGTCCCAGTTTTCCCCCATCCCCTCCAACATTCGTCATTATCTTTACCTATCATGTTAGCCAATCTGAGAGGTATGTAATGGTATCTCAGAGTTGTCTTAATTTGCATTTCTCTGATCCATAATGATTTAGAGCACCTTTTCAATATGATTAGAAACTGTTTCAATTTCTTCATCTGAAAATTGTCTGTTCATATCCTTTGACCATTTATCAATTGGAGAATGGCTTGAATTTTTATAAATTAGAGTCACTTGTCTATATTTTAGAAATGAGGCTTTTATCAAAACCCTTGAATATAAAAATGTTTTCCCAATTTATTTCTTCCCTTCTGATCTTGTCTGCATTCGTTTTATTTGTACAAAAACTTTTAAACTTAATATAATCAAAATTATCTATTTGGTGTTCAATTATGAGTTCCAGTTCTTTGGACACAAATTCCTTCCTTCTCTACAGATCTGAGAGGTAAACTATCCTATGTTCTTATAATTTGCTTATAATATCACTCTTTATGTTTAAATCATGAACCTATTTTGACCTTATCTTGGTATGTGGTGTTAGCTATGGGCCAATGCCTAGTTTCTGCCATACTGGTTTCCAATTTTCCCAGCAGTTTTTGTTAGATAGTGAGTTCTTATCCCAAAAGCTGGGGTCTTTGGGTTTGTCAAACACTAGATTGCTATAGTTATTGACTATTTTGTCCTGTGAATCTAACTTTTTCCACTGATCAACTACTCTTATTTCTTAGCCAGTACCAAGTGGTTTTGATGACCACTGCTTTATAGTGTAGTTTTAGGTCTGGCAGAGGTAGGCCACCTTCATTGGCATTTTTTTTCATGAATTCCTAAAGCAGGATTTTTTAACCTGGGATCCCTGTTTACGTGATATTTTTATAACCAATGGTTCATGTTCACTTAATATTTTTATAATAATTTTCAGCATAATTGATGTCCTTTGTAATCTTATGTATTCTATGCATTTAAAAGCATTATTCTGAGAAGGGGTCTGTTGGGTTCTCGAACCCCTGCCCTAAAGTATAAACTTGATGTTTAGACTGCCGATATTTAGGCTGTTTTCCTGCCTCCACTCCTTTCCATCCTTTTCCTGCCTCTTTTCTCCAAGCCAGAAATGAGGCCTAAAGCACTGGCTTTTGAGGATATGGCTGTATACCTTGCCCAAGGGGAATGAGGGCAGCTGGACTCTGGGCAAAGAGCCCCTCATACAAGCATGTTTATGAAGGAGAACTACCGAAGCTTACTGCCATTGGGTGTAGGCCTTTTTTGTGAGATCAACATCCTAGAATAGTTTTTTTGTAGAAGAAAAACACCTTGCAAATATCAACATTGAGTCAATATTCTCCACCAGAAAAAAATATTACTACTTATTGATGTATCAGAAGAAAATTATTATTTTTTAATAATGAAGTTTTTTAATTAATGTCTGAAAGGCAATTGGAGATGGGAATTTGGAGATTAGGAGAATGATTAGAGGAGGAAAGGTAGATTTGGGAATCATCAGCATAAAGATGATAATTAAATCCATAGTCACTGATGAGTTCAGCAAATGAAGTAGTATGGAGAAAGAAGAGAAGAAACCATAAAAGACCACAGTGGTGAGAAGAAGAGATGAAGTGGTTAAATAGATAGGAGAACCAAGAGAGATCTGTGTCTTGAAAACCTAGAGAGGAGTATCAAAAAGAGGACAATCAATGGTGTCAAAGGCTGCAGAGTCAAGGAAAATGAGGATTGAGAAATAGCCATTGGATCAGCAACTAGGAGATCATTGGCAACTTTGAGAAAGCAGTTCTGGTGCAGTGATGTTAGAAGTCAGATTTTTGAGAGGGGAGAAATTAGAGCACTAATTATAGAACACTTTTTTGAGAATTTAGCTACAAAGGGCTGAAAAGATAAAGGATCAGAGTTAACAAGGATGGAAGGATTGATCAAATGAGAGTTTTTTTTCAGGTTAGGGGAGACATGGACACATTTATGGGTAGTAGAGAAGGAGCCAACACAATACAATAAACATTTATTAAATTTTTACTTTGTGCTAGATACTTCAGTAAATGCTGTGGATACAGAGAGGCAAGAGAGTTCCTAATCTTAAGGATCTTCATGACTTGAGACCAGCCACTGTTGTGGAGTTGTACTCTGATCCCATCACCACTTAGCTGCCCCATGGGTGAAATACAGGAGACAATTAAACAAATACATGTGTATGTGTGTGTGCCCCTCCCCACCCATGAGATAAATAGGAAATTAGAGAAAAAGCACTGGTATTAAGAGGTGTTAGAGAAACCATCCTGTAGAAAGTGGGATTTTGCTATTTTATCCTTTAGGAAAATAGGAGAGGAATGGAATAAGGGGGAGAGGGAGGGGGACAAAAGAGAGGGCATATTGGGGGAGGAGTGGTCAGTACCAAAACACTTTTGAGTAGGGACAGGATGAAAGGAGAGAATAAATGAGGGGAAATAGTTATAATAGTAATTGTAAAAAAAAAAAAAAAAAAAATTTCCAAGCAAATTTCTCTGATAAGGCCTCATTTTTCAGACATAGAAGGAAATGAAATGCTCTCAGAAAAAAAACAACAATAACTTGATAAGTCTCCATGAACTCAAGCAAAGTGAAACGGATTGTATACTAAGTAACAGCAATGTTCTGGGTTGACCAACTGTAAATAACTTTGCCATTCTCAGCAGTACAATGAGCTAAGCTTGCTCTGAAGAACAGAGGATAAAAAATCCTATCCATACCCAGAGAAGAAACTGATTGCGTCTGAATACCGATTGAAGCTTTCTGTTTCTCTCTCTCTTTCTTTTTCACTTAATTTTTCTTAGGGTTTTTCTTTCATTTGAGTAGGAGATGTTTGTTTTCTTTCACCACTTGACTTTTATGGAAATGTGCATAGCTAGCTTCATGTGTGGTTTCTTAATTGTGGGTAGGGATAAAAGAGAGAACCTAGAACTCAAAAAATTTTAAAACAAATATAAAAAAGTTTGATTTTGAATATAACTGGGGAAACATTTTTTTAAAAAGAAGGTGGGATTTTAGTTGAAACATAAAGGAAGCGATGGATCAATAGTCGAGTAGAACGAGAGTGTTGTTACAGACTTTAGGGACAGCCAGAGAAAATGCCCAGACCAGAAAGATAGTATGTTCTAAGGGAACTGCCAGGAAGTCAGTGTCTCTGGACTGTGGAGGGAAGTAAGGTATAAAAAGATTGGAAAGATAGGAGGGGGCTAGAATATATAGAGAGGGGGAGTGAAAATAATGAAATGATGAGGATAACTGAGGGAATAATCTGTTGAAAGAGACAGGTTGGAACAGCATTTTGTGTCTAATTCTGGAGGTAACAGGAAGTTGAGTGAATTGAGTTTGGGAATAAGATGATCAGATCTTCACTTTAGTAAAATCACTTTAGTGGATGAATGTAGAATAGACTAGAGAGAGGAGAGACTTGAGACAGCCCACCTACATATATATTCCAGATCTGAGGTAATAGGACTTGCACCAATGTAGTGGAAGTATTTGTTGGAAAAGAGAAGGGCCTATTTTATGTTTTCTTCCTTAGATTGTTGTTTGGGAAATAGAGCCCACATTTCTATAGCATTCTGTTGCTTGAAAGTAAATTTTCACATTATGATAACCTTGTTAATTAATGCTACGCACAAGCATTCCTTGTTTTGCCTTTCAGTGAGGAAATAGATTCAGAGGTGCAATGAATGAGTTCCCCAATCACATAGCTAGTAAATTGAATTCAGAATGATTCCAAATCTGATACTTTTTTTATTATGCTACATTGTCCCTAGCAAATCATACTGGTTACAAATGTGAATTAAAAAATATTTCAGCCATGTCAGCATTAGAAACTTTAAAAGAAAGGTGCTAAATGCTCATTCAATTTTTACCTTCCTGATGATTTATAAATTGGAAAAGAAAGGCTAGATATCTTGTTCTTTCAGTTTTGAAAATATCTCCAAAATTTCAGGAAAAAAAAAGCTTCTTTTTAGGTTTCAATTATCTCTAATGTGTCTGATTCATCCACGTGTTTGATTTTTCAAAACTTTTTTTGGACTGGTTGTTCTTTAATTAGGTTAGTTTACAAGATAAAGAGAGGATTGCTGCATACTTTTGTCTGGAAAAAGCCTTAGAGGTTACTTAGCCTAGTTGGGCACTCGAATTGCTCTCCCCATTTCCTCACTTTACAAGTGACTTACCCTTAAGTCTCTGTATTGCTCTAGAGAGCTATTGTAATTTCTGTCAGGAAGTTTGAGCCTGGCCTCGGCACGAGAGCCTGTAATAGGTTTTACTAACAAGTGATTTTATTGTGCAATAGTTTTTAGGTATGGGTGTATCAAACACTAATTTTTTTTTAAAATCAATTTCTTCACTCTGTTGTGTTCTATTGATTTTTTTTTTTCTCTTCAGTACCAAGGAATTTAAAAAAAAATATTTCTTTATGTTATATTTTAAAATCTGTAGGTACTAGTTCCAGTTTTTTGTGCATTTTTGTCATCATTGTAAAAGGTTTTTCTTTATCACATTTCTTTGATTCTTATATGTGTATTGGAATTTAGATGATTTTAGTAATCTTATATATCCAAAAATTTCTTTGAAGTGCATATTTCTGTAAAGACATCAAAGTTTAAGTGCTTCTCTATGGTATAGTCTCGACTTAAAAAAATGAAGATTGAAAATAATACTGGGTTTCTGCCAGGTGTCTTAATTTTGAATATGTTGTAGTGCAAGTTTTTTTTTTTTTAATCTCCCCAATTTTTTTTTTTGAAAAGAGGCTTTGATCTTGATTTCATAAATATGTATATATTATATTAATATTTGAAATGTTTTAGCTATTAATGTTTTAGTTGAATTATTATATGTTAATCTTGGGCCCTTCCTTTTTTGTGTCTTGCACATTCTTTCTTTTTGTATTGCTAATTCTGAGATGTTTTCTTAAATATTTCCTGGCACATCTTTCAGTGCCTTTTGTTTTTCTAAATTTTCTAGAATGGCAATGATCCTAAGATTGCTGGGAGCGATTTTTTCTGGCTTGTCTTTGGAATCTGCATGCTTTCTTTTTGATATTCAGTCTGTTAACACTGTTAACATGTTTATTAAATTTCTAAGCAATTCCAGCCCTAGAGTATCTTGGGGAAAAATTCGCTGAATTTCTCTCCTCAACTTAGCATCTTAGTTCTTTTTTTCCTATATAGTAGACAAGTTTGTTTCTCAGGCTTTTTCTTTTCTTTTTCTTTTTTTAAAGTTTTCTCCATGTTGTTAATTTAAAAAAAAAAATTCAAATTTTTTCCCATTTTTTTTTCTTTAAGAAACTTTTTAAAATTTCTCCAGTTTTTTTTAAATTTCAAATTTTATGTGATCTTATGATTTTCTTGATATTAGATTATATTTATTTTCTTCAAATGTGTTGTTATTTGAAGATGTTCCAATCTTATTGCTTCTGTTTTTGAATCATTTATAAAGAAATTTTCTTTCTTTTTTTTGAGACTAGAATAAAATTGATTGTGCCTCCAAGGCTATAGTGAAGTTGTATGAAACATAGTTATGTGCTGCCAGAAACACCTTAGATTCATTACGCATTTAATTTTGAATTAATTTTTGGTCTTTGTTTTCAGAAACCTTTTGCTTTTGCCAAATTTTTCATGATACCCACATTCAGATACATGTCTCCCTCCTACCTGCCCCCCCCCAATATGGGGTCATGATTCACAATTTAAGTTCTGTACTTGTCAGATCCAATGCCATAGCAAATCTGCACTCAGGAATTTTGTGTGTATATATTGAAGAACATAATTTTCATTGACTACCACAAAAAAGAATTGCTATAAACATTTTTGCACATTTAGAACATTTTGTACATTTATATACATCTTTCATATGTTTGATGTATGTGTAGGCCTAGTAGAGGTATGCATAGTTTGGTAACTTAGGTGGGATATTCCACATTGTTTTTCAGAATGGTTGGATCACTTTACAGTTCTTAACTTGCCCTTTTTCCCATCCCAGCAACATTTATCTTTTTCTTCTGTCATCTTTGCCAGTCTAATAACATCTCAGAGTTGTTTATATATATATCTTGAATTATTAGGGATTTAGGTAATTTTTTCACATAGTTATTGATAGCTACAATTTCTTCCTTTAAGATTGATTGTTTGTTAACTCCAATGCTATATAAACTATTTGAAAAAATAGGGATTGAAGGAGTCCTACCAAATTCCTTTTATGACACAGACATGGTACTGATACGTAAACCAAATAGGATGAAAATAGAGAAAGAAAATTATAAACCAATCTCCCTAATGAACATTGATGCAAAAATCTTAAATAAGATATTAGCAAAAAGATTACAGAAAATCATCTCCAGGATAATACACCATGACCAAATAGGATTTATACCAGGAATGCAGGGCTGGTTCAATATTAGGAAAACTATTAACATAATTGACTATATTGATAATCAAATTAACAAAACTCATATGATCATCTCAATAGATGCAGAAAAAGCATAATTTAATAAATTTTAATAAAATTTAACACCCATTCCTATTTTCTTTTTTTTAGCTGAGGCAATTGGGGTTAAGTCACTTGCTCAGGGTTACATAGATAGTTAGTGTCTAAGGCCAGATTTGAACTCAGGTCCTCCCGACTTCAGAGCTGGTGCTCTATCCACTGGGCCACCTAGCTGCCCCCAACACCCATTCCTATTAAAAACACTAAGAGCATAGGAATAAATGGACTTTTCCTTAAAATAGTTAGTAGCATCTATTTAAAACCATCAGTAAGCATCATATGTAATGGTGATAAACTGGAATCCCAATAAAATCAGGAATGAAATAAGATTGCCCACTATCACCATTACTATTCAGTTTTGTATTAGAAATGCTATTTTCAGCAATAAGAGATGAAAAAGAGATTAAAGGAATTAGAGTAGGTAATAAGGAAACCAAATCATCATTCTTTGCAGAAGATATGATGGTATATTTAGAGAACCCCAGAGATTGTACTAAAAACTATTAGAAATAATTCACAACTTTAGCAAAGTTGAAGGATACAAAATAAGTCCACATAAATCCTCAGCATTTTTATATATCACCAACAAAATCCAACAGCAAGATATACAAAGAGAAATTCCATTTAAAATATCTGTTGATAATATAAAATATTTGGGAATATATCTGCCAAAGGAAAGTCAGGAACTATATGAGCAAAATTACAAAATACTTTCCACACAAGTAAAGTCAGATGCTTGTTTGTGTTCTTTGACTTTTTTATCTATTGGTAAATGGTTCTTGATCATAGGAATTTGAATCAATTCCTTACATATTTTGGATTTTAGACCTTTATTATATAAACTTGCTGCAAATATTTCTCCTTCTATTTACTTGGCTTCCTTCTGATTTTCACATTAGATTTGTGCAAAAACTTTTAAATTTTATATAATCAAATAGAACATTGTATACTATGTGATTCTATCATTTAACATTAAATCTTTCCTTAATCATAGATCTAAAAGAAGATAATTCCTCCACTACTCCAATATTTCAGGTCTCTTTGTCAGAGGTATGACCTGTAGTAAATTCCTCGTCCTACGTGTAAGAACAGGCATATAAAGAATATGGAAGCTCCGTTGGCGTGAAGATTGCGGATTAGTTAGCCATAGTTGACATCCGGGCAGATGTGGGCTACCGAAGAGAAGGCGATTAGGGTGTCAGATGTGTAGTGTATGGCTAAGAATAGTCCTGTTAAGATTTAGATTATTAGGCAGATTCCTAGTAAGGATCCAAAGTTTCATCAGGCAGAGATGTTAGATGGTGCAAGAAGGTCGATGAACGAGTGGTTAATAATTTTTATCAGTGGGTGGGTTTTGCGTAGATTGGTCATTAGGTTTTTGTAGTTGAATTACAACAATGGTTTTTCATGCCATAGGTTATGGTTAAAGTCCATACTAAAATTATTATGGAAATGATAATTATTTTTTAATTATCTTTATTATTGATTTTTGGATTTGTTGCTTTTGCTTCTAAACCATCTCCGGTGTTCGGAGGTCTGGGGTTAGTGGTAAGTGGAGGTGTAAGGTGTGCTATTGTTGTAAGTTTAAATAGCACTTTCTTAGGTTTAATTGTTTTTTTAATTTATCTGTTTGTGGTGTTAGTGGTGTTTGGTTATACTGCAGCTATTGCTATGGAGGAGTACCCAGAAAGCTGGGTGGGAAATACAGTGGCTTTTGGTATGTTACTGCTTACTTTGTTAATAGAAGTGGTGTGGTTTTTAATGTCTGGTGATATTGAGGTAGTGACAGCATTAGATTTGTTTGATTCGTTAGGGAATTATTGTGTTGGTCAGGATTGAAGTGGGGTGTCTTTATTGTATGGTTGTGGTGGATGGGCTATAATACTACTAGGGTGAATTTTATTTATTACTATTTTAGTAGTGTTAGAAGTTGTTCGTGGTTTATAATTGTATAATTATTAAGGTAAGTATGATAGAAACAACAAAAGATAGGAAGTATGTTTTAATTATTCCTTTTTGAGTAGAAGCAGAGGTAGATGATGCTGAGCTGTGAATATTAGCTTGACCCTTAGGTCCTGTTTTTTCGTATCAGCTTAAGTCGATAAGTATGGTAGCGATGTGTTGACCTAAATGTAAATTTGCTAGTGGATATACTCGATGAAAAATATGTGTAAAATACCCTAGCATATTTGAGAAGTTGTGAGTATGGATTAGGGACTTGTTTGGTATTTTGTTTGTAAGTGAGTTTAGTTCAATAGCCATTAAGATGCCCAAGATTGACACAATAAGGGTAGATAGTTTTGTAAAGGTGGGTATGGTTATAGGGATCATTGTAGTAGGGG
Organism: Sminthopsis crassicaudata; assembly: GCF_048593235.1. Taxonomy (NCBI): domain Eukaryota; kingdom Metazoa; phylum Chordata; class Mammalia; order Dasyuromorphia; family Dasyuridae; genus Sminthopsis; species Sminthopsis crassicaudata. The sequence continues at coordinate 397,448,139 of NC_133617.1, forward strand.
GTAGGTTAGTAGTTAGTAAGAATCCTGCAAAGATGCTTCCTAGGGCAAGTCGTACAATTGGGTTAACTAAGTGGGGGTTGTTCTCGTATAGAGGGCTTATTGGGAGGAATCGAAGTTCTTTTAAAAGGGCGAAGTGGATTACTTGTATGCTGTAAACTGCTGTAAGAGTGGTGGCAATTAGGGTAATAAGTAGGGCTCAAATGTTTAAGTGTGATGTGTTTATAGCTTCGATGATAGAGTCTTTAGAATAAAAACCTGCTAAAAAAAGGCGTGCCTATGAGGGCAAGGCTTCCTAGTATAATTGCTGAAGAGGTGATGGGTAAAAGTGTTAGTAGTCCTCCTATTTTGCAGATGTCTTGTTCATCATTAAGACTAGGGATGATAGAACCGGAGCAAAGGAATAGCATTGCTTTGAAGAAGGCATGAGTGCAAATGTGGAGAAATGCTAGGTGCGGCTGGTTAAGGCCTAGGGTTACTATTATTAGACCTAGTTGACTGGATGTAGAAAAGGCTACGATTTTTTTAATATCCATTATTTTACCATATCCATTTAATTGTTCAATCTTATCATTTTTTTTAAATAGAATCTTTCCTATATGTCTGCTTTTTTCAACTCACCTAGTTAGGACTCTAATGCAAGTGGTCATCACTTCTCACATTTTTGTTGTTCTAGACTATTGCAGTGGACTCACAATCTCTCTTCCTATATCAAGTATCTCATCACAATTCATTTTCCACTCAGTGACAAAATGATTTCCCTAAAGTACATGTCTGATTTGTCACCTTTTCCCCAAATAAATTCCAGTGCCTCTCTACTATCTCTAGATTCAAATATAAGTAGTTCTGCTTAGCATTTAAAGCTCTTCACAACCTGGCTTCTTCCTGCCTTTCTATTTTTCCTATTCTATTTTATTTCTATTCTATTTTCCTTTCTGTTTTTTTCCTCCATGAATTCCTAGTCCAGCAAAACAAGACTTGGCATTCCTTACTAATGCCTTTGTTGTGATTATTCCTGTGCACAGAATACTCTCCCTTATTACCTATGCCTTTTAGCATTCTTCAAGATTCATCTCAAACCCCACTTTCTTCAGGAGGTCTTCTCTGTCTCTTTCCTCCCCTCATCCATCCCCTCTGAAGTTATCTTCTATCTGTTCTGGATCTGTCTTATTTATGTATGTGGTCTCCACGTTTGAAAAAGAAGCTCCTTGGGGACTGGAACTATTTTTACCCTTTTAATTTCCCCTGACACTTAGTAGGCACTTAATGAATGTTGGTTGATTGCTTCATTACAATAAAAGTGCTTTCTATATATTTCAGTGAACCTAAGAGCTCATTAATGTAGATATTCCTTCATTATGTATGACAGTCTTTCTATGCATTCTCAGTTTTTCCCCCAGTTCCTCTTTAGAGGATCCTATCTACCCAACACACCAGGGAACTTATTCTAGCTCTAAATAACTTTTCATGAGTCCCAGGGCAGTGCTCAGGTTTTCTATTTGTTATCTCACTTTTACTAATTTGCTTGGTGGGCTTCTGAAGTTCTTTCCCTCATCAAATCTATGTTTATGCATTTCTCACTGGTTCTAGTTTAGGACCCTTATAGTTTGTGCTGGAGTCACTTGTATTCCAGCACAAACTATAAGATGTGTGGTGTTCCTATTAAAAAGGAGGAGTGTTTTTTGTTTTTTGTTTTTTTGTTTTGTTTTTGTTTTTTAAGTTAGGGAGAGAATAAATTTCTACAGGTGCTTGAAGGCCTGGGGAGGACTCATGAATGAGGATGATTAGAAAGAAATAGATACTTGTGAATGCTGTAAGGAGAAGATCTGGCTGTTGAACCTGAGGAAATATCTTTATTTAACTCGGAACAAACATAACAAAAGAAGTCTGTAAAGAAAATGTAGACAGTTAAGAATGGTAGAAATTTAAGTCTGGAGTAGACTCAATCCTCTGGAGGTAGCAGGAATGGCGTAAGGAAGAGAAATTAGAGTCAAAGGCTACAGAAATTTATAAGGAGCCTGAAAGAGGCAGGTGGCACAGTGGATAGAGTACCTACCCTGAAGTCAAGAGGTCCTTAGTTCAAATCCTACCTCAGACCTTACAACAGCCCAATGAATTAAATTAGTATTAACTGGTATTATTAATTCTCTTTTACAGAAGAGGTACCTGAAGCACAGGTTTTTTCTTGTCTGTGGCCAAACAATTACTATCACAGATGAGAATTTTAGTCCAACTTTGGAATCTTTCTGACTCCAAATCTAGCACACCAAGCAGTATGGCATAGTGTTGTTTCAATACTACTAACATATGTATATGGTACTTTAATTGTTTATAAAGCACTTTTCTCAATAATCCAGTGAGATAATGTAGGTATACCCATCTTACAAATTATGATACTATTACTAATAACTGAAGGACCATAAAATAGAATTAGTCAACAGGCATTTACTAAGTGATGATCATATGCCAAGAATCATGCTAAGTGCTGGGGTTACAAAGTAAGACAGAAACAGATTAACTGCTCTCAGAATGTTCATATTCTAAAAGAGGATGCAAATGAGTAGATGGAAAGTAATCTCTTAGGGAAGGCACAGGTGTAAGGAGGACTCTAAAAGGGGAGATTTGAGCAAAGTCTTAGAGGAACCTAGAAGGTAGAAGGGAGGAGGAGAGCATTCCAGGTATGGGGCACAGTTAGTGAATACCTACAGGATAAGAAATTGAGAGTCAGTTAAAAACAAAAAGAATCAGTATCCCTAGATCAAAGATTACATGGAGAGAAGCAAAATATCAGAGGACTGGAAAAAAGGGTCAGATTGGGAAAGGTTTTTAAATCAAAATAGGCATTTTTACTTGATTTTGGAAGTAACAGGGAGCCCCTGGAGTTTATTTAATGAGGGGTGACAAGATTAGACTTGTGCTTTAGGAAAATCACTTTGACAATTGAATGGAAGATGGACTGGTGGGGAAGATGTGAGGTATGAAGGCCGACAAGGAGACTATTGAAATAGTACACAAGTAAAATGCTGAGGACCTCTAACAGGTAGCTAAGTGAATGGAGTGGAGAGGATGTGAAGGGGAGTTTTTGTGAAGGTAAACATAACAAGAATTGGCAGCAGATTGGAATATTTGGTGTAAGTGCAAGTAAGGAGTCAAAGATGACACCGAGGTTGTGCATATGAATGACTGTGAAAATTGGTGAGACACGAGAGAGTTAATAGGGAAGTTGGGAAGAAAGGAAGGCTTGGAAGTGTAAAGACAATGAATTCTGGTTTGGATATTTTGAATTTGAGGCATAAAACATTCGATTTGAGATTTCTAATATTTCTAATAATAAAACCAGAGGTATGGAGAGAAATTAGGATTGGATAAATTGATCTGAAAGTTGTCTGCATAGAGATGACAACTGAACTCAAGACAATTTATAAGATTACTAATTAAGAGGGTGTAGAGGGGGGGAAAGAGTCCAGAACAAACCTTTGGGGAACACCCTCAATTAGTGGTCATGACTTGGATGAAGATCTAACAAAGTAGACTGAGGAATGATCAGATAGATAGAAGAATCAGGAAAAAGAAGAACCTGGAGAGGTGAGAGTATACACAATTAGAGTTCATGAAAGATGAGAATTTTTAGAAGGCCATTAGGTTTGGTAATTAAGAAGTTATTGGCAACTTTGAAAAGAGCAATTTCACTCAGCATCAGTTGATGTCTCTCCAAGCCTCTCTGTATTCCTCCTGCTGGTCATTTCTTACAGAGCAATAGTATTCCATAACCTTCATATACCATAATTTACCCAACCATTCTCCAATTGATGGACATCCATTCATCTTCCAGTTTCTAGCTACAACAAAAAGAGCTGAAAGGCATCCTTTTTCAAGGATGTGGGAAACATGTACCTGTTTGTAGTCAGCAGTGAAGCAGCTACTTGATAGAGTTTGAAGATTAGTGAAAAGGCAAAGATATTAAGAGAGGACAATAGAATTCAAAGGTACATATAGAGGTGTTGGCTTTGTTAAGGAGAAGGAGAACCTCTTTGTATGAAGTGGTGGCAGAAGACACCTGAGTGATGTGAGGTGAGAAGGGGAGAAGAGAGAGTTCTTGGCTAATGGTTGTTTTCTTTTTCTTTTTCAGTGAAATATTCCATAGGGCCTAAGGAAGAATGAAAAAATGAGCATAAGGCTTTGAAAAAGCCACTATGGTGAATGGGATAGTGAATTGATTTAGGAAGTGTAAAGGGTTTGCTTTACTGTATCTGGGGGCCCAGGTGAAATTATGTAATATATATTAATAGTGGACTCAGCATATTTTCATGATTTTTCTCTAGTTCCGTTTCAAAGGCATATGAATAGGAGTGAAGACAATGAATAATGGGAGTAATCTAATGTTGGGGCTAGGCAAGGCATGTTTGGTGACTGGATATGGGTGAAAAGGATTCAAGTATAGACCATAGTGTTAGACCTAAATTAATTAACAAGGGATTGAGATAGGGAAGGGATAGCCTGGGAAAGAACTGGAATTAGAGTTCCTACTGCTAATGAAGAACAGGGCTAAGGGCCTTAAGGTGGAGAGGGAAATGAAGTAATAAACATAATTATGATCACATAAAAGAATTTCAGAGTTCTTGAACATGGAAGTGAAACACTTGTAGGTGATGACAAGATCAAGGATATGACCATCTCTGTGTGTAGCTTAGGTGGAGTGGAAAAATAGTTCATAAAAAGTAAATATATTGAGGAATTGAGAACTTAGACTTTTTGAGGGAATATTAATATATTTATTGTAACCCCTCAGTTTGAAGGCAGGAGTTGGAATGAAAAGAGAGATTTAAACCAGCTATTAAACTATTAAAGAAGAAAGGAGAATGTCTTAGGGATTGATAAACTACATGTACACTGAATCTTGGAGATTGAGTGTTGGATATTTAGATTAAGAGAGATGGAAAGAGAGGGAGAGTCTGGAAGTGGCGATCAGAAGAAGAGAGTATTCAGATTTTCCCTGTGATCAGTGAATCAGAAAGTATTAATAAAAACACAACTAGTATTAAAATATTTCTAGGGATGCCTTGCCTTTAAGAAGTAACCAGGTCTCTCTCTCTCTCTCTCTCTCTCTCTCTCTCTCTCTCTCTCTCTCTCTCTCTCTCTCTCTCTTTTTTTTTTTTTTTTGAGGCAGGTGGGGTTAAGTGACTTGCCCAGGGTCACTCAGCTAGGAAGTTTTAAGTGTCTGAGGGCAGATTTGAACTCGGGTCCTCCTAACTTCAAGGCTGGTGCTCTATCCATTGTGACACCTAGCCACCCCAGTAACCAGGTCTTAATGTGAGTTAAAAAGACTGAGAAAATGGGAAAGTTGAAAGTTTAAGATGAGAGCAATTTTGTTAAGTATAAATCAACATTGTAGAGTGTCATGGAAGGAGCCAGTAAATGTATAGTGGGAGATTTGGGGACTAATATAACTGGAATTTATCCTTCTGTGGATCATTTGTTAATTACTTATTACGTGTGGGGCAGCTAGGTGGCGCAGTGGATAGAGCACCAGCCCTGAATTCAGGAGGACCTGAGTTCAAATGTGGTCTCAGACACTTAACACTTCCTAGCTGTGTGACCCTGGGCAAATCACTTAATAAAATAATAAAATTACTTATTATGTGCCTGGTGGTCCAGTTAGTGGTCCCAGTAACAGCAATATTGCACAGTGATCAACTATCTTAGACTTAGCTCTTCTCTGAAATGCAAGGATCTAAGACAATTCCAAGGGACTGGTGTGTAGAAAATGCTGACTACATCCACAGAAAGAAAGAATTGAAAAGTGTGAGTGTAGATCAAAGCATACTATTTACAGCTTTTGGGGGGCTTTTTTCTTTGTTGTGGTTTTTTCATTTTGTTTTGAGTCTTTTTTTACAACCTAATATGGACATATGTTTAACATGACTGTATATTTCTATATCTGATTACTTGGGGAGTGTGGAAGGAAGAAAGGGAGGGAGAAATTTTGGAGCTCAATACTATCTTTACATGTAATTGAAAAAAATCCTGTTAAGCAAAAAAATAAAATGAGTATTCCATATCATCAGAATAAATTCCAAATGTTCATCTGTTAATACTTATATTATAGGATTGTATGTATTTCATCTGTAAAAATGTCTTTCATACTTGTTAGAATTTATTTTCTGAAATAAAAAGGAAAGTGAGGACAAAGTTACCAAGCCATCTATAATTTAATTTGGCATTTGCATGTTAAACCAGATCACTGGACTCCTCATAGATCACAGACAAGGAGTAATTTACAGAGTTGATCTTTATAACAAAAAAGGAATAAAAAAATTACAAGGACTTATTTGGAACATAATTCAATTGGATTAGACAGGTCACCTGACTACTTAACTTCTCTCAGACTTCCTAAACCTTTGCCAGAAGTTCTTTCTTGCAATTAGAAAGAAATTAGAAAAATGAATAGAGCCAGTTACACCCAGTGAAAGAACTCTGGGAGATGAGTGTGAATCACTACATAGAATTCCCAAACCCTCTATTTTTGTCCGCCTGCATTTTTGATTTCCTTCACAGGCTAATTGTACATTATTTCAAAGTCCTATTCTTTTTGTACAGCAAAATGACTGTTTGGACATGTATACATATATTGTATTTAATTTATACTTTAACATATGTAACATGTATTGGTCAACCTGCCATCTGGGAGAGGGGGGTGGGGGGAAGGAGGGGAAAAATTGGAACAAAAGGTTTTGCAATTATCAATGCTGAAAAAATTGCCTATGCACATATCTTGTAAATAAAAAGCTATAATAATAATTTAAAAAAAGAAGTCCATTACTCAATTTAGATGCTAGCTCAAGAGAAAAGGGAGCTTATACATTAAGATAGAAAAGAGGCCCCTTTGGCTAACCTTTCTCCAGCTGCCAGCTTAGGGAAACCTAGCTTTTTCAAAGAATAACCCTAGAATTATTTCATTATGTCTTATTTGAAATTATCTGAGAGTAAATGATAACATTTTAAAAATCTATCTATTCACTAAATATACAACTAATCCAGATTTGAGAGACTACCTATAACTTTAGCTGTTAGGGCTAGCTCTTCTTAAAGAAGGGAGCTTATTCCTATTATCAAAGTAATCAAAAATAGCTTATTTCCTTTTCATACTGCCAAATACGGATATCAAATCATACTTATGATTTTAATTGAACTAGTAAAATAATAACCAAGCAAAAATAAAGCCTTTAAAAAAATAAAGGAATAAAATAATAGAATGAAACTAACTAAAGGCTAATAACCTTGAAGTTTAATTTCTTTAGACATATTTCTTTGGCTACTGCAAACAATTTAATAAACTCACTATCCATATACAATTTTCCTTGGCTAACAAATGAACTACTTGGAAAATTATCTTGATTGAAGCCTGATTTTCATTTTTTTTAATCAAAAAATTCTGCTGTGATTAATTTTGTTTTAAATTTTCTAATTTTTCTGACTATTGCTTTACTGTGAATTGAAAATCTTGTGGTGAGTGCTAATGCAATGTCATTTTACACTGTATTCTTTTAGCTGAACTACAGTGCCATTGCATAAAAAGAAGAGTACTTGGCCAAATGTAATGTGAAAACAAAATACACTTGCCAATTCTTCCAGCAGACACCCCCTTGGGTTTACCCCACTGGTGGAGAGAGAGAACTTAGTGTCTGGCCCCTTGTTTATTCCCTTCCCAGCTTTCCCAGTTTAAGTGGCTTCAGTGCCTGAAGTAAGAAGAATTCTTGTGTGGTGGTGGTGTACCTGGGTTATGCAGCACTGCTGTTCTAACTCCCCACAAATACACATACAAACATACACACACTTCTGTACTGCAGTGTCCTGTGAGTACATTTGCATAATGTGAATTTGTGTAAATCAAAAATTGTCTGTAATCCAGATTCCACTATTTATTAAAAGCAAAGTTCTTGTTTTAATATAATGGTATGCCCCGGTCATAATTTTTTAAAATGTAATGGTATTGTGTGAGATATTTGAAAAATTATAAGATTTTAACTTTGTCCCTGGGCTGAGGTGCAATGGGAAGTGATAGTTTCTGTTCTAAGTATTCAGCTTTGCTTTTGTAGTATGAAAGCAGCCATACATACATAAATTAATGAATGTGCCTGTATTTCAGTAAAACTTTATGGATACAAATTTGAAATTATTCTTAGCTTATTGGCCACACAAACACATGAGATGGACCAGATTTGCCACTACTGGCCATAGTTTGGCTCCCCTTGCTACAGAGTGGGGCCATTTATTCCCTTGCTATAGGTTGTGGTGTTTCAAAAATCAAGAGAGGTGAGTGTTATCCATTAGGAGGTATGGCCAACAGGTTCAGAAGCTGAAGAGAGGTAGGAAACTTGAGAACTGAAAAAGAATATTGTCCTTATTTTTTTAAATGTCATTAACCTTCAATATTAGGAAAGTTATGAGTGAAAGCCTAAATTTCTGAGTAGTGATTTAATTTCTAGCTTAATCAAGATAGGAAGACCCAGTCTCTCCCCCTGCATTCCCCCTTCCCCCAAAAAAGCACTTAGGGAAGTACTATTTGGGGATTAATTATAAGAAAAATATAAGCCATAAAATAAAAGTAGAAAGAGAAATATAATGTGACATGTAGCAAGTTATTGATCTAGTTTAATGTAAAGGTCAAATTATCAGTAGCTTGTCAGAAAGAAATGGTAATGAGAAGACCATTTAAGGACCACCATTGGACCTCCAAATACTCAATTTCAAAAGAATTATATTAAAAATTAGTAATAGTTTGAAAATAAATATGGTCAAATCCATAAGAGATAATAGCTTATATTTTTAGAACATACATTTTCAAACTTCTTTATAATTGACTCACCTCCTTTTCTAGTCATATGTGTCCTTTGATATCATCATGCTGCTTCTCAGTTGGTTACATGTGTTAATCCACCAGTCAATCAACAGATATTTAATAAACAGTTAATACATTTTTGGCATTGCTAAGGTGATGGGGATAGAAGTATAGTGAATGAAATAATTCCTTTTCACAATAACCTTGTATTCTAATAGGAAGAAAAATAAGTACTTATATTTTGTATATATATGTATTAATTGCACACACATAAATTTAAATACAAATATATATAAAGTTGCTAAATGCAAAGTAGTTTGGGTGGGAGGGCACTAACCATTTGAGGGATCAGGGAAGGTGCCAGAAGATAGTGCCAGTGCTTCCTTTTAAAAGAAGGGACCCTTTAAAGAGGGGGCAAGAAGCAAGTAAATGTAGATAGGGTTGGTTAATACAAAGACACAGAGATGGGAAGGTAGTATTCAATTGCTTAGACAGAGCTTTGGAAAGTTGAAACCTGAAAATGGGGGTTGAAGGGTGGAGACAGAAGTTGGTAAAAGAGAACAGTAGACATCCTTCCTATATCTTCTCTTGTAACCATCTAATTCATGTTCTAGTTTTATATTTGGATTACTAAGATTGTATCACAATATTATTTCCCTCTAACATAGTGCCTAGTCACACTAAAAAGAAAAAAAAAAAACGCTGTGTAAGAAAAGTTCATAGATAAGAAAAAGAAAGGGAGAGAGAAACACTTTGTAAAATCTCCATAAATGTAAACTTGCCAATTTCTTGGAACCTTCTACTTGGATAAGATCATAAAATCTTTATCAGTCCTACAAAAGAACTTGCTAAATATGGCAAAATTCTGAAATAATTAGTTTAATGAGAAAGTAGGATCCACTCTTCCATCACAAACACCACCAAAGTGGGAAAAGGTAGGACTTAAAAGTTTGTTTGTAGAAGTAATTTTGTGGTTTGCAATTTTGAAAACTGTGAAATTATTCCCAGAATAGTACATACTGAAATTATAACTTGAGCCAACTTAGTCTCAACAGGCTCCAGTCTTAAAGATTTATTTTTGTTTTAAGAGGGTTATATATAACAACTTAAGAGATGGTTATCTGGCTAGCCTCAGCAATAAGAGTTGAAAAAGAGATTAAAGGAATTAGAGTAGGTAATGAGGAAACCAAACTATCACTCTTTGCAGATGATATAATGGTATACTTAGAAAACCCCAGAGATTCTACTAAAAAGTTATTAGAAATAATTCATAACTTTAGCAAAGTTGCAGGATATAAAATAAATTCACATAAATCCTCAGCATTTTTATGCATTACCATTAAAACATCTGGAAGATATAAAATTCTGGAGCACAAGGTCTTACAAAAAGGAATGTTGAAAATTAACTTTACATGTATTTGGAAAATAAAATATTGAAAATAAAAAATTTTTTTTAAAAAAAATTGGATTGGAAAACCCATATTTTTTTTCCACTTTTTGGTGTGTGGAAGTAATCTCAGCAGTTCCAAACAAAGCCCTTAATCTTTCTTACAATCTACAGCCTGAAAAGAGGTTTGGAGTTGGAGTGGGAAAAAAATTGAGTGAAACATGCTACAAGAGCACTGCACAGTTGATTCACAATTTTACTTCTCTGATTTAGGAAATAATGTGGCCAATGTTTATTGCTGGTCATGTAAAACTAGAGAGTTAGTGGAATTGAATAAAATTTCTCATACATGAGGTGGTGGTTGAAGTATGAAGGTGCAGTCCCTAGGAGCGTATATAGGAAACCTACATGGATGTTTGGTGCATCTGTTTCTAGAAGTTCAAGGTGACATTTCAGAGCACTTAATATATACCTTACAACTGTTTCCTCTCCGTTTCTTACATTGATGAAGAAAAGACTTCTTGGTTGATTGCTGAATCAGCCAAGTTGGCCTCTTTCCTGATAGTTGATTGAGATAGTACCATTGTAAGCCTCTGGATGAGGAGTGAGAGGTAAGCTGGCTATCTCCTATCCAGGCAGACACATGTCCATGAGTATGATGCAGCTTATGGTTTTTTTTGTTTTTTTTTGTTTTAAAGAAAGGATGAAGAAGTATTGGAGATGACTTCAACCTTATGAAACTTTTAAAGTTTGGAAGAGCAAGTCTAGAGTTTGTTGACAGCCAAGGCTGGTACACTTTTGCAATTACAAGGAATGACTTTTTTTCGAGGAAGATAGAGGGCTTCACCACATTAGATCAAAACAGATGCTTTGTCAAAGATGAACAGACAATTTTCAGATGATGAAATTAAAACTATTTCCACTCATATGAAAGAATGTTCCAAATACTATTGATCAGAGAAATGCAAATTAAGACAACTCTGAGATATCATTACACACTTGTCAGATTGGCTAAGATGACAGGAACAAATAACGATGAATGGGAAAACTGGGACACTGATGCATTGTTGGTGGAGTTGTGAAAGAAGCCAACCATTCTGGAGAGCAATCTGGAATTATGCCCAAAAAGTTATCAAAATGTGCATACCCTTTGACCCAGCCATACTACTACTGAGCTTATATCCCAAGGAAATACTAAAGAAGGGAAAGGGACCTGTATGTGCCAAAATGTTTGTGGCAGCCCTTTTCATAGTGTCTAGAAGCTGGAAGATGAATGGATGTCCATCAATTGGAGAATGGTTGGGTAAATTATGGTATATGAAAGTTATGGAATATTATTGTTATGTAAGAAATGACCAACAGGAGGAATACAGAGAGGCTTGGAGAGACTTACATCAACTGATGCTGAGTGAAACGAGCAGAACCAGAAGATCATTATACACTTCAACAATGATACTGTATGAGGATGTATTCTGATGGAAATGGATATCTTCAACATAGAGAAGAGCTAATCCAATTCTAATTGATCAATGATGGACAGAATCAGCTACATCCAGAAAAGGAACACTGGGAAATGAGTGTAAACTGTGAGCATTGTTTTTTTTGTTTGTTTGTTTGTTTTTGTTTTTGTTTTGTTTCTCTTCCCAGATTATTTTTACCTTGTGAATACAATCCTTCCTTTGCAACAACAACAACAACAAAATTTGGTTCTGCACAGATATATTGTATCTAGGATATGCTATAACATATTTAATATGTATGGGAATGCCCGCCATCCAGGGGAGGGGGTGGAAGGAAGGAGGGAAAAAACTCGGAACAGAAGGGAGTACAAGGGATAATGTTGTAAAAAAAAAAATACCTATGCATATGTACTGCCAAAGAAAATGTTATAATTATAAAAATTAAGAAAAAAAAAAAAGAAAAGGGAAAAAAAAAACAAAAACAAAACAGATGCTTTGTCCTGAAGAAAGAGAGAAGCTTGTCCAATTTATATGCTCCATTCAAGGTGAGGTTGGTAAGCTGAATATTTGGTAGTAACCACATTAGGAAAACTTCCCTTAGAGTTATCCTAAGAAACCTAAGGAGGACATATAGTCATCTTTTGGAGACCTGATTTGCCAGTGCTAGTGGAAGTTAGGAATAAGGAATCCCAGAGTTTTGCTTCATGGAGAGGGGAGTGAAGGGTATCAATATAATTGATTAGCACCCACTAACAATATAATTAACATCAATTAGGTTTTACAAAAAGTACTTTATTGAAAAGCTATAACAGTCCACTTCCTATGATGATTCAATGTAAATGGAAACTTTTTATTTTGATATGGCATTTTGTTTTGTTTAATTTTATATATTTGTTATATGAATTTTGTTCTTCTTTTTTTAATGTGGGGGATGGAGAGGTGAATTTTCATTAATTGAAAACAAAAATTAAAAAAATAGCAAGAACCAGAGTATAAACATCTACTCTACCCTATCTTGGGGGTATATTCTCCTTTCTACCATTTCAGTCTTTGGGGAGAATGATCTCAAAATTTCAAGTAATTGCTCACCCACCATATTCACTTCTGAAATCACTCCCTTGCTGCAAAACACAGTACCTTGACTTCTGAGTGGGTCATTCTTCATGCCTGGAATGACATACTAGGCTCAGATGCCAGCAAAGCCCTGCAATTATCTGGTGCACTGCAGCCTGTCAACTGATACCTACCTAGTACATTCCCAGCCTATCCTCCTGTCACAGATAGAACTAGAGAAGAAATGTAATACTTTGTATCCAACTCTCTTTGTAGTACCTTATAAAGTATCATTATATATTACTTTTTATCCTCTTACAAAATAGGTAGAGTAACAATAATCAAACCTATTTTAGGATTGTAGATTTGAGCCAAAAGGGGCTTCGGATAATGAGCAAATTTAAGGGACTAGGTAAGTAGATAATTACAAATGAGAAAGTTGGGGCTTACAAAAATAAAGCAACTGCCCAGTGTGAGAGCTAAGTGCTGGTACCCTTTAAGAAACAGGAACTGGTAAGTATGAGGCAGGTTAAATCACATTCAACAACATCTCTCCAGACTAGTAGGAACTGGTCAGGATCCAGAGCCCAAGAACCCTGGCCCCACCACACCAATAGCTGAGGACCCTACTTCCAGCTCAATCCTTGTAGCCATCACTGAAGAAAGCAAAACTTGTGGAGAAGGAGCCTGCCATGCCAGCTACTGCCAATGCCATCTGCTACTCCCAGGCTTTTAGCCCTGGGAAAAGTGGTACCCCTCAGATTGCTGGTCCTGATTCCAGCATGGACTCTACATCCATAATTCAGAGAAGCAATCTATGGAGAATATTAGGAACTTTATCTATTGGGTTCAACCTTGATTTCAGCAAAATATTTCATAGTTTCATGTTAGTCTTTTATACAAGTTATATGATGATGTTATTAGTAGATTAGATGATGTTTTTGTCAGTTCTGAAGGTGACGTGAAGCTAAATCTGGGAGAGAGTGTTAGCATACTACATGACAGATGTGATTTTTTCTAAGCGCACAAAAATAAAACAAAACCCTGAAAGAAGCAGAAGGGTTTGGGAAGTAACATAGAATTTATTACTTATATATGTTTTAAAGCAGTATGAAATAGAAATTTAAGTTTTCATATAGAATCTTATGTTTCTATGTATCATTCATAACCTTTTTTTTGGGAGTCTGAATTTTTTTAAGTTTAGATTTTTTTTTTAAATGATTGGAAAACAGAAGTTCTAAACAAATAAGAGCAATGGGCTAATTTTATCTAGTGAGATGAAGTTTAATGGCTATAGATATAAAGATGGATTCGGAAATTAATATAAGGCTTGGGCTGTGACTACACTAATTCCTGTGAAGAAAGATCGGAGGGCTTTATCAATACAAGCTCAGTGAGTCAGGAGACTTAGCAGATAAGCAACTATAGTATTCAGGATGTGAGGGCTAACAGACAATTCCTTAATATTTGGCTACATTTAGACGCAGATAGGTGGTACAGTAAGACCCAGGAATACCCAGATTCAAATATGTACATTAGCTGTGTGAGCCTGGGCAAGTCACTTAGGCCTATTTGCCTCAGTTTCCTCATCTGTAAAATGAACTGTATCTTTGCCAAGAAAATTTCAATGGGTTCACAGTTAGATGTGACTGAACAATAGCAGATGATGTTCAGTTCTGAGGACCACACTTTAGAAAAGGCTTGGACAAGCTAAAACAACATCAGAAGAGGATGATCAAAATGGGAAGACTAGAGACCACATTATATGAGGATTAGTTGACAGAGCTTGGAAAAGACATAAAGGCAATAATTTATTTCAAAAGACATTTACAGTGCCTGTACATTTATTTCTCAAGGCACTGTACAAGAGCCAAAATGACACTTCTGTCTTTAAGGACTTTTTAAAGATTTTCTAAGAATCTACACTATCTTTGAGTGCCCAAAGAGCTATTATGTGGGTAAAGATATTAGATTTTTTTTTTTTTTTTTTTGGCTTGGCCTCAGATGACAGAACCGGGAGCAAATTTGAAATGGAAAAGAAGTAAATTTAGGTTCAATGTAAATTGCAACAATTTGAACTATACATAAATTGAGTGGACTGTCTTGGGAGCTAGTAGATTCTCTCACTGCATGCCTCCAAGCTGTGGATGGATACCCAATTGTCAATAACATTGTGGTGGGCCTTCTTGGTCAATTATAGGCTGGACTGGATAGAAAACCCAAAATCCATTATAACTCTGAGATTTTGTTGTTAATGCCCAGCCCATGTTGGGATACATGAGCCTCGTAAGTGATAATAGAAAAAGGTTTTTTTTTTTTCCCTTTATAAGTACTTCTGTATAGGAATTCCCATGACTAAACCTATCTAGACATTCTAAATAGAACAATAGAAAAGAGCCCTGGGAGCTAGCCAGGACAGGGAAAAAACCATAAAAATCAATTGGAGAATAAGGTGACTATTAGGCAGTTTGGAAATGAAAGGCTTTCTATATACACAGCCTTTCCTTGTGACTTCTGCCTAGCAGGTAGATTTGGCCCATGATGTGGAAATGCCAAGTGCACGTCTAATTCTTGGTATTTGTCTTTTGTTCTTCGCTGACTTGCCAAATTTTTATGAGAAATAGTTACAAAGGTAGCAGAGTTGGTTTTTTTAGATGTGGATTCCTGGGGATTATGTATCCTGGGTTAAAAATAAGAAAGTTGTAAGGGGAAGAAGCAGAAGTGGAAGAGATTAAGAAAATAAATCATTTATCAAACTCTTATTATGTACTAGGTATATACTAAGCAGTAAGATTACAAATACAGACAAGCAAAACAATCTTTTTCCTTGGGGAGCTTAATTTCTAATGGGGGAAGATAAAATGTGAAGGGGAACCAGAAAGATATGTTTGTTCATAGAAGGATGGGTGGGAGTGATACATGGCAAGGTTTGGAGGCAGACAGGAAGAGCCTGTGGAAGCCTGATTTAGGGGTGAGATAAGGTGAAAATTCACCTATAAAATTTATTTTATATTTTATAGAGAAATTATAGATGGCTTTTTTGTATGTGCATTAGTAATTGAAAATTAGTATCCCTATTTGACATATAAGTTTATAGTATCCAAGACATACAATTTCCCTCTTGTGATTTCTTAAATTATGGAAGACTGACTTTGAATTTGATGTACCTTCGTCAAAGTGAGGAAAGACTAAAGAGCTTACTTCCCAAGCTCTAACTTCTAAGGAATGACTGTTTCTGTTGTTTTTTTCATTTTCAGCAGACATGAAGTATTGTAATAATTAAATAGCATGACAAATACTTGAATCATTCCTTCTAAAAGAACAATGTGAAGAATATGAAATATCTCACTGGTGTTCAGGATGGATTGGTCTCGTTTGACCTTGAGGAAGCTTGCTTAGAATCACTCTCCTCTTCATCTATTTCTTAGTCTGGCTACTTTTTTATTTCTCTGCTTCCTCCTTAAGGTTGTTTCCTGTTGTGCTTCTTTTTCCACAAGTTTAAAATACCAGATTTGTATAATTATATAAATGCAATGACTCTGCAAAAAACTTTAAAAAGAATTCACATTTTTTTTTTACATCATTTGAGAATTCACACAAGTGAGAAACTTTATATAATAAAGTGTTTGGGATCAACTTTTGCCAAAGAACATTTCTTATTTACAGAGAATACGCATATAGGAGAAACTTTGTTTTGGCTAAATTCCTGGAGAAACCTGTCCCTAATCAATACTTCCCTTTCTTCTCACTATCTTCTGGCTTCCAATATCATTATTCTACTGAAACTACTCTCTCTAGTTACCAGTGATTAGGCTAAATGTATTTAGTCTAAATTACTTTCCTGATCTCCATTCTCATATCTCTAACAAATAGCCTACTGAAGTGAATGTGCATTTCATCTTGCATCTGATGGTCTGCTCCATCAAATAAAGTGCCCCTGTACTGGTACTCCCTGGTGTCCCATTTCTCCTCTCACTTTACTGCCTCCTTCTTTTGCATATTATCTCTGTGTTTAGATGGTTAGCGCAATGAAAGCAGGAACTGGCTTTATTATCTTCTCATAATTTAGTATAGTACTTGACAGGTTGTAGGTGCTTAATAAACATGGATTGGATTGAGTGTTTTGTAGACATCAAAACTCAAAATATTCAAAACAAAACAAAAAAATGTTCAAAATTCAACTCATGGGGACAGCTAGATGGCACCGTGGTTTGAGAACCAAGTCTGGAGTCAGGAGGACCCATGTTCAAATTTGGTTTCAGACATTTAATACTTACTAACTGTGTGACCTGGATAAGCCATTTACACCCAACTGCCTAGCAAAAAAACAAACAAAAAACTCATAATCTTTCCCCAAAAAGTCCTTCTCATTTCCCAATTTCCATATTACTATCAGAGTTAATACCATCAGTCCAGTCAATCAAGCTTCTAATATGAGTATCATCCTTGGCCTCTCTATACTCTTCATACCTCTATATATTTTGTAAAATCCAAGTCCTGTCAATTCTACCTTGGTCACATATCTTATGTATGCCCCTTTCTCTCCTCTGACTGCCACAATCTGGATACATTCCTTCATCCCCTCACATTTGTATCACAATAGCCTTTTGTGCGATTTCCCTACTTCAAGTATTCCCTCTAATTCAATCTCCACTCAGCTGAAAAACATCTTCCTACAGTGTAAGTCTGACTATGTGACATCCAGTGATATATACCTGTTACATCTAGGATAAAATATAAAGTTATCTGTTTGGCTTTTAAAGCCCTTCATAGCCTGACTCCTCACATTTGTTTTCTTCTACCTTATCCACCTCTATGTACTCTTTGATCCAGTCAGTGAGCAAACATTAAACATTCACTATGTGCTAAGCACATAGTTCCAGGGATACAAAGAAGACAAAAGATAAGCCTACTGTTGAGAGGTTCACAATCTAATGAGGAAAACAACATGCAAATAACTATGTGCAATCAAGCTACATCTCAATTAAATTGGAAATAATCACTAGAGGGGCAGCTACATGGTGCAGTAGAGATTGCTGGAGTCAGAAAAATCTCATCTTCCTGGGTACAAGTCAGGTCTTGAACACTTAGTTGCCATGTAACCTTGAGTAAACCCTGTTTGCCTCATTTTTTTTTTCATGCTAAATAAGTTGGAGAAAGAAATGGCAAGGCTTTGTAGTGTTTTTGCCAAGAAATGGGGTCATGAAGTGCCATGATTGAAGACTGAAAACAGCTAAACAGTAGAGGGGAAACACTGGATATTAAGAGGTGTTGGGAAAGGCTTTCTTTAGAATATAGGATTTTAAGTGGAGCTTAAAGGCAGACAGGGAAGCCAGAAGGCAAAATTGAAGGGGGAACCACATTCCAGTCAAGGAGGACAGACAATAAAAATGTCCAGAGTTGAGAGATGGAGTGGCAAGAGTAAAAAATCTTGAAAAGTAGAGGAAGCAAACTAGGAAGAGTTCTGATTGCCAAAAAGAGAATTTTGTCTTTGACCCTGGTGGTGATTGGAAGGGAATTTATTGAATATGGTGGTAACATAGTCAGACCTGTGCTTTGGAAGGCTGTTTTGATAACTTAGTGGAAGATGCACTGGAGTAGAGAAATACTTGTGGCAGGCAGGTCAACCAGCAAGCTAGTGCATTGTACAGGCATGAGGTAATGAGGCACTGAATTAGGGTGCTGCTAGTGTCAAAGGAGGAACAAGTACATATGAGATGTTTAAAAAATTAAATCAATTTAACAGATTGCTATGAGGGATGAGGGAAAAGTAAGAAGTTGAAGATACTACTTAGGTTGCAAGCTTAGATAACTGGAAAGAACACAGTGCCTTTAAGAGAAATAGGAAAGTTTGGAAAGGTAGAGGGTTTTGGGGGGGTGTGATAAAAACTAGGTTTGGACATGTTGAGTTCATATGATATCTATAGAACATCTAATTCAAGATGTTTAATAGACAATTGGATATGAGACTGGAGGTCAAGTAGAATAGCAGGATTGGATAGACTTGAGAATCATTAGAAATGGTAATTGAATCTGTAGGAGATAATGAGATCACCAAGTAAAATAGTATGACCTAGGTGAAAATACAGAAAATCTTGGGAAGGTGAAATCAGAAACAATGAGACTACTTTTCTTATGTTTCTCTCCAACTGTGCATTTTCACTGGCCATTTCCCGCATCTGGAATTCTTTCCCTCCTCTCTGTTCTTCTAGCTTCCTTCAAGTTTCAGACAAAATACCACTTTCTACAAGAGGCTTTTTTTGATTCCCCTGTTAATATCAAGGAGTTCCTTCCCTCTGTTGATTATTTCCCATTTATCATGTTTATATCTTGTTTTTTGAGATCAGAGATCAGAGTTTTTGTTTCATTCTGTCTTTCTTTGCTTCATTAGAACTTAGCACTATGCCTGTCATATTAGTCAATAAAACTTGTTGATTTGACTTAACTAAGTATCCAGAGAATGGAAAAAGCTTTAGACAGTGCTCTATCCCTATTACCCATATAGGTGAAAAGCCTTATCAATAATGACTCCATCTTTAGTTAAAGAACACAGTTCATCAGCTATTGGAGGGAAAGTCTTATGATTGTAGCATTTATTAAAAAAAATATTTGTTAAAGACTTGTCTTTCCTCTATGACCCTAGGTAACACACTTTGGGGGAAAAACATATGGCTTGAGAGTAGGGGGAACACTGTGGGCCCAGTGACCTATGGTCACCAAGGTTGGTACAACCCTCTTACTTTCTTCAGTCTTCTCATTTTGTTTTCAGAGATCTGCTGTGAGATGTAATATGGTTTGCTTGGCCCCATATGTCACTAGCTTTTCTCACTGTTTTATTTTCCATATGTTCTTGCTGCTTCTATTTTTTTAAAATACCATTTACCATGTACTACTCATTGCCTTTCCTTCAAGAATCTGTGTAATAGTAAGGATAGATTTGTATTTGTAAAATAGGGATTTGAGTCTGCCTCAAGAAGTTGGCAACATTTGATTATAGTAGAATAGAATATTTCCAATAAAGTTTATCACTGAGCATCATTAATTTGGGCAAATTACATCCTTTCTCTGGCTGGGCTCAGTTTTTCTGTCTGTAAAATGACAGGACTAGACTAATAGGAGTCCTTCTAGCTCTCTGAACCCTGATCCTGTTTAAATTGTGCTTGTATTTTAAGTGTATCACCCTCAGTGTCAAAAATATGAATATCCTAAATATTAGGATATGACAGAAGGACCTAGATTACTCTAATGTTGAGAAGATGTGGCACTTGCTGGAAGATGTATAGGAATTGAATTCAGCATTATTGCTAGATCTTCTGAACTTAGAGAATGATTACTTTCTAATTTGCACATTATCTAAATAATAGAAGTTAACAACCCTCCCCCCCAAAAAAAAATTCTAGAGAAGGAATCTAACATTTTTATGTGGCAGAAAAACATTGACCTGTTTGTGTCATTTGATATAGGTTCTTTTTTGTTTGAAGAATGGGGTAAAGATAGAAGTAGATGAAAATCCTTGAAGGTTCTTTTATCTCTAAGATTCTACTAGTTGGCTATTTCACTGACATTTTTACTATTCTTATCTTTTCTTTCCTGCCCACCCTTTTAATAAAATTTCTCTTATTTGACTAAGCCTAAATGCAATTACCACTTGAGATATCCCCCTCTCTTTTGCAGGAAGCTACTACACAATATGTAGTCACCTACACACATTTTGAATTACTCTTTCTTTAGCATATATGATGTGCACATCCACATGAAGGTTCATAGAAATGAAAAGGTGTGTGTGCCCTTAGTGTGGTGACATTTTCACCACCAGCTTAGTCCTTATTATCCACTGTGATGTGACATCTGCCCTCTCCTTACTTAACGTTCCCATTCCTGGGATTATTGTAATTGTCTTCTATTTAATATCTTCCCTCTCTCATTTTCTTAATTTTCCTATTGCACTACGTGGTATGACTCATGTGCTCAAAAATTTCACTGCCTTCCCAATGCATAATGAAAAAAGACCAAACATAGTAACTAATCATACTTCCCTTTAACTTTCCAGTCATCTTACCTTACTCCTCATATTTTATGCTCTACCCAATGTAAAGTACTTGCTTTATTTTTTTTTTCTCCACATGGTATCTTATACCTAAAATACCTTTCCTGTCCCATCTCTTGTCAGTTTACTTCTAACTCATTCTTCAAGGCCCAGAACCTCCATAAAGCCTTACCTGATCTCTCCCAGCTAGAATGAGTTATTATTCTCTCCTCTGATTTCACAGTACTTTTCACTCTAATGCACTGAATTCCTATATATGTGCCACTGTGTGTGTCTGTATATGTCTCCCATATTATAAGTATTTGAAGATAGTTAGAAAAAGTAGTTGGGATACTTAATCTTAATTACCTTTGTATCTTCTCTAATGCACTGCACATTCCGATTTTTGAACCAAATTTTGAAATTACATTTAAATAGTTATGCTATAATTATGAGGAAAGATGATACAAAATCCAAGAAGCCAGTTATCAAGCTCCAGATGATGTTTTTGTGTCAGAAAAACCTTTTAAGGTCGATTATGCTGGAAAAGAAACTGAGATAAAATTCAGGGTGATCTCTGCTTAAATCCTGAATTAAGCCCAGAGTCTTAAGCTTCTGGTCTGGTTTCCTTCTGGCTACATCCCAGTTAGTTTAGTTGTCTATAAGCATTTGATACACAGCTGTCCAGTCACCTCATATAAGCACAGTCTACAATCTAGTCTTTAAAATTGCAAATTCCCTGAAAAGTGAGATATAGTATCCTCCCCCTTTCCTCAGGTCTTGCACATGGTCAGTACAAACTGAATAAAGTTCCCAATTTCATATCCTAAAGTGCCTAAGATTCATTTTCCAATGGGAGTGCAAGTAGTTTTGGTCTCAAGAGGCAGTGACATGAGAAAAAGACTGGGTCATATATTCCCCACTTAATTACCATCAGCTACCAATTTACAGATCGGTTCATTTAAGTCTCAATCCTTACCTATTCCAGTGGCTACAAAGTATGCTGGAAATTGTACTACTTATACTACTAACTGGAACCAAAAGTCCAATCAACCTTACATGAAACTGCCCTGATTCAGAAAGGATGAGTCTTTGCGTCACATATAAGCCCAATTTAGAGATTTTGAATGATTTTAAGGAGATCAAGCTCCTAAAACCTATTCTGGAATTGAGCTGTATTTTTTAGAATGGTCTTAGAATCAGCCTGGTCTCCTGAAAGAAATGAAGGAGGCCAGACTTCTTAAGATCCCTCCAACTTTGAAGGGAAAAGGCACTTTCTATGCCATTATATAATATTCTTGGGGGTATTTTAGGCAGGGTCAGAAGCTAGAGTAGCTATAGATGGTTCTGCTTCTAGACAGGAGTACAACAGTTTCATTTCCCATCTAGACCAAAAAGTCATTAAAAAAAAAACCATGAATTTTTCCTATAGAACTCTTATGTTCTCCTCAGGTCACAGAATGTAGAAATAGGGCATTATTTTTACATCTTCTTCCCCAAAACTTTTTCCAAGTTCCTGTAAGCTAATGATTTGGGTTCTTCCAAATTTTCAGGACTTTCTCCCTTCCTTCAGCAATGGTTCTCCCACTTTTACTGCTGGTTCATTTAAATATAACAGATTTTTCTTTGGCAACACAAATATTTCCCTCAACTTTTCCTTCTTGTTGTTATCTATTTCTTTCTAGATCTTTTTTAGGATATGCCTTCCATGTGGGTTTCCTGATGCTGAATGAGGTTGGAACCAGATCTGAAGCCTTACCCACACTGCAGGCATTTATATGGTTTCTCTCCCATGTGGGTACCCTGATGAGTGATGAGGTCGGAGCTTCGGCTAAAGGCCTTCTCACAATATGGGCATTTATAGGGTCTGTCTGGACTGTGGGTCTGTTGGTGCTGAAGGAGGTTAGAAGCCCGATTGAAACTCCTTCCACAGTCTGGACATCTGTATGGTTTCTCTAGTGTATGACTCCTTTGATGGGTCAGGAGGTTGGAACTCTGGCTGAAATTGTCCCCACATTCAGAACATTTATAAGGTTTTTCTCCAGTATGAGTTTTTCGGTGGCGACTTAGGCTGGTGCTGTGCTGGAAGTTCTTTCCACATTCTCGACAAACGAAAACCCTTTCAGAAGCATGGGTGCGTTGATGATGGGCCAGATTAGAGGGTCTGGCAAAGCTCTGGCCACAGTCCCCACAGGTGTAAGGCTTCTCACCAGTGTGAGTACGATGATGTTCCATAAGATCTGAACTCTGCCGAAACCCTTTGCCACACTCAGGACATGTATAAGGTTTTTCACCAGTGTGGGTTCTTTGGTGCCGAGTGAGACCAGAGCTCTGACTAAAGCTTTTCCCACACACAGAGCATTGATAGGGCTTTTCTCCTGTGTGAACCCTAAGATGAGTGTTGAGATTGGTAGCATCGCTGAAGCATCTTCCACACTCTGGGCAAGTATGAGACCTTTCCCCACTGTGGAACTTCTGAAGGGTGGGCAGACTGGTATATTTTCCAAAACTGTCCCCACATTGAGAACTATGATATAGTTTCCTTCCAGTGTGTGTTTGTTGGTGAGTCAAAAGGTTGGACTTCAGACAAAA
Source organism: Sminthopsis crassicaudata (assembly GCF_048593235.1). Classification (NCBI taxonomy): domain Eukaryota; kingdom Metazoa; phylum Chordata; class Mammalia; order Dasyuromorphia; family Dasyuridae; genus Sminthopsis; species Sminthopsis crassicaudata. The sequence continues at coordinate 397,471,493 of NC_133617.1, forward strand.
GTTATTTCCACAGTCAGCACAGGAATGGATACTTGTGGAAAGGGGCTGAGGAGGAAAGGTTTCAATTTTTTTTCCCAAGAGCTGGTTTGGTTCCATCTCTTCTCCAAAATAACTCCAACAGTCTGATTTGAGGGAATCCCTTGAGGTTTTTCAGCCTCTGGCCTTTGGATGGGAATTTGGATAAGCTAGCTGAAGGCAACATGTAAGATTCCTCATTTCCAAGATGGGCCTCAGATAATATTCCATCAGATTGCTTTTCTGGAACTTCTCCCATTGGAATTTCTTCCTCTTTAGCTCCTGTAGAAAGAGATAAAACAGTCTGGGCCTGTTTCCTCCTTTGTCCCACACACACACACACACACACACACACACACACACATTATATAACACATATTATGTATGTAAAATGAGATATTTGTAAAGTGTTTAGTAGAGCACTTAGCACATAGCATGCACTTATTATATCCATGTTCCCTTTTTCCCCTCCCTCTTATATATGAAAAATAACTATCTGTCCATAATCTAGTCAACTTTCTCCCACCATTATCTCCTATTAATTCTCTGTGTCAGACAGTGACAATCCAGCCTGCTTATTTCTTCCTTTTCCTGAAAAGCAGCTTACATTACAGGACACTGATGTGCTTTGTTACTTGCTAGGCATGTTATCTTGCCTGGACCTCCTTTTCCTTCTCAGTAAGATGAGAGGCCTGAACTAGATCTCTAAGGTTCTTTATAGTGCTAATAGTCCATAATTATTTCTCTTGCTTCTTATTTTCTTTTTACTCTATTTATCTTCCAAGGCCCAACTTGTGGACTAGATTTAGGAGGTCATCTAGTCTAGTTCCCTCATGTTATAGGTGAGGAATATAAAACCAACTTGCCCAACATGACACGGAGTAAATCGACATGGAGTAAATCAACGCGGAGTAAATCGGAACTGATTTTTTTAAACTGATTTTCTATCTCCTAATTGGGAGGTTGTTTTTTTTTTTTTTGTTTGTTTTTTTCAGTTAGAATATTTACAATTAAGTTTCAGCCCTTTCACAAGGCCTTTCCCACTTGAGGCTAGAATACTCTCCTCTGCAGCACAGTATTTATTGTCCAAACTTCTTTTTAAGGATTTAATATTTTAGTTTTGTTATGTTCCTTAATGGCAGTGTTTTTGGGTGACATAATGGCTAGACTAGGGTTCAACTTTTATTTCTGACACTAGTTGTATGGCCCTGGGCAAGTTACTTAAGTGTTCTCAGGTTCAGTTACCTCATCTTTAAAATGAGGATAATAAAACCTACCTCAGATTACAAGAGGTTCAAATGTGATCATAACTATCTATAATTAACCAATTAATTGTTATACATTTCATTATTTGCTTAAAAGAAAGTCTCACAGTTATGCATATGAAGTATTCTTCAGTAATTATTTGCTGAAGGAATGAAAGGCAGGGATATTGAGTTTCAATTATCTGGCTCTAGCAAATGATTGTAGGTGAGATGTGAAGTTAAAGGTCACTGGAGCTGAGGAATCTCTGAGGAATCTCTGAGGAAGCAGGTATATGCACAAAGCACAGGGTAGAAGTACCAAAGGGAAAATGATGCAAGCTCTCAGAGTATCACCTGAGTGCAAACTCTTACTCACATCCTACTCTTCCAGATTCCATGTTCTCCTGTGTGAACCCTAAGGTGAGTGTTGAGATTGGTAGCATCACTGAAGCATCTTCCACACTCTGGGCAAGTATGAGACCTTTCCCCACTGTGGTCCTTCTGAAGGGTGGGCAGACTAGTATACTTCCCAAAACTGTCCCCACATTGAGGACTTGATATAGTTTCCTTCCAGTGTGTGTTTGTTGGTGGGTTCAAAAAATCAGGTTCAGTGGAAGAAAATAGGTAACTTCTGGAGTGCAGATCTTTTGGAAGAGGGTCTCCTTGCCCTGTTCCTTTTATTCTTTGTTTCTCTGATTGCTGCTTCTATCAGCCTTTGTACATTTAGATTTATAGACCTCTTCCCTAGTTAGTTTTTCTAATAAAAGTTAGAAACAAGCTTGGAGAGGGAGAAGGCATAAAAGAAAATGAGAGTCTCAAAATATTTCATATTTTTTCAGCACTCTGTACTGGTTTGAAGGCAAAAAGAGAATGGACTAGGAATGATAAGGCCTTGCACTGCTTTGGGTTGGGTGGGGTTAGGACATCTTTAAATGATTAAAGACTAAGCAGTCATAGAAGATGCCTCTGTAGTAGCTGAGGGTTCACTAGTACCATTTTTTCTTTCAGTTTTATTAAAATGATATCAACATAAAACAAAACAAAGAGGTCACTTCCAGAGAGGGCCTACCTCTCACAATATCTAAGACCTCTCCTTCACTTCTGTAAGACTCACTAGCTTTGGGGAGATTACTCAGTTTAAGTGTGGACAGAAAATAAGGAAGAATTCTCTTTGGGGGATAAACTAATCTGAGATAATTCTTGGTTGAACAGATTGTAAATTTCCTTAATAAAGAGTAAACTTGTGAACTATTACTCTGCACCTAATACACTGCATGTTAGTTGAATCACTGGTTTTGGTTCTTTTGTTTCAGGGTGCTGTGGTGGTGGTGGTGGTGGTGGTGGTGGTGGTGGAGGAGAAGAAGGGCAAGAATCGGGTAGGAAATGACAAATGCACAGGGACACCTCCAGCCCCACCCCAATTCGGTTCCAGAGAAGAAACTTCCATCAGTTTTCTGTTGTAATCTATTAGTGACAGTAGTTGTTATAACAATTAAACCGACATCGTTCATTTAAGTAGTATTTTCCCCACAACAGCGCTGTGACGTAGTTCATGTGGTATTAATGAACAAAAACTACCTTACGTAGGGATCTAGGATTTGGAAAGTGTTTTATGTACAGTATTTTGCTTGATCCTCACAAAAGTGACGTTAGGACTATAGATGTTATTACCCCCATTTACAGATAAGGGAAGGGGGAAGGAGGGATGGGCACCGCTAGGAGAAGATAATTTTTGGAAGCCAGGTTCCAAGCCCAGGGCCCCCAGACTCAGATCTAGGGCTCCTTTCACCCCCTTTTATAAGAAAAGGTTCGCATCCCAGGTATGTCATAAAGTCACCAAGCGACCTTCCAGGGTCTCAATTTCCCCCAAAGTTAAATAGGAAGAAAGGGTGGGTTGGAGACTGATCTCTAGAATATGAGCAGTCGTTTGAAAGATGCTCTTCTTTTAATTCTCAGCTACAGACATACAAAGGTGCTCAGTATTACTCACGGGGCGGAAACGAAGACTTAATATCCCGCTTTTGGCTCAGTCAACTCTGCGGAGCCAGAGAGGATTTTTCCCAGCTGAGCATGCGCAGGCCTGCCTTCAATTAGTGCACAGACACCCACAACCAACCCCTCGAAACTTCAGGCACGCCTTTTCTAACTTGGCTCTGCAGTTACTTCTGCGTTCCCTCTAGAACCCCAGGCCTCAGCCTCCACAATGTGATTCCCCCTCTCTCAGGGGGTTTCATTGCTGAGGCTGGGGGAGACCGATCCGGAATGATCAGAGCAAGTAGCCGGAAGCCCCAGTATGGCTGTTCCCCCCTACGGAAGCATTTCCTGCCACTCTAGGATGATGGAGGTTGCTTTCGCTCTATAGTATCTTGACTTGTTCTACCCTTTCAGTTACAAGTAAAGCTCAGGAATTTGGGGCTAGAGAGAATATTCTGGGGACAGTTGAAGGGAGAGGAATCCATATAGAGGCACTAAACACGTGTTTTTGGAAAGGCGAGAGAATGGGTTTATCTATGTCAGTCAACCAGATGGAAGTGCAGGGTCACTCCGAGGCTCAGAAGCTTTGACCTGCCCTTTCTTTCTCGCCTGGGGCCTCTGTACGTATTGGCAAGAGAGAAGTAGTATAAGCATTTTCAAACAGTGTTCTCTGATGGCAAATGGAAATAATTCATTTTTTAGGGGGCTGCCCCAAAAATATTCCAGGAGGTTCCTGGATCAGTTGCTGGAGGAGACTGCCACGTGGTGGATGGGTCAGATATTGCAGCCATTTGCGGGGTAACTAAGTACGGCCTGTTGTTTTAGAAGGTTGCGATTTTTGCAACCAAACTGGCACACGTTTGTGTCAAACAGTTTACACACACGCGTGTATATTTCAGGGCTCTTATACTTGCTTTATAAGTATTTATAATTGGTTTAATTCAGACTTTCCATAGTTGAGTGAGCAGAGGGATAATATAGACCCTCAATACACAATTATATCAAGTTCCTTTAGGCACATGCCTGTTTTGATACTTTCAAGGGTCGACCCCAACCCAGGAAAGAAAAAGGGAAATGAAAAAAAAAAAAAAAAAAGGAGGGAGAAAACTTCCAAACTAAAGAGAAAGAACTACTAGGGAGTCAATCAACCCCCTTCCTATGGACCTGCAGTCTGTAGGCATCCTGGAAGAGCTCTCAAATATAACCACCACCACCACCATCATCATCACTAACATTTGTACAGCACCAATTATGTGCCAGACCCTGTGCTAAGTACTTCACAAATATTCCCATTTGATCCTCAGAACAACTCTGGGATTTAAGTGCTACTATTACTCTCATTTTACAGATAAGGAAACTGAGGCAAATGGAGGTTGTGTGCCTTGCCCAAAGTCATATAGTGTATGTCTGTGGTTAAATTTGAACTCAGGTCTTTCTGATTCTAGGACCTGTACTCTGTCCATTGCGCCACCTAGTGGTCTCATAGCTTGCCTCTGTAAGTGCAGAACGTGGGATAATGGGTCATAGGGCTACACTGATTTATTGTGGATCAATTAAGGATGAATACGTTGGCTCAGCACTTTGTACAGCAGATCCTTTTGTGCTAGGACTGGGAAAAAAGAGGTGTAGGGTCTCCCTGTCTTCAGGTCCAGCTCTCTATTTTTTTTTTATTAAGCAACTATTATGTATAACAATATACTATATGTATATTAAATTAACCAACTACTATGTAACAAATACAAAGTATTTTTATATATCTTGGATAACAAGATCTGGATTTCTTTGTAGAGAAATTTGATAGATTTTTTTTCCCACACTCAACCACTTTCCATTTTATGCTAGATGAATTAATATTGTAACAAATGTTGCAACAAATACATAGTAGTTATTTAATAATTAATTGTTAAATTGAAGGGGAAAAAAAGAAAGAAGGAGGCAGAATTATTCTTTTTTTGGGGGGGGGTTCTGACAGATCAGAGTACAAACTACAGAACTACAGTAGAGGTGAATGTTTTTGTGTCCTGAAGAGGTCCAGAGAGGAACAGAGTCCAGCAATGCAATTTCCACTCTGGGGAACCTCTAACAACAGATTTGGAGCAGAGATACAATATGGTTACATTTCCTCAATCACAAGGATTGGGAGTAGCACCAGACCCAAGCCATGGAGAGATAATGGTAGATTGTCTTAAAGACAGAGATAAGGAGAGGGGAACCATGTGCCTAAGTTATGGGAGCTCCTATGTCCCAGCTTTTGGGAAGAATGTTAAAATTCTGAAGATTTTCACATGGCCCTGAATTTGGAGGATAACAAAAGACTAAGCCATGATTTGAAGCAAAAAACCTGGACTCTGTCTTTCACTATTACTGTAAGTTTTCTGGTTGCTGCAAATCAGATGGAAGAGGTTACTGCTTTAACAACCCCAAGTCTGTTCCCTTCTAGGGAGTCAGAAGGAAGCTTAGGAAAAAAAAAAACAACAACTTAGGGACTATCTAGTGCAAGCCCCTGATAAAAGTTAACAGATGCGATGTAGATCCTTGACACAGCAGTCTGAAGATGAAGTTTTGGTATTTCCTTATATATAAGAAGGAGTGTCATTCCCTCATGTAGATTGAAGTTGACGAATGTTCAGTGTGCAGTAATGATGTAATCGTACTGAGGTATTTAAGTGAGTCTCAGACACAGAAACAGAGAAGACTTGAGACTCCAGATTCCAGACTCCGGGCTCCATCTTTGACCAGCCTCATGGTGGCTCTCCTGCCTTCATCACTTCTCCACCTAAAAATCAAGGCCCATCCAGAGATCCTCCAGAAAGCTAGCCCAGACATTACACCCTCACAAGGGCTTTGAAATGCTTGTTATTTTTTCCTCTACTCTATAGGTTCAGGGGCTCAGAGTCCAAACTAAACAATCCTTGGGCTTAGATCTGTAAAAGAGCCTATCTGCCCATGTCCCACTGGGACATAGGAAAAAACAACAATATACAGATACATATCTCTCATCATAAGGAACTCTCAGACTAATGGGGGAGATGACATGCAAATTTTGTATAAACAAGGTGTGTAAACAAGGAAAGGCTGATTGATTATTTTGAGTGGGGATGGATTATTATTCATATTTGTATCATGCTAGATGGTTTCTGAGGTACTTCTAATTCTGAGATCCTATAGTAACTTTTACATCATGATGAAACATCAAAGGTGAATATTAACAGACTAACAGGAAGGGATTTTAAAGGATCCATAAGAGAAATGAGCATAGTATCAAATACAAACCAGGAGAATAGAGATGGAGACAGGAGAGACAGTGTCTCTGAGAATGGATTAGTCCACATTGTTTACCCAGAATATGGGGAGGAAGGTGGCCCTTTGAGAGATATGAAGTTGAAAGTATGTGTGACCCATGGGACAGTGATTGTACCCCATGATATCTTGCTCGGCAATTTTGAGAGGTAACGTTTGGTGACAGCTCCTTCTAGGGAGGAAGTATGCTATACTGGCAAATTACTGCTAGTCCTAGATTAGTTATACTTCTGCTGAAGGCACTTTATTCTAATAGACTTTAATCTATGTATCAGATTCATTCACAATCCATTTTTGGAATTCTGGAGGTTAGAGCTTGAGTTTTATGATCCTAGAATAAACAGCTAGATTGCAGAGAGAGTTCTGGACCTGGAGTTAGGAAGTCCTGAATTTAAATCCAACTTTAGCTGAAATTCCTTAGTGCCAAAGAGTCACTTGGCATTAAGGAATTAGCAGGTCCTTGGTGGGTCACTTAACTGCTTTCTGTCTCAGTTTCCTCAATTGTAAAATTAGGATAACAATAGAACCCACTTCCAAGAGTTATTGGGAAGATAAAATGAGATTATTTATTTATGTGTATATATATATATATATACATATATATATATATATATGTATATGTATGTATCTATATATATAATTTCCCCAAATATTTGGGTTTTCTATAATAGGTTTTTAATTTTCCAAATGGAAAGACAGTTTTCAACATTCACCTTCACAAAACCTTGCATTCCAAAATTTTCTCTCTGTCCTTCCACCACCTCCCCTAGACAACAAGTAATCAGGTTAAACATGTGCAATTCCATATTCATCACACTGCACAAAAAAAATTAGATCAAAAAGGAAAAAAAATGACAAAGAAAAACAAGCAAACAAATCACAACAAATGGGAAAATACTATGCTTTGATCCACATTCACTTTCCATAGTTCCCCTTCACCAATGAAATTGCCCTGAATCACCTCTTTGTTGAAAAGAGCCAACTCCAAAGAGGTTTTAGTTGTAAGTGCTTAATAACAGTAGATGCTTTGATCTAAAACTTTATTATAAAGGAGTGGTCACCAAAACCATTTGGTACTGGCTAAGAAATAGATTAGTTGATCAGTGAAATAGGTTACGATCACAGGACAAAATAGTCAATAACTATAGCAACCTAGTGTTTGACTAATCCAAAGATCCCAACTTTTAGGATAAAGAATTCATTATTTGACAAAAACTGCTGGAAAAACTGAAAATTAGTATGGCAGAAATTAGGTTTGGACCCATACTTAACACCATATTCCAAGATAAGATCAAAATGGGTCCATGATTTAGACATAAAGAATGAGATTATAAATAAATTAGAGGGGGCAGCTAGGTGGAACAGTGGATAGAGCACCAGCCCTGAATTCAGGAGGACCTGAGTTCAAATCTGTTCCCAGAGACTTAACACTTCCTAGCTGTGTGACCCTGGGCAAGTCACTTAACCCCAGCCTCAGAAATAAATAAATAAATGAATTAGAGGAACATAGAATAGTTTAACCTCTCAGACCTGTGGAGGAGGAAGGAATTTGTGACCAAAGAACTAAAGATGATATTGATCATAAAATAGAAAATTTTGATTATATCAAATTAAAAAGCCTTTGTACAAACAAAACTAATGCAAACAAGATTAGAAGGGAAGCAACAAACTGGGAAAACATTTTTACAGTTAAAGGTTCTGATAAAGGCCTCATTTCCAAAATATATAGAGAATTGACTCTAATTTATAGGAAATCAAGCCATTCTCCAATTGATAAATGATCAAAGAATATGGACAATTTTCAGATGATGAAATTGAAACTATTTCCACTAATATGAAAGTGTTCCAAATCACTATTGATCAGATAAATGCAAATTAAGACAACTCTGAGATACCACTATATACCTGTCAGATTGGCTAAGATGACAGGAACAAATGATGAATGTTGGAGGGGATGTGGGAAAACTGGGACACTGATGTATTGTTGGTGGAGTTGTGAAAGAATCCAACCATTCTGGAGAGCAATCTGGAATTATCCCCCAAAAGTTATCAAACTGTGCATACCCTTTGATCCCAATGAAATACTGAGGAGGGGAAAGGGACCTGTATGTGCCAAAATGTTTGTGGCAGCCCTTTTTGTAGTGGCTAGAAACTGGAAAATGATTGGATGCCCATCAGTTGGAGAATGGTTGGGTAAATTGTGGCATATGAATGTTATGGAATATTATTGTTCTGTAAGAAATGACCAGCAGGATGAATACAGAGACTTGGAAAGACATAAACTGATGCTGAGTGAAATGAGCAGAACCAAGAGATCATTATACACTTCAACAACAATACTGTATGAGGATGTATTCTGTTGGAAGTGGATATCTTCAACAAAGAGAAGAGCTAATCCAATTCCAAATGATCAATGATGGACAGAATCAGTTATACCCAAAGAAGGAACACTGGGAAATGAATGTGGACTACTTGCATTTTTGTTTTTCTTCCCTACATCCCTGAAAAGTGCTACCAAGAGAGCAATGGGGAAGGCCCAGCTCTAGGAGGGGACAAACTTGGACCAGAACTAGAACTCATTGCTCCCCAGGTTATCCTTCCCATCAAAAAAACATACACATGTGAAGACTGTGGCAAAGGTTTCAGCTGGCACTCTCATCTGGTGACCCACCAGTGCATTCATACAAGAGAGAAGCCCTATATGTGTTCAGACTGTGGCAAGTGCTTCGCTTCCACCTCCTCCAGCACTGGATCATCCACACTGGGGAGAAGTCCTATATCTGCCCTGTCTGCTGGAAAAGCTCTAGCCATCACTCCACACTGATACAACACCAGCACATTTACACTCGGGAGAAGCCTTATTTGTGTGACTGATGTGCCAAATGCTTCACCTGGCATTCAGACTTGGTGACCCATCAGGGTACCCACACAAGTGTCAAGCCTCATCGATGCCCAGAATGCAACAAGTGTTTCACCCAGAGCTCAGCCCTGGTCACCCACCAGCAGACTCATATGAGAGTTAAGCCCTACCCCTGTCCAGCGTGTGGCAAGCACTTCAGCCAGCACTCAAATCTCACTGCTCACCAGCGTACCATACAGGAAAAAAGCCCTACTCTTGTGATTGTGGCAAGAGTTTCAGTTATAGCTCCCACCTCACTGCACACCAGTGAACTCATGGTGTCCGGCCCTATCCCTGTCCCCTGTGCCACAAGAGCTTTAGTCGGTGTTTTAATCTTCTTCGACATCAGAAAATTCGCACAGGTCTCAAGGCCTGGTTGTGCTGATGTTGGAGAAAAGGGAGACTCTCACCTGCCCCAACCCCACTCATCCCTAATGGACCAAGGGATGAATGGTGTGAGAATATGGAATCCAGAGCAAGTGCTGATGAGCTTATTCTCAAGATAGGCTTAATCCAAGGGCCAGAAGCAGCGAGAGAGGGAAAAGATGAGAAAGAGGACAGCCATATGGAATCAGAAAGGAAGAGGGATGGATCATTATGGGGCTCAGGGTGGGAGTTGACAGAAATGGGATTGGGAATAGGAATGTGAGAGAGGAGCTAGGGCTAGAAAGAGTGGTACATCTTCTAATTAAAGGTCTTTGAGGCAGCTAGGTGGTGCAGTGGATGGAGCATTGGCCCTGAAGTCAGGAGGACCTGAGTTCAAATCTGGCCTCAGACAGTTAATACCTCCTGACTGTGTGATCCTGGGCAAGTCACTTTACCCCAATTGCCTCAGGAAAAAAAAAATAAATAACTTTTTTAAAATTTAAAAAAAAAAAAAAGCCTTTGAAACCAATCTATGACTCCAACCAATGTGGTCCCAACCTACTGTTGTCTGGAAGATAAAAAGATGTACTTTGGGGCTGACATTGTACTGCGCTGACCTGAAATCACACCCTCTGCAGTCATCCTCTCTCAAAGCACAGTCACTTTCTTCTTCTCTCTGGACTCTTTCCTTTTTAGCCAAAGGCACATCTTAGCAAGGCCACCATGCAAGACAATGAAGTCCTGAAAAGACAGAGAGAGAGAATCTTTGGGATAGTAGATACCAAATACCATAGCTATTCCCCTAAGATACATTCATCACTGGGAAGAAATCCTCCCTCCTCCCAACCATCACCTACCTGGATATCTCTTTCCTGCCCCAGATAGCATGGGCATCAACATTTCTGGATCTCTGGAATTCTCTGATTAAGGTTTTATAAAATAAAAATGGTCAGGAAGCCAAATAATTCAGTGTAACTCAACTTCACTTTAATACTAAAAATGAGGTCAAGGTTTAAGTTTTAACTCTGAAATGGTAAATTGTGTGACCCTGGGAGTTATTCTCTGTGCCTTGGTGATCATTCATCCCATTTCCTTCACTGACTATAGCAAAATCCAGAGATAAGGAGATAATAGCTCACATTTTTAGGTGGCTTTAAGATTTATAAGTCACTTTTTTCAGTTAAGCAATACAGGAATTATTATCCTTGCCTTATAGCTGAAGAAAATGCAGGTTTTACTCTCAGTCAAATAGCTGATATTACATTCAGGACTGCAAGAGAATATTTCTGACTAACTTCTCTGTTCTGTCTACTACACTAGAGAACCTCATGCAGACATCTCAGATTTCAGTCTTCCCTTGCACCTTTCCCAGTCTTTTCTTTTCAATGTGTCTTCCCTCTGGTGTTCAGACACAGAATTGCTCTAAGAGTGAAATTCAGAAGAGAGTCTGTACCTTGGACAGCAGCATTTACTTTACCAGCCTCTGGGCCCCAGAAAAGCGAGTCATCCTCAGGATACGGGGTTTCTGCTTTCTATTCCCAATTGTCTTTCCCTGCTTCTGGAGAATCCCTCATTCTCAAGTGTGAAAACCCCCCCAACATTTTTTTGTAATATAGTGTAGAGAAAAGAGCATGGAACTTGGTGCTCAAACCATGTTTAGATTCCTGGCTCTCTTATTTACTAGGGTCAGAAACTTGGGTAAAATTTTTGTATTTTTAAACTTATGTTCCCACATGTAAAATGGAGATAATATCATTTTACTAAATCGATTTGGTATTAGGAAAGTAACATATACATGTATATGTGTATATCTATATGCACATGTGTGTTATATATGACTATACACACACATGTGTATAGATGGATAGATGCTCTTTCTCTCATTCTGTATTGTTTAGCCCTGTAATCTCAACACTATAGGGAATTCTTAGAGAGGAAACTTCCTTTACTAATGAAGATTCACATTCTATAAATTTATAGTTTTAGAGAACTGCCTAAAACACCAAGAGATTAAGTACTTACTCATGGTCACACAACTATTTATATTTCAAAGATAAAACTTAAATCTTGTCCTCATTTTTATTCTTAAAATGAAATCAAGTTATCCTGAGTTGACAACTAAGCTTCCTAACCATTTTTATTTTATTAAGTTCTTACTTAATCAGACCATGCAGAATGGCTTGAATACTTGTCTGAATTTTCCAGGGACAAATAGAACAGGAGAGCCACAAAAATGGAGGAAATTTTAAAATAATGACAATAAAAATAACTAACATTTATATAGTGTTTATTATGTGCCAGGCACAGTGGTAATAATTTAGAGGCCATCTGAGAAGAATGAGTCCAGACTGAGCAGTTCCCACTCTCCTGTATTGGTGTTGCTAAGCCAACTGCAACTATTTCCTAGAGATAGAATTATGTGTGCCCTGAAATATCCCTCATTTCCCTCAAGGTCTTGGCTCAGAGGATACAGTACAGCTAGTTCTAAGACAGTCAAGGCATTGCTAGCTGTAGCAGCTTTAGAAAAGACACATTATCTTTGGACTTCAGCCTGCTCTATAAATGATGAAGGTGTACTATGTGATCTCTGAAGTCCTTTTCAAACTTAATATTATATGTGTATATAACATTTATATTTATTGTTTTATTGACATTTATTTGGCATTCATGTCTTAGTATTTCTCCCCTCCCACCAAGTCAATAAGCATTTATTTAGCTCCTAAGCTAGGCACTATGCTAAGCACTGAGGATGAAAAGAAAGTAAAAATGTTCCTGCTCTCATGGAGTTCAGCATGTAATGGGAGAGACAACATACAAATAACTATGTACAGACATAGTATCTATAAGATAAATTCGAGATAGTCATCAGAGGGAAGACAGTAGCATTAAGGCAGATAAGTTTCCTGTAGAAGGTATGATTTTACCTGGGAGAACAGAGCTCATGATAAATAGGCTGTCTCTTGTCAAAAAGGGGAAAAAAATTAAGTTAATTCAAACAGTAAAGCAATAAGGTCTGATTGCAAAATTTGTTTCTGTAGTACTTCTGCAAGCCTTTTGAAAAAGGTGTCTTAACATACTATATTCTAAATCTAAATCTAAAATTTTAAGTTTTAATACCACTTTCTCTATAGTCTCTTCCAGCTTTAGCTTTACATATAACACTATGTGTTTGTTAGAGCGGTAGCAACCTAAAAAGGAGGCAAGCCTGCTCCAAAACTCCCTGAATGGGATACTCTTCTCCTAGCCATGTACATAGCTACTTACAAGATGTCACTGCTATCTATTCTGCCATCCTATTCTGTTCCTATCTCTATTCCTATCAGCTAGATGTTGTAATACTTAGAATCAAGATCACCTAAATCCAAATATGATCCCAAACATTTATTAGTTGTGTGATTCTAGGTAAGACATTTAACCTCTGTCTGCCTTAGTTTCCTTAAGTGTAAAATGGGGATAATAATGGCACTCACATCATAAGGTTATAAATTTATATATGTATAAAATGATAACTGGACTAGATGGTCTTTGAAGTTAATAGCCGTGATGGAATTATGATCCTATGAATAAGGCAGGTTTTTGTCCACCATACTGTACTTTCTTTCCAAGAGGTAATTGTGAAATTCAAAGAAAAAAAGTGTATAAAATGCTTTATATGTGCATAAAAATGTGTATAAAGCCTTAACATGTTCTATAAGTTCTAACTATAATTATTATAATTAATCATATATAATTATAATTATTACATGTCATTAATATGTTATTACATATAGTTATAATTAATAACGATAATCCTCACTTTCGTCAATTCCCCACTGTGGATCTGAATCTCTTCTTTCCCTTGAGATTTCTACTTTCTAATATTTTTTTAATTAATTTTATAATTATAACATTTTTTGACAGTACATATGCATAGTTAATTTTTTACAACATTATCCCTTGTACTCCCTTCTGTTCCAAATTTTTCCCCTCCTTCCCTCCACCCCTTCCCCTAGATGGCATGCATTCCCATACATATTAAATATGATATAGTATATCCTGGTACAGCATATCTGTGCAGAACCAAATTTTGTTGTTGCTGTTGTTGTTGTTGTTGTTGCATTTCCCAGTGTTCCTTTTCTGGATGTAGCTGGTTCTATCCATCACTGATCAATTGGAATTGGATTAGCTCTTCTCTATCTTGAAGATGTCTACTTCCATCAGAATACATTCTCATACAGTATCATTGTTGAAGTGTATAATGATCTCTTGGTTCTGCTCATTTCACTCAGCATCAGTTCATGTAAGTCTCTCCAAGCCTTTCTGTATTATATCCTGTTGGTCATTTCTTACAGAACAATAATATTCCATAACCTTCATATACCATAATTTACCCAACCATTCTCCAATTGATGGGCATCCGTTCATTTTCCAGTTTCTAGCCACTACAAAAAGGGTTGCCACAAACATTTTGGCACATACAAGGTCCCTTTCCCTTCTTTAGTATTTCCTTGGGATATAAGCCAAGTAGTAGCATTGCTGGATCAAAGGGTATGCAAAGTTTGATAACTTTTTGGGCATAATTCCAGATTGCTCTCCAGAATGGTTGGATTCTTTCACAACTCCACCAACAATGCATCAGTATCCCAGTTTTCCCACATCCCCTCCAACATTCATCATTTGTTCCTGTCATCTTAGCCAATCTGATAGGTATATAGTGGTATCTCAGAGTTGTCTTAATTTGCATTTCTCTGATCAATAGTGATTTGAAACACTTTCATATGAGTGGAAATAGTTTCAATTTCATCATCTGAAAATTATTTGTTCATATCCTTTGATCATTTATCAATTGGATTTCTTACAAATTAGAGTCAATTCTCTGTATATTTTGGAGATGAGGCCTTTATCAGAACCTTTAACTGTAAAAATGTTTTCCCAATTTGTTAATTCCCTTCTAATCTTGTTTGCATTAGTTTTGTTTGTACAAAAGCTTTTTAATTTGATGTAATCAAAATTTTCTATTTTGTGATCAGTAATGATCTCTAGTTCTCCTTTGGTCACAAGTTCCTTCCTCCTCCACAAGTCTGAGAGGTAAACTATCCTATGTTCCTCTAATTTATTTATGATCTCGTTTTTTATGCCTAAACCATGGACCCATTTTGATCTTCTCTTAGTATGTGGTGTTAAGTATGGATCCATGCCTAGTTTCTGCCATACTAATTTCCAGTTTTCCCAGCAGTTTTTGTCAAATAATGAATTCTTATCCCAAAAGTTGGGATCTTTGGGTTTGTCAAACACTAGATTGCTATTTTTATTCACTATCTTGCCCTGTGAACCTAACCTATGCCACTGATCAACTAGTCTATTTCTTAGCCAATACCAAATGGTTTTGGTGACTGCTGCTTTATAATATAGTTCTAGATCAGGTACAGCTAGGCCACTTTCATTTGATTTTTTTTTTCATTACTTCCTTGAAATTCTTGACCTTTTGTTCTTCCATATGAATTTTGTTGTTATTTTTTCTAGGTCATTAAAATAGTTTCTTGGGAGTCTGATTGGTATAGCTCTAAATAAATATATTAGTTTAGGGAGTATTGTCATCTTAATTATATTCGCTCGGCCTATCCAAGAGCACTTAATGTTTTTCCAATTATTTAAATCT
Organism: Sminthopsis crassicaudata; assembly: GCF_048593235.1. Classification (NCBI taxonomy): domain Eukaryota; kingdom Metazoa; phylum Chordata; class Mammalia; order Dasyuromorphia; family Dasyuridae; genus Sminthopsis; species Sminthopsis crassicaudata. The sequence goes on from NC_133617.1 coordinate 397,486,929, forward strand.
GACTTTATTTTTGTGGCAAGTGTTTTGTAATTTTGCTCATATAATTCCTGACTTTCCTTTGGTAGATGGATTCCCAAATATTTTATACTATCGACCGTTATTTTATTTTCTTTTTTTTTAAATTTAAATTAATTTTATTTTTTATTAATTTTTTTAATTATAACATTTTCTTTGACAGTACATATTCATAGGTATTTTTTTTTTTACAACATTATCCGTTGTATTCCCTTCTGTTCCAAATTTTTCCCCTCCTTCCCTCCACCCCCTCCCCTAGATGGCAGGCATTCCCATACATATTAAATATCTTATAGTATATCTTAGGTACAATATATATGTGCAGAACCGAATTTTGTTGTTGTTGTTGTTGCAAAGGAAGAATTGTATTCGGAAGCTAAAAATAATCTGGGAAGAAAAACAAAACAAAACAAAACAAAACAAAATAGTGTTCACAGTTTATACTCATTTCCCAGTGTTTCTTTTCTGGATGTAGCTGATTCTGTCCATTATTGATCAATTGGAATTGGATTAGCTCTTCTCTATGTTGAAGATATCCACTTCCATCAGAATACATCCTCGTACAGTATCATTGTTGAAGTGTATAATGATCTTCTGGTTCTGCTCATTTCACTCAGCATCAGTTGATGTAAGTCTCTCCAAGCCTCTCTGTATTCCTCCTGTTGGTCATTTCTTACAGAACAATAATATTCCATAACCTTCATATACCATAATTTACCCAACCATTCTCCAATTGATGGGCATCCGTTCATTTTCCAGTTTCTAGCCACTACAAAAAGGGTTGCCACAAACATTTTGGCACATACAAGGTCCCTTTCCCTTCTTTAGTATTTCCTTGGGATATAAGCCAAGTAGTAGCATTGCTGGATCAAAGGGTATGCAAAGTTTGATAACTTTTTGGGCATAATTCCAGATTGCTCTCCAGAATGGTTGGATTCTTTCACAACTCCACCAACAATGCATCAGTATCCCAGTTTTCCCACATCCCCTCCAACATTCATCATTTGTTCCTGTCATCTTAGCCAATCTGATAGGTATATAGTGGTATCTCAGAGTTGTCTTAATTTGCATTTCTCTGCTCAATAGTGATTTGAAACACTCTTTCATATGAGTGGAAATAGTTTCAATTTCATCATCTGAAAATTATTTGTTCATATCCTTTGATCATTTATCAATTGGATTTCTTACAAATTAGAGTCAATTCTCTGTATATTTTGGAGATGAGGCCTTTATCAGAACCTTTAACTGTAAAAATGTTTTCCCAATTTGTTAATTCCCTTCTAATCTTGTTTGCATTAGTTTTGTTTGTACAAAAGCTTTTTAATTTGATGTAATCAAAATTTTCTATTTTGTGATCAGTAATGATCTCTAGTTCTCCTTTGGTCACAAGTTCCTTCCTCCTCCACAAGTCTGAGAGGTAAACTATCCTATGTTCCTCTAATTTATTTATGATCTCGTTTTTTATGCCTAAACCATGGACCCATTTTGATCTTCTCTTAGTATGTGGTGTTAAGTATGGATCCATGCCTAGTTTCTGCCATACTAATTTCCAGTTTTCCCAGCAGTTTTTGTCAAATAATGAATTCTTATCCCAAAAGTTGGGATCTTTGGGTTTGTCAAACACTAGATTGCTATTTTTATTCACTATCTTGCCCTGTGAACCTAACCTATGCCACTGATCAACTAGTCTATTTCTTAGCCAATACCAAATGGTTTTGGTGACTGCTGCTTTATAATATAGTTCTAGATCAGGTACAGCTAGGCCACTTTCATTTGATTTTTTTTTTCATTACTTCCTTGAAATTCTTGACCTTTTGTTCTTCCATATGAATTTTGTTGTTATTTTTTCTAGGTCATTAAAATAGTTTCTTGGGAGTCTGATTGGTATAGCTCTAAATAAATATATTAGTTTAGGGAGTATTGTCATCTTAATTATATTCGCTCGGCCTATCCAAGAGCACTTAATGTTTTTCCAATTATTTAAATCTGACTTTATTTTTGTGGCAAGTGTTTTGTAATTTTGCTCATATAATTCCTGACTTTCCTTTGGTAGATGGATTCCCAAATATTTTATACTATCGACCGTTATTTTATTTTCTTTTTTTTTAAATTTAAATTAATTTTATTTTTTATTAATTTTTTTTAATTATAACATTTTCTTTGACAGTACATATTCATAGGTATTTTTTTTTACAACATTATCCGTTGTATTCCCTTCTGTTCCAAATTTTTCCCCTCCTTCCCTCCACCCCCTCCCCTAGATGGCAGGCATTCCCATACATATTAAATATCTTATAGTATATCTTAGGTACAATATATATGTGCAGAACCGAATTTTGTTGTTGTTGTTGTTGCAAAGGAAGAATTGTATTCGGAAGCTAAAAATAATCTGGGAAGAAAAACAAAACAAAACAAAACAAAACAAAATAGTGTTCACAGTTTATACTCATTTCCCAGTGTTTCTTTTCTGGATGTAGCTGATTCTGTCCATTATTGATCAATTGGAATTGGATTAGCTCTTCTCTATGTTGAAGATATCCACTTCCATCAGAATACATCCTCGTACAGTATCATTGTTGAAGTGTATAATGATCTTCTGGTTCTGCTCATTTCACTCAGCATCAGTTGATGTAAGTCTCTCCAAGCCTCTCTGTATTCCTCCTGTTGGTCATTTCTTACAGAACAATAATATTCCATAACCTTCATATACCATAATTTACCCAACCATTCTCCAATTGATGGGCATCCGTTCATTTTCCAGTTTCTAGCCACTACAAAAAGGGTTGCCACAAACATTTTGGCACATACAAGGTCCCTTTCCCTTCTTTAGTATTTCCTTGGGATATAAACCCAGGAGTAGCACTGCTGGGTCAAAGGGTATGCACATTTTGATAACTTTTTGGGCATAATTCCAGATTGCTCTCGACCGTTATTTTAAATGGAATTTCTCTTTGTATCTCTTGCTGTTGGATTATGTTGGTAATGGATAAAAATGCTAAGGATTTATGTGGATTTATTTTGTATCCTGCAACTTTGCTAAAGTTCTGAATTATTTCTAATAGCTTTTTAGCAGAGACTTTGGGGTTCTCTAAGTATACCATCTATCATCAATCCTAGAAAACTTAAAAGCATGTTATGGGCACTTACTTTTCCTGGAGAGTCCATTGTCTGGTTATTAAACCCTTACTAGCATTCATCTGGAATGACTGTTGCAAAGTTTTGGGTGGGAGGGACTCTGGGTCCCTGAGGAGGTCTCCAGGTTCAAAGGAGATTGTGATAGTTTACTGGGTTTTGAGGGGAATGCTGAATCTGTATCGAAAATGGACAACATTCTCTGGCTTCATAGGGACCAAATGCATGTCTTAGTGAATGGAGTAAGCGGATCTGAGTTAGGATTCATTTAGGCAGATATGAGGGCAGGACTGTGAGCTTTGAGGAGATTTAAGAGGTGATTGGGATACAGAGTTGGGGAAGAGAGGTACTGGGATCTCTTTTGATAGATGGACAGCGGATTGGAGCAGTTGCTAGAAGGTGCCTATTACATCTCAGCCTGGTAAGTTTGGCTACCAGTGACTTGCAAAGTTACCCTGGGCATTTACTTCTAGCTATGTCAGGAAAGGTTTAGTATAAAAGGAGACACTTGAACCAAGCTAGCCTTTCTGGTATACTGGAGTGTATGACAGAACTATTTTGTCTCTTGCGTCTGTCTGGGGCATACGTAAAGAAGAGAGTTGACTGGATTCTGTGTGATGATGCTTTTTGACTCCATACCTTGTTACCTGTGTCCTTCCCAATGTCTGAGTGTGATGTGATATGTGTGCTATGTTTATGTTCCAGAGCTTGGGGATATCCAGGAAGGTGATTGTCAAAGGCAACAGAGCTAGGTGGGATGTCTCAGTTAAAAGACTTGTCAAAACAATTTTCAGCCAATTTTAAGGAGGAGAGGTTTGCACTGTCATGTAGGTGACCTGATCCTACTCCTTAGGGTCTGGAACTGGCCAATCATGAAGGTCTCTTTCTTAAGGCTGATCTAGCCTAGGTTGTCCTTACTGTAATAGATTTTATTTCCACTTTATTCCCTATGACAACTGCACAAGGAAAGATGGGATCTTGTAGGACTAAAATTTTAAGATCCATTGATCAGTAATATGAGGATAATAGTATGGGACTCAGTGTTGTTAGAATCAAATTGAAGTAATATGTAAAGCACTTAAACCTTAAAGTGGTATATGAATGTTGATTATTATTCTTGGAAAACTGATAAATTCATTATATTCATATATCATAACTCATTCAACCATTCCCCTACTGATGGGCACTCCCCCTGTTTTTCAATTTTATACCACCATAGAAAATATATAAATATTTTTTACATTTTTGTATATTTTGTTCTCTTCCTCTTTCTTTGATTTCTTTAAACCAACACACTTTTAATAAATCTTGGTTAAAAGACTGCAAGTTGCAGAGAGGTAGGTTCTTGGCTTGATGGAAAAGAAAAACTTCCAAATCAGTGCTATCCCAAAAAGGGGTGAGTTGCCTTAACAGTGAGTTTGCCCATCACTGGAGCTCACCAAACTAAAGCTAGGCACTTGTTAGGGATGTCATGGAGGGAATGGATTGGAGAGTCACCTTCCAACTCCAGAAGTATGCTTCTGTGATCTCCAGAGTCATGTGATTGTTCCTTTCTCCTACCTCTTATAATATTTCAAAGGATCCTCGGGGATCTCTGCCCTTTGGTAACACCAATCTTACCCCAGTCTTACCAGGTGGACCAGATGGTTCCCGGTCAAACCACTGAGATGAGAATTCCTCCTGTAGCCTAGAGAGATCCTGGGTCTTGAGCAGAGGCCCTAAGGTGGGTACTTCCAGTCCCCTCCTTCACCTGCAGTTTTGTGACTTTGTTTTGGGGTCGGAATTGCTGGACTAGCTGCCCGTGCCACTCGTGTCTACAGTCTCCTGGCCACCTAACTTCCCAGTCTGAGTGAGTTTGAGAGCCAGGAAGCACCCAAGGTGGAGGGCAACAGGGACAGGGAAGTGACCGGCGTGAGTGGGCTTGGGGAGAGGTTGCCTCGGGAAGCCTGTGATCCAGCCGAGATGGGCAAGGCTGGTGCAGCTTTGAGAAGAGCCTTGAGCTGCGCCCAGAGACTGGTTCGATTCCCAGCACTGCTTGTAACTTGCAGTGTGGCCCCCGGGTCCCTTCTCTGGACCTTCCTTTCCTTATTTGTAATTATGTGGAAACTTAGACCTGCACTGCCTATTTCTAAGCAGGCTGTGGTGCTTAAGAATTAGTGTGCTGGATGGAGACAGGAGGAACTACCTACGGAGGCTCCCAGGAAAAGTCTTGGATTGATCCTATCTATGCCTTTGGCTAATTTATACCATGCAAGTGACTTTTTCTTCATCTGTAATATGGGAAGGTTGTAGCTCTAAAGTCATTTCAAGCTCAAATATCTTATGTTCTGTTTTTCTAAGGCTATTCTCAGCTCAAGCATTTTATTCTTATAATCTTTCGAAGGATCCTCGGGGATCTGTGCCCTTTGGTAACATCTAGGATTCGCCTCTCTCCTCCCCCCCCCCCATTCTTACTATCCTTTACAAAGGATAGAGATTCCCCTATCAAGGGAGCTCTTTCCCTTGAGATTGCCAAAATATCATGTCAGATTTGGATATAGAAAGTCTTTTGACAGAAAGAATTCCAGAAGATGTCATGGTTAGGATTGGCTACAGGGTTAAATAAGAATTTCATTTATAATACTAGCTTAGCATTTATGTTTAATTATTGCACTTCAGAACTTCATAAGACCTATTATTTCATTAACATGAGTTGTCCACTTTTTAAAGAATAAGAACCTTACTAGTTCAACTCTACAAGGTTAGTCAGGAAAGAGGATTTACCCAAATTTTGTGTGGGAGGGATGCTTTTAGAGTCTATAGCAAGGTGTCATCCTAGTCTAAGGTTTTTTTGTTTGTTTGCTTGCTCGTTTGTTTTTGCTGAGGCAATTGGGATTAAATGATTTGTCACACAGCCTGGAAGTATTAAGGGTCTGAAGTCAGATTTGAACTCAGGTATTTCTGATTTCAGGGCTGGTGCTCTATCTACTACATCTACTTGCTGCCCTAATGGTTCCACTTCTTAATGTCCCATGGTCTTCAATTATTTATTCTCAAGTGGCAAGGATTTTGGAAGATGTCCAACCAGAAGTAGTTCCATTCTTTGCCTCACAGGGTAGGAATAATTTTGGGAAGAATATGAGGAAGTGAGGAAGTAGCAAGGAATGATTGAGTTGGAGTCAAATGATCTTGTTTTGAATCACAGCTGTAGGACTATGCACAATTTATTCAGCCCTCAGTCTCAGTTTCCTTTTCTCTAAAATAAAGATTAAAAAAAAAACCCTTGTCTTTATGATAATATCTACGTATTCTTGTGTGAATCAAATGAGATAATGTAATGTAAAGCACTTTGCAAACTATTAAGTGATTTATAAATATTATTATCATGTGATACAACAGAATTCTTTTGTTAAAATTAAGTATCAGGTTGTGTTTGGTAAGGTTAAGGAAGGAAGCCATGAGCCAAGAGCTAAGAGCCATAGAGAGAATTTGGGGAATTTGATTGGCTAGGAGTAATGAATCATTACAATATATTCCCCATTTTCTGGAAAGGTTCTTAAAGTGAAAATCTATGTTTTGTTGCCTGGCAAAGAACAGCATTTAAAAATTATTTTCATGGCTACCATCACTCCTATAAACAATGATACTGTTCCTGGGGCAGCAGATGCTGAGTAAGGTCTCCTGATGTTCCAAATGCCAGTGACATTTAAGAATATCTATCTCTCTTGGGAAGAACAGGGGTAGCTGGATGTTGCTCAGAGAGATCTCTACAGAAATATCTTGCAGGAACACTATGCTAATGTTATCACATTAGTAATTCATTGGTCCCATAGAGGTGTTCTTTCTAAACGGTTCTGAAATATTTTCTGTCTTTGGATAAGTGAAGAAATTAAGCCCTGGAACTCTTTAACATAAATACTTATTAGGCTGAATCTGTGTGAGATTTTCATTCTACCATTCCAAATCCTTTGCTAGTCTCCATAAGATTCATTCTTTTAAGTTTAAAATATCTTCAATTGATATACTCTACATATACCTCTTTCGTCTCTCCTATTTCATAAAATAAAACAAATTCTCTTTTAATTTGTCTGTCTCTTTCCCACATTGCAGATTCTCTGCCTTCTTTCCTGCTATCATATGCCTGGAACAATCTCTTACCACCTTTTTCTCTTACAGAAAGCTGAAATCCTCCTCTCCCAAATATTTTAGTTTATTATCCATTCCATCCTGTTTTGTTCATATAAAATATTCTGAATAATAAAAATTTTAAGTAAATATTTGGGCCTGCCTCGAAATCTTCAGCTCCTCATGCACTTTAACTTATGCTGAAACTATGAAAGACAATATGCAAATGATATTTAAAATCAACTTTATTGTACATATTTATATGTGTTCTCTTAATAGATCCTTTAATAAACTATTGACTCTTAGAATAAATATTGCTGGGCCAACTAAGTCTAGATAAAGAAATAATTTTAAGTTTACTTCTGTTATTTTTCCTACAAAATAGTTTTACCTAATTGTCTTTACATCCAGAAAGCTTTCCTTCTGGGCTTATAGGAAGTTCTGGGTAATATTGTTCCTTCAGAACATCCTCTCTTCATTGATCTGTATTAGTGAGCTTTATCCAGCAAAGTTATTAATGCATTGTTTTATAAAAGAACCATGAAGTCTCTCTTTAAACTGTATTGTTTCACAAAGTCCTCCTAGACATTCTCTCATTTGTCCCCTTACCTCTTAACCAAGAAAGAACCTGAGGGAGGAAGTACTCTTGTAGTTAATACTAATTTTAACATCTGGGTTATTCTTTTTCAACAGGATACTCTATATTTAAGTTTAATGTGATTTCCTAGCAATTGCTAGGGGAAGATCCTAGATCTCAGCATTCTGAGAAGAAACCATTTCAGATAGATACCACAGAGCTAAGGATCAGGTAAAAGGTTATAAGCCAATCTGAGCTGTTTCACTTCACTGACTTGAAAACTAACAAGCAGATTTTTTAGCTCCCACTAGTTTCTTGATTCCCAACTCAATTAATTTTTCTAGCCTAGACATATTAATTTCATGTCCAAATCTGTGCTTCACTTTTTTTTTAAAATTTTTATGAGACTGGGATTAAATGACTTGCCCAGGGTCACACAGCTAGGAAGTATTAAGTGTCTGAGACCAGATTTGAACTCGGGTCCTCCTGAAATCAGGGCTGGTGCTCTATCCACTGTGCCACCCAGCTGCCCCCTGTCCTTCATTTTTTGATCTTTAAATTTCTCATCACTACATCCTTCACTTTTTACAATATCTCTTCTGATTATTAATAACTTTCTTTAGAATAAGATATTTTCTTGAGATGAAAATCAGATCATTATTATCTAAGCTAGAATTTGGGATATAACTACATTTACTCTAATATATAACAGCTTCCTGACTATCATTCTTTTTTATGGCCCATTTATAACATTTTTCTTCTAGAACTAACTATTGGTAGTACTGTTTCAGTTCACATGTTATATCATGTTTCACATTTTATATCATAATTCTTTGAATAATTGGAATATGCCTGTCATCTATTCTTTCTCCCATGACTTTCTTTCTTCATGTCAAAGGAAATGAGTTAACTGTATGCATACAAGTTCTTTTTTTTTTCTTCAGGTTTTGAGATCACCAGCTAAAATGAAGAAGAGGAATCCAAAGAAAAAATATCTGGGGAAGTGGGAACATGTGTGAATATATCACAGAAGCCTAAAGAACACTTTCAGAATTTGAAAGAAAGAGCCTATGAGAATGAGAATATGTTAGAAACTTCTCTATCAGAGAAATGGGGAAAACTAAATCTCTAGAAAAGAAGCTTCAAGGATCATCTTATACATATGATTTTCTATCAAAAAATTTCTGTAGAAGAAAATAGCTTTACCTGTACTGAATGTGGGAAGAGCTTCAACCAGAGTTCTGAGCTTACACAGCACAGGTGAACACACACAATGGAGAAACACTTACAAAAATTTCAAGTCTGTGAGAAAATATTCATGTGAATCTCATACCTTATTCAACACCAGAGAATTCATAAAGAAAAAAAAAAAGCCTATGAGTGCAGTGAAAACTTTCAGTTGGAGTTCCAATCTTATTCAACACCAGAGGTACCATATAGAAAATAAAACTTATAAATGGAATGAATGTGGAAAGAGTTTTCATGAGAATATAGAGCTTATTCAACATCAGAGAAACTACCTGAGAGAAAAGTCCTATGAATATAATAAATGTGGGAAAATTTTTAACTAGAGCATCAACTTTACCAATATGAGACAAACCATATAAGTGAAAAATCCCATAAATTCAGTGATTGTGGGGACAGCTTCAGTCAGAGCTCTGACTTATACTGGAAAGAAACTTCACAAATGGAGTAAATGTGGAAAATGTTTCAGCTGAAACTCAAACCTCATCATGTATCAGAGAACTATACGAGGGAGAAACCCTATTGTTAGGATTTTTAGGAAGTCACTTCTCTGGACAAGAGTTAACAGCAACTGCCTGGAGACAACGGTTCACTACAGGAAGAAGAATCTGTCTGAGAGATTTGAGTAGACACAGTAGATCTCTTCCCAGAGAGCGATCTGGCAGCTTCTGGAAACAACAGCTCGCTACACCCTATGAATGCAACTATTGTAGGAAAAGCTTTAGCAAAAGTTCAAATCTCATTCAGCATCAGTGGCACTATCATGTGGCACAGTCACTATGTACCCAACTTCGATACTTCTGGTCCTGATTTTTCTACTGCCTCACCTACTAGAAAGGAAAAAGTGATAGAGTAAGAAGGAGGCTTTTATTTGGAACATGAAGTGGAATTTAATTGGTAAGTAAAGGAAACAATTCTGGGAGCCTTGGTGAGAAATCAAATAATTTTGGGGGGTGGAATTGTAGAATTTTAAAGCAAGTGTCTTCTATTCTTGGCCAGAACATTCCCAGAAAGTTATAGTACAACATTGAAGTTCATTATGTAAGCATATTTAGAGCTCCCAGAACAAAAATATTGAACATCTGATCTAGATAAAGCTAAGGAAGTCTCCTTTTTCTCACTGTCTGATCTGTTTTTCACAATAACTTTTGGATTAGCAAACAACTTTGTGCCAGAGGAGGAATTTGGCTTTTGATGAGATTTCTTAAGTATCCATACTTTCACCTAAAGGACCCCACACTGTTGTTTCAGGCCTTTTCAACCATTTCAGAATTTCCAGAATTGTTCTTACCTTTGTAGAATACCAATCTACCTAATTTTAACTTCTCAATTAGACAACCTAACAGAGGTTGAGAAATGCTTTTTAAAAGTTGATATTAAAATACAGATCTTCATGTAACTCAGTTGTTGTATCTAATATCATTCATGTTTTTGTGTATTTTTATATACACAGAGAATTATAGATGCAAAGCTAAGAATATAAGTTGCATGGGAGTTGCTAGTCTGTATTAGTGGGAGTTCTGTAAACCATTAATTAAATCACAAGTCTGGACCAAAAACAACAACAACAAAATCCCTATATACCATGTAGACATATATAAATGTAGCAAAGAAAACTTTAAAAACAGCTTCATTCCAGTGGAGCACTTTTATACTCCCACAGTGACAATGATGGAAAAGGGAGCATGGGATTCTAAGAATCATAATTTTTCGATCATTTAGAAATAATAACTTCAGATCCTTTAAATGTGATATTTTTGGTGACCAGCAAATTGCCATAATGTTAGAAAAACTGAACTACATTAATATTTATATTCTTGCAATTAATAAAACAGCAAAACAAAAGGAATTTTCAGTTAATGGAAGAATGGCTCATCTATTTTGAATCAAAGAAAATGGTGAAGTTGATTTTTTTTTATATCCTAAGACAACAAAAAGTATTTTTTAAAGTACATGGTTGTGTCATCTTGCAGTGCTCATTGTAAGAAGTTACAGGAAAATCACCACAAAGATAATTGTCAATCATCATCATAGATTGCAGAACATGCAGAGAAATTCTGCCAAGAAATTGAAAAAATTATGCAAAACCCAACATTTACTTTGATGTTTGGTGATTTACGTGGAAAAGAAATATAGGAAGATATTGGCAAATATGCTCCAGTTTAAGAAATGCAAAAGACCAAAAGCTTTTAGATATCATATGCTTCATCACTATATATCAGAAATTTTCTCTTCCAGAAGAGGGTCAAAAGGTTCTGGACCTGATGAGCACTATACACAACAAAAAGGATGAAATAGACTGTGACTAAAGAGGAAATTATTGGTTATTTATATAGGAGCAGTATCTGAACTAAAATATCAACTAGTTAAGGTAAAAATCAGCATTACATTAGAAGGGAAAAGATAAAATATTGCAAAGATATTGCAAAAGAATTAGAATAGCTTTAGACAAGTTGTTAATAAAAATCAGAAATGGGAAAAAAGCAAAGTTAATGATTTTGAATATCATTAATTCCTGCAAAAGCTTAACCAATGTAAAACAGTCATGACAATGTGGAGACCAAAAGAACCCAAAAATTGCCTTATCCCACATTCTTCTCACGTACTACATCTGTACTTATTAAATCTTTACAAGAATTATCTACACATGCATTGAAAATATTATGAAGATATCTGAAATAAAAGGCAGGCTTTCTTGAGGTCTGGAAGGAGGCATACTACAAGTCTGCGGCAGATTACATCTTTGCAGTCATGAAGTTAAAAGGTACTGATAATGCACCAATAATCTTTAGGAAGGCTAGTATAATAGAATGGAAAATGTACTAAACCTGAATTTAGAGTATCTGGGTCTAAATTTGACTTTCTTTGGCAAGTCATTTAGCCCTCTGGGCCTATTTCCTTAACTAGAATAAAGAGGTTTAAATTGTCTTTAAAGTCCATTCTAACAATTTGTGAGAACATTAACTTTTTTTTTGATAATTCCTACTAAGGTCTAATAAACTTTGTTATCAGGAAGCAGTGTTTAAACTGCATATTACTACATTGTAAACACATTTCTATCTTCAATAGATGACAATTTGTAGTAATTTTTAATTGTCAATAGTCAATTGTGTATATATTCAATTTCAGCAAAGAATGTAGGGAATGATAGACAGTGATTTGGACCCAAATTAGATTAGGAGACTATTACTGGATTTAAGTACTTTCAGTTATATTCAGCTTGCTTCAACAAATACTATATTTTTAACCCTGTTCTTCCATTGAAGTGAGATGGCTATGAATTATGTACCATCACAATCTCAGAAAACTATTGCCAAAGAACAATGGATGGTAAATACATGGTAAAAGTAAGCAATGAAGCTGTATGGAAGTAGTATAAAAGATAATAATAAGGACATACATGACCTGAAAAGAAAATGAAGTGATAAGATGGCCAAAATGTGAATCATTAAATGGATAGCCTCTGTGTCACATTGGAACCCCCAGTTAAAATTTTTTAAATCAAGAGAAAGGCATTGTCCAGACCCTCTATAGAGTAAATATGAAAAGATATGGAAAAGAATTGCACAAGATGAGAAGGCAAAAGTCATGATTTCTAGTGTGAATGCCCACACTATGCAGTTGTTTTTAATAGCTTTTTCTTAAACAGATCAAATAACCCAACAGCTTTTATTTTTTCTTTCTTTTACTGTAGTTAATTTGTCCTAAATGTTCTTCTACTATTTTCCTCTGGAAACAATTTATAACTAATGAAGGATCTTACATGTCAAGTATAGTGGAGAATTTTCATAAAATTCTAGTTGTTTATGATAAAAGTCCACATCTATAATATAGACGTTACAAATTACAAAGAACTAAACTGCACTACTGCGAATTAATGCAAGTCTCTGTTCTGGTTAGACCTAGGCTAAGGGATTGTGTTAAGGAAACTATATTTTAGGAATGATGTTGACAATTTGATGTGCACCTAAAGATCAGTGACAAAAATGAAGAAATTGAGAAAATGGCATGTGGAATTGGTTGAAGGAGTTGAGGATGTATAGCCTGGAAAGAAATAGGCTTAGGAACATAAAAGTTGTTGTCAGATATCTGGCTTTTAGGAGTAACAGTTATACTAAGCAGTTGCTTATTAAGACTTCTGGAATTGTAAGTTTTCCCAAAGCACAACTTACTTTTGAAAATTAGTTCCTGGGCAGCTAGGTGGTGCAGTGAATAGAGCAGCCCTGAAGTCAGGAGGATCTAAATTCAAATCTGGTCTCAGATTAACATGTCCTAGCTGTGTGACCCTGGACAAGTCACTTAACCCCAATTGCCTCAGGGAAAAAAATTTAGTTTCCATATTCGGTATTCTTCAGTTAATAAAATCATGATTGTGTCCACATCTCTTCTCTCATTTTTCTGATATTCATAAGGCTACAGATTTAGAACTAGAAGGAACCTTAGAAACAATCTAATCCAATCTCCCTATTTTACACATGAAGAAACTGAGAGATTGAGAGACCTACCCAAGGTTACCACTATGAATATATATAAGTTTACTTTGGGTCTTTAAATAAAATTAGTTGATTAGGTTAAGGTAGGAGATACAGAAGAAGTAAGAAGACTGCCAGAGCCTATGGCTGATCTTGCTATTTTATTATTGGATTGATATGGGCATCTGACTTCAAATACACAAAGATAGTTGAAAAATGCTTCCATTTTTAGTAGAATTTGTGTAATTAGAGAATACAAATTATGTTTTACGTAAACCTTGTATCTCTGGTGTCTATGAGAACGTTTAGCAAATGTTTGCATATTATATTCTAAGTGACTTTCAGTAAATCTATATCTTTTAAAAAGGCATAATAATTCTATTACCTATGATACAAGGATATTGTATGAATCAAATGAGATTAGTATAAAGTACTATGTAAATGTGAGTTATTCCTCCATTAAGGTCTTAATCTAATGCCTCTTTGTGAAATCGAAAGCATCCTGATTACATGAAGTATAACTCTGGTATATCCTACCTAGTTGGAAAAGCTTTGAGTATAGACTTGATAATAGCTAGTGAGAAACTGCATATCTGCTGTCTAAGGATCAACCTAGAGTGGCTGGTTAGCCGAAGATTGATCGCCTGAGGATGAATGTTTTAGCTATAGCAATTTACATAGATATACAAGACAGAGATATTGCTAAACCAATCTTTTTTTTTTTTTTTTTTTTTTTTTTTTTTTTTTTTTTTTGACATGGTTTCTAGACTGATAAATCTGAGAAGTGTTGTAATATAGTTTACTAAGGTTTTAGCAAAGCATTTGACAAAGTATCTACTGCTATCACTATGGGAAAGATTAGATATATGTGGCCTGAAAAGTAGTACCTTTAGGTGAATTTGAAACTGGTTGAATGGACAGACTCTAAAGAGATCACAAAGTTTCGAAGTTGAATAAGAATTTAAACAGATTTTTGCCAGGCTGAAACTTTGCATTGAACTTAATAGGAAGAATATGATCTTAAACTTATGCTTCAATAGCACAAGAATGGGAGTAGAGTCTAGAAGGCAATTCATCTGATTTTAATTTAATATTTTATTTTTCTCCAGGTACATTTTTAAACATTTGTTTCTAAAACTTGAGTTCCAGATTTTCTCCCTTCTTCCCTCCTTCCCACCATTGAGAAAGCATTTGTGAAGTTATGCAAGACATTTCCGAAGAAATGATGTTGTAAAAGAAAATAGATTCCCCCCCCAAAAAAAAAAACCTCAAGAAAAACAAAATAAGCTTCAATCTGTAAGCAATTCATCTGAAAATGACTTTAGTGAATCATGAGTTCATAATGAATCAGTATGTGATTTAGCAGCTAAAAAAATTATTGCAGCCTTAGGGCTGCATTAAATGATGTGCAGTGTTCTGAACATCAAAATTCCAGGGTAATCTGTTCTAATCAGGTAACATCTGAAGTCTTCAGTTCTGGGCACTACAATTTACTTTAGTTTTTAAGTCTGTCTTCCCTTTACCTGTCCCCTTCCCATCTTAACTTCTTTAACAGTTACTCATTCCATTTTGGAAAAATCTCTGTCTTGAGGTTTCAGTGCTTTTCATAGTGCTTTCACATAGCAAATGCTTAATAAAGATTCTCTGATCCTCTCCTCCTATCCCCTCTCTACATCTCTGCTTCTGTTTTTACGTTACATTTTATATTACCTAAATTTCCCAATGCATCCATCCCACAGAACATTATTATTAGTAATAGCCAACGTTTATATAGCACTATCTCTCAGTGTGCTGAGTTCTTCATAAAGATTTCATTTGATTCTCAAAATAAACCTGGGAGGTAGGTGCTATTATTATCCCCATTTTACTGTTGAGAAATAGTTCAAGGGGAAACTTGGTTATATTTAATAGGGGATTCTTATTCTGTTATCACTTGGACTAGTGATCCCTTCTAATTCTGAGGTTCTATGATAATCTCTTTTCCTTTCATCTGAACCCCTACTTTAGTAACTCCTCCTAAACTTGTTCATCTGACCATGATTTCTATACTCTCCATTTTCCCAATCACACCTTTTTGAATCCTCACTTTACTGTTTTCAGTCTTTATTTTATGAATGAACATTTCTACTATATATTTATTTTTCTTTGTGAAAGCCCTTTTCCCTTAGTCCTACTCATACTTTATCATTCAATCCTATATCCCTCCTTTTTGTCCCCAGCCCTCTGCTTTGTGTTTCTCTACCACTAATTAAACTTAGAATTGAGAATGGGTGCACTAAAATTCATATTATCTAATCTCAATTGATCTTTTACTCTGGCAAAGCAATCCTTTTGTTTTTCTTTAATATAACTCTCCTTTCCCCCAATAGTATTTTATTTTTCCAAATTCATGTGATGATAGTTTTCAGTATTCATTTTAGTAAAAGTTTGTGTTCCTAATTTTTCTCCCTTCTTTTCTTACCTCTCCCTTCCCAAGACAGCAAACAATCTGATACAAGTTAAATGTGTAATTCTTTAAAAAAATATTTCCAATTACTATAACTTGGAGGCTATTTCAAAACCTCTTCTTTCTCTTCAATTCTTTTAAGTTTGCCCTAGTAGTCTCCTTCTAAGTAAACTACCTCACCAGTCACTTTACTGAGAAAATTTAAATGGTCATCCATCCAGAGTTTTTTTATCTTCTCAATCCACATCTCAAAATCTATATACCTCTTCAACCATGTTTTCCCTTTGCTACAGTACTTAAGAAAAAATGGTTTTTCCCCAGGTCAATATCAAGTCTTCCACTTGTGTCACTGATCCCATCACCTGATTCCACTGGGTGGTTTTGTCCCACTTTCAGTAAGACTGTTTCCCTCTCACTCATCTCCCTTTGTATCTGGTTGCTTATCAACAGCCATGCACTTCCTCCTCTGTTAGAATTCCTTTTTTTCTTTGACGCTCAGCTCAAATATCCCCACCTATATCTTTCCAAAAGCTTGTCAATGCTTCTCCCCCGAACTTACCTTGCAATTATTTTTAATATATTTAATAATATTCATGTTACATGCTGATAAAGTACAAACATTGAAAGTTAAAATTGTTTCATAGTTTTGTTTTTAAGAGTCCCATACCTCATAGTGTGCATCATATAGGAGGCACTTAATAAATGTTTGTTTTTGATTGATAGATTAATAAGTTCAGATAGATAGGCTGGGGTAAGTTTGCAGAGGGCCTTGGTCATGGCAGTTCCGTTCTTCTGAAAACAATTTCGGTTGGGGGATTATGGAAAAATGTAAGCAACTCGCTTTTTTTTTTTTTTTTTCAACAGATTGACAAGTAATACATACATACATATATATATGTATGTATATAAAATAATGAGGTCTGGAGCAATCAATGAAACATGAGATGGGGAGACAGAGATTATAAATTTTGAAAAGAAAGGGACGTGCTTCATCAGTCTAGCCCTAATCTTCCCGGTCGTCAATGGAGGCCTTACAGTACACGAGTTCTAAGATTTCACCCCCAGGGCAATGCTCCTACCCCCAGCCCAGACTACATTTCCCAGAAAGTTCCTCTCTTGTCTGGCAGACGTCCTTCAGGACACGCCTCCATCTCGACCAGACTACAGCCCCCAAGATCCTTCTCTTTTGAGAGCGTGATCAGGTCACTTAACCGCTCTAAACTTCCTTTTCTTCAGCTATAAACAAGAGACCCAGATAGTTCCAACGTTACTCCCAGAGCTCAGTGGAGGCTCATATGTGACTTTCTTCCCTCACGATCATTTAGCTCAGAAGAAACGCACCCCAAATGTCCATATTTGTGTCCAACCATGGCAGAGCATCCCGAGCTTGTACTGGTCTGATCAGACACAATCAGACACACTGTAGCTCGACTCTAACCTAGTGACGTCATTTTGGTCCTCTTCCAGAATGAAGGACAACCACCAATACGTGACTTTCTTCCCTCATAGACCATACCCTTCAGAAGGTTTCTCTCTCATTCCGTTGCCAGGGAAGTGCCTTCTGGGACTACATCTCTGGGAAGTGCCCCACCCCCAGGATAGTTCTCTCTCTGCCGGTTCTGACTATATTCCCCAGGAAGTCCCTCCCCCCAAACTAGAACTTCCAGTACGCTTCCACACCGTGACGTCAGAGGAATTAAGGAAGGATGTGGGAAAGATTGAGTTATTCGAAAGAGAGTTGTTTTCCCAGTCCCTGTCTCACTTCTATCAAAGCCCGGACAATGTTAACTGTCCTCCATACTGCGTTGGGCAATCGACTTACTTAATTTAGTGGCGCCTAGGTGGCAGGAGTTGAGAGAGGGGGAGGTCATCCACAAATATCCCCGGGCTACAATTCCCAAGACATTTCCAGCAGAACAGGGAAGGCTCAAAAAAAAAAAAAAAAACCTTTTCGCGGCAGGAACATTTACAGCTTCACTCAAGTTTTTCGATTCTAGAACTATATATGCTAGAATATAAAAGATTATAATTATAAAAGGGGGAGGGGTATGCTGCAGTTAGTGGTGCTCTGGTTTAACCATGAAGTTAAACATGAAGTTAAACTCTGATTGGTTCAGATAAATTGTCCTCTTGCCCATTGGTTATTCCAATTTCCGGATGGTGCTACGATGCATCCTGGGTGTTGCAGTCTCTATTCCTGACTGTCTCCAGGTCGTTTCCCAGAATGCTCGGCGGGAAAATCGGGCTCTGGGTATTGGCAGCTGAGCCCGAAGCCACCGCTTCCACAGCTGGGGGCAGTAAGTGTCTGCCGGGGTGCGGCGTCCAAGCGCGGCCGGGGCGGCTCGGCGTTCCCCGTGCCCGCCTCCGAGAGCCCCCCGCAGCGTCCCGAGAAAGTCTGTGCTGGTCCCCGCCACCCGCGGAGCCCCAGGGACTGGCTGGGTCCCGGTGAACGGTTGATGTCGGTTGGGTTCGGATCCCTGAGCCGCTGGGCAGAGCCCGAGGGGACGAAATGGGGACCCCGGCCGACTGCGCCCAGGCGAGGCTGGATACCCAGGCGCCGCCCTTTGGCGGACGTACTGATGGAGCTCGAAGCCGAGACAGCAGCCACGACAGCAAAAACCATGCCAGCGTTGCCACCTGCAATGCTCTGCTGTTTCCAGACACCGCTGCCCACGTTTCTGAGTGAGGTAGGGCAGGTGTTTCATATCGTACCCATTTTACAGATGTTAATGTCAAATAAATTATCTTCAGTTAGTCAAGCATTGATTAAGCATTTGGTGGTTGCAATAGGCTCTGAAAAGTTACAAAGCTTTTAGCTTTGTACATAGTATCTGTTCTCCCGGAGGCTACAATTCAATTACAAGGTGGAGTCGTGCCCATTGCAGGTATAATTTTTTTTTTACACAAGTATGGAAACTGACGTTGCCCGTTTGTAAATGAGTTTTTATCTCGTGAATTTCTCCTTGCACTCTGCCAACAAATTCTCCCTGGTGTTTTACTGAAGTGCTAGATGACTGTTTCAAAACTCTGGCTTAGTAGGGACTTAATAAATGCTTCCCTTCCCCATTCCCCCAATTCGACATTCTAACTGCCTTTGTCATGTCTGAATCGGACTCCTCCTCATCTCCACTTCTTAGAACCACCTCCTAACACAAGTCTTTGCTGATGCTTCTCTCCCTCCAGTACTCCCTTCTCAAATTATGTGTTTCTTTCTTTCCATGGGTGCCGAATTCCCTCCCCTAATAGAACACAAGTAAGCTCCTGGTAGTTTTTCCCTTCTCAAATTATGTGTATATGTGGAATTCCCTCCCCAATGTAATGTAAATAAGTGTCTTGTGAGCAAGGAAATTTTCCTCCTTTTGTAACACTAGTGCTTACTACTGTGCTTTGCTCATATAGCATTTAAATGCACTCAAATGCCTGTTGGATTGAATTAGAGGGAACTTCTTATTGTTAGAAAGTTCTTTCTTCAGTTGAACCTGTCTGTCTCCCTGTAATTTACAGCCATCTGTCTTAGTTTTATAAGGATTTCCCTAATGAATTGTAAACTCATGGAAGACATTGACTATATTGTTTTACAGCTCTGTATCCACAGGACCTTGCAAACAGTAGAGATTTAATAAATATTTGTTGAATTGAATTAAGATTTGGACAGGTGAGATGATTTGCCCACAGAGCAAAGCAAGTCTGAGAGATGACATTCAGAGCCTGGAGTCCTGATCAAGTCTTGTGCTCTTTCCATTATAACAGGGTTCCTGTCCAGATATGTATGTAGAGTCATCACATTTGATGACAGGTATACTTTGGCTCATTTTCTGGAGCCTTCAGGAAATTTCCTTTCCCACTTGGGAAGGAGGTAGACTGGTTGGGACCCCTTTTCCTTATCCCAATGTTGCATCCAGAACAAGATTATGAAAGAAAAAATATTGCACTTGCTTTGTGGAACCCTTTTTCTCTATGCAGATGGCATCCTAGCTCATTTTCTTTTTTATTAAGTTGGAGGAAAAACACTGAGACTAAAGTTTTTGTAGCTAAGAGCCAAAGAAGTTTAGATTTGGAAGGCCACTTCAAGTTAACTTTCCATTTGATGCAGGAGTCTCCTCTTTTAACATTTCAAAGTAGTGATCATCCAGACCAGAATGGGGTCTTCATAAATTTAAGGGCAGTCTATTCCTTTGTTGGATAGGTCCGTGTGTTAGAAAATTCCTTGTATGTTCAAACCTAAATTTGGCTCACAAACTGGCTCTCTGGGGGAAAAAATGTCCATAAGACACATTTTAAGTTTAATTTGCATTCTTAAGATTTTTATCTTATCTATCTATCTATCTATCACTTTCTTAACTCTAGGCAATTAACAAAACAGTTCAAGCCTTGATGTATGTATAGTGTTTGCCAATTTCATTGGTGTAAGTGCTCCCCCAGAAAATTTAACAATTGGCTTTTGAGCTGGTGTGAGCTGATTCTGGCATACCACTGTTGCCATGGTTGTTTTAGGGAAAGTACTGTGTAAATGTGAGCTGCTGTTATTCTTTTTGTTGATCCTGATCTAATCCAATGTAAGTTTGAATTCTGGTTCTTCAATTTTCTATCTAAGTGACTTTGGTTAAGTAACATTTTGATGACCAACTTTTCCAGTTCTAAATCTATGAGCTCCTGAAGCTACACAGGTAAATATGCTTCTGTTTTCACATAATTATACATCAGAAGTTTGAAAATATCAATCTCTATACCAAATTTTCTCAACTTAACTACTTTGATGGTCAAGGTCCCTTAAGGTTACAAAATTTCAATTCAATTCAATTAACATTTAGTAAACTGATATATTATTTTTACGAAATCCTTTGCTCAGCACTCAGGATACAAAGATGAAGTCAGGTGAAGACTCTGCTTACTAGTATTAAACAAGATAAGAGGTAGGATAAGTCATGTGTATAAATAACTATAATACTAGGCAGTGCAAGAGAAACTTGAAGAGGAATATATAATTTTCCACTGGAAGCATCAGGAAAGGCTTTTATGGTAGGTGGAGTACCTGAGTTGGGGCCTTGACAGATGTGTATATATATATATATATATATATATATATATATATATATATATATATAGGGTTAAGTGACTTGCCCAGGGTCACACAGCCAGGAAGTTTTAGGTGTCTGGGACCAGATTTGAACTCAGGAACTCCTCACTTCAGGGCTGGTGCTCTATCCACTGCTGATGCTCCACAGAGTATTTCTTTATTCCTAAGGCCCTGACTTGGTACCAAATGAAATAGCCTGAGTTTTTTAATGTGACACACATCAGCTAATACTCTGATTTTTTTTTTTCTTTCTTCAGGAGAAGTTCTCTCACAAGTCCCCAAAGGTGAGACATTGTTGTCTTGGGAAACACAAGTGTCCAGTATCCAGAAATACAACTGTCATTGTCCAGAAAGCAAGTCAGAATTAAATTGATATTGTGACTCAGAGTGTGGGGTAATGGCTGCAACTCTGGGCACACAAGTCCAGGCCTCAGTGGAACCAGAGGAACTCCTGATAGTAAAGGTGGAGGAAGATTCCTCCTGGGAGCAGGAAGCTTCTCAAGCGAAGGAAAACACCAACTCAGAGATCTTCCGTCAACGTTTTAGGCAGTTCCATTACAGAGAGGCAGATGGGCCTCATGAAGCTTTCAGTCAGTTGTGGGAACTCTGTTGTCAATGGCTGAGACCCGAGACCCGTACAAAGGAGCAGATTCTGGAGCTGCTAGTGCTGGAGCAGTTCCTGACTGTCCTTCCCAGAGGCATCCAGGGTTGGGTGAGAGATCGGTGCCCAACAAGTGGGGAGGAAGCTGTAGCTATGGTGGAGAACCTACAGAAACAGCCCAGAAACCCACTGCAGCAGGTAAGCTGGTAGACACTACCTGAGTGAAGAGAAAGTGGAAAAACTGAGGGGCTTGGCATCCTTGGTGTACATGTAGATTTTCTCACTGGATTCTGGTCTTCCGTATTTTTAAGCATCTTTGTACAGAAAAGTAAATGCTAAGGATGCAAAACTAAAACAATACT
The DNA here is from genome assembly GCF_048593235.1 of Sminthopsis crassicaudata. Taxonomy (NCBI): domain Eukaryota; kingdom Metazoa; phylum Chordata; class Mammalia; order Dasyuromorphia; family Dasyuridae; genus Sminthopsis; species Sminthopsis crassicaudata. The sequence goes on from NC_133617.1 coordinate 397,508,960, forward strand.
AATAGCTCATATTTCTCTAGCATTTTACAATTTACAAAATATCTTCTTAGACATCTTGAGAGCTAAGTAATACAAATATTCTTATCCCCATTTTATAGAATAGGAAACTGAGCTCAGAGAACCTAAGGTTCAAATAAGAGCTAAAAAATAAGAGCCGTAACTTGAACCCATGCCCATTGCAAAGAGGCTTTGCAATCATAGCTGTCCAGGAATGAGATTCATTACCTTGAGTGAGAGACAATTCAGTTACTGTTATACTTCAAGCAGAGGTTGGTTTGAAAATATGCTGGGGGAACTGCAGAGAAGATTTTGCAGAGGACCGGGGGTTAGGATGGTCTTATCCCTGATACTATGGTTCTGGGGCTGGTTCTGGTTCTAGTCAGCGCTTTTTGGTTGTCATTGGTCTCTAACTGGAAGTATAGTATGTCATTTCACATTGTTTTATGCTTCCAGGAAGCAGATGATTTGTTTCCTCATTCCCCTTTCTTGCAACCCTGATGGATGTACCCTCTGTTTTATTTTGGGGGTTTTAACTTAGACTTTCTGACCTGGACCTTGCACTGATGGGCATATATGTTGTGCATGGACAGGAAGAGCCCTCAGAGGAGACGGAGACTCAGGGAGGAGGACAGAGGTCCTCAGGCCCCACACTGGCACAGGGGGAGACCCAGGCCAAGGGGGTATCTCAAGAGGAAAAGGCATGGAGCCGAAACCCAGGAACAGAACCCCAGGAACAGAGGAGCCGTGGCTGTAAGTCAGTCTCCATCCTTATAGGAACTGGGAACATTTGGGCAGGGGAGAAGGGTTTTTAGCACAGACTTTGTGAGGAAGAGACTTTTTTCTTGACTCTAGATGAAGGTAATATGGTCAGTGGGATCTTTAGGGTCAAAGAAGGACTCTGTATAGTTACTTTAATGCTTCTAAGTATATGGTCAGTATTAGTTCTATAGGCCACACGACAGATGGTGTAGCCATTTATGGGTCCTATTGACCTCCAGGGACTCTAGAGGGAGAAATTCTAATTCTAGACATAATCCTGTTTCCTTAATGATTCTGTTTTTTGTCCACAGCTCAACCTGTTTCTCGGCTTCCTGCCCTTCTAAAGGAGGGGAGCACCAGAGAGATGGTGGATGCTTTCTTTTCTTCTGGGATCCATGTGAGTTATGTATATCTCAGGCTGATATGACATGACATCATATGATATTACTTTTATATTCTGAGAATAGCCTTGACTTTGATTACAGAGCATTTTGTTAAATGTTCAGGGAGTTACAAAGATTACAGTCTATTAATAATAATATATGATAAGAACTAATAATAATAATAATGATATTAGTCAAAGAAATATAAGGAGAGTGCTACATGAAGTGTAAGGGGAGGAGAGGTAAGTCCCAAATTAAGAAATAAGAGTATATTTCATAAAGAAAATAGTGTTTGAGTTTAGCTTTTATTCTTCTTTTTACTTCAAGTGGAAGGTTTTTATAAAGTCATAATCTGATATTTGCCACTATTAATATTAGCTCTCCCAAATATCTCTCTATTTAGTAAATTACAATGGTTAGTATGTTTAATATTAAGAGATAGCCTGTAGTTAAACCATTGTCAGTATAAGTATTTGATTATAACTAAAGAAACTAGTTATCTAATAATTTTTTTATATTACAGTATATTCTCTAATACACAGCATTTCTTTTGGATGAGAAAAAATATATTCTATACTTGGACTGCAAAAAATCAAAACACAATTTTAGAAAAATAATAATGCAAGAAAAAGCTCCTTTGATTAAAAGTAATCCTCCTCATAACATTCATCTACAATCTAATAACACATTATGTTCCATCAATCCAAATTAATCTTCTAATAATATACCAAACTTATGGAATAAAAATTTTGTCCAACATTTGAAGGGTAAGACTGTCACTGTTTTTGTAGGAATAAAATTTTTTGATTTTCCAAAAGAATAACCTGGTAACAATAAAATTCGTTGTTTTGATCCTTAAAATGATTCTTGGTATCATTACTTTAGAAACAAGCTTCATAGGATATAGTCTGAAGGCTATACAATATATCCAGACTTTTTTGTAACAGTTTGGTTTTTTTACTTAGCAAAGTAAAAGTTGACAACAGTTTTCCCAGTTATTTTCTTCTGCATTCATCACTTAAGACTCTTTCCTCTTTGCACATGAATGAATGGATTTATATTCTATTATCAAGGTAGCTACCTGTAGTAACAATCTGTCCTGTAATGACATCTTCTAGAACTTTAACATAATAATCCCCTGATTTCTTCATGTACTCAGATGATCTCATAAATTGCTTAGGGTTGACCACCTCAGTTTCTATCAGCTGACCAAGAAACTTTAAAACTTCTGTTTATATCTGTAATCCAAAGAAACATCAAAACCAAATTGTCTCCTTGATGTGTAGAGAAAATTGCTGGAGAAGATAGTGTAGTATTCTGGCTCCAATCCATCTCTGTCAGTAGACTTTGTTCATATGTAGGTAGGTGTTTCATGATTGCAATGAGAACCAATCATGAGGTGAGAAATCCACATCTGACTCCTTCTTCAGCTCCAGATCCTGAGTTTAACATTAAAGAATAGATGGGATCATTAAGGAGAATGATTATAATGAGACAACCTACCCAAATCTATGAGATGCATCCAAAGCAATATTTAAAGGAAATTTTATATCTCTAAATGCTTGTATTAATAAAATGGAGAAAGAGCAGATTAGCAATTTGGCCATGCAATTAAAAAAACTAAAAAAAAAAACAAAAAACAAAAAAATCTCTAATTAAATAAATTGGAAGATAAGGAAGGGCATTATATCCTGCTAAAGGGCAGCATTAATAATGAAGCAGTATCAATATTAAACATGTATGCACCAAGTGGTGCAGCATCTAAATTCTTAAAAGAGAAATTAAGAGAGCTGCAAGAGGAAATAGATAGCAAAACTATAATAGTGAGAGATCTCAACCTTGCACTCTCAGAATTAGATAAATCAAACCACAAAATAAATAAGAAAGAAGTCAAAGAGGTAAATAGGATACTACAAAAGTTTGATATGATAGATCTTTGGCGAGAGCTAAATGGAGACATAAAGGAATATACCTTCTTCTCAGCAGTTCATGGAACCTATACAAAAATTGATCATATACTAGGGCATAAAAACCTCAAAATCAAATGCAGTAAGGCAGAAATAGTAAATGCATCCTTTTCAGACCATAATGCAATCAAAATTACATTTAATAAAAAGCCAGGGGAAAATAGACCAAAAAATAATTGGAAACTAAATAATCTTATACTAAAGAATGATTGGGTAAAACAGCAAATCATAGACATAATTAATAACTTCACCCAAGAGAATGACAATAATGAGACATCATACCAAAATGTGTGGGATACAGCCAAAGCAGTAATAAGGGGAAGTTTTATATCTCTACAGGCCTACTTGCATAAAATAGAGAAAGAGAGGGCCAACGAATTGGGCTTACAACTCAAATTGCTAGAAAAGGAGCAAATTAAAAACCCCCAGACAAACACAAAACTTGAAATTCAAAAAATAAAAGGTGAGATTAATAAAATTGAAAGTAAAAAAACTGTTGAATTAATTAATAAAACTAAGAGTTGGTTCTATGAAAAAACCAACAAAATAGACAAACCCTTAGTAAACCTGATTAAAAAAAGGAAAGAGAAAAAGCAAATTGTTAGTCTTGAAAATGAAAAGGGTGAACTCACCACTAATGAAGAGGAAATTAGAACAATAGTTAGGAGCTACTTTGCTCAACTTCATGCCGATAAATTCGATAACTTAAATGAAATGGAAGAATACCTTCAAAAATATAGCTTGCCCAGATTAACAGAGGAAGAAGTAAGTAGTCTAAATAGTCCCATCTCAGAAAAAGAAAGAGATCAAGCTATTAACCAACTTCCTAAGAAAAAGTCCCCAGGACCAGATGGATTTACATGTGAATTCTACCAAACATTTAAAGAACAACTAACTCCAATGCTATGTAAACTGTTTGAAAGAATAGGGATTGAAGGAGTCCTACCAAATTCTTTCTATGACACAGACATGGAACTGATACCTAAACCAGGTAGATCGAAAACTGAGAAAGAAAACTATAGACCAATTTCCTTAATGAATATTGATGCTAAAATCTTAAATAAGATATTAGCAAATAGACTTCAGAAAATCATCCCCAGGATAATACACTATGACCAAGTGGGATTTATACCAGGAATGCAGGGCTGGTTTAATATTAGGAAAACTATTAGTATAATTGACCATATTAAAAATCAAATTAACAAAAACCATATGATCATCTCAATAGATGCAGAAAAAGCATTTGATAAAATCCAACATCCATTCCTACTAAAAACGCTTGAGAGTATAGGAATAAATGGACTATTCCTTAAAATAATAAGGAGCATATATTTAAAACCTTCAGTAAACATCATATGTAATGGCAATAAACTAGAACCTCTCCCTGTAAGATCAGGAGTGAAACAAGGTTGCCCACTATCACCATTACTTTTCAATATAGTACTAGAAACTCTAGCCTCAGCAATAAGAGCCAAGAAAGAGATTCAAGGAGTTAGAGTAGGAAATGAGGAAATCAAATGATCACTTTTCACAGATGACATGATGGTATACTTAGAGAACCCCAAAGACTCTGCTAAAAATCTATTAGAAATAATTCAGAATTTTAGCAAAGTCGCAGGATACAAAATAAATCCACATAAATCCTCAGCATTTTTATACATTACCAACACAATCCAACAGCAAGAGATACAAAGAGAAATTCCATTCAAAATAACGGTCGATAGTATAAAATATTTGGGAATATATCTACCAAAGGAGAGTCAGGAATTATATGAGCAAAATTACAAAACACTTGCCACAAAAATAAAGTCAGATTTAAATAATTGGAAAGACATTCAGTGCTCTTGGATAGGCCGAGCGAATATAATTAAGATGACAATACTCCCTAAACTAATCTATTTATTTAGTGCTATACCAATCAGACTTCCAAGAAACTATTTTAATAACCTAGAAAAAAATAACAACAGAATTCATATGGAACAACAAAAGGTCGAGAATTTCAAGGGAAGTAATGAAAACAAAATTAAATGAAAGTGGTCTAGCTGTACCTGATCTACAACTGTATTATAAAGTAACAGTCACCAAAACCATTTGGTATTGGCTAAGAAATAGACTAGTTGATCAGTGGCATAGGATAGGTTCACAGGGCAAGATAGTGAATAAAAATAGCAATCTAGTGTTTGACAAACCCAAAGATCCCAAATTTTGGGATAAGAATTCATTATTTGACAAATACTGCTGGGAAAACTGGAAATTAGTATGGCAGAAACTAGGCATGGACCCACACTTAACACCACATACTAAGATTAGATCAAAATGGGTCCAAGATTTAGGCATAAAGAACGAAATCATAAATAAATTGGAGGAACATGGGATGGTTTACCTTTCAGACTTGTGGAGGAGGAAGGAGTTTGTGTCCAAGGGACAACTAGAGACCATTATTGATCACAAAATAGAAAATTTTGATTACACCAAATTAAAAAGTTTCTGCACAAACAAAACTAATGCAAACAAGATTAGAAGGGAAGTAACAAATTGGGAAACATTTTTACAGTTAAAAGGTTCTGAGAAAGGCCTCATCTCCAAAATATACAGAGAATTGACTCTAATTTTTAAGAAATCAAGCCATTCTCCAATTGATAAATGGTCAAAGGATATGAACAGACAATTTTCAGATGATGAAATTAAAACTACTTCCACTCATATGAAAGAGTGTTCCAAATCACTATTGATCAGAGAAATGCAAATTAAGACAACTCTGAGATATCATTACACACCTGTCAGATTGGCTAAGATGACAGGAACAAATAATGATGAATGTTGGAGGGGCTGTGGGAAAACTGGGACACTGATGCATTGTTGGTGGAGTTGTGAAAGAATCCAACCATTCTGGAGAGCAATCTGGAATTATGCCCAAAGAGTTATCAAAATGTGCATACCCTTTGACCCAGCCATACTACTACTGGGCTTATATCCCAAAGAAATACTAAAGAAGGGAAAGGGACCTGCATGGGCCAAAATGTTTGTGGCAGCCCTTTTCATAGTGGCTAGAAGCTGGAAGATGAATGGATGTCCATCAATTGGAGAATGGTTGGGTAAATTATGGTAATTGAATGTTATGGAATATTATTGTTCTGTAAGAAATGACCAGCAGGATGAATTCAGAAAGGCTTGGAGAGACTTACATCAACTGATGCTAAGTGAAACGAGCAGAACCAGAAGATCATTATACACTTCAACAATGATACTGTATGAGGATGTATTCTGATGGAAGTGGATATCTTCAACATAGAGAAGAGCTAATCCAATTCCAATTGATTAATGATGGACAGAATCAGCTACACCCAGAAAAGGAACACTGGGAAATGAGTGTAAACTTTTATTTTTACCTTCTGAATCCAATTCTTCCTGTGCAACAAGAAATTTGGTTCTACACACATATATTGTATCTAGAACATACTGTAATATATTTAACATGTATAAGACTGCCTGCCATCTGGGGGAGGGGGTTGGGGGAGGAAGGGAAAAAATCTGAACAGAAGTAAGTGCAAGGGATAATGTTATAAAAAATTACCCATGCATATGTACTGTCAAAAAAAAAAAGTTATAATTATAAAATAAAATAAAAATTAAATAAAAAAAAAAAAAGTGGATTGAGAAAAAATAAATAAATAAATTGGAAATCCAAAGAGAGATTAATAAAATTGAAAGACAACAGTTGAACTAATATATAAAATTAGAAGATGGTTTTACATATATATAAAAGCCCAATAAAAGAGATAAACTATTGGTTAATTTGATTTAAAAAAAAGAGAAAATCAAATTACTAATATTAAAAATGAAAGAGGTGAACCTACTAACAATAAAGAGGAAGTTAAAATAAATATTGGGGGGGAAATAATATATATGTATAACCAAAAAATGTCATTTTTTTATATGTAACTGGGGAAAATCATAATAAATTTAAAAAAACTTAATAGAAGCTATTTTGACCAGTTATATGCTAATAAATATGACAACCTGAGTAAAATGGAAGAATATTTACAAAAATATACATTGTCAAAATAACAGAAAAGGAAATAGAATACCTAAATAACCCATCTTAAAAAAGGAAATTGAATAAGCCTTCAGTGAACTTCATAAGAAAGAAAATCCCTAGAACCAGGTGGATTCACAAGTAAAAAAAAGCAAAAGCAATTCTATATATAATCTGTTTGAAAAAATAGACAAAGGAGTCCTACTAAATTGCACGTATGCCACAAATATGATTCTGATTACCTACATCAAGAGAAAACAGGGAAAGAAACTATAATTCAATTTTTAAAATGAATTTTTATGCTAAAAATTTAAATAAAATACTTGCAAGATGATTACACCAATGTATCACAAGTATCATACACAATGGTCAGGAGGGATTTATACCATGAATGCAAGGCTAGATCAATATTAGGAAAACTGTCAGTATACTTGACCACATAAATAATAAAACCAATAGAAATCTCATGATTATTTCAAGAAATGCTAAAAAAGCCTTTGACAAAATGCTATACCCATTGCTATTAAAAACACTACAGAACATAGGAATAAATGGAACTTTCCTTAAAATTTATCTAAAACCATCAGCAAGTATTATCTGTGATTGGGATAGAAGCCCTCCTAGTAAGATTAGGATGAATATGCAAGGATGCCTGTTATCACACTATTCCATACTGTACTGGAAATTCTAGCTTGTAGCAAGAAGAAAAAGAAGTTGAAGTTATTAGAACAGGTGATGAGGAAAAAAAACTATCACTCTTTGCAAAGAATATGATAGTATGCTTAGAAAATTTTAAAGAATCAACAACAAAAAAAAAACTACTTGAAATAATTAACTTTAATAAAATTGCAAGATATAAAAATAAACCCATATAAATCATTAGCAGTTTTATATATTATTCAAGTACCACCTCACACCTATCAGACTTACTTAATTTGACAGAAAAGGAAAATTATAAATGCTGGAGGGGTGTGAGAAAACTGGGACACCAGTACATTGATAGTGGAGTTGTGAACTGATCCAACCATTCTGGAGAGCAATTTGGAAAACTGTGCCCAAAGGACTATTAAAAAAAAAAAAAAAAAAAAAAAAGGGTATGTGCCATACCCTTTGATCTAGTTATACCCTACTAGGTCTGTATCCTAAAGAGATTTTTTTTTAAAGGAGAAAGAACCTACTTGTATAAAACTATTTATAGCAGCTCTTTTTGTAGCGACTAATAATTGGAAATTGAGGGGATGCCCATCATTTGGGCTTAACAAGTCGTAGTATATGACTGTAATGAAATACTATTGTGCCATAAGAAATGACAAGTAGGATGATTTCAGAAAAACTGGAGACTTAACATGAATTTATAGAGTAAGGTGGGCAGAATCAGGAGAACATAGTATACAATAACAAGCAATAGTGTATGATGAACAACTGTACATGGGACTTATTCTTGGCAATACAGTGATCTAAAACAACCCTAAAGGATTCATGATGAAAAATGCTATCCTCCTCCAAAGAAAGGACTAATGGGGTCTGAGCACAGACCAAAGAATTCATTCATTCTCATTCTTCTATCTCTCTCTCTCCTACTCTATTAGTGAAATCAAAAGGAAGAATAAGTTTTGTGAGCAAAACTTGATTTTATCATGTTTGAAATTTGGGCAGATATATCTTATGGACAGTTGGAGATGAAGTGAACTTAGAACAGGATTAGGGATACAGATTTTGGAGTCTTCAATGTAGAAGGCTCTAAAGTAATAATTCACTGGGATTCATATACTTGGGTTTCTTTTAAAAATATATTATAACAACTATATTTTAATATAATGATTTCCTCTGTATTTTATTTTTTGCATTTAAAATCATTCTGAGAAGGGATCCTAGGCTTTTCAGGGTGCCAGAAGGGTAGAGGAGGAACCTAGCAGGCAAAGAAACTGAGAAAGAGCAAGTTAGTTAAAGGAACAGAGTAAGAAAGGACCCAGAGTTTATCCTTTTAGGTTGGGACTCCATTGTATTTTTCAGATTTATTCCCCTCCTTTCACAGCATAGTGAGCAAGAGTATTGGATAGGAAAACAGGAAAGACCCTCTGGCACTTATAAGCTAAGTGATAGTGGACAAGATGCTTCCTTTTTGAGCTTCATTTTTTTCTTCTATAAAATAGGGACTGTAGTTCTCACAGGTTATCATGAGAATCAAATTAGATATGTTTGTAAAACTCTTTGCATGGCCCAAAGCACTATCTAAAATTCAGTTGTTGTTATTGATATTTTGATCTTGTCACATCCCAGCCCTGTAAATCCAGACCTGAGGGGTATAATTATATTGAGGTCAATTTACACTGAGCCAAACTGTTCCACTGTTTCAGGGATCGATGACATTTGGAGATGTGCCCTTTTATCTCTCTCGAGAAGAATGGGGGTGTCTGAATCCTACTCAGAGGGACCTCTTCTGGGATATAAAACGGGAGAACTTCCGCAATATCTCTCAGGGTAAGGACTAGTTTTCATCCTTTTCTACACCTAGAGAGAAGACTGTGGGAACTGAGTGTGGAACACAACATAGCATTCTCACTCTTTCTATTATTTGCTTGCATTATGTTTTCTTTCTCAGTTTTTCTTTTTCTTCCTTCTTGATCTGATTTTTCTTGTGCAACAAGATAACTGTATAAATATGTATACATATATTGGATCTAACATGTATTTCAACATATTTAACATGTATTGGATTACCTGCCAGCTAGGGAAGGGAGTGGAGGGAAGGAGGAGAAAATTTGAAACAAAAGGTATTACAAGGATAGTATTAGAAATATTACCCCTGCATATGCTTTGTAAATAAAAAGCTTTAATAAAATATATATATATAAATAAATTTATAAAAAAAAAAAAAAAAGTTTTCATCCATAGTTAAATGTATCACGTTCAGTTCTCTGAACTCTATAGGCTGTTGAGCCCTCTGTCACTTAAAAGTGGTGACTCTTCACAATTTGGTTAATAGCAAAGAAAATGCAACTGGCTGACCTTTAAGCAAATAACTCCCCCCTCCTCCAATTCCCGAGAAGCTACATACATACACATATGCCATATATACATAGATATATACATGTATATATGTATGTATATATATATACATGTATGTGTGTATGTGTGTGTATGCTTTCTCTTGCCCATATAGTTTTCCATATGGTTTTCCAGATTCCATTAGAAGGATGCAAATCTTTCCTTGTTATGAAAGAAACTTCACGCTGGTCATAAAGTAGATGGCAGCATTCAAGAAGATGGCTCCTTCTTCAGTCTCCTGCCCTCACATGGTTTGATACCTTAGTCCTTCACTTTATCTTAAAGTTAGGTGGTTTAATTTATCTTCCCTCTATCAGATGAGATGCCAAATAATCTGTTTTTCCACTCAGGTTTGGGGATCAAGAGCCAAAATGAGAAAGCTTCCTCCCAGCCTAGTTTGACAGAAGTAGAGACATTGCCTGGCAGATCTGCAGGTGACTTGCCCTGGAGCACTGAGGAAGGTGAAGTCTGGGAAAGTGAGAATCGACCTGACAGAGAGTTGGGACAAGAGCGCCCCTTCGGGGTGAGGAGAGGTCGCCCTCCCACACGCCAGAGACAGTTCCGAGACTTGGCAACTGAGAAACCTCACAGCTGCCAGCAGTGTGGGAAACGCTTTCGTTGGGGGTCAGACCTGTCACGGCACCAGCGTACACACACAGGTGAGAAACCTCACAAGTGCCAGGAATGCGAGAAGAGTTTCCGTAGCTCCTCAGACCTTGTTCGCCACCAAGGTGTCCACACAGGTGAGAAACCTTTCACCTGTACTGATTGTGGCAAGAGCTTCAGCCGAAGTGCATACCTCACTGATCACCAGCGTATCCACACTGGTGAGAAGCCTTATGAGTGCACTGAATGTGGCAAGAGCTTCTCTCTCCGCTCCTACCTGCTAGACCACCGTCGAGTGCACACTGGTGAGCGTCCCTTTGGCTGCAGTGAATGTGACAAGAGCTTCAAGCAGCGGGCACACCTCATTGCCCACCAGAGCCTTCATGCAAAGATGGCACAGTCAGTGGGATAACCACTCTCCATGGAGGGGGAGTCCCCAGGTACAAAGGAGATACTGAAGGAAGGCAACAAAAGATTTCTTTGACCACCCAGCTTCAATGCTGGGGCCTGGGGCCCATCTGAGCATACTCCAAAATATCTGGACAGTTCCCTTTCCAATTGAAGGTCATTCTTCTCCCTTTAGGATATCATGAGGATCTCCTCATCCTTCATTTCCCTGATGGTTATGTTGCAACTTTTACCACCCATCTACAGCAAATAACTGCTTCAGTCAAACAAAGAAAACTTGACTTTCACAAGAAACTACTATTTCCTTGGTCCCGTTAAACTTCAACATATGCATTTATCCAAATTCTCCCAAACCAAGAAAATAATTTTACTATCTTTAAAAATTTATTTTTCCTTTCTCTTTTGTTTTGTGTTCTTTCCCATCTTCCTCCCTGGAGCCTGGGAATATATACTAGTTTGAAGGGATAAGTACATATAGAGAGATGCAGGGAAATTGAGAAAGATCCCTTACCTCTCCATATTTAGTACATTTTGCAGAGAACTGCTTCCCATACCTTTTTGCCCTTCTGTGGCTATCTTTTGTATCCCCCCTAAGTTCTCCATATCTTTCCCAAGTGATTAAGAGACCATGAGTTCTCTAGTAGAGTAATCCTTGCTCTATAAAGGGAGAGGAAAGTACACTCCAATTGACATTCCCAGGATCTTATTCCCCATGAACTCACTTTTAGAGTGTGTTGAAATTGTAGGAATTTTAGTTTCATTCTTCAGGACATTCCTGTTGCTTACTTGCTAGATGATCTGAAAGAATTCCTTTCCTCTCTTGCAGTTTTTTGATCTGTAAAATGAGAGGGTTAGATCAGGTAATTTTTTTTTTAATTTTTTTTTTTTTTTTTTTTTTTTTTTTGTAAAAGGTCTTCCAGGTCTGACATTTAGTAATAAGCTATCTTATGAGTAGAGAAGTAAGATACAAGATAGGGGGAAGAAGAGAATGAGGATTATAGCCCACAAGAATTTTGGGCCAATGCTCCTCAACCTGTATTGGGAGAGGGTAAACTTCTTGGATATAAGGAAAGGGAAAGAAATGGACTTGGATAGGCCCCAAGAGCTCTGTCTTTGTTAACATAGCAGAAGTTAAAGGCTGACCTCAGGAGCCTACTATAGTCCAAACCCTTGTAAAAACCAACATAGCTGCAGTGTAATGCCTGATGTAGGAGTCACTTGACCTAGGTGATCTCTGCCACTTATGCTCTGTGATCAGTGATAGGGTATGTCTTCATAAAGGTTTAATGCCAACTTGGAAAGAGGTATTTAGAAGTACGCCCTAGGGATTTGTGCTTGGTTTTGGACTATTTTTATCAGTGACTTAAAGTCACAGGTGATACATTTGTCAGATTTTCAGGTGATAGAAAGCTCAAAGAGGGAAGCATCCAACACTTTGGATTACAGATTTTAAAAGCTATTAAAAAGCTAGAATGTTGGGCCAAATCTGATGACATGACATTTGACGATTATGTGTATAAAATCTTATCATTGATTTTTAAATAGCAGTTTCACCAAGACAAAATGGGGCAAACATTTAGACAGCATTTTGTCTGAAATCTGGATGTTTTAACCTATGTTGCAGGTTCAGTATTAATATTATTGGTAGAACTAAAAAGGTAATTGTCCCACTGTCTTTGTCAGACCACACGTGCAGTTCTGGGCCCTATATTTTATGGGGTGGCCATTGATAAACTGAGAGAACAGACAGGATGTTGAAGAACCATGAAGTTGGTTGAAAAATGACAAGATGGTTATCTTGAAAATAAAAGACTTAGCAAGGAAATTATAACTGTCTACAAGTATTTGAACCATTGTCATGTAGAAAGGGCATCCAGCTTGTTCTCCTTTATCCCAGAAAGCAGAAGAGGAAACCCTCCTACCACAATCATGCTATTACAGGTGTAAAGGACTGGTTCTAGAGGTGGTGCATTCCCTCTCACCAGAGGGCTTCAAGCAAAGTCTTCTAAATAACCCATTGTAGGATATGTTATGATTCAAGACTCCATATGGAGTCTTAAAACTAACTGTGGGAGTTGCAAAATTATGATTTTCTGTCCGCAAATGTTTGATTTGTATATCTATTTTATAATCTATGTATACTCCAGGATCACATAAAAATTTCTCGGACAAAAGGGTTGCAGAGTGGAGAAAATGTAAGCAGTCCTGATGTAGAGAATTCTTGCTTAGGCACCAATTGCACAAAATGGTCTCTTAGAGCCCTTCCTTCTTGAAAGTTTCATATTGTCACAGCTGGAAGAGACACAGAAAATAGTATGTTTCCTTAGACAGAGCCTTAGAGGCTGTGTGATATTCTATAAATCCTACCTTGCTTGGAGTCAGGACCTGAGATGTAGATTTACCAGTCACTACCAGTAAGTACTAGCTTTGTAAATACTGCCAACTCATTTAACCTCTGAAACTACTTTACCTGCCTTCCAGGGTGGTTTATGAAGATCAGATGTGCATAAAGCATAGAAAATAGTTTAAGGACTATAAGAATTCATTGAGAATTATCAATTAATCCTTAGATTTAAATCCAGAGAGGAGAAAGCTTGCCTAAGATCAAGATTAATAGCAGCACCGAGTCTCGTATTTGGGTCATTGAATCCAGCAATTCTCACAATAAATATGTTATAGATGGAGCAAGAAAGTTAAAATTAATGAGAAAGCATTTATTATTTACTATTAAATATTTAAGTTTGTGTTAAGTGTTGGAAAGTGACAGTTCTTACTCTCAAGGAGTTTACGTTTTTTTAAAATATTTTTATGGTATTTTGTTTTTTTAAATGTATGCAAAGTTAGTTTTGCACATTCATCTTTGCAAAACGTTGTGTACCATATTGTTCTCCTTCTCTTCCTCCTTCCCTCTTCCCCAAGACAGTAGCAATCTGCTGTACATTTAAGCGTGTGCAATTCTTCTAAAAATACTTACATAGTCATCATGTTGCACAATAAAAATTTGATCAAAAAGGAAAAAAAATAAGAAAAAAACAAATGGTGAAAATACTTAGCTTTGATCCACATTCAATGTCCATAGTTCTCTCTCTAAATGTGGATGGTATTTTCCATCACACGTCTTTTGGAATTGTCTCATTTCACCTCATTGTTGAAAAGAGCCAAGTCCATCCCAGTTGATTATCGCATAATCTTGTTAATGTGCACAATGTTCTGTTGGTTCTGTTCACTTCACTGAGCTTCAGTTCATGTAAATTTCTCCAGGCCCCTCTGTATTCATCCTGTTGGTCATTTCTTACAGAACAAGAATATTCCATAACATTCATATACCATAATTTATTCAGCCATTCTCCAATTGATGGGCATCCATTTAGTTTCTAGTTTCTAGCCACTATGAAAAGAGCTGCCACAAACATTTTTGCACATACAGGTCCCTTTCCCTTCTTTAAGATTTCTTTGGGATATAAGCCCAGTAGAAACACTGCTGGATCAAAGGGTAGGCACAGTTTGAAAGCATTTTGGGCATAGTTCCAAATTGTTCTCCAGAATGGTTGGATCACAAGAAGTTTACATTTTAATTGTGGGTAAAATGATAGGAAGTTTCAGTGGTCAATCAAATGAAAAGACCCATCTTACATTACCTACAGAGCAATGAAACACTATAATGCCCTTTCCTCTTGCTGAAAGTGAGAATATACTCTGAAGTTCAACATAAATGGGATCTTAAAGTGTAACCAGATCAGGGAAGAGGAAGGCAGTAGCTAAGTATAACCCAGGGATAGGATTGGCTTGGGGAAAGAGATTGAAGGTCCAGGAGAAGAGCCAGGTGCTGGCTGACTGCCTGTCTCATTCCTGTAAGGGGAGTGGTGTCTGGATATGAGGACCAGAGCAGTGAATTGGATTACTGGGGCATCAGGAAATCGGCTCCCCATTCAGATCTCAATTATGAGGGCAGAGTCCAGCTCTGGGAAAGTCATAAATTGAGTTCCAAGGTGCAAGACCCAGGAATGAGGGAACTTGGGAATCAGAGCCTAGTGGGAGAACTAGAGAAACGTCGCAAGAGGCAGAGACACAGTGATCCTGCTCATGGCCTTTCTGATGGCAGGCTCTTTGCAGGTGGCAGTGGAAAAGGCAGAGGCTAGGAACTGCCTGGAGAGGAAGGTAGGTGAGGCAAACCTAATGACATCACCCTGATGTTAGGCTCTTCTCCCCAGTTCAAGCTGAACTTTGACCCCATTTCCCTTCTGGACTCCTGAGTCTCGAAAGAAAGGCTCTCCTCATGTCCCTCCCCAATTCTGTACTTGTCTTCCCAGGGGAAATATGACATGTCTGGGGCCCGAGTGGCCCTGACCCTTTGTGTCTTAGAAGGGCAAACTGGAGAGAATAGGGCAGTTGCAGCTCTGGAAGCTATATATCAAGCACTGGGCTTTGAGAACTACCTTAGAAGAGTGATCAAGACCCAGGTGAGTGGTTTTTGCAATGGCTTCTGCATCCTTCTGATGGCCTAACTTTCCTCCCAAAGCTCAAGCAATCTAGCCTCTGGGACTTTTGCTCTTCCAGTCTTTCCAGGAAGAACTGGCTCATTTCCGAGAGCTGCTGGATGCCCACGGGAGCCCCATCAGCTGTGCATTGGTTGTTCTCATGGCCCACCGTGGACGTCCAGGGTGGCTGCTGGGGCCAGATGGGAAGGAAATACAAGAGAAAGTGTTGGTTGGAGAACTGAACAGCTGCCAAGCTCTGTGGGGCAAAGCCAAGGTGTTTCTGTTGCTGGGCAGCAACAACAGTGAGTGAGAACCAGCATGGTCACCTGGGTCTGGGGAGAAGGGCAGAAACAGAGGTATTGGAAACATGTTCAGTATCTCCTAGATCCACTTATGTCCCAGCTTTTCTTTCTGAACTGACCCCACTTTTCTTTTTCTGTCTCTGGCAGGCTTGGAATCCAGTACTTTTCTTCCTATCCTGACAGACCTCTGCAGGCAGTCTCCCCCCTGGCACTTGTTGGAAGTGCTCACCCAGGTTTGGACCCCTTAGTTATAATGGATGAGTGGGTCCTAACATGATGTCTGGGGCTCAAATAATTTGCCTCATTTCTCAAATATATATGCAATAATCAATTTCATATATATATATATATATGTGTGTGTGTGTGTGTGTATATATATATATATATATAAAGGGGGCAGCTAGGTGGTACAATGTATTGAGCACTAGCCCTGAAGTCAAGAGGACCTGAGTTCAAATATGGCCTCAGATACTTAACACTTCCTGGCTGTGTGACCCTGGGCAAGTCACTTAACTCCAATTACTTCAGGAAAGATATACATACATATATATATATATAATATATACATATATATATATATATATACATATAATTGGTGTGTGAAACAGTGCACAGTGTGGTTTAGTGGAGAGTATCTTAGAATTGAAGTCAGTCAATGGACCTGGATTTTGAATTTTCTTTCTTTTTTTTTTTTTTTTTTTTTTCCCTGAGGCTGGGGTTAAGTGACTTGCCCAGGGTCACACAGCCAGGAAGTGTTAAGTGTCTGAGACCAGATTTGAACTCAGGTCCTCCTGAATTCAAGGTTGGTGCTCTATCCACTGCGCCACCTAGCTGCCCCGGTTTTGGATTTTCACTCTGAGTTGTGTGGTTTGACTTTCCTGAACCTCAGTTTACTCATCTGCAAACTGGTATAAACACAGAATTGTGGGGAAAGCACTTTGTAAATCTTTGGAATAAATTTGAGCCAATCTCTTTCATCCCAACTCAGAATTCTTTGGTGTTATTAACTAGCACTGTTTATTCAGCATCTCTTAGGAAGAAGCTTAAAGATCAGCTAGTCCATTTAAAAAAGACAAGGGACTTGTTCAAGGTCATATAAGCCAGGACCAGGACTTGCATAGGACCCCCCGATACTAAGAGAAATTTAAGATCAAGGCAATGGGAGTAGCTCAGGCAGCATGGCTTAATGAGGAACATATTGGATTTGAAGTTCATGTTCCTGAGTTCAAACATCTTGGCTCTATCACTATCTTGGGGAAGTGATTTAATCTCTCTCAGCCTCATTTCTTCCTCTGTAAAAATAAGAGAATTGTGCTAGTTTATCTCTAAGATCCCTTCCAGCTCTGTCTATGATACTGTGAATTAACTTGTTTAGTGAGATACTAATGAGGTCACAAAAGGCATATAAATAATACTTTATGATTGAATACCTTACAATACCTTTGAGGTATGCAGTATATGAGTTATTATTCTCATTTTGCAGATGAAGAAACAGGCTCAGACAATAACTTCAAACCCAACTAGGAAGTGAGAGCCATATAGTCCCATAAGATGGGGGCAAGGTGGGGGCAGGTGGAAACTTTTGAGTAGGAGAATCTGTGAAAGCTTCATGAATGGGTCTTGAAGATGGTTAGCTTTTGGTAGGAAAGAAAAATTAAAAGCATTGAATGATGGGGGGAAATAAAGGAAAACATTGTAGACAAAACTGGGCATTATGCAAAATTTGAGTTTAGAAAAATAAAATGGATAGAAATATGGGCCAGAAGTCACAGACTTGAGTTCAAATGTGGCCACAGCTATTTCCTGGAAGTCACTTAATCCTGTTTGCCTCAGTTTCCTCAACTGTAAAATAAGCTGGTATCCACTGCCCAACCTACTGCTCTAAACAAATTAAACACCTACAATGTGCCAGGTGCTTTACAAATATCTCATTTGATCTTCACAACAGCTCAGGGGGTAGGTGCTATTATTATAACCAGTTGAGGAAACTGACATTGAGAGACCTGCATAGGGTTACATAGCCAGCAAATGTCTGAAGTTGGATTTAAACATGGGTCCTCCTGACTTCAGGAATAGCACACCATCCATCCACAATGCCACTTGGCTGCTTCTTAGGAGAAACAGCTGGAAAGCTAGAGCAGCATCAGATCACAAAAGGCCTTGAAGTTTGTACTGGAAGCCAGGTCTAGACACTAGATTCTGTCTAGTGGTATATATGGGCTGAACCTCCTCCTTTCCAGATTTCCTCCCACGTTCCCTAATTTTATGATTACTGTAGTTGTAATTAAAACCAAGATTGATGAGAGTCATGCACAACTTCCCAAGATCCTTGAACCCAACATGTGCCATAGGCGTAGGTCCTACCATTGCCTTCATCTTTAGGCCATTCTTTAAGTTTTGAGAGAGCCTAAGAGTTACCCCCTGAAATTTGCTATAGTTTCCCCCCATCCATCATGAGCAAGTTTCATAATATGTCAGAAGTAATCTGTTCAGCTCTTATCTTAAGCAGGTACCTTTATAATATCCTCAACAAAAAGTTGTCTTCTACCCAAAAATTTGCAGTGTCTTTAAGCTCACTACTTACCCAAGGTAGCCCACTCCATTGCTGGCAGCTCTGATTGTTACCACGTTCTTACAAATATATCTTTCTGTAATTTCCACCCAGTGATCCCACTTCTGCCCTCTTGTGCTAAACAGAACTAGTCTACTCTTCATGTTTCCCTTAATACTTCTCCAGGCTAAATCTCTAGCTAAATCTCAGGTTCCTCTTGGCTGATTGCTCTTCCTCTTCCTATACAGGTCATTGGCAAGGTAACTCAAGAGATGCCTACCATAGGGCATAAGTGTCCCGTCTTCCAGAGCTCCCTTCGGGGTGCATTATACCTTGGGAGAGAAAGGTCACAGGATCTGGAGGTAAGAAGTGACTGGATATGTTATGGATAGGGATAGAGCCTAGAGAGAAAGGGAAGAGAAGAGAAACCTCAGGGGAAGGAAAAGAAGGTACTGATAGGCATCTGTGGTTAGAGCCCAGGACAGTGGGCTGGAATGTAGAGATACTGAGGAGGAAAGGCAGAAGAGAGAAGGGGGGAAAAGGAGTTAGGAGAATTAGGGTCACAAAGGTTCAGGGTTAAACCTGAGCTTAGACAATTCTTTCCCCTTCAGCCACTCTCCCCCAACCCTATTATGTTTCTCTCTTCTCTTCCCTTTTTGCTTCTCCAGCTCAGCCCCACTCATAAAGGAAAATATGACATGTCTGGGGCAAAGGTAGCCCTTGTCTTTTGTGTCACCCAGGACCGCCCTGGGGCTGAACAGGACCTTAAAGCCCTTAAGAGATTGTTCCAAACCCTGGGTTTTAAGAGCACTCTAAAGATGGATCCTACTGCCCAGGTGAGGTACTGGAAGGGTGTAAAAAGGATGGAGACAATGAAATGAGGAGTGAACTAGACTTACCCAGAGTTTCAAAGGCCCAGATACACAGGAAATTCCCCAACCTCCCTTGTTGGTAGACTCCATTGTTCAGATTTCAGTTCTATAGCTTATGTTCTGTGTGCTTTCAGAAAAAAAAAAAATCACTTTTTTTGCTTTAATTTTCCATATTTGTAAAATAAAAGGATTAGAACTGATGATATCTAAAGTCCTTTCCAGATCTAAATTAATGAATTAAATAAATTAATAAATGTAAATTAATGTCCCATATCCTTGGCACCTAAAAAATTCTAAGATCCTTTTCTATTCTTCCTTCTGCAGTAGCAACTAACCCTTTTTCCTTTGTTGGCAACCACATCTTCCATTTTGTTTCATTGTTCTTTCCCTTCTAAATTTTCTGGTGTCTAGATTCTCCTAGAAAATATGTTACAAGACACCCATTCCCTATAAGAAAACCAGGAAGGCAATAACTGTCTCCTTTTTCTTCTTATTCTTCTTTCAAAACTCCCAATTTTGGAATTGAGATTCCCTTCCACTGGCCCAAGACAATTAGAATCATTTTCACTATCTTCCATGCCTACAAGGCTTTCCCTCCTAATTTCTGCCTTTTGCCTTCCCTAGCTTCTTTCAAGTATCAGCTAAAATCCCACCTTTTGCAAAAAGCCTTTCCACACCTCGTACCCTTTAATTCTAGGGCTTTCCCTTTGTTGATCATCTCCAGTCTTTTATGTCTATATCTTGAGCATATAATTTGTATGTTGTGAATTGTGATTGTGTTGTAGATTGTGAAATATTTTAGAGCACTGATTACATGAGGGAACCCTGGGTTTAGTTCCCTACTATCTTCAGCATGTAGCACAATACCTGGAACATAATAGGTACTTAATAAATGCTTATTGACTTGAGCTGGAATCCAAGAATTATGGTGGTTTGCATGAGCAATCACTAAATCTAGGAAAGGGCATTTTTTAATTAATAGCGATTTCCCAATTTTCAACAATCAGATGGAGGGTAGTTAGGCAAACTAAGCAGAGAATTCACAAGTGATGCTTGTCTTATCCTGCTTGTACCTGAAGACTTACACACAAGGCAGCCCATTCTTCTTGTGAATAGTTCTAACTGTTAGGAATTTTTCTTACTTAGAGCTCAAATCTATCTACCTATAATTTCAGTCTATTGCTTTGAGTTCTTCCCTCCAGGCCAAGGAGAACTAATCATATCCCTCTTCCATATGATAGTCATCAAATACTTGAAGATGCCTGTACTATTGCTCCTATCCTACTTCATTCATGATGTGGTTGTGATAAGGTTTAGAATTAGGGAACCAAAATAAGATTAGGATGGTGAGGGAGTTAAATAAGATCTAGTGGCAGGTTCAGGGTTCAGGGAACCAGATGGGAGGTTTGGCTCCCCTGCAACCCCTTGGATTCAGCACAAGGGTAGGGAGTTTTGGGGACTCCCTTTTGGGGGCGCAGAGGTTCTCTGTAAAGGAATTTACAGACCCGAAAATCTAAATTGATAAAAGGATTTATAATGGGGATTGGAAGTAAGGTTAGAAATCCTGACAGAGAGGCATGAAGTCTGGTTAGGGAAATAGGTGAGGATAAAGAGAGGATGGCACTAGAAAGAGTATTCCAGTGGATAGAGGCATTTGGCATCCCAAGCATGGCATAGCTGGCATGTTTGGAACCTCAGCAAAGAGACGGTTTTAGTTTGTTTTTTTTTTTAATGAGAGATTTAGCTGAAGGGGACCCGTGGGTGGAGTCCCAAGTTGGCTCCAGCTGGGTTTCAGCTTGAGCTGAATTGAATTCAATGAGTTTCCTACTGAGCAGACCCCACCCAGATAACAAGGGTGAAACTGTTTGTCCCTCAGGGCAGGGTCCCTCTTTGTGGCCGAGTTGAAGACGATTTTCTCATTCAAGGATTTTCAGAGTTTTGCTACAGTTGGGGTAGCAATACTTAGTTCAAAATTAACATATGACAAATTCATAATTGCCCTTCTCTTTAGCAAAAGGCAGGTTTATTTAGGGAATTGAATACAGACAAAATGAACATTAAGTAAAATTCACCAATTGCATATTTTTTCCCCTCTCATATACTATCTCCACACTCTATACTTGTATCTGAGTATATTTATCCACAATGAATGGGATGAGTGAAGATTTCTCAGAAGACTATAGGATGAAGTAGATCAGACCTTAGGCCTAAGTTACAGGAAGTCATGTGACCTCCAGGTTATTGTTGACCATTGCTCAGTGGTTACTTTCTTTTCAGTCAATCCAGTGAATTTGGAAAGGGGGGATGTAGCCCCATCTTTTCTGCTATATAATCCAGTTTCTGCCTCTGCTCTGGACCACACCATGCTGGATTGCCTAATTGGTATGCTGGCCCACTTCTTGCAAGAACCAAATAGAAACTTTCTGTTTGTATCTGGAGACACCTCCAAGTAGTCAATTTGGGTAAGGAGTGTCTAGCACCCAGTCCCACACATACATTAAATTTCATTTTAGTAGAATTTCCTGGCTGTGGTGAGCAAAGTTGACCCTTGTCAAAATTGTGAAAGAGGCAAGAGTTTGACTTATATGACTCTTCCCAGATGCTAACCCCTGTTCAGGCTCTTTTTGTCTTCACCTCACCTCTTAAGTCTGTCCTATTATTGAGAAAATGGATCAGAAGAGAGTAACTAAATATGCTAATCTTCCTTGGAAGGGATGAATTTGAAATAAGGTGCCTGGAGGAAGTAATTGGTGACCAAAATAAAAAATCTTTAATGAGCCAGGCTTCATCTAAGGTCAGGGAGGTGAGAGTCAGCACTGGTATATGTGCATGGGAACTTAACATGATCTCAAAGAAAATACGGATTTCTTTTTTTTTTTTTTTTTTTTTTAAAGGCTGGGGTTAAGTGACTTGCCCAGGGTCACACATCTAGGAAGTATTAAGTCTCTGAGACCAGATTTGAACTTGGGTCCTCCTGACTTCAGGGCTGGTGCTCTATCCACTTCATATTTAGCTGCCCCCTGAAAATACGGATTTCTTATGAAAAAGATCCCCTACTTGTGAGGTACACTACAATTTTTCTCTTTGCTCGAAGGATTTCCAAAAGGAATTGGCTCAGTTCTGGGAACATCTGGATGCCTGTGGGACCACTGTGAGCTGTGCCCTAATAGTCCTTATGGCCCATGGGGAAGCTCAGGGGCAGCTTCTGGGGGCTGATGGACAGATGGTGAAAGTGGAAGAGATGGTGAGAGAGCTGAGTGCTTGTCAGGTGCTGCAGGGCAAGGCCAAGGTTTTTCTGCTGCAGGGTTGCCGTGGAGGTGAGTGAGGGATTCGACCCTCTTGTATCTTTGGTGGTAGTTCAGCTTCCAACCATCAGTCCTCCCTTTTGGGCCTACTTCTTGACTTCAGGCCCTCTTTTCTCTCTGATAGTGACTCTCACCCCAGCTGGTCCATCAAGTCTTCTCAGATCCCTCCAGCCCAAAGTAAACTCTTTTCCAAGCCCTTCTGGCATCATCTGTTTCACACATTATTTGTATTGTTTCTAACAGTTGCATATTTGCAAATTTTGACTCCTACTTGAAACCATATGCTTCTTAAGGACAGAGACATTCTTCTGTTTATCCTATCCCTCAGTAGCAATAAATTATATCATCAGGTTTTCTATGGAAGTAGAAAAAAGAACAATGAATTTGAAACCAATGTCTATAGATTATTGCTTACTTTAAAACTCAAGGCAATGGGACAATTCTAGCCCTGTTACTTAGAATTGAATGGCCTGGGACAGCCTTCCCTGAACTTCCTCACTCACAAAAGTATTCTCATTTCTAACCCCTTTTTACCGGCCATCAGGTAACAGAGACCCAGGCACGAGACCTAGAGCTTTGCCCTGGCTAGGACGATGGTTCCAGCACTGGCTCCAGAGGCCTTCAACTCTCCCCTCTCAAGCAGACATCCTTCAGATTTATGCTGACATGCAAGGTAAGTCATTCCTTCTCTTTTGAAGGGTCTTGATGTTAAACCTTGAAGGATTCTCAGAGATTATTTAGTCTTGGTCTATCTACTTCATTAACTGTCCTTCTTCCTCTCAATCCCTAAGGGTGAGTTTGTTGAGGAGTGAAATACCCTAACAGTGATGGGGATCTCAGAGGATCCCAGGCTGGCTCACAGTCCTAGTCTGCAAGTGAGGTTTGGCAAAAATGGGTTTATTTTCACTCTCAGAGGGCTGCTTCCTAATTAGGAAGATAGCAAAGTTTGGGATATAGAGTCTTATTTTTATTTAGCTTTCTATTGCTTGGGGCTAGGGAGTAATAGAAGGGCTAATTTTCAAATCAATAAGAATGGTGATTGTTTTCCTGACCAAAGTGATTGGAGGTAGGAGTTTCCCATGGGAACCAGGTAGTTTTCCCAGAGCTGACAGGGATTGAGATTGAGGGTTTTTCTAATCCAGGTCCATGCCCCCAAAATCAGGGGAACACAGTTTTATTACATCAAATTCTCTTCTCAGTCTTCATCTATCTATACTGTCTCTCTTTTGAATCTCACCCATTCCCATGTATTCATGGTGCGTAAATCTCATCCCCTAATGTGCCTGAGGCTGAAGTAGACCATCAGTCTATTGAAGGTGGGATCCTTTCTAGTTCTTAATCTTTGATCTACTTTTTATCTTTGCCTCTTCTCCAGAACAGAGTCCTACCTAGAGTAGACAGATAGATTTGTTAACTTTGACATTTATGAAAAGCTTTACATAATTTTTTACATCTTATTCTCATTATTTATTACTATCTATATTTTACAAATGAGGAAGCTGAGAATCAGAAAGATGAAGGGATTTGCTATAGTATCAGAGCAAATAAGTTTCAGAGACTTGGTAGAGAGAGATAGGCTGTGAATCCAGAGTGGGAGATTCTCTTACCAAGGCTTTTATCTTCTGTCCTTTGCTGCCTCTTCTAATATATCAGAATTCATAGAACTGCAGAATTTTAAAGTTGGAAAAGACAGCACTAATCATTTAATTCATTTCCATTATAATATAATTTACAAATCTCCAGGAATATCCAATACAATCTGCTTGGCAAATGATTATTCCAACCTCTGCTTTAAGACCTTAATGAGGAGAAACCCACCAACTCCTTAGGCAGGTCATTCCTAATTGTTAGGAAAAACTTCCTAAGTTTTTGCTGTCACCAAGCCTAAATTTGCCTTTTGTAAGAAAAAAATTTCTTACCTATCACACTCCTGATTCTATTCTCTAGCAAAGAAAACACTTTCATATGATAGCCCTTGAAACACTCCAAGAAAGCTGTTGTGTTGTCCATGAGTTTTTTCTTTGTCATATTGATGAAGTGAGAGAATGGAGGGAAAGATATCCCTTGATAGCACCTTGGCTGGTGGCAGGCTTTGCAAAAGAATTGCAAATGAATATAGACATGAGCTTCTTGGCAAAGAATAAGATTATTTACACCAAGAAGACAACTTGCTAGGAAGACATCCTTCTTGGTGGCAAGGTCCTATTAGGAATATAACACTGGGAAGAAATCTTCAGCATGGACAAGAAAGATCCTTTTAAGATTTCTGCAAAGATTCCGGGTTCAGAGTTATCTTTAATTAGCCATCTGAAACTTGGGGCTTTTTAATTCTATTCAATTAATTTAATTCAATTCAGATTAGTTAACTGGGAGTTTGAACCACTTAGTGTGATTATGCTGGAGGCCTAGATTTCCAACTGAAAAGAGATTATTTATCTTGGGAATTTCCCTTATGGACAAAAGGTTGTGGCCCCTTCCAAGAGACTGAGAGAATTTGAGACTCAGGATTCACCCCAAAGGGGGATGAAGTTTTGGGGCCCCCCAAAGGTTAAAGGAGGACAAATTTACATCATTTCCCCCCTCAGGCAGTTCCCTCAAATTCATTTGGAATAACAGGATGAAGGTCTAATTGTCTGGAGCTGCTTCAAGCTGACAAAGGTTGTAGAGTTATCCCCATGTTCAATGGGGGTTCAGGCTAGGAGGAGAAGTGGAAGATCTGAAGATAGTAGCAGCTCAGTACAGGAAATGTGGAGTGTTCCATGATCTTCAGGCTGAAGGAGTAGTTAGAAGTTCGTAATTTGGAGCCTGAAATGGACAAAAGATTGGCCCCTCCTCAGTCCTAGGTCAGGGGGGCCTCAGGCTTATAGGAAAATGTTGCTTAAACTAAATTAAGGGAAGGGTTTTACAAAGTGCTTGCTCAACTATATTCAGACAGAATGGTTGCCTAACAATGTCGGACATCCCGTAAGCCGTGTAAGTGGAAAGTCAAGTCACTATAACTGCAAGGCTGAACAAGGATGCTTATAAGCTTGTCTCTACTTCTGTTTGGGATGGAACTCTATCTACCGAGAGGTCCATCCTGGCCTGTAAATATACACTCTCTAAATTACAAACACTTTGGCTGTCCTGAATTTTATTGGCTGGGCTATATCAGAGCCTAGAAGAAACAAATCTCAGAAGTAGATTAAAATTGGGGTGTCATCCAGGGTGGAGATGCTGACCTTTGGGAATGGGGCCTTTGCAAAAAAACAGCATCAGGTCCCATCTGTGAGCTGCCTTAAGGATGCTGATGGCCCACCCAACAATCCTGAATTCCCCCACTGCCCACAGAGGTCCCTAGCTGAAAGACTAAGAAGGAATTAACTACTGGCAGGGACATCAAAAAAAGCTGAAGAGAAGATGCTAGGAGCAAAATTCTCATCCTTGGAGTGAGAAAAAGGTAGAAGAGTGAGAGTGAGGGAAAGAAGGAGACAGACACTTTTATCCTTCTTTCTCCAGAGTGCTCACAAGAGTTCCTGAGAAGTAAAAGCTGGACTATTTGTCACTTTGCAAGGAGCTAGGCAGGCTTAGGAGAGCTATGATCTCTTAGCAAGCGCCTTGTTACTCTCCTGAGCCTTCTCAGGCCTGCAAGGAAAAATTTCTATTCAATTACTAATGATGAGGGGGAACCCAGAAACTCTAAAGCTCCTTGAAGAAGAGATTCTCCTTGAACCCTGCTTTTGTGAGACTCACCCCAGGGAACCAAGATAAAATGGTTTATCTTGTTGGGACTAGTTGAAATAATCTCATTTAGCGGGAGATCTAGATTTCTATTGACCCCTGTTGTTGGCTCAAAATCACTCCCAGTAAGTGGTCTCATCTAGACCTAGAGGCAGTGACAGCATTGAGGGAATCTCATTCAGTTGAAACTTCTGTCTCAGATTTCCTTATAAAAGTGGCAATTTTAAGCTCAGTCCTTGCAGAAGACCTAATATGTTATTTCTGGCATAGCAGCAACCTCTGCCCTATGAATTCATAGTCTCTTTCAATATTACCCTCTCAACTCTCTCACCTATTTCCCTAATAAGACTTTATACCTTTCTTGTCGGGATTTCTCTACTAGAAACTTTACTTTTTTGCCAGGACCTTGCCACTAAGGAACTCAGTCTTTCTATTCATGCATAGCAAAGGCTGACTTCCCAATACCAATAATAAACTTCTTTTTACCAATCTAGCTTTTTGGCTTTGTAAATTCCTTTACGAAGGACCTTTGTGCTGCCAGAAAGGGGTTCCCATAACTCACTGCCTTGCACTGAATCCTAGGGGGATTTAGAGGAGTCAAACCTCTTCATTTGGTTCCCTGAACCCTGAACCCAGAACCTGCCACTAACCTCATCTTTTAACTTCCTGACCACCAGAAACCCTAACCTCTTCAGTAAAGGTGTTAACAAAACCAAAAGCAGTTTGAATCCTGGACGAGGGGCACATGTGCAGGCCCTTTTTAGAGTTTACTTGCCTGGGAGCTATAGGAAGGAATGCAGGAGTCAGGAGTTGGGGAATTAAAGTTGCCATGGTCAGGGGCAAACAATCAGCAACATGGACAGCTGATCCGTAAGCCTGCTTCCCTTCACCTGGCCTGAATTCCCCTTCATTTAAGAAACAACAGTCTCTATGAATAATATCTCCTGTTTTCAGGGAGCTAAAGTGGCAGGATTAAGAGTGTGACACACTCAGAGAGTCAATTGGGGGTGTCTAGTAGGAGAGCCTAATATGTAACCCTCCCACTAGCAAGCCACTGATGCCCTTTGGCTTCTAAAGTGCTCTGATGCCCTAAGGTAAATTTTGAAGCTTCTTCTCTAAGGTGCAAGAACCATTCTAGGGAAACTGAGTACAGTTTCTTTGAGATTTAGGCAATGGTCTGGGATTTCCCTGGATGTGAATCTGCCTATAGAGATAGCAGATCAAAATAAGACTGCAGATCAAGATAAAACTGCAGTTAAGCAGCTCCAAATCTCTTAATTCTTTAGCCAGTGCTAGTCCCAGTACTTGTGGGCTATCTCGGAAGCCTTGGGGCAGAACTGTTCAAGTTAGTTGATGGGGATGTTCCCCTGGCTTCGCCCATTCAAAAGCAAAGAGAAATTGCCAGTCTTTATGCAAAGGCATACAAAAGAAAGCATCTTTAAGGTAGAGGGTATGACTGCTTCATTAATTGCCCAAGGTCCTACACCATGGGAAACTCCCCATTCGGTTTTCTAACAAAAAGAATTGGAGTATTGCAGGGAGACTCTGGAGGTCTAAGAAGAGATAATTGGGTCCCCAATTTCACCATTAAATCACACCCCAATAAGGGAGCAGCATAGGAGGGAATAATAAGAAACTAATCTTTAAATAATAGGTCACAAAATTGGCCAGGCAGAGGGAAAGTCTCCAAACAATTCTTAAGTTCCCGTGTAATCTCCATTCTATGGGGGTAGGCAAATGAGACCACAGTGCCAGAGCCAGAAGGATGAAGGTATAAAGTAACCCCCATAGCAAAGAGGTTAGGCAGGAATGGGTGAGGGTCAGCTGTCCAAGGCACGAGTTCGGTTGAAGGAATTTCGCTAAACCCAAAGGCTATGGCAGAAAACCATTATTGTTAAAGAAATACCAAGAGGGATTTTCTTGGAAGGCATTTCATTCTCAAGAGAGAGGTGATCTACAAAGAATCATTTTCTGAATGATGAGGTTTAGATTTGGGGTACCCAAATGAAATTAGGGTTACTGGTAGTCAAGAGTTAAATGAGGTCTAGTGGCAGGTTTGGGGTACAGGGTAAGTTTGGCTCCCCTGCTACCCCTTTGGATTCAGTGCAAGGGTAGAAAGTTTTGGGGAGCTCCCTTCTGGCTGCACAAGAAGTCCCTTGTAAAGGAATTTACAGACCCAAAAACCTAGATTGATAAAGGAGGTTTATTATGGGAATTGGAAGTAAGGTTAGTCTAGTTAAGGAAATAGGTGAGGGTAAAGAGAAGATAGCACTGGAAACAGTATTCCAGTGGGCAGAAAGAGCCTGACTGTAAAGGGCACAGACAAGATCTATCTGCAAAAGCCTTAGCTGATGGAAGCTCATTATATTGCTTGTCTTAGTGGGAGTTGGGAAGCCTAAGCAGATCATCAGAATGGGGGCTGGGAGAGCTGAACAGATCAGAACTTGTGGGTGCTGTGAGAGCCCAAGTTGGCTCAGATCCAGTAGGGGCTGGGACAAGCCTGAATCTCCTACTGGAATTCAAAGGGATACTTTTGACCAGAATTGTGAATCAAAGGTGCAGACTTCCTAAATTGGTAATGCATCATCCAGGAGGGGCTGGGAATAATCTGAATCACAAATCAATCAGAAAGGATCACAAATTAGTTTCTTAAAGGGACCACAACCCACTTCATAAAGACCCATTTTTTGCATGAGTCTAAGGGGAGTCTGGTGAGTAGACATGAAATCTTGCTTGGGGGAGTCATGACTTCCTCCAAGAAAGCTTATCTTGCTCCAGAGGATGCAAGACCATTTGGGTTTGTAGATCAAAGGAAACATTTTGTTGGTGACTTTACATAATTTTACAGGGCTGACTCAAATCAAGCAGAGTTTTACTCTCATCACACATATATTTGAACATATAACATGTTTTAGACTACCTACCTTCTAAGGGAGGAGGTGGGAGAAAGGAGGGGAAAATTTGGAACAAAAGGTTTTGCAAGGGTCATTGTTGAAAAATTATCCATGAATACGTTTTGTAAATAAAAAGCTATAATGAAATAAAAAAATTTTTTAAATGGGTGTGGCTCCTCCTAGAGGCTGGGAGGGTTTGAGACTCCAGATCACCTGTAAAAGAAGGAGACTAAGTTAGATGTTTAAGATCCCTTCTAGTTATAAATCCTTTGATCTTAGAAATCTAAGAAGAACTGGGTGGAATCCTCACCTCCCTATTGCTTTATCAGAACATGTCTTTTTGAGCAAATAGACTCTGAAAAGAGAAAAGACCATGTAATATCTACATAGCATTAAAAGAGGAGAGTTTGCTCATGAAAAGAGACAGGAAAAAAAGGCTAAGGACAAGAAATGAGGGTAGTAGAAAGTCAGGGTAAACATCTGACATGCATAATAAGGCAATCATTGCCATGAATATATGGGTAAAAGAATAGTAGAGTTAAAAAGTTCCCCAAAGGCAAGGACTAAAATATCTTTTGATAGTCCTATATGACACTTCTTTGAGGTAGACCATAAGGATGGTAGTAATTATTTTCTTCTACAGTAAATAATATTTTTAAATTTACTCTAGATGTCTCCTCCAGGGAGTGCTTTCCTAGGAACTCAGACCAAGTGGACATCTTAAGAGTCTATTCAGCTGCAGAAGGTATGAGGAAAATCACAACTGTTTAAATTTTTTTTTTAAACAGCAAAAAACTATGGACAATAGGAAGAGAATTTGGATTCCTATCCCAGCAGACAACTGTAGGCAAGCAAGTTATTCTCAAATACTACTTCTCCCCTAAAAATGGGTGCTATATCTACCCCAAGGAAAAACAAAAGCTCTTAGTCCAGAAACATTTTCCTGGAATTAGGTTCTATGCCTGATCTGAAATCAACCAATGTTCAGAAGATCAAAATCTTCTTTTTTTTCAGAGGAACAGTATTTTAATTTTTTTTCTTGGTTCTGTTCATTTTTTAAAAAATTTTTATTAATTTTTATAATTATAACATTTTCTTTGACAGTACATATTCATATATATATATATATATATTTTTTTTTTACAACATTATCCCTTGTACTCCCTTCTGTTCCAAATTTTTCCCCTCCTTCCCTCCACCCCCTCCCCTAGATGGCAGGCATTCCCATACATATTAAATATCTTATAGTATATCCTAGGTACAATATATATGTGCAGAACCAAATTTTGTTGTTGTTGTTGCAAAGGAAGAATTGTATTCAGAAGGTAACAATAATCTGGGAAGAAAAACAAAACAAAACAAAACAAAACAGTGGTCACAGTTTATACTCATTTCCCAGTGTTCCTTTTCTGGATGTAGCTGATTCTGTCCATCATTGATTAATTGGAATTGGATTAGCTCTTCTCTATGTTGAAGATATCCACTTCCATCAGAATACATCCTCATACAGTATCATTGTTGAAGTGTACAACAATCTTCTGGTTCTGCTCATTTCACTCAGCATCAGTTGATGTAAGTCTCTCCAAGCCTCTCTGTATTTCTCCTGCTGGTCATTTCTTACAGAACAATAATATTCCATAACATTCATATACCATAATTTACCCAACCATTCTCCAATTGATGGGCATCCATTCATCTTCCAGCTTTTAGCCACTATGAAAAGGGCTGCCACAAACATTTTGGCACATACAGGTCCCTTTCCCTTCTTTAAGATCTCTTTGGGATATAAGCTCAGTAGTAACACTGCTGGGTCAAAGGGTATGCACAGTTTGATAACTTTTTGGGCATAATTCCAGATTGCTCTCCAGAATGGTTAGATTCTTTCACAACTCCACCAA
The DNA here is from genome assembly GCF_048593235.1 of Sminthopsis crassicaudata. Classification (NCBI taxonomy): domain Eukaryota; kingdom Metazoa; phylum Chordata; class Mammalia; order Dasyuromorphia; family Dasyuridae; genus Sminthopsis; species Sminthopsis crassicaudata. The sequence continues at coordinate 397,540,187 of NC_133617.1, forward strand.
CAATGCATCAGTGTCCCAGTTTTCCCACATCCCCTTCAACATTCATCATTATTTGTTCCTGTCATCCTAGCCAATCTGACAGGTGTGTAATGATATCTCAGAGTTGTCTTAATTTGCATTTCTCTGATCAATAGTGATTTGAGATCAAAATCTTCTGATTTGGTTATATTTTTTAAGATTGTGGTCTTACTCTAGAGAATCAACTAAAAAACTGTCAGAAATAATCCACAACTTAAGCAAAATTGCAGGCTACAAAATAAATCCACATAAATCATCAGCATTTTTATACATTACTAACAAACCCAATAGCAAGAGCTACAAAGAGAAATTCCATTTAAAATAACTGTTGATAGCATAAAATATTTGGGAATCTATCTGACAAGGGAAAATCATGAACTATGTAAGCAAAACTACAAAACATTTTCCACACAAAGTCATATCTAAACAATTGGAAAAATATCAAGTGCTCTGGGATTGGTCAAATAAATATTATAAAGATGATAATACTATGGCAGAAATTAGATATGGATCCACACTTAACACCATATACCAAGATAAGATCAAAATGGGTCCATGATTTAGGCATAAAGAATGAGGTCATAAATAGATTAGAGGAACAGAGGATAGTCTACCTCTCAGACCTGTGGAGGAGGAAGGAATTTATGTCCAAAGGAGAACTAGAGATCATTATTGATCACAAAATAGAAGATTTTGATTACATCAAACTAAAAAGTTTCTGTACAAACAATACTAATGCAAACAAGATTAGAAGGGAAGTAACAAATTGGGAAAATATTTTTTAAAGTAAAGGTTCTGACAAAGGTCTCATTTCCAAAATATATAGAGAACTGACCCTGATTTATAGGAAACCAAACCATTCTCCAATTGATAAATGGTCAAGGGATATGAACAGACAATTCTCAGATGATGAAATTGAAACTATTTCCACTCATATGAAAGAGTGTTCCAAATCACTACTGATCAGAGAAATGCAAATTAAGACAACTCTGAGATACCACTACACACCTGTCAGATTGGCTAAGATGACAGGAACAAATAATGATGAATGTTGGAGGGGATGTGGGAAAACTGGGACACTGATACATTGTTGGTGGAGTTGTGAAAGAATCCAGCCATTCTGGAGAGCAATCTGGAATTATGCCCAAAAAGTTATCAAACTGTGCATACCCTTTGACCCAGCATTGCTGTTATTGGGCTTATATCCCAAAGAAATACTAAAGAGTGGAAAGGGACCTGTATGTGCCAAAATGTTTGTGGCAGCTCTTTTTGTTGTAGCTAGAAATTGGAAGTTGAATGGATGTCCATCAATTGGAGAATGGTTGGGTAAATTGTGGTATATGAAGGTTATGGAATATTATTGCTCTGTAAGAAATGACCAGCAGGAGGAATACAGAGAGGCTTGGAGAGACTTACATCAACTGATACTGAGTGAAATGAGCAGAACCAGAAGATCACTATATACTGCAACAAGAATACTGTATGAGGATGTATTCTGATGGAAGTGGAAATCTTCAACATAAAGAAGATCCAACTCACTTCCAGTTGATCAATGATGGACAGAAATAACTACACCCAGAGAAGGAACACTGGGAGGTGAATGTAAATTGTTAGCACTACTGTCTTTCTACCCAGGTTACTTATACCTTCGGAAGCTAATAATTAATGTGCAACAAGAAAATGGTATTTACACACATATATTGTATCTAGGTTATATTGTAACACATGTAAAATGTATGGGATTGCCTGTCATCGGGGGGAGGGAGTGGAGGGAGGGAGGGGATAATTTGGAAAAATGAATAAAAAAAAAAAAGATGATAATACTATCTAAACTATTTATGTAGTGCTATACCAATCAGACTCCTAATAAACTATTTTCCTGACTTAGAAGAAAAGAAAAGCAAATGAAGGTAGCCTAGATGTACCAGATCTAAAATCATATTATAAAGCAGTGGTCACCAAAACCATTTGGTATTGGCTAAGAAACAGAGTAGTTGATCCATGGAATTGGTTAGGATCACAGGGCAAAATAGTCAATTACTATAGTAATTTAGTATTTGACAAACCCAAAGACCCCAGCTTTGGAAATAAAATTCACTATTTGACAAAAACTGCTAGGAAAATTAGAAACTAGTGTGGCAGAAACTAGGCATTAACTTACACCTAACATCATATACAAGATAAGGTCGAAATGGGTTCATGATTTAGACATGAGTGTATTATAAGTAAATTAGAAGAACATAGGATAGTCAGATTGGCTTAGATGATAGGAAAAGATAATGACAAATGTTGGAGGGGATGTGGAAAAACTGATGCATTGTTGGTGAAACTGTGAATGGATCCATCCATTCTGGAGAGCAATTTTAAACTATGCTCAAAAAGTTTTCAAACTGTGCATACCCTTTGATCCAGAAGTGCCTTTGCTGAGTCTGTAAACCAAAGAGATCTTAAAGGAGGGAAAGGGACCCACATGTGCAAAAATGTTTGTGGCAGTCCTCTTTTTGTAGTGGCTAGAAACTGGAAACTGACTGGATGCCCATCAATTAGAGAATGGCTGAATAAATTGTGGTATATGAATATTATGGAATATTATTGTTCTGTAAGAGATGACTAACAGGATGATTTCAGAAAGGCCTGGAGAGACTTACATCAACTGATGCTGAGTGAAATGAGCAGAACCAGATCATTATTCACGGCAACAAGACTATAAGATGATCAACTCTGATAGATATGGCCCTCTTCAACAATGACATGATTCAAACCAGTTCTAATTGTTCAGTGATGAAGAAAACCATCTACACCCAGAGAGAAGACTGTGGGAACTGAGTGTGGACCACAACACAGCATTTTCACTCTTTCTATTATTGTTTTCTTGCATTTTGTTTTCTTCTCAGCATTTTAAGTTTTGTTGTTTTTTTTTTTCTAGATCCATTTTTTTTTTTGTGCAGCAAGATAACTGTATAAATATGTATACATATATTGGATTTAACATATACTTTAATATATTTCACATGTATGGGACTACCTGCCATCTAGGGGAGGGAGTAAGGAAAAGGAGGGAAAAAGTTGGAACAGAAAGCTTTGCAAGGGTCAGGTTGCAAGGTTATCATGCTTGGAACTCCCTCCTTTTAGCCTACCACTAAATGAGATAGAAAATTGATTGGTATCTATTGCTCTTAGGCTATGTGGCATACCGAGATGAGAATGGCTCAACCTTTATCCAGACTCTTGTAGAAGTTATCATAGCTGATCCTGACTGTGACCTTTTGGAGCTTCTGACTGAAGTGAGTAATTAAAGGGCAACTGAATTCCTTTCCTTAATTGTCCCAAATACTTGCATGTACTCCCCTTTGTTTAAAAACAATAATGTCATTAACCCTGGGAGCCCAAACTTGAGGGATTAGCTTAGATGCAAACTCTAAGCCCCCCAAAGAACTGTATATATATATATATATATATATATATATATATATATATATATATATATATATATATATATACTCTTATTTTTGCAGGTAAACAGGCGACTGTGTGAAATGGATGTGCTTGGTCCAGACAGTGATGAAATACGAAAGATGAACTTAGAGATTAGGAGCTCCCTTAGAAAACAATTAAGTTTAAAGATATGAGAACTGGAAAGGAAGACAGTGTATCTGGACCTTCAAAGACCCTAACCCTCAATTTTTTACTCCTTTTTTTTTGTTTTTCAGTCCCCAGTACTTGACACATAGTAGATGTCTAATAAATTCTTTCCCCCCCACTTCAATTTTATTTATTTGTTTTTACAATCATTTATTAATTCTACTTTCCATTCTATGTTGAACAATTTAAAAAGAAAACCCATTTAAATATATTTTAACAAATTTATAACAAATAAGTGCTTCTTCACATTGATCATGTCCAAAAATGCATCTCATTGTTACATTTTAAGACTATTATCTCTCTGCTAGGAAGTGGGTAGCAAAATTTCCAAACTTTCTAATAGAAATAATGGGAAGGGATTGCAAGTTGAGTGGCAATTCCATACACTTGGGCATCATCTGCCCCTCATCATTAATGGAAAGAATAAATCAGATTCTTTATTTTCTTATTAAAGCTTTTTATTTTCAAAACATATGCATGGATAATTTTTCAACATTGATCTTTACTAAACCTTGTGCTTCAAATTTTCCCCTCCTTTCCCCCACCCCTTTCCCTAGATGGCAAATAATCCCAAATATGTTAAACATGTTAAAATAATATGTTAAATACAATATATGTATGCATATATATACAATAATTTTGCTACACAAGAAAAATCAGATCAAAAAGGAAAAAAATGAGAAAGAAAATGCAAGCAAACAACAAAAAAAGTAAAAATGCTATGCTGTAATCCACCTTCAGTTCTCATAGTCTTCTCTCTGGGTGTATATAGATGACTCTCTTCATCACAAGATCGTTGGAACTGGCCTCAATCATCTTATTATTGGAAAGAGTCTCATCCAACAGAATTGATCAACATATAATCTTGCTGTTGCTGTGTGCAATGATCTCCTGGTTCTGCTCACTTCACTCAGCATCAGTTCATGTAAGTCTCTCCAAGACTCTTTGAAATCATCCTGTTAGTTGTTTCTTACAGAACAACAATATTCCTTAACATTCATATCCCATAACTTATTCATTCTCTAACTGATGGGCATCCACTCAGTTTCCAGTCTCTTGCCACTACAAAAAGAGCTGCCACAAGCATTTTTGCACATGTGGGTCCCTTTCCCTTCTTTAAGATCTCTTTGGGATATAAGCTCAGTAGTAACACTGCTGGGTCAAAGGGTATGCACAGTTTAATAGCCCTTTGGACATATTCCAAATTGCTCTCCAGAATGGTTGGATCCATTCACAATTCTACCAACAATGTATTAGTGTCCCAGTTTTCCCCCATCCCCTCCAACATTTATCCTTGTCTTTTCCTATCATCTTAACCAATCTGAGAGGTGTCAGTGATATCTCAGAGTTGTCTTAATTTGCATTTCTCAGATCAATAGTGATTTGGAGCACCTTCTCATATGATTAGAAATAGTTTCAATTTCTTCATCTGAAATTTGTCTGCTCTTATCCTTAGCCGTTTATCTGTTGGACTACAGTTCCTGTAGTGAGATGAAGGATATGACATATCAGGGCCACGCAGAGAAGTGTTATTCATGGGCTCTTCAAAGTTTTTTCCAAACAAAACTAATGCAGACAAGATTAGAAGGGAATCAATAAGCTGGGAAAACATTTTTACATTCAAAGGTTCTGATAATGGCCTTATTTATAAAATATAGAATTGACTCAAATTTATAATAGTTCAAGCCATTCTCCAAATGATAAATGGTCAAAGGATATGAACAGACAATTTCTAGATGAAGAAATTGAAACTATTTGTAGTCATATGAAAAGTTGCTCCAAATTGCTATTGATCAGAGAAATGCAAATAAAAACAACTCTTGAGATACCACTACACACCTGTCAAACTGGCTGAGAAGACAAAAAAAGATAATGACAAATGTTGGAGGGGATGTGAGAAAACTGGGACACTGATGCATTGAGTTGTGAATATATCCAACCATTCTGGAGAGCAATCTGGAACTATGCTCAAAAACTGTGCATATCCTTTGACCTACTGGGCCTATATCCCAAAGAGATCTTAAAGGAGGGAAAGGGACCCCATGTTCAAAAATGTTTGTGGCAGCCCTTTTTATAGTGGCAAGAAACTTGAAACTGAGTGTATAAATATGTATACATATATTGGATTTAACATATATTTTAACATATTTAATGTATTGGATTATCTGCCATCTAGGGAAGGGAGTGGGGGGGGAAGGAGGGAAAAATTTGGAACAGAAGGGTCAATGTTGAAAAATTACCCATGCATATGTCTTGTAATTAAAAAGCTTTCATAATTAATAAATAAATAATACAAGATAAAATTTAAATAAAGAAACCCCCCAAATCTTTGCTCCTTACCTTGGAGAATGTATGTGTGAATTCTTTTACCAAACCCACAACACAGACCAAGGGGGACTCTAATTTGTAGGGTATCTTTCTCCTCAACAAGCTGATGCTGAATGAAGCAAGCAGAACCAAGAGATCATGATACAAAGCAACAACAAAGTCATGTGATTATCAAGTGTGATGGACTTGGCTCTTTTCAACAATGAGATGATTCAGGCCAATTCCAATGATCTTAAGACCCATATGAATCCAGAGAGAGAACTATGAGGACTGAATGTGGATCAAAGCATAGTATTTTCACCTTTTTTTCATTATTTGTTTGCTTTTTTTTTTCTCTAACCTTTTGATATGATTTTTCTTGTGTAACATAACAAATATGGAAATATGTTTAGAAGAATCGCACATGTTTAGCCTATGTTGGATTGCTTACTGTTTATGGGAGGGAGTGGGGAAGAGGGAAAGAGAAAAATTTGGAACACAAGGTTTTACAAAGATGAATGCTGAAAACTAACTTTGCATGTAATTGGAAAAATAAAAAGCTATTTAAAAACACATTAAGAAACAGGCAGTTCAATTGTCTCCAAATAAGTACCTTTCACATATTTTAATATATCTGTGGTCTCATCAATCAAAACAAAACAAAACAAAAAATTTATTAAGTTAAAAAAAGAAAGGAATTGCACATATTTAACCTAAAGAGGGAAAAAAAATTTGGACACCAAGTCTTACAAAAAGGAATGTTGAAAACTACACATATTTGGAAAACAGAATATTATTATGAAGAAGAAAACAAAAGAAAAGAATTAAGGACCAAACCAACCCTCAAGAAACATACAACACAACAATAAAAACAACAAAATGCCCCAAATTCCTCCCCTCAGTACCCAATTCTATGGTGAATTCTTTGTATTGTCAACCTTTAACCTTACCTATTACACAATTAACTCAAATTCAAGTTGATTAAATCAAAGCAGTTGCAGACTATCCCTAAATCTACAAACTAATCTATTTACTTGAGAGGAAGTAATGGGGAGGAGCTGAGGTGACTTAACTCACCTCCTCATTAAAATGTCTACCTATAGAGCTTCTCAAGATGTAATGTCAATCCAATCAAAAGAAGACACACTTATTGTAAGGGAAATTTTGCTTTGTAATCTTGTTAATCATTATTTAAAAAAAAAACAAACAAAAAACTGCCAGCCTTCAGCCAGTGTCAGAGAGGCCATTGACCCAATTGATTGGTTACAGCTACCCTAACTAATAAATTTATCATGCTTGGACCTTTGTCTCTTACTTTGTGATTTCAATCATGAAATTAGTTTGGGAATAGTCAATAAACATTTATTGAATACCTACTATGTGCTAGGAACAGTTCCAATAAATGGGGAGACAAAGAAATGAAAAAGACAATGTCTGCCTTCAGAGGGCTTACTTTACTAGTTACTGGAGTGGGAAGAGGAAATGGTTCTTCCACTGAGACTTGGGGAATAAATGCTTAGACAAGAGAAAAAGTAAATATACTTATCAAAGCAAATAGTAAAACAGTCATTAGGAAGCTATATAGATTAGTTTAAGTGATAGAATGCATGAGTTCTCTGTTATCTAGGAGAGAGAAGAAATCTTAGCACAACCTGAATGAGAACAATTTTTTAAAACAATAGCTTTTTACTTTAAAATATATGCATAGTTTTCAATCTTGCAAAATCTTATGTTCCAAATTTTTCTCCCTCCCTTCCTCCTACCTCTTTCCCTAGACAGCAAGCAATCCAATATATGTTAAACAAGTGCAATTCTTATATATATGCATATATTTTCTTATATATGCAGCATGATAAATGTGGAGATATATATATATATCGACATTTATCATGCTGCATAAGAAAAGTCAGATTAAAAAGGAAAAAAATGAAGAAAAAAAAAGCAAACAATGAAAACCATGAAAATATTATGTTGTGGTCCACATTCATTCTCCACAATCCTCTTTCTTGAAGTAGATGGTTCTTTCCATCACAAATCTATTGGAATTGGCCTGAATCACCTCGTTGTTGAAAAGAGCCACATCCATCAGAATTGATCATCACATAATTTTTGTTGCTGTGTATAATGTGCTCTTGTTCTGCTCACTTTACTTAGCATCAATTCAAGTAAGTCTCTCCAGGCCTTTTTGAAATCATCCTGCTGATCGTTTTTTCTCTCTCTCTCTTTTTTTTTTTTTATATTTTTATTTTCAAAATATATGCATACATAATTTTCAACATTCACCCTTGCAAAACTTTGTGTTCCAATTTTTTCCCCTCCTTTTCCCTCACTCTCTTGGCTAGACAGCAAGTAATCCAATATATGTTAAACATGTATAATTCTTCTATACATATTTCCACAATTATCATGCTGACAAGAAAAGTCAGATTAAAAAATGAAAAAGAACAAAATCCAAGCAAACAACAACAAAAAAATGTGAAAATGCTATGTTGTGATCTATACTTAGTCCCCACAGTCCTCTGGGTGCCGATGGCTCTCTTCATCTCAAGACCATTGGAATTGGCTTGAGTCACCTTGATGAGATTAGGGTTCCTGATGATCTAGGAGTTAGATAATGAGGTTAGTGGCAGGTTCTGGGTTCAGGGAACTAAATGAAGAGGTTTGGCTCCCCTAAATCCCCTTAGGATTCAGTGCAAGATAGGGAGTTGTGGGAAACCTCCTTCAGGTGGTATAGAAATCCTTTTAAAGGAATTTACAAAGCCAAAAAGCTAGATTGGTAAAAAGTTTATTATTGGCACTAAGAAGTCAGCCTTTACTATGCATGAATAGAAAGACTGAATTCCTTAGTGGCAGGTCCTGGCAAAGAAATATAAAGTTTCTAGTGGAGGAATCCTGACAAAAAGCTAGAGAATTTCTAGCAGAGAATCCCAACAGAGAGGTATAAAGTCTTGTTAGGGAAATAGGTGAGAGAGTTAAGAGAGGGTAACACTGAAAGAAAATATTATTTCAGTGTGCAGAGGTTTGTTGCTATGTCAGGGAGAGAGTTTCCTTGGCATGGCATATTAGGTCCTCTGCAAGGACTGAGCTTAAAATTGGCTCTTTTTATAATAGAAGCCTTGGCTATAAGCTGGGATTTGCTCCTGATGGGGCCTGGTACAGCTTGAGCTAAAATCAGAGAAAATCTTGGAATTGAATTCGTCTTTCTCAACTAATCTTTAATTCAATAGGGTTAGAATTCTCCAGCTGGGGACTCAACTAGCCCTCACCTATATAAACCACTTTTATCTTGATTCCCTGGGGTGGGTCTTACAGAGGCAGGGTTCAAGGAGAATTCCTTCTTCAAGGAGCTTCTCAGGTGCTCCACCTCATGGATCATAACCATGGTCAGAGAGAAAGAGAAAGAGTTTTGGACCTCCCCTTGTTAACCTCATTATTGAAAAGAACCACATCCATCAGGATTGATCATCACATAATCTTGCTGTTGTCGTGTACAGTGAGCTCCTGGTTCTGTTCATTTCACTCAGCATCAGTTCATGTAAGTGAACTCTCCAGGCCTCTCTGAAATCATTCTGCTAATCATTTCTTACAGAACAATAATATTCCATAACATTCATTTACCATAACTTATTCAGACATTCCCCAACTGAGGGGCATGCGCTAAATTTCCAGGACAGTGCCATCACAAAAAGGGCTGCCACAAACATTTTTGTACATGTGGGTGGGTCCCTTTCCATTTCCATTGGATACACTATCTTGTATCCCATTTCTATGGGATACAGAACTGGTAATACCAGACACTGCGGGGAAAAAAAGGGTATGCACAGTTTGATAACCCTTTAGGCATAGTTCCAAATTGTTCAACAAGAACAAACTTACTTTTTTAGTCTCTTGGGGTGCAGATAGTGCAAATGAAGGACTATTGTGTGAGAGGACGAATATGTTTTGATTTGCTCTTTAAAGTTCTTGCTTTTTCTCCTTTACTTTCCCAACTTCTTTCTCAGATTTATCTCCACCAGTAAGGAGTCATTTTTTAATCACAGAGTACTGTCCATTCTAAAAACCACCAAACCAATTCTGAGCATAGGGTTACACAACAACCCTGTGACATAAATGCTATAATTATTCCTATTTTGCAAATAAGAAAAATAAAGAATATTGCAGGATTTGGACTCAAGTATTTCTGATTTCAACTCCAGTTTTGAATATATCATTTCATTTCATTCTTTTCTTGTCAATAAACATTTATTAACTGCTAACTATGTGCCAAGCTCTCCACATACAAATATGAAAAAAAGAAAAAAGTTCCTGCCCTCAAAGAACTTTTTCAGTGACTTAGCTCATTTAATTCTCGGAATTCTTTGGGAATCATGTAGCACAACAAAAATGATTATCATCCTCAATAACCTTATTCCTATTTTAAGGATCCTTGATCCATCTGTGTGGGTAAAAATCTTCATGACTTAGTCTTCAGGAGTTCTGTGGCTTAAAAAAAAAAATCATTCATTGGAAGACTTTCTGCCCTCTAGTTCCTTCAAACTTAAAACTGAGGCTTTAAAGGTAAAATCTTTTGCTAAGTAGGCCTGGAAGCTTTTCTAGCTTTGACTTGAAAAAGCTTGTACTCAATAGGCCGAGCCTTCAAGAACCCAGATCACTTCTGCTCTTCTGTGAAAAGAAGGCAAGAGACCCAAAAATATGGTCTATTAAATAAATAGACAAGATTGGAATTAGCATCATAGATTCTGAATTGGAAGGGACTTGAGCAGGAATCCTATATACATTTTTCATAATCCAGTTTATATTTGAAAATTTCCACTTCTCAAATTTGGACTTTGATATGGATTCATTGAGAGTCAAGTGGGTAGATGTGGGTTGCCCTCCTCTCAACTAAGGGCCTCTTAATCTGGTAATATTTCAATATAATTGGTTTATTTTGTAACCCTATTGCTTTCTTTTTATTATTCATCTAAGAACAGGTTTGTTTGTTTGGTTATTTTTTTTTTTCTGTGAAGGGATCCATATTCACCAGATGTTAAAGGGATTCATGACACAAAAAGGTTAAGAACTGCTGTTTTAATTGAAGATTGCAAGAATAAATAAGCTGGCAAGAATTTGTCAGTTTCCATGGAACCAGGGAGATGACTCTGTGGGCGAGTCACCCTTTCCACACCTCAATTCCCACTGGAAAACAAAGTATGAGATTCAGAATCTGTGCTTATTTGCACATGGATCTAAGGACCAAGGTTTGGAGAACAGAGCTGGGCAGGTTTGAGCATCATTCTAGCAGAGTCCTTGATTAAAACCTTCCTCTGGAAGCTGGCTTCTGGATGGAGTCTGATGTCATTTTCTCGTTATGTGGAAGTCCCCTCTGCTCCTTGTAGTTCCAAGTAATATACCGAGCCAATTCCCAGCAGAAGTGGGGACAGTCAAACTGGAAAGCCAGAAAACTTGGCACGTGCATTTCAGATCATTCCCATCAATGAGGTGGGAATCCCATGGTCCATGTTAGGAAAGTGCCAGCTGGCATAACCTAAAACCTTGGAATTAATCATTCTTTACATGTTTGGTAGAATTCACTTGTCAATCCATTTGGTCCTGGAGATTTTTTTCTTACGGAATTCATTAAAAGCTTGTTCAATTTCTTTTTTTTTTTTTCTTCTAAAAATGGGAATGTATTTCCTTCTCTGTTAATCTGAGCAATTTATAATTTTTTGTATTTATCCGTTTCATTTAGGTTATCAGATTTATTGGCATACAGTTGGGCAAAATAGCTCCTAATTATGCTTTAATTTCCTCTTTATTGATAGCAAGTTTCCCCTTTTCATTGCTACTGGTTATTTGGTTTGCCTTTTCTTTTTCTCCCCTTTTTCTAATCAAATTAACTAAAGGTCTATCTGTTTTGTTGTTTTCATAAAACCAACTCTTAGTTTTGGATAGCCTAGAACCTTGACCACTTTCATCCTCGCATCCCAGTATCCTCTCATTTCAATCACATCTATAAAGATGAACTAGCTGTTCAGCTAATCAGCAAACACTTATTAAATGGCAGCTCCTTCCACGGCTGTACAAAGAAGGTTACAACAATTGCTTCTTTAAAGGAACTCAATTTATTGAAGGGAGACCACATGCAAACAACTGTACAAACTATATGAAGGTTCAGTTGGAGATAATCAGGAGAGGGAAGGCACTAGCATTAAGGGAGATTGAGAAAAGCTTTTTGCTCAAGAAGAATTTACCTAGAGTTTAAAGGAAGGCTGAGACAAGGAGGAATGAAGAGTAATAAATAAAGCTGGAAAAATCGAGAAGAGATTGTGGAGGACCTAAATGTCGGTTTGTCTTACAGGCACTGAGGAGGCAACTTCCATCTTACACAGGAGCAAACTGGGGCCCCCAGAACGGCTTGATTTCCTTTCATATCCATTCACTGAATTCATTCCAGGAGCTCTCTGTGCTAGATCTAGGTAGGATGCTAAGTATGAATGGACCGCTGTCCTAAAGGAGCCAGAGAAAACACCTTCCTCCTAGCATCCTTTCGCTCCAGCAATATGTGATTATCATTATGACTCATTGGAACATTGGCTCAGCACCTTGGTAACCTACTGACCCGCGACGCCTTCGTGCGGAGCGGCGGCGCCGAGCCCGGCCCCAGGCGCAGGGAGCGTTTCACTTTCCCACCGAGAAATACGGTTCGAGTCGGCGGGAGGGCCGGGTGCTGAGGTTCCCTGCGTCCCGGGGGCTCGAGCTCCTCGATTTGGAGTGGGTGGTGGGCGGAGACCTGTACTCCATTTCGCTCTTCGCTAGAGCCTCCGCCTTTCAGCTTTCCAAGAGTTTAACAGAAGGAAGGAAATAACAGATTTTTTTGACTCGAGCTGGGGCTCGGATTCTATGGTCCACATACACAGATAGAGGAAATTATTCACAGAATCGAGACTAGGAATGCTCCGCCCTTCCTCTTTTCTATAGGGAAAGCAGAAGGGGGCCTACGTAACAGGCCGCGTGGCCTAATGGATAAGGCGTCTGATTCCGGATCAGAAGATTGAGGGTTCGAGTCCCTTCGTGGTCGTGTCTTTTTCTCTGCTTTCCTTGGTCAGCTTCTTGTCCTAACCCCTTTGTTCCGTATTCCTTTGAAACTGGTGAAAGTAGAGAAAAGAATTAAAATATTTCCAATCCCAGAAAGTATTTTGGAGACGGCGCGGCTCTTGGGGTGTTCATCAGTGAAAAGATGGAGCCGGAGGAGAAATTTCCAACGAGGGAAAAGGCACGAAACGCATAATGCGGCACCTTCACCCTTCCCTCTGGGTTGGAAATCGAACTGCTGATTCCAGGAGCGCTAACAGAGGGTGTTTGCCATTAACGTAAAGACCACAACTGCGAAAGGCAACCGAAAGAGCTTTCATAGAAGCAGAAGTGAAAAACCTACTTTCCCTTTTTGTTCCCTCTCCCCCCAAGGCCAGACCCGATGCCACGTTCCCCGTTCTTCCTCTTGTACTCTTAAAGCCGAGCGATGCTCCCCACATGGTTGTCCCCGGCCTCAGCCATCTTATTTTCTTACGCCCTTGAGATGCCAAAAGACCCTCGAGTGAATTCCCGAGCCGCGGGCTCTATTTCAAGAGGGGAGGGCCAAGCTTCTTCTCCAAGTGAGAGGATTTCTACTGAAAGAGGAAAAATCTGGAGAACTGTCAGGAGGACCTGGAACTGACCTCCAAACGATGCACGGATGCATGTCCTTTAGGACAGCGGTGCGTTCCTGCTTTTCTTGGCAAGCTCCCTAGGTCTGGCACAGAGCTCCGGGAATGAACTCAGTGAATGGATCTGAAAGGAAACCAAGCCCTTCTCGGGGCCTCAGTTTGCTCCTGTACAAGATGGAAGTTTGCTCCCGGGTGCCTGTAAGATTGTAAGACAAACCGACATTTAGGTCCTTCACAATCTCTCGATCGATTTTTCCAGCTTTATTACTCCTAATACCTCCTACGGCTCCCGCTTCCGTGCTTCAAGTGCTCAGTCTATTTTCCCCCTACTTCCACCCCCTCATCTGTAATCTTCGCCTCTCGGAAAACGTCTGGCGAACCTCCCCAGACAACCCCTCCTCCTAACAGTGATTTCCGCCGCGTGAATGATGCAAAGCGATGCACTTGTGTAACTTACATGCAACCGGTAGTCTTAGTTTCCCGGAGAACTTACCCAGATTTGTAAAGCGAGTGTGTACCTGTGTGAGGGTGGGTCGGGGATGGTGGTCTTTTCTTTAGAGAGGAAGAATTTCTGTTCAGCAGCTTCTCGCACGAGCAAACGAGCCTTTATATTCTCCAGTCTGCCTTTGCGTGGGGTCTTCAATTTATGTCACAGTTTATACGTAGATAAAATGCCCTCATGGACTCTTGCATTTCTGCAGAAATCCCATTCGTTTACATATATAGCCAGAGGACAACGCTTGATGTCAAATATAGGAAATTCTCTAAAAGGGCCTAGCCGTCCGTCTCTGTGGCGCAATCGGTTAGCGCGTTCGGCTGTTAACCGAAAGGTTGGTGGTTCGAGCCCACCCAGGGACGCTTTTCCTTAATTTCTATTAAAAATCAATAAACTAAGTTAGAACCTTCTAAATTCAAAAACGGTTATCCACCGAATATCGACCCAGGGTGCCACAGAAACAATTACCTAGAAACTGAGTGGGGAAGTAATTGTGAGCTTAAGAAAATGCGTTATAGTTCCCCCCGAGTTTTAAGTCGTTTTCTCATTTCCGTGGTAACTAGAATTTTTAAAAGTAGCTAACATGTACAACATATTGCATTGATATGTTGGGGGGGGGAAGCAACAAAGATTAAAAATGATATATTCTTGCAAAAATGAATGTGTAGACTTCATAGACAAGAGAACTCACCTTTGTAGATCATGTTACCAAATGGGCAGAACAAAAATCATCCATGCTTGCTTATTCTATGAAATTTTTGTCCATGATCTCCCATAAATCATCTACCTGAAAGGTATGGACTACTTGTGCTGGAGATCTTCCTCTGGGATTCTTATCATATCCTGATTAGTATTATTTTTAAAACTATTCTTGTTTATTACTATTATAGTACTTCCCTTCCAAGACATGTATACATAGTTTTCAATATTCACTTTTGTAAAAAGTGTTCCAATTTTTTTCTTCCTCCTTCCCTTACCTCCATTCTCTCTAAAACAGCAAACAATCTGATATAGGCTAAATATGTGTGATTTTTTAGTCATATTTCCATATTTGTCATGTTGTGCAAGAAAAATCAGATGATCCATGTTATTAAAGATTAGAAAGTGATGGGAGCAAAGACTAACAACTAGAAGAAAATTTGAGGAGACTGCCCTCAATCTTTAGTATTTTAAAGTTTTACCTGCTCATTCTTTTTTTTTTTTTTTTTTTTTAAGCTTTTTATTTTCAAAACACATGCATGGATAATTTTTCATAATTGACCTTTGCAAGACCTTGTGTTTCATATTTCCCCCTTCTTCCTCCCACCTCCTCCCCTAGATGGCAAGTAATCCAATATATGTTAAATATGTTAAAATATATGTTAAATCCAATATATTTATACATATTTATACAATAATCTTGCTGCCCAAGAAAAATCAGATCAAAAAGGAAAAAAATGAAAAAGAAAAAATGCAAGCAAAGAACAGAAAGAGTGAAGATACTATTTTGTGAGCTACACTCAATTCCCTCAGTCCTCTCTCTGGATTTATTTGGCTCTCTTCATCACAAGATCATTGGAACTGGCCTCAATCATCTCAATGTGGGAAAGAATCACATCCGTCAGAACTGATCATCATATAATCTTGTTGCCATATATAATTATCTCCGGGTTTTGCTCATTTCATTTAATATCAGTTTATGTAAGTCTTTCCAAGCCTCTCAAATCATCCTGCTGATCATTTCTTATAGAACAATACTATTCCATTACATTCATATACCATAACTTATTCAGCTATTCTCCAGTTGATGGGCATCCACTCAGCTTCCAGTTTCTAGTTTCTACAAAAAGGGCTGTCACACTTTTGCACATGTGAGCCCTTTTCCCTCCTTTAAGATCTCTTTGAGATATAAGCCCAGGTAAAACACTGCTAGATCAAAGTGTATGCATATTTTGATAGCCCTTTGAGTATAATTTCAAATTGCTCTTCAGAATGTCAGATCAGTTCACAACTCCACCAAACTTGTATTAGTTAGTGTCCCAGTTTTTCCACATCCTCTCCAACATTTGTCATCTTTTCCTGTCATCTTAGTCAATCTGAGAGGTATGCAGTGGTACACTGAGTTGTCTTAATTTGCATTCCTCTGATCAATAGCGATTTAGAACACCTTTTCATATAACTAGAAATGGCTTTAATTTCTTCATCTGAAAATTGTCTGTTCTTATCCTTTGACCATTTATCAATTGGAGAATGGCTTGAGTTTGAGTCAATTCTCCATATACTTCAGAATTGAGGCCTTTATCAGAACCTCAAATGTAAAAATGTTTTCCCAATTTATTGCTTCCCTTCTAATCTTGTCTACATTAGTTTTGTCTATACAAAACCTTTTAAACTTAATATTGTGCTATCAGGAGCTGTTGGATTACAGGGGAGCCATCTAGTCAGTGGCTGCTGGAGATCCAACCCAGATCTGCAGAATAGATCTCCTCTAATGAGAGTATGATACAAGGATACAACACCTATGTCAGCAAAGGCTGCCTTGCAGGTCCTTCAGATGCTATGATCCACAGTTGTGGAGGCTCTTGGGGAATTGACCTGTCCCTTAACATAATGTAATCAAAATTATCTATTTGGTGTTCAATAATGAGTTCCAATTCTTCTTTGGCCACAAATTCTTCCCTCCTCCATAGATCTGAGAGGTAAACTATCCTATGTTCTTCTAATTTATTTATAATATCACTCTTTATGTCTAAATCATGAACCCATTTGGACCTTATCTTAGTAAATGGTGTTAGGTGTGGGTCAATGTCTAGTTTCTGCCATACTAGTTTCTAATTTTCCCAGCAGTTTCTGTCAAAAGCTGGGGTCTTTGGGTTTGTCAAACATTAGATTGCTATAGTTATTGACTATTTTGTCCTGTGAGCCTAACCTATTTCACTGATTGACTACTCAATTTCTTAGCCACAAGCAAATGATGATGACTGTTGCATTATAAGTTTTAGGTCTGGCACAGCTGGGTCATCTTCATTACAATTTTTTTTTTCATTAATTCCCTTGAAATTCTTGACCTTTTGTTCTTTCAGATGAACTTTGTTATTTATTCTATGTCTGTAAAATAATACCAAATGATTTATATGGTATTAAATAAGATCAAAAGTAAATGTGAAGGCAAAGCTTGGGACAAGTACTGTTCAGTTAGCTCTTTGTGAATGCAAAAGAAATCTCCAAGTGATTTGGTCAAGAGGAGAGGAAAATTTCCAGTACCCTTCATAAAACATAACTAGCTAACCTCTTGTAGAAGCTGGAGTCTTAGCATGTGCAATCAAATTTCTCCATTACTCTACCAACTACAAACTGTCGCTTCTTTAAGGAGAACATGGAGGCAGAATTATGGGGATCTGCTTTTATTTCATTGTTTAGTTTACTGACTCCACGATCGCTGGTATTGGGAGTCCTGCTCAGAGCAGGTCAGTGGTATCTTTATTATCTGCCTTTCATCTCACCTACCCCTGCACCTGTGAGTTAACAGCACATACTATCTTCTCCAGTCTGATTTCTGGAGACTGCATTGTGACAAGTGTTCGGTGAGTTGGTTTCATCTTTTCCAATTCTAAACAAGAAATCCATTGTTTTCCCCATTCATTCACCGCCTCCCTCTACTTCCTAAACCTCTATGGACAAACGGCGGGGGCAGGAGTGCCCAGTCCTCCGGGGTTTATTTCTCGGATCTGGGAACCATTTTCCGAATTTGATCGACAGAATGATCGTATAACAGAAGGGGTGAGGGTTCAATTAACGAAGGCCCTGGATTGTTCGTTGGGGAAAGGGAGAAAGAAAGGGAAAGGTATTTTATTGCTCTGGGCCAAACACTGAATTAAACACTTTATACGTGTCATCTCATTGGATTAGGAAGCTTTCCTTCACCTGCGCATCCTTGTCGGTGGCCGCAGATAGTCCTCATTTTTAGCCTTAGCGTTCAGTTATTCGTTAATTTGTCCTTATTGCAATAATCACATCTTCCACCAAGCCCATCCTCCTCCCACTCCCAGCTGCTCAGGCTGGCTCAGCCCGTATAATTTTCTCAGCAAAAACGCACCCTGCCTCTTCCACGCACGCATATCCCTCGGATTGGAATATGAAGTCCGGCGCTGTAAAGAACCTGATCTTCGGGAGGGCAAACCCAGGGGAACGGATTCTCGGCGGGGGAGTCTGGCTGCACCACCCCCTAGAGAAATCGTTTCCGAGACTTCCCCTCGCTGCCCCTATTTGCCTGTTGCCTTCTAGTCACTGGAGCTCTTCCGATATTCCGGAATCTGTTCTCCGACTTTATCACCGCTAATTTGGTTGTTTTTCTGGTTTTTTGTTTTGTTTTGTTTTTTTTAGTTTTTCCCTTTTATTTAGTGTCTTCTTTCTTGAAAACTAGAATCGAATAAAATCGAGTGCATTATTGCCTATCAGCACCTTCGAATGAGCCAGTATAAAAGCAAAAGCAGTGTGGGGGATTAGCTCAAATGGTAGAGCGCTCGCTTAGCATGCGAGAGGTAGCGGGATCGATGCCCGCATCCTCCAGCTCCGTTTTGCTAAGTGTGGTAGTCTGTGCTGGCAAATACCCCAGCCACAGGGGTCAACTTGGAAAGAGAATGGACAGGGGCTGGAAAGCTGCTTAAAGGATCTGGAATATGGAACAGACACCTATGGCCCTCTCCCAAGTCCGGAGGAAAGTAAACAAGAATAACAACTGATTATATAGTGCTTTTAAAGTTTTATAATACTTTTATTTTGATCTCTATATCCAGAATATATCTTATTAAGCAGAAAACGTGATATTTTGGTAATTTGACTTTTTCCGAAGTCCAAGACGATCAGGCGAGACATCCTAGAGGTCTATTGATATTTTAAGGGATCCAGATTCCCAGGGACATTAAGAGAGAAGAATAGGACCCACCGGACTCTCGGGCATCCCTTTGCTCCTTCTGGAATCCGTTTGTTTGTTGGGTAATGGAAAGAGCTCAGAGAAACAGCTCGATGGGCATGGGCACAAATGCAGGTCCACCAACATAAGCCACCGAGTGTAGGGAAGTACATCAATTCAGGGTGAACTGAACGCTTTGTTCTCATAACTGAAACTTTTTCTAGTCGTGCTAGCTGGATTCGGTCGGTACCTTTCCTGAACACAGTTGCCGTTCTTCATTTTTAATGTGAAGAAATGGGAACTATCTCCACCTATGAATAAGACACTAAGGGAGCCTTCATCTAGTGACGGGCTATTACTGTGTGTGTGTGTGTGTGTGTGTGTGTGTGTGTGTGTGTGTGTGTGTGTGTGTGTGTGTGAGAAATCTCTCATTAAAGAAAGCATTCCTCTGTCCAGGGCACTATCACTCCTTCCCTCTCCCTAGCAGGCAAATGCTTGCTTGACAAAATGCCTGAATGAGAATGGACTGAATACATTGAGAATGGGAAGATAATTTTATAGTAACCTATAAGGTACAGAGAGCCAAATATTTTGATAGTTCAATTGGCAGATCCCCAACTCTAGATGAAAGACATGAGTTTCAGCCTCAAGTTGACCCTTTATTTTCCCTACTGATGCAATAATAGTCACCAAATGGCCTTTTGCTTATTACGGACTTTTCTCTCACTCTCCCTCCTTCCTTCCCTTCCTCTTTCCCTCCTTTCCTTCTATGTCATTTCTTTTTTCCATCTTTCTTTCCTTCCCTTCCTTCCTTCCTTCCTGCCTTTTTTGGGAAAATTACACACACACACACACACACACACACACACACACACACAACATATGTAAAATATAAAATTATATATATGTATACAAGCATTTCAAACTACAATTAAAAACAGTTTTTAAAACTGGTTTTTTAAAGAGTTCTTCCCCAACCCCAAGAAGGCAAGTGATTTGACATCTTAATACAATTGAACATTTCTTGGGAGTAGGACACACCTTTTGTTAAATACAATAAGCACTATTACATGATAAGTGAATAAGGGTATGTGGGTGCAAAACTATTATCTGAGGTCTGAAGGTGAAAGGGCATACCATCAGGAGTGATTAAAGAAAGTTCATGAAGGATATGAATTTGAGTTGAGATGTAAGAGATTGGTATGCACTGAACTGTAGAACAGTAAAAAATGAAATTCCCAGCACAACAAATAAAGTGAGTAAATTCAAGTCCCAAAATATCTATTTTTTTCTTTCTGCAGTTCCTTCTTTCCCAGCACACACAGAAAGTCTTTCCTATAGTTCTTCTTTTGCCATTGTCTTACTATAAAAACTGAGACCTGTTGAAAACCTTAGCTTAAAAGAGCCAAGGTTTCCCTTGAAGCATCCAGGGCCATATCCAGACATCCTCGATCTTGCATCTATATCTTGCCACTGGACCCAGAAGGCTCTGGAGGGGAAAGTAAGGCAGTGACTTTGCACAGCCCTCCCTCACTTAAATCCAATTCACTTGAATTTCATGACATCATCTTCCTGATATCATGGTCCTCTTCAAGAAGAAAACACAATAACTGTATAACTCTATTTAGACTTTAGCTTTCAAACTCCTTTCCAGAACCATCTTTTTAAGAAAAGGGTTGAATTGAAGTATACCTTCTTAGGAGTAAAATTCCTCTTATTAGGATCAAAGTTACCTTTATTGAATAGTTTTTTAATTTCTTTAGTCATGCCTGTAATTTCATGGATTAAAGAAACTCTCATGAAGGAAAATTCCTCTATCTGTTCATGCTGGTATCTACTCTACATCTTATAATCTTGGAGAGTTGCTTGGGCTGACTCAGGTTAAATGACTTTCCAGTATTTGCCAATTGTGAGACTTGAGATCTAATCTTTCTCATTCAGAGACCAGCTCCGTATCTCTCAGAAGTTGCTCCAATTCTTTTTATCTTTCTTTTTCTGTCTGGCTATTTCCCCTTGAAAGAATTTATATCTTTCCACTGGAGCCAGATGGTTTCCAGAGGGAAAGTGAGGCAGGTGATCTTGCACAGCCCTCCCTCACTGACTTGTCACAGCATCAACTCCCTGACGTTATAGTTCTCTTTGAGAATGAAACATAAACAACAATTTTCTCCTGATCTCATTGAAGTTCCTCTCACACCTTCACTAGAAGGCACTTAGTATCAAATAACCAATAGTCAACTTCAGCAAGATGTGAAGAATGGAAAGCAGAAGAAATTGAAAAAGTCTTCTTAGCTTAGTTTAAGCAACAAGTGAATTATCACATTTTAAATCCTTTTACCAGAGTTGGTTCTTACCCATCACTCATTCCTCCAAACCACTGCAACCATTTGGTGACTTTAACAGAACTATTTTTTCTGTTATCCTCTCCCCAAGTGAATGGCTCACTTTCCCCCATTATTCGTGTCCTTAATGTTTCTTCTATGCTACTTCTAAAATGTAGATCATTGTTGATAATATGGTGGAGGTTACTTACAAATAGAATGTAAACTCATTTGCAAAATATAGTGGTGGATGATGGATGCCTTTGAGCACTATCACCTCACAAAACACTGAAAAGCAATTTTTTGAAAGACGTTGGCAAATGATCCCAACTAACTATCTCCAGAGAGCATACATTAACAAAACTGGAAGGACATCAAAGAGAGCTGAAATATGTTTTCTATCAATCAACTATTTCCAACGGGCTCTAAAACTGTGTATAGCCTCTGCTCTAGCAGTGTTCTGCTGGGTCTGTATCCCCAAGAGATCATAATAAAGGGGAAAGAATCCACATATGCAAAAATGTTTGTAGCAGCTCTTTTTGTGGTGGCAAGGAACTGGAAACTGAGTGGATGTCCATCAGTTGGAGAATGGCTGAATAAGTTATGGTATATGAATGTAACGGAATACTCTTGTTTTATAAGAAATGATCAGCAAGATGGCTTCTTTTAGGAATTTTCTATCCGTGAAATGCCACGTTCTAAGAATAATTGAGAAGAGAGTCTTTTAAATATTTTATTGAACAGCTTCTTGTGGCCGAAATAGCTCAGTTGGGAGAGCGTTAGACTGAAGATCTAAAGGTCCCTGGTTCGATCCCGGGTTTCGGCAAGAAGTCGATAAAAGCAGCTTGTTTTAAGTGTTTGCAGATCTATCTCCTTATAATCCCATTCCTCGTCGAGGTTCCAAAACTATCACCTCTCACACCCCAACAACTGGACCGGAAGTCGTGTATTTTCAACAGAAAGTATACATTTCCTCTTCCCACCCTCCACTTCTGTCTTGCTGTGAAAGAAAAAAAAAAAAAAAAAGAAAAAGAGAAGAGGAGGGAGGAAGGGCGGAGCGGGGGTGGGAGGGAAGACTTAGAGAGGAAGAGGAGGGAATCATTGAATTCAACAGAACTATTTTTTTTTTTTCATTTTCAGTTTCCAATTCTCTCTGCTCGCCCCCCACTCATTGAGAAGGCAAGAAATAGGATACCCCTTATAAATTCATGAAAAACATTCAATTCAAAAACATTAAATGAAACCACATTAGCCTCATTGCAAAAATGCAAAGCAAGAAAAAGAAATAAAAGAAAAAATATGCTTCAGTCTTCACTCAGAGTCCATCAGCTCTCACTCTAGAGGTGGATAGCATTTTTTTCTTTAATCATGGAACCTCTTAAATTGTGAATCATTAGATTGAGCAGAGTAGCTTAATCTTTCACAGTTAATTGTCATTAGAATATTTCTGTCACTGTATGTAATATTATCCTAGTTCTGCTAATTTCATACCAGCTTTTCCAGGTTTTTCTGAAAGCATCTTGCTTATCATTTCCTGTTACACAATAGTATCCCACCATAATCACATCATTCAACTTGTTCAGCCATTCTCAATTGATAGGCTTGCCCTCAGTTTCCAATTCTTTGTTTCCATAAAAGGAGCTGCTTAAAATACTTTTTTCCTATATGGGTACATTTCCATTTTACTTTGATGTCTTTGGGATAGACTTAGTAAAAGAATTGCTGAATCAAAGGTTTGCACAATTTTTGGACATTGGTTCATTGTTGCCATAATGGACCAGTTCACACTTCCACCAACAATTAATTACTCCACCTGTTTTTCAATCTCCCCTCTAAGCCTTTTGTCATGTTAGTCAATCTGATGGATAAAGAAATATCTCAGTAATTTCAATTTGAATTTTTCTTATGTGACTCAGAGCACTTTTTTATTTAGAATGGGACTATAAGTGCGTCTTAAACCTCTTTAGAGGAGCAAATAATCTGTTAACACTTACAATATCACCCACAAATTCACTATCAAAACCTTGCTCTTCCAATCGAACTAGTATGAAGGGAGAAAAATGTATGAATACATTTACGTATGCTCATTCTTCACTTAGGAAATTTGAAACAATATTTTAAAAATGAAATATGATGTATCAGTGTTCTAGTCTAAAATCCTTGGTTTCACTTAAATGAAAGATCAGATCAGTTTTGAGTCTAGTTCAGAAAGTGATCTGATTTCCTAAAAGTTAAGAGAATTCATTTTTGTTCATAATAACCAAACTAAGATTGGGAATGTCTTTGACTAATCCAAATTTTTAAAATCTTGATGCTTTGACCCATTTGAAAGGAGAAAATCCTTAGAGGGGTCAATTGGTTTAGGGGAAGATACTTCTGTAAGGATATGAAGATACTGGCATTACAAATAAATTACATAAACAAATTAAAAAAAAAAAACAACTCTTAACTTAAATTTTGTACTTGTATTTCCTTTGCTGTAGAAAATTATTTTTGTATCCCTGATTTTTAAAAATTTCTTTTAAACTTAAAATTCAAAATAGGAAAAGAAAAAAAATTGTCATGTGTACAATAAAGCATTAGGATTCAAAATATAAAGTAATAAATTTCCATTTCAAGAAAGCCTATATAATAAATACTACATATTGTGTTCAGAGCTGTCCATCTTTGTTTTCTTGTAGCTTTTCTTTTGTTCTCTGCTCTGCTCTTTTTACTTTATTCTTTTTCCCTTTCCTTTTCCCCATCCCCAAAGGTTGCAATTAAGCTTGGATACATACACATACACACACACATACATAGACATACTTACACATATATACACAAATACATATATATATATATACATATTCATAGCTATAATCATACACACATATACACATACATTCATATGCAACTATTTAAAACCATGTAATGTTCGGGTTAGCTTTCTGGAGGTCCTCCAGAAGGGCCTTGGTCTCAGCAGGATAGACACCACAAGAATGGACAAGAATAGAGTCTAAAGTCTTTATTATCCCTTACACAGTCTGTGTCTGTCATAGTCTGACCCAATCTCTTCTGGAAGTCTGGCAGTCTGGCAGTCTGACAGTCTCCTCCATAGTGCAGGAGGCAGGAGAGAGAGGTCAAAGATAGAATGCCTATCTTCCAGTCCTTCTTAGCCCTTATATACCTTATTGTAATTATATCATTACAGTATACTAATTATGTGTAACCTTAGAGAACCATTACATCACCATACTAAGTACTAAGTATGTATGTGAATTAGAGAACCATTATCTCATCAATTCCACTGAGTTAACACCTTGTTGTTTCAAGGCTACTTCTCCAGAGTTCTAGCCCTCTACAAAACCATACTATGCTTGTTTATCCTGTGTTTCATTGATGTTAGATTACATCTTTCTATGCTTTTAGAAATTTTGCCTTTTGTTTAATGATTGCTATAAGAATATATGAAAATGTGGATAGAAAGCTGATCTTAAAGCTAGGGTATTCTTCATTCAAAGCCTACTTCTGACACATGGTGTCTGTCTCTCTGGATACATTGCTTAATCTCTTTCCTTCCTCTGGGAAATTCTCTGGGATTCTAAGCTGCAGAAAAATCACCAACAAGCAATGGCATCTCTTCCTTTCCCATCTCCTCTTATGTAGCTCTCCCACTATTCTAGACTAGGGGCTAGAAGTGAACTTGCCAGGGACTTTTTGTAGAAAAAGGACAAAATGAAATCTCAGTTAAAATGGTGTGCCTTTCATTGCTCTGGGAAATCCCACTGTGGCATCTTCAAGGTGGAGTTTCTAGTTTCACACCATAAATGGAAGAAATCAATCCTTTTGAGGCTCTCAGAATTCAGTATTTCCATCTGACCTATGTCAGAAGACTGAACAGAAGCCTTTAATGATTAACGATACAGTTAGGGGCAGCTAGGTGGCACAGTGGATAGAGCACCAGCCTTGAATTCAGGACCGGAGTTCAAATCTGGCCTCAGACACTTAACACTTCCTAGCTGTATGACCCTGGGCAAGTCACTTAACCCCAACCTCAGGAAAGAAAAATAATAAAATAAACAATAGAACAAGGCTAAGTTCCTATTCTAAAAGATAATAGAGTACTTCTTTGTATTTTGGAGATAAGCACAGTGAATTTAGGCATATACTCCATTGTTGTTCTCTTTCTAAAGAGAACAAAATAGAAAATCAGAAAAATTCCAATCTTTTCTCTTTAAAGGTGAGCACAAGATTATATAAAGAGGGATATTATGAGCCACTCCTATGAATCAAGACTCATTTTTTCTCACTCCTACATTTCAAAAATAGTATTAAATTAGTTCTGGGTTTATATTCAATCCCTGTTGTACTCAATAATAATTATGTTCCTCAGAAAAATGAAGACTGTAAAATAAATTATTGGAAAAATATTACAAGTCTTTATTATGAAAAAATCATTTGTTTGGGGAGGAACTAAAAACTTCTTTCTGACACTAAGAAGAGAGACATTGTACAGCTAGAAACTGGGAGTCAGGTGATCTCCAAGTCTGATGAAAAGGAGAAAAAGGGGTGGATTTGAAATCTCTTCATGTTATGGAAGCACCAAGGCTTGGAGCAGAGAATGAAAGAGATCAAGAAAGATAATTAATTGGGGCTATGAAATTTGAGGGGGAAAAGAATGAGAAATCTGGGTTTGTTTTAGGAATGAAAGGAAAAATAGTGAAAGCAAAATGAAAACAATGAAAACAACAACAACAAAAAAAAAACTACATAAATTTATCCAGCAAATTTAAATTCTATAAAGAAAGGGGAATAAACTTCTCATACACAAAGATCTTAACAAGGGATGAAAGCCTTATTTGTTAATAAACCTATGTATGAATATATAGTTGAACATATATTCTATAAGAAGCAATGTTAATTTATTTACAATTCTCCAAATGAGTATAGTATTCACATTACAAACTTCTAAGAAGCCAAATTATATGTTAATATTAATAATTATATAATCAGTAGCATCTATTTAAAACCATCAGTAAGCATCATATGTAATGGGGATAAACTGCAACCATTCCCAATAAGATCAGGAGTGAAACAAAGTTGCCCACTATCACCATTACTATTCAATATTGTATTAGAAATGCGCACTTTGGCAATAAGAATGGAGAAAGAGATTAAAGGAATTAGAATAGGTAATGAGGAAACCAAATTATCACTCTTTGCTGATGATATGATGGTATACTTATAGAACCCCAAAGATTCTACTAAAAAGCTATTAGAAATAATCCACATCTTTAGCAAAGTTGCAGGATACAAAATAAACCCACATAAATCATCAGCATTCTTATATGTCACTAACAAAATCCAACAAAGTTACAAAGAGAAATTCCATTTAAAGTAACTACTGATAGTATAAAATATTTAGGAATCTATCTGCCAAGGGAAAATCAGAAACTATATGAGCAAAACTACAAAACACTTTCCACACAAATTAAGTCTGATCTAACTAATTGGAATAGGATAGGGCGAGCAAATATAATAAAGATGACAATATTACCTAAATTAATCTATTTATTTAGTGCTATACCAATCAGACCCCCCAAAAAACTATTTTAATGATCTAGAAAAATAACAACAAAGTTCATATGGAAAAACAAAAGGTCAAGAATTTCTAGGGAATTAATGAAAAAAAAAAAAATCATATGAAGGTGGCCTAGCTATACCAGATCTAAAATTATATTATAATGCAGTGGTTACCAAAACCATTTGGTATTGGCTAAAAAATAGACTAGTTGATCAATGGAATAGATTAGGTCCAAAGGACAAAATAATCAATAACTTTAATAATCTAGTGTTTGACAAACCTAAGGACCCCAGATTTTGGGATAAGAACTCAATGTTTGACAAAAATTCCTGGGAAAATTAGAAACTAGTGTGGCAAAAAAGATTTTTTTGTGGATCAAGGCATTGATCCACACTTAACACTGTACACCAAAATCAGGTAAAAATGGGTTCATGACCTAGGCATAAAAAATGAGATTATAAATAAATTAGAGGAACATAAGATAGTTTACCTCTCAGACATGTGAAAGAGGAATGAATTTATGTCCAAAGCAGAACTAGAGATTATATTGATCACAAAGTAGAAAACTTTGATTATATCAAATTGAAAAGTTTTTGTACAAACAAAACTAATGCAGATAAGATTAGAAGGGAAACAAAGTGGGAAAACATTTTTATAGTCAAAGGCTCTGATAAAGGCCTCATTTCCAAAATATATAGAGACTTGACTCTAATTTATAAGAAATCAAGCCATTCTCCAATTGATAAATGGTCAAAGGATATGAACAGACAATTTTCAGATGATGAAATTGAAACTATTTCCACTCATATGAAAGAGTGTTCTAAATCACTATTGATCAGAGAAATGCAAATTAAGACAACTTTGAGATACCACAATACACCTGTCAGATTGGCTAGAATGACAGGGAAAGATAATGTGCAATGTTGGAGGGGATGTGGGAAAATAGGGACACTGATACATTATTGGTGGAATTGTAAATAAGTCCAGCCATTCTGGAGAGCAATTTGGAACTATGCTAAAGAGGTTATCAAGCTGTGGTATCACAGCTTTTTGACCCAGTGGTGTTAATACTGGGCTTATATCCCAAAGAGATCTTAAAGAAGGGAAAGGGACCTGTATGTGCCAAAATGTTTGTGGCAGCCCTCTTTGTTGTGGCCAGAAACTGGAAACTAAGTGGATGCCCATTAATTGGAGAATGGCTGAATAAATTGTGGTATATGAATATTATGGAATATTATTGTTCTGTAAGAATGACCAACAGGATGATTTCAGAAAAGCCTGGAGAGACTTACAGGAAGTGATGCTGACTGAAATGAGCAGGACTAGGAGATTGTTGTATACTTCAACAACAATATTATATGATGATCACTTCTGATGGAGATATGGCCATTTTCAACAATGAGATGAACCAAATCAGTTCCAATAGAGCAGTAATTAATTGAACCAGCTACACCCAGCAAAAGAACTCTGGGAGATGATTATGAACCACTACACAGGATTCCCAATCCCTCTATTTTTGTCCGCCTGCATTTTGGATTTCCTTCACAGGCTAATTGTACACTATTTCAAAGTCTGATTCTTTTTGTACAGCAAAGCAATTGTTTGGACATGTATACATATATCGTATTTAATTATTTATACTTTAATATATCTAACATGTATTGGTCAACCTGCCATGGGGCGGGGAGGAGGGGAAAAATTGGAAGAAAGGTTTGGCAAATGTCAGTGTTGTAAAATTACCCATGCATATATCTTGTAAATAAAAACTATTAAAAAAAAAGTTTCAATCGAAAAATATTAATAATTATAAAAGGGCACAGAACTACAGAGATCAGAATTTATGAAAAACATTGAAAAAGTTAATGTTTTATTAATTTTCAAACTGTACCCCTTTATATTCATACAATTTGATCCTTAGAGATTTGGCACCTACCTTATTTCCTTCTTGTCATTGTTATTCATAGCCATTCAGTTTGGGTATGAATATTTTGGGATAAATAGGAACTTTCTGTCTTTGATCTCCATGGAAATATATACCCATAATAAGACTGCTACAACAAAGAGTATGAAGCATTTAATGACTTTTCCTCCTTTAATTAAAGGTTATTTTTCAAAATTGTGGGAGTAACTCACAGCTCTTTCAATAACATTTTAGTGCTTTTAAAAAATAAATTTTACCCTTTCTGGTGTTGGCAATCCAAGCGGAGTACCAGAGATTGCACCTGGAAAGAGGAAGGAAAAGAAGGAAGAGCACGTCTTCAGTCTTGAACTTGGTTGCAGAGAGAGAAAAGATATTTGATGTCTGCCATATCTTTACTTTCTTCAACAACACCATTGTCTATGTGACTGATCTCTGTGGCAAAGAAACCATCTTTCAAGTGGGATGAAGGTCAAGGCTGAGAGAGAGGAATATTCTCCCTGGAATGCTATGTTGGCTGCTCAGGACGTTGCCCAGAGATGTAAAGAATTAGTCATCGCTGCCTCTCACATCAAACTTCGGGTTAGAGGAGGGAAATAGGACTAAAGCACCTGGCCCTGGCACAGTCAGCCCCCAGAGCCCTGGAGCGTTCTGGAATGAAGATCGGGCGGATTGAAAATGTCACTCCAATCTCCCTTCACAGTGCTCATAAGAAGGTGGTCGTCGTGGTTGCTATCTGTGAATATCATTTGCTGGATTACTTTTGTCAATAAAAGTGGCATCATAATCTGTTTGCCTCTGGTGTTCTCAAACAGCATTCTCTTCTGATGCTGTCTGCTTTGAAGGGTGTACCTTTTTTTGTCTCACAAAGATTCTGTTTGTATCTTAGGGTCCATGTCCAGGGCATTTATTAGGGAAAGACACTTAGCACTGGTATTATTAATATTATAAGATCAAAAAAATAACTGACCAGTCAGGATTGCTTGACTAAAATCAGTGCTTTGGTACTACTTTTTGCCTGTTAATTCCTAAATTATATTCTGCACCGCCAATTATTATAATGTGAAAGTTGATCTTCACATTGCCCTGTGTTTTTAGGCTTTTTAAATACTAGACTGTGAGTATTTTATACCCTAACAAACCAGCTTAGACTCCCGTAGAGATTTATTGTGACCAAAGGTAATCTGTTTTCTCTTGACCTTAATTGACCCTTCTCTAAATAGTTATTGGATTAAATGACCCATAAGGTCTCAAAAACAATATTAAGGTTTGTTATAAGGGATAAAATAGGAATCATACTTAATCTTTGAAACATTAGATAAAGATATATTCTAAGGTTCCTTTCCGTTTTAAAATGCAAATCTCATATCCCTTATTTAATCCTTTTATTGTTTTGGAAACGGAATGTCCAAAGGGAGGAGGCACTCTTCAGAGGAGCATAATAAGTAAGCCTTATTCTTTCAGCATTTCTACAATCATATCTTAATTTTGTCCCTTAACCCTAGAAGTAAAGGTAAAGGGTATGGTGGAGATTAAAGAGTAGGGATTACTTTAATCTTAGTCAATCACAGGAAGGAAGTCCATTTAGTTCTGACAGTCCCAAATGGTGATGGTAGCATAGGAATTCTAATGTCATAGAATTCAGGCAATAAAAGTTGGCATTTATATACTGTTGCTGTGTGTTATCAAAATGGAGCAGACCCAGGTCCTGCTTTCAGGAAATTCAGGACCAGTTTTAGAAGGAAGCTCCACAGTTAGAGGAGGGACACAAGAAAAATCAAGGCAGTCTCTGGGATGTCATTTTGAGCGAAAAGGAAGAGATGGATCCCCAGAAAACATTAAAACATTTTATGAAGTGTCATAGTTCATGAGCCATAATAAAATTTAGACTGTAAGCTCCAAATAAATAAATAAATTTTATTGATATGCTGTGTGTTGACACCATATTTCTCAGTATATTATTCTTTCTTCTCATTACAGGTAGAATAAAAAAGGGGGAAAAAACCCAATGTTAGCATATCAATCTGTCCTTCCATTGAACTGTGAAATTATCTGTGTAGTTTATACTTTTAAATTGTCTTGTGCTTGGCTATTACATCTTGCCAATTAACAGGAATTTTGCTGGTTAAGGAAATTCCTGTAAACTTTTTGCCTTCCTATTATGGCAATTGCTTTATTTTAATTAAACTTCCATTTCTCATAGCAAATGGAGATGGTCCATATCTATATCAGAACCTAATCCCTTTCCATTTTGAGGGTCAATAGCTTGTCTAAGTAGATCAGACTAGTGTTGTTTTAACAGTATGGCATATTTTATTCTCATATTTATTCTTCCTTCTACTTGGGTAATGATTTTATAAGTTTGTTCTAACAAGTCAATACTTGGTATTCTAGATTTCAAAATGAAGGGCTATTTTGCTATTTCCTTTATTTGGGGAATAATTTTTTTTTGTATGTGTGTGGTGGTAATGTTCTTTGTGATGAAAGTATTCATGAGATTGTAGAAGCAAAATAGGTCTCAAATTTATAGAAGAATTAAGTAATTCATAAGGCTTAATAATAAATTTACTAGACCCATAAATTAAAAACTATTAGTTTAGGATCAAAGCAAAATAATTGATGTGCTAATATTAGGACACTGTAAGAAATAAAAGATATACTTTTATATACATGGTAAGGGAGAATTTAATTTATTCTCAATTGTTTGAATGCTTATGATTTAGATTCTTTTCAAGTATCTAAAACTAATGAACAAAGCATTTATAGTTTATGTACCACAAATAGTATCTTTTGTAAAAATGCTATTCCTAAAATTTTATCTATAATGTGAAATATACAGTTTGAAATAAATTCTAGAATTTTCTCAGTAGATTTTCAAATGAATATATAAGAACAAGATTTATTGTGTCAAACTGAGATGCTTGATTGGTAAAAAGTAAATCTCTGTGGAACAACAATCCTCCAAATGTTAGTTTAAATATTTACCAATGAAATGTTGTTTCTATTAGCTCTGATCATTAAATACAGTGCTTAATAACTCATTAAGTTTTTTTTCTTTTAGATAGGAGGAAGTCATCGATAGTATGAAATCTATTAGCCTTTGTCAACTTTCATATTTTCCAGATAATTTTTGCAGTCCTTTTCTAGACTTTTCATAGATATCATCAAATATATTGGAAATTAAGATTCAAAAAGAAAGAATGAAAGATAGGAAACACCATAAATTACTTTTTAAAAAAATTAACAAATGTTTTGTAAATTAAAACAACTCTGAGGTACCACACTACACCCATCAAATTGACTAATATGAAAAAAAAGGAAAATGACAAATGATGGGGAAGTGGAAAAATTAGGACACTAAAGCACTATTGGTAGAGTCTTTAATGAATCCAATCATTCTGGTCAACAATTTGGAACTATGCACAAAGGGCTATAAAATTGTGAATACCCTTTGACCCAGCAATGTCATTACTAAGGCTATATTCCAAAGAGATTTTTAAAAGAAGGAAAAGGATCTCTATGTATAAAAATATTTAAAATAGCTCTTTTTGTGGTGACAAAGAATTGGAATTGAGAGAATGTCTATCAATTAGGGAATGGCTGAACAAGTTGTGGAATATGATTGTGATCAAATACTATTGTGCTATAAGAAATTACAAGAAGGATGGTGTCACAAAAACCTAGGAAGCCTTATATGAACTGATGCAAAGTGAAAAGAGCTGAGCCGGAAGAACACTGTATACAGTAACAGCAATATTATAGAATGATCAACTGTGAAAGACGGAGCTACTCTGATGAAGACAATGATTTAAAACAATTCCAAAGGACTTGTGATTGAAAAAACTATCTATCTTTAGAGAAGGAACTGATATAGTTAGAATGCATATTGAAGTGTGTTTTTAAATATTATTTTTCTTGGTTTTTTGGGGGATAGAGGGTTTGTGTTTTCTTGTTTTGCATGGCTAATCTAGAAATGTGTTTTGCATGACTACATGTATAATCTATATCAAATTGCTTCTCTTGGCAAGAAAGGGAAACAGGAGGAAAGAAAGCAGATAATTTGGAACTCACAATTTTAAAAGACAAGTCTTTAAAATTGTTTTGATATATAATTGGGAAAATATAAAAATTTTCTGTATGACGATATGTAGATGAAAATAGATATTTACTTAATTCAGAAGATCTTTTCAGGTTCTTAGATTTTTATATTTGTTCTATTCTGTTGCAATATGTTTTGATAGTGTTCCTTGATTCATCATATATTCTGAAAGGCAAAATGATAAATATTCAAGAAAATATGTTTCTTATCTTGGAACAGAGAATAAGACCAATTCTTTTATTTCCTTCTCTAAAGAAGATCTGTGAACTATCCTTTTTTCTAGCTTTTGTAATTCTCATACATCTCCATTTTATAGAATTCTCCCTTGAGAGTAACTAAATGGCTCAGTGTATAGAGCATCTGCCCTGGCAAGTCACTTAACCCAAACTAAAAACTGAAAAAAAATTCATCATTCAAAGGTCACATCCAAACAGGAAGCATATCATGCTTCTTTATATATTACTCCCTTCCCAAATTGCTATGTATTTATCATTTGATGTATATCTTTTGGTTTTTTCCCATAGTTTTTGCCCAATAGTATATGAGCTCCTTCTGGGCAAGAACTATTTCCTTTTGTCACTGTATTTCCAGCATGCAGAAGAGTACTTGATAGAATGGTGTTTAATAAATGCTTGTTGAATATATTTCCTTTTATTTATAGCCAAATTGTAAATGCTGTTATGATCCAGTTATTTCAATAATATGTTAAACTATGCTATTAGAAAAGGATTTTACTTAGAGCACAATTTAAGTTAATAATTGTAGATGCTTTTTTAAAGTGTCTCAATTTTCTTTTTTCTATTAAAGTTTTTTATTTGCATAATTTTCAATATTCACCTTTAAAAAAAAAAACAGCTTTGTTTTTTAACATCCTCTCCCTTTCCCTCTACTTTCCTACCACCCCAGAATCTAAATTTTCTTTCTTTCTTTTTTTTTTTTTTTTTTTGGAGTTATAGATTTACTGCTGGAAGGGACTTTAGACACCAGGAAATTTAACCTTTTAATTTTACATTTGAGGAAATTCAGACATTAAAGGTTCACTCTTATTCAGTGTCACACAGCTAGAAAATGTTGGAGACAGAATTTGAGCTCGGGTCTTCCCAACCCATAACTTATAGGTTATGCTGCTTTTTTCATAGAAAACACTTCCTCCAGAGTATCCTGAAATTCAAATTCATGAATTTGAGTTCACAGAAGATTTCAGGGTGATACTCTGAGAGTTTGCACTTGCAAAATCCTAGCTCACAAACCTCAGAGCTTCAAGAACTTAACTTCAATAATTAGTTAATTAACACAATTTTCTCAACCAAAGTGATTTATTCATGTGGTGTAGCATGAACTGGAGGAAGAAAACATCCATCCATATGCTTGGAGTGTATTTTCCCCACAAAACACAGAATATCAATGGAAAGGGCAAGCACACACTTGGAGTACACAGCAAATCTCCTTTACTGCAGAAACTTTTCCCTCCTCTTTTCTTTTTATTAGTGTGATTAAGGGTGAGATGGGAGATGGGAAGAAAGAAGGAAAGGCAGGGAGAGAGTCTCTGCAAGGTAGGTCACAACACTTATTTGGGCTTCCTAGTCCTGCTTCTCTCTGCAACTAAGACTGTTGGGCTCTCTCTATAGCTCTATTCTGTCCTGAGTGAAACATCTCTTCCCCAGCAAGCTGTTGTTCTGAAAGTCATTTTTGCTTCAAAGAAAAGGCAAAGAACCATTTCCTCACAAGGACTATTTGCTCCCTCCATAGTTTTTCCACTATCAAAGTGATGTGGTTTGAGGGCCAACATGATGTGAGTGCTGTAGACACCAGATGATGGTAGGCACCAAAAGTTGGGGTTTGGTCTTATGAAGTATTCACAATGGCCATTCTCTTTGGCAAAAGGTAGATTTACTTAGAGAGGAGGTTACAGATAAAATAAAGACAGAAATAGTCACCAGGAATAATAACTATGAAAGAGTGGGGAGAGCATATGTAAGTTCCTCAGTAGACTTCACAATTATCCAGTAGAAAGGGAGCACCCCACAAGTTTGGAGCATGCCCTTAGCTGGCAGACTAAATCCTGAAAGGGACTTAGCACCCTAAAAGAGTTAGCTGTAAGGAGGAGAAGTGGGGTTGGGAAGCAGAGTGGAGTTAGGGGAGATACCATGTGGCATGAGGGTAGAGTGGGGTAAGGAGAAGCAGAGTGATGTGAAGAACTGACCCAAAGGAGGACAGCAGCCATGGGATGACTTATAAGATTTTATGGGAAAAATTTAATTTCAGGAATGTGACTAGGATTTCTAACAAGGTGTGGCAAGGTGATACTGCTCAATTCCTTTACCGAGGGGGGGTTGACATAACTTGGATTTCAGACAGGAAGATCTCCCCAGAGAGTGGACCACAGAGTTAAACTGATCTCTATCAGTGCCTTCTTTCTGCCTGTCTTGAGGATCAATTCTTTAGTTTCTCTCAAGACTATTTAGGACTTCATCAAAAGCAGACTTCCTTAATTATCAGGGATGTGTTTTTTCTCTACTGCCCTGAAGAGTTGACTAACTGGCTGTTCAAAAGTCACCAGAGGTATGGCTAATCTTTTAGAAGAGTTGTGGCTAATTATCTCATAATTTCATAAACTTTGATTTCTTTATACTTAAGGATAAAAATAAGTATAAACACTTCATTGCATTCCTTTGCAAACTGTGAAATTGTTTTATACATTTACAAGGTGCAGATTAGGGCTACTTCAAAGAAGCAAAACTTCAGCCACCTCATAGTCTCTTTAATCTACCTATTTACATCCTGTAATTTTATCAAGTGGTACTCAATTGAGTAGGATTCCCTTGGTCAATCTCCTTACTGAGGAGTTTCAAAGGTCAAAAGATTCATTACTTCAAACAGTAGGTCATTGCAAGGTCTGTATTAATATCTATCAGTGAGAGAACTTAGCAGAGCTTACCTAGAAATTTCTACATAGTCACAATCAGTTTTATCAGTTGGAATTTTAATCCTGATCTATTCTGCCCTCCTTTTTGCTCTCCTGTGTGGACTCTCCATGAATGACTAATTTAAATATCTTATTGTTCTTTTCTCCAACTCTCACCAAAATATTTTTGCCTGTTCTCTTTTTTTAATTAAAAACAAAATCATTCTAAACCTAAAAACACATAGAATGAGCATTTACATGTTTTAGAACAAAGAAGATTATACATTAAGTATATATATATACTATTACATATACCTTATTTTCCTTTTGAAGTCTTTAACCTGTAGCTTCCAAAGCTGGTCTGATTGTCTGGGCTTTTTTTTTTTCTCCCTGGCTTTCCTTTTGTTCTTTTCTCTCAATTAAAAAATGATGTTTTAATGATCATTTTTTTTCCTATTTTCTCTTCTTATTTTTCTTTTCCTTGCTATATATCCTTCCCTTATTTTCTTTTCATATGCTCTCCAAATAAAAAGTCCTTGTAACAAAAACACATAATTAAGCAGAACAAATTTCCATGCTGGCTGTGGGATTTTTTTTAATTGTTAATTTCATTTTAACTCTTATTTTATTTTTACAACTAATAAACATTTCTTTTCTCTCTTCCCAGTTGAAAAAGAAAAAAGAAAGCAAAACAAAACAAAACAAATATGTATAATCAAGCCAAATTAATTCCAACATTGCCTGTGTCCAAAAATGTATGTGGATAGTTTCCTCCCTGGTCCTAGAATCAAGGGTTGGTTTAATATGTTAATTAGAATTTTTAACTACTTTAAAGTTGTTTTTAAAAATAAGGTTGTTGTTATTTTATAAACTGTTTTTCTGGTTCAACTCCCTTCATTTTACATAAATTCTTAGAAGTTTTTCCAAGTTTCTCTGAAACTATTCCTTTTGTGATTTTTTTATTTGAGCCAGAGCCAGGTCAAATGCCCTAGACAGACAACTGATTGTTTAATATTCTATGTAAACATTTATAGATCATTTATTTGGAATTAAGATATTCTGAATTGAAATCTGGCTTCAGACATTTACAAACTGTAAGATCCTGGGCAAGTCACTCAACCATGCTTGCCTCAGTTTCCTTATGTGTAAAATGAGCCAGAAAAGGAAATGATAACCCCCCTCCAGTATTTTTCTACACATTATTATTTGCTTAATCATTCAATAGTAGAGAGATACCTTTTAAATTTCCAGTTCTTTGCAACCACACACACAAAAAAGAGTTGTTCTTAATATTTTGGTACATATTAGTAATTTTCCTCATTGTTTTATTTCTTTGAGAGTATAGACCTAGTATCTGGACCAAAAATAAATATGCATGGTTTTATAATTTGAAGTGCATGGTTCCAAATTGATTTCCAAAATGCATGAATCAATTCACAACTCAATCAACAGTACAATAATGTTTCTATTTCCCTGAAGCCCTCTAACAACTGTCATTTTCTGGTTTTATTGTATTTGCCAATCAATCTAATGAGAGTATGAGGTATAAGCTCAGAATGATTTTCATTTCATTTCATTTCTCTAAATTCAATCTAACTTAGAGATCTCAGATTTATTTCCCATCTGGGCAGAGAAACAACAATAAGAGATTGGACTTTCAGACTGGAGATTGGAAATATAGGCTTTACCCTGGGACACACTAGGTTTCTGGTACCTAGTTTTTTGGCTTCCTAGGCCAAGCCTAGGGATATGGAAGAAGGAAGAGAGAACTGAATAGATAAGTGGGAGACTTCTTCTGGTTGGGATGGAAGAGTCAGTGACTGTAGTCTCTGGATAGGGATATCAGGGATCAGGATAGCCCTCAGTACTTGGAAAAACTGTGATGGATGAGGTTGGGCATGAAGCTTTCTGGATTATGGAACTCAATAAACTCAAGCTGGGCTAGAGGCCAGGAATAAAAAGGAAAGCTGCTGTCCCTACCTTCAATATTCCAGAGAAACTGGGAGGGAAATTACCTAAATCAATACCAGAATTTCATGTTCTCCTTAGGTGAAAGCTTCAAAGGGTTCCACTATCCTTGCAGTCACTCAGCTTTGCAACATTTGCTTCTTCCTCAGCTTCTCACTCATCCCATATATTCAATCAGTTGCTAAATCTTCTTGTCTTTAATCTTCAAGACATCTCTCAGATATAAAGCTTTCCCTGTTGACACAACTGACAGACCCTCATTATCCCTCTGAGGCATCCCTGATTCCTCATCTGCTGTCTGTCCTGCTGCCAAGGTCTGTGAATTCATCTCTATAAAACCTCTCATTTCTACTCCCTTCTCTCTTTTCATATCTATACAATTGTCATTACTTCATCTCCATTATTGCAGTAATCTTCTGATGAGTCTGCCTGCCTCATATCTCTCCTCCCTCCAATCCATTTTCCAAATTGATTTTCTTGAAGCTCAAGTCATATTATGTCACACATTTCCTCTCCAATCTCAATCCATCCCCATAAATTCCAGTGACTTTCTGTTGCCTTCTGGATCAAGTACAAATTACTATCTCATCCAAAGCCCTTCATTACTTAGCTCTATCCTATCTTTCCAGGCTTCTTCTTTTTAAAAAATTTAATTTTTTTGATACACATTGCTTTATGAGTCATGTTGGGAGAGAAAAATCAGAACAAAAGGGAAAAATCACAGAAGAGAGAGAAAGAAAAAAAAAATCAGAGAAAAAAGTCAACATAGCATGTGTTGATTTACATTCAATCTCCATGGTTCTTTTTCTGGATGCAGAGGGTGTTTTCTATCTAAAGTTCATTGGGTTCTCCTTGGATCACTGAACCACTGAGAAGAACCAAGTTTTTCATAATTGATCATGCACATTCTTGCTGTTACTGTGTACAACGTATTCCTGGTCCTGCTTGTTTCACTCAATATCAGTTCATGTAAATCATTCCAGGCCTTTCTAAAATCAGGTTGTTCATCCTTTTTAATAGAGCAATAATATTCTTTTGTCTTCATATTCCACAACTTGTTCAGCCATTCCCCAACTGATGGGCATCTACTCATTTTCCAATTCTTTACTACCACAAACATTTTATGATTTTCTTGGGATACAGACCCAGTAATGGCACTGCTGAGTGAAGTTTCCAGGCTTCTTATGCCTTACTGTTCAACATGAACTTCGATCAAGTAACACTGGCCTCCTGGCTGTTCCATGAACAAGGCACTCTATTTACTGCAGGCATTCTTCCTGACCGTCTACAATCCCCCAAACGTTCTTTTCTCTCCTCTCCTCCTATTGTTGACCTTTAAATCCCAATTTAAACCCTACAGGAAGTTTTTCCCAACCCCTCTTAATTCCAGTGACTTCCTCTTTTCATTATTTCTATTTATCCTGCACATAGCTTGCTTGTTATATACTTATTCTCATGTTATCTCCCCCGTTAGACTAAGTTCTTTGACTGTCCTTTGCTTCTTTTTATGTTTTTAACGCTTAGTATAATGCTTGACATTTACTAGGCTGTTGATAAATGTTGTTTAATTGATTAGAAAGCTAGGAAGGAGGCAGATATCAATACCCAGTCTTTCGGCAACCCCTTTCGGCAGCTCCGGGGCGTTCCAGAAGAAAGGAGAAAGATGGTATTGGCTGTTGTGATGAAGAACAAGAGACACAAGCTCAGGAAATAGGTGCTCTTGGGCTCAAATACAGCCACGTGACCTCGAAAAGCTAAGGCCCAGAATTCCTTTTCTACTGGTTTGGTTTGTATTAGTGCGCTTGCCCCAAAGCCCACTCCACACAGTGACCTGCACGTTCAGACCAGGAGAGAAAGGGCTAGCCTCTCAGAAACACTTGCAATACCGAAGGGATTTAAAACCCAAAGATGAGCGGATATGAAAACAGGAAAGTCAAGTGATCACTAAGAATGCCGAAACCCGGGATTGAACCAGGGACCTTTAGATCTTCAGTCTAACGCTCTCCCAACTGAGCTATTTCGGCAACCCTTTGAGGGTTTCAAAGCACTTATTCTCTAAGCACTTCTAAAATCTATTCTAGATTTGAAGAATTTCTAAAATAAAGAGTGAATTTTCTGGGTTAAGGGAACACTGGGGTTCAGTTTGCTGTGGATGACCAAACAATATTATTCATATAGGAAAATAACTTAATAACTTTTTAAATAAGTTTTTTTTTAATTTTTAAATAAAATTTTAAAATAAATATCGTGAACAGGAAACATAGACATCTGCCATACAATCTTTAGGGAGGAAAATGCTATACTTTTTATTATTATTATTATTATTATTATTATTATTATTATTATTATTATTATTATTTTACTCGTTTCATTTTCGAATACGGATACACTAAGCACATGCAGAGAACCTTCTTTTGGAACAAGAAAATAAGAAAGACTGGGAAAAGAGATTCAGTCCCACAGCTCTTCAAAGGAGGGAGCAAAGTGCATTTTCTTAACTTTGGAAGGTTGT
The DNA here is from genome assembly GCF_048593235.1 of Sminthopsis crassicaudata. Taxonomy (NCBI): domain Eukaryota; kingdom Metazoa; phylum Chordata; class Mammalia; order Dasyuromorphia; family Dasyuridae; genus Sminthopsis; species Sminthopsis crassicaudata. The sequence goes on from NC_133617.1 coordinate 397,580,512, forward strand.
AGTGGCGGAGTAATCATACCATATGTCTTGTCTCTCTTTGACCAAATCATATCCTGAACAAGGTGGAGGAAAGGATTGCACGGAAGTACAGACGATTTTGGAACTGGCTCAAGTACTCAATTCTAGAGTGTGAATTTCTTGAACAAAATCACCTAGGTGTGAAATACTTAACGAATTCTCCTTGGCCTTGTCTTGATAAACACCTCCCCTCCGGCCCCCCCTCCAATTATTTGAAAGAAATCATTGATGACATATTTGTAAAATTTACAATGAGAGGGTTCTAACAAGAATGTTGAATTGGCAATGTTGATCCGGATCTCCAAATATTTCCACCAGCTGATTTGTGGGTCTAATAAGACAAACTTCCATAGGATGAATTTAAACTCCTATATTAGAGGTAAAAAAATAAAAATAAAAATAAAAATCTATACAACTATAGAATAAAGTAGATGTAGATAGAACGAGAAGTGTGAGCATAAGATAGCCTCCGTTTTTTAGTGATGGCCAATTGAGTCAATACTGAAGCAATACCATTGCAACCAGCGCTAGCCATACATCAAAGAAGTCTGAAAAAATAAAAATTCTGTGCTCCAATATATTAATAGAAGAACTTTTAAGAACTTTTACTGATAACATTTTATTTTCACATTACCATCATTTTCTAATATAGCCTTTCCATTTTTTGTAAAGGAAGAATAAAAGAAGAAAGCATGTGTGGTGGGGAGTAGAGTGAAGAGGAGGAAACTAACATGTCAATCAAGACTGATATATAATATTCTAATACACACAACTCTCCAATTGTTTGAGAAAGGGAAGGAGAAAGAAGGTCATTGAAAAAAAAAGAAAAGCTTCATAATAAACCCAATGTATGTGTAGCAAACAGTTTTTGTGGAAGTAAAGAACCAGAAACAAAGTTTATGTCTGTTAATGTTATTGTGCTATAGAAAAAGAACTGAAAGAAAATTCTGGGTCTAAGGGTTAAAGTGGAGACACATTATGATATGATGACAATAGATTATTAATGATCCACAGGAAGCAATTATGAAGAATTGAGGCAAACTTAAGGAAAACTTGTATGGACTAATGGAGAAGGAAGAAATTCAGCAGGATAATTTATCTGTCACTATTGACAATGTAATAAAAAAAACAACATTGTAACAATTCAGAACTCTGACCAATGCATTGAAAACAAGTAACAATGAATGAATGACTTGAAGATGAAGCACATCTACTGTATCTTTCAGCAGAGAAAATGAATATAAGGAAGCACACATTCCAGACATGGCCAGAGAATTGATGTGTTTTGATTGACTCATTTTATTACAAAGAAGGGTTCTTTGTATGTGTGAGAAATCTTTGAGAAGTGACAATGATGGGGTGGGATGGGGAAAAGAGTGCAAAAACAAAACATTTTCTAAAAGTGGAAAATGGACACTTTGAAAACTGGACTTCTCTAATATTTTAATTCCATAAAGAATAGCTTTGAGAAAGGTTTGGAAAACTGTAGGGTTTTAGAGTTATTTAGGAGGGATGGAGCAAAAAAGAAAGATGTCAGGAAAAATGAAGCAGACAGGAAGAGAGGTAAGGTAGAAGATGTGGGGTTGTTAGCTTCTCACATAGTTTTCTCTATGTTTATAATATCTTCAGTTTCACTATTGTCTATTTGAATTTCTCTCTGACCTTTACAACTCAACTCTAAAGTTGCCACCTTCTCCAGAAAGCCAGCCTTTGATCTCTCTAATTTGCTGGGACCTCACACAGCCCGTTGCTTGCCCCCTGCCTTCAAATATTTATCATGTAATATAGGATATTTTATAGTTAATCTGTAATCAATAAGATTATAAATACTCAATTTAAAGATGGGAGATTATTTCATTTCATGGCTAAGGAATCTGAGGCCCAGAGAATTAAAAGATCTTGTTCAAGATCAAACAGGAGGTAAGTAGCAGGGTCAGTATTTCTTTCTTTTCCTCACCAACAAGTATTTAGTTAAGGATTTCCGATATGTTGGATACTGTGCTACAGAATAGAGAGACAAAGAAGGGTCACAGACAGCCCTTCCCCTCAAAAGCTTACTTCTTTACAGATAGAATTTCCGTCCCTGGTTTCTTTCTGCCCAACCCAGAATCTAATCACAGAAATATGTTTATGTAGTATGTGGTGTCCCTCCCCACTTTGTCCCCAATGTCCTATTAAGGAATTATTAGAGCAATATGGAAATGGGATTGTATTGAGTATAAAGTAATAAAAAAGCCAACTGAACGATGTAAATCACACTCCCAACCTGCTAGTTAATGGATGTTCTGTCATTTTTAATTCTCAGAACCATCAAAAATAAAATTTTAGGTCTCCGCTACCCCATGCCAATCAATTCTCCCAATCAATTTACATAAAAACTGGAGTCAGGAAGGTTGGTCTATAGCCACTGAATAGAGAGGGTGCTCAAATTTGACTGTTAGTATCTTGGGATCCTATAGTAGAAGAGATGGAACAAGAAAGGCAGACTTGGTCCTGCAATGAGGAATCTAGGATCTTCTGCTAAAAGGACAAACAATTGATGCAACCTGCAGATGGAGACCAGCATCTTTGATAGCTTTTTGCAGACTACCTCCCAGTCCTCTCTGTTCAGTGTTATGGGAAGGCAGGGGGTAGATGAAGAGCAAAATCTCGGGGCACCCCGCTCCAAAAGAGATAATTTAGGTGAGAAGCCTCTCCCTTCCCACTTACCTTTATCTAAATACCTGTTGCAGGTATCTGCAAAGAGTCTCCTCAGGGCCTTCTTACAAATATCCATATACACTCTGCTTCCAGGCTCCTACAGCTTTTCTCTGAAAAGCTTAGCTCAGGTTCCACTAGTCCCGTTTTTTCCTTCCCCGAAGCCAGCAGAGATTATCCTATTCCTCCCCAAATACTCCGAGAGTACTTTTCTCTGTTTCATTTCCCCATCACATCCAAGGCAAGGTCTTCCTTACTCATATTATCCCCAGCCTTGCCAAGGAGGATTCTCGATGAATGCTTGTTGAATTGCCTCTAAAACATGTGCCTAGAATAATAATGAAAATAATAAATGAGTGTTCCTCGTTGCACTCCTCTTTTCCCTATAGATTAGACCTATTATCTTACTCTTCAGTCTGTGTGATCTCAGCCTCTCTATCTCCTCTGCCTGAGCCTTCCCTTCTTACTCCCTAGAAGGACAACTCTGAGCCAAACTCCCACAGCTGAACTTCCTTCCTCACTGCACTCAGCAAAGGTTTCCACCTTCACCCCATTCCCGCCATGCCCCTTCTCTCCCCTGGGGCTCTCACACTGGAGGACTGAGGAGAAGTCCTGTTCTAGAACCCTCCTTCTGAGAGGGAGGCCAGTTCTGGGCCAGAGGACAAGGTGCTTTTGTGTGGGTCCCCGACGTGAAATCTCCTTCCACTAGCACAAGGGCAAAGTGCTCCTCCCTGAAGGAACACCCAACTCTGGATAGCGGGAGAGACTCGCATTCGGTCGCGGTCAGCATTTCCACTCTTTCGAACCTGGAGCTATGTTGCTGGGGAGAGAACTTGGGTTTTTCTAAATGAAGAAGTGGAGAAGGGAGTGCTGTGTAGCGGGCCGCCCGAGGCCTTCCAGGATCACTGCACAGTCCAAGAGGAGGATTCTCTGACTGTATCTGGCGTCGGGAGAGCTAGACACCTAGAAGAAGTTTCCAAGCCGGGAATTAGCTGTCCGGTCTTAGTGTCCTTTGGTCCTGCCTCGTTGGACTCTATCAGAGATTCCGGGGCTCCCGAAGTCCGAACTTGGACACTTGGAGGTGAATAATGCACAGCTTCATCTGACATTGGCTGGTAAAGAAAATCAGGAAGCCTTGGTCTCATTAACAGCCAGGGGGCCAAGTACAGAAGGACTATAAGAAGAGGCGACTTTTTCCCCGACATAGAAATATTCCCGCTTAAGTCCCGCATAGCCTGTAAGTCAGAAGACAAAACTGACATGGAGGATGCGGGCATCGATCCCGCTACCTCTCGCATGCTAAGCGAGCGCTCTACCATTTGAGCTAATCCCCCAAAGCTGTTAAGCTTTTGCTTCTTGTTTCTCTTACGACATTATTGGTTAAATATCATTGGAGTCTATGGCGAAATTGAAATTTGAAGGGAGAATGCAACAAGAAAGAAAAACTAAGAATCGTTAAGTAGTGGAGCTGGAGGGAGGGAATGAAACAAAACTACCAAACTGAGAGGAGAGGAGAGGGTACTTGGTACAGAGTAAAGAGGAGACTTCTTGATCCCCAGGAACGCTAAGTTTAGATGAGCTCAGCTCCTTAGCTTAGTATTTAGAGTTGGGTTGGAACTGGATTGGAAAGTGGACTGGCAGCAAGCTGTGGATCAGAGAGGTGCACTGAGAGCTGGGCTAGGAGGTGGAAAATGACCAGTTGAAGAGGAAGCTTATCATTATGAGTTGGTAGTGCTTGATCTCTCGCTCTCTCTGTGTGCATAAACTTGTGTTCGCTTACAAATATCCTATTTGTCTCCAGGAGAATATAAGTTCTGAGGGCAAGGACTTTGATTTTTCTCCTCAGCATACTCAGTGCTAAGCACCTTGTATGAAATAGGTTTCATTAAAAATTCAAAGAAAACTGCCTAATGGACTTCAAGTTTTCTAGAATCAGAAAAGAGACACCTCCCACGGCTTAGAGATGTAATCAAGAAATTCTTTGAGAATTAATTTAGCAGCTACTTAAGGGGGGTAATTGAATAGGGTGGAGCTCCATAAATTCTTAAAATAAGAATCATCTTAGACTCTTTAGTGTTGGAAATTGTGAAACTGAGAAGGTCCAGGCATAGGGAAAGACTCAAATCAGAGGCATCAGAAAGGTTAGCATGTTAGCTTTTCAGTAAATTAAAATAACTGGATTATTTTATGTATTTTGAAATCTTTAATGTGCTATAGGAAAGTGTAATTATTGCCATATCACTTTTATCAGGCAAGGATTTAGGGATTCCGAAGAGATGTTCTATGATATCATGGGGCTGTTGTTTTTGAGTCATTTCATTCAAGTCTGATTCTTCATGAGCCTTATTGGGGTTTTCTTGACAATGATACTGAAAAGTTTGTCATTTCCTTTTCGAGCTCATTTTTGCATTTTCTTTCACAATAAGATTAAGGGAAATAAGTTTTACATGATCGTACATATATAATATATATCAAATTACTGTGTTTTGGAAGGGGAGGGAAAGGTGAGGTAAGGAAGGGGGAAAATTGGGAACACAAAAAAGAATTTTTTTAAATTGAAGGTCAAGAGGAGATCATTTGTACTTCAATAACAATACTATGTGATAATTCTGATGGACGTGGCCCTCTCCAACAATGAGATGAACCAAATCAGTTACAATAGAGCAGTAATGAACTGAACCAGCTACACCCAGGGAAAGAACTCTGGGAGTTGACTATCAAATATGCATTTAATATATAATATTCTTTTATATATATTATATTACATATGAAACATATGAAATTACTGACTTTTAGAAGGGGAGGAAAAGGGGAGGTAAGGAAGAGGGGAATTGGGAATGCAAAAATTTTTTTTTTAATTGAAGATCAAAATTTGTGTTTACATGTGATTAAAAATATGGGGGAAAATAAAATATCTGAGTCCAGATTTGAATAACTAAAAAATAAAATAATTAAAATAATAATATTTAAATAAATAATAACAAATAAAGTCATAAAATAAAAAAGATTACCTATGTCCAGTACCATATGCATTGCATTACTTAGCTGTTTATGTATTCCTTGGGGATATCTAGTGATATTCAGTGACTGAGAGAGACTTTGAGGGAGAGCAGTAGAACTGAGTAGTAACTGCTTCATTATGTATTGTTTTACTATTATTGTATATTTTTAACCACTTCTGTGCCAAAAATGAAAGTTATGTATCCTTTTTTTTTTTTTTTTAAGTATACAAAATTCATTAAAATATCAAGTAATTTTATCTTCACAACAGCTTGGTGAAATGGGCATACAGTGGTAATAGCCCTTTTTTTTTTTTTTAACACATGAGGGAATTTTAGTCTTAGATTAAGTGACTTTTCCAGACATACACAGCTAATAAGTATCTGAGACAGAATTTGATCCAGATCTTTTTGTCTATATGTCTAATACTCTATTAAATAAATTGTTTTCTCTAGTTTGGCTGCTGCCTATGATACAAATGCAGGGGTAGCTTCTTTCCTTGAATTTTCAATTGCTCTGAGAAAAGTCTTGAATTTGCTGCTCTGCCTTGTATCAATGGAATGAATTTGTCTTGCTCAGTAAAGACTTAACTTATTGCTGTGAAATAACCAATTGTTCTCTTCTCTTTCTTTTTTAAGAATCATGGCCTCATGTCTTATTTCAAGTATTTCAGAAGAGCTCAACTGCTCTATTTGCCTAGAGTTGCTCACAAATCCCATGTCAATAGCCTGTGGTCACAATTTCTACCAAGAGTGTATACTCAAGCACATTCAAATGTCTAGTGGCAATAGCTTCCCATGTCCTGAGTGTCAGACAGTTTCTGAGTTGAAAAATCTCTGGCCTAATCAACAACTGAGCAAAATAGCACAGTCCTTCAAATTAGTCCAACCCCCTTTGAGAAGAAGCCTGAATCAGAGAAAACTAAGACAAAATTCTATGGTAAGTGTACTGATTTGATAACTTGGTGAATGAGTGGGTTTTCTGTCTGGTTATTTGGAAATATGATCCATTAATTGTCCCTTTCCCCCAGGTAGCCAAAGCTATTCTAATGAAATAGTATTTTCAGGCACTGCTTCAAAATCCCTCCCAGAATTTTTTTTTTTTCTGCTTCTATATTGAGACTCCTTTTATGCAGGAGACATTATCTTCTTTTTGAAGTTCTGACGTTCTCTATGCAAGTCAAGTAGGAAAACCATTTCTAAAAAAACATCTTTTATGGATCTGACTATGTGAAGCACTGGTCATATAAAGGCAACAATAACAACAACAACAGTACTTAGTCTCATGGAACTCACCATCTGTTGGGCGAAACAGTGCAAATAACTTCGAGGAAGGATAGAAGAGGCCCTGGGAAAGATGGAGAGAGTGGCTAGGCAGGTAGGAAGAGAGTGCAAATGTTACAAAAACCTGGAGATTAAAGAATATCCAGAAAAGGAGTGTAGACACTAGTGTCTAAGAAAGTCAGGAAAGATGAAAATGGGGAACGGGGAAATCTTTTTGTTTGACAATTAAAAAATCATTGGTAACTTTGGAGAAATCAGTTCCTATTAAATGATGAGGTCAGAAACTACACTGCAAAGAATTGAGAAGAGAATGAAAGGAAAGGAAGTGAAGGTGCTGATTGTAGCTAGACTTCAAAAGTAGTTTAGCCATAAAAGGGAAGAGAAATATAGAATGCAATCTAGCAAAGATGGAAAACCAAGGGATTTTGTGGATGAGGAAGGCATGATTGAAGGAATCAAGAAATCAGTCCATAGACTGAGAGAAACTGAAGATTATCATGAAAGTGAGAATGATAGAGGGGGAAATCTGCTGAAGGAAATAGAATGGAATGGGATCTTTTTTCTTGTAAAGCAATGGTGTTTTGTTTATACTAAAAGATCCGAGTTCCTTGGTGGGGAGGAGAACACTGAGGTGAAGCTTATCATAAGGAAGAGCATTGTGACTAAGGGAAACTAAGGCACAAAATTCTGACCATGATTAATTTATTAGCACAATTGATAAATACCATTAAATTGGATCCAATACTCTTCAGTAGTTAAAGAGGAATCTGACAGAACAACTCTTTCATACTATTTACCCAGTGACTATAGAGATGTATTTAACATCTAATTAACTGGGCTGCTTATGTCAGAAGGACCCCTAACATCCTTTCAAAAGTCCTGTGGTAGACAAACATCCCACCACCATATTGAGTCCTATCCTGTCTGGGGTCAGCAAAGACTCACAGGTTAGAATTTTTGTGGCTAGATTTTAGTTCCTAAGAAGAGGAAAATTAAACTCTTCGAGATTTGACTAATAGAACCAATACAATCAAGTTTGAATTTGATTCAGAAATGTTGATTCTGATTAGAAACAATTCTCAATCTATTATTAATCACGAAATATCCATTTTCAAATTTCATAAGAGGCAACAAAGTTACAGGCTAAGAGGAACTTTGATTACATAATGAGGGAACCAACGAGTACAAAGTAGTTTGATCATTAATATATAATAAATTGAAAATAATACAAAATAGAATGGAATATCTATTTTCAATTCCACAAAAAGTGAAGGTAAGAATAGATATTATATGATTAAAGGTATGTTGGATGGAATAAGCCAGTGGATCTTTAGTGCTCTAGAGTGTATAAGAACAGAAGCATCTGAGCAAAAGACCAGAAGAAGGTGGCTGAAGTTTTCAGATTGCTCAAAGTGACATGTGATGAGTAGCCTGAAATTTAGAGATGTAAATTTGATTTCTTTATCACTCTCTCCAGTGAGGTAAGGGGTGAGTGGGGTATCTCTTTTAGTATAGTCCCAGACTCTTTCTCCCACCCCCTTCTAAGTCTTTGGTTTTTGGAATCCAGACAGTGCTAGCAAAAGTGTAAGCAGTGGCTGTTTGGATTCTGAGAACATTTACTAACTATAATGAAACACATAAAATTTGCATCTCAATGCTGTCTAAATCTCAGTGAGAAATTTTTAGCCAACAGAAAGAACTCTTCATGGAGATGAAGCCTGAATGCCCTAAAACATTAGATAAACTTCAAACTACATGGAATTAAATTAAGTTCTTGTGATAGAATATGGACCTACCTTCATTTACTTGGTGGATCTCTGAACCTTCTCAGGGACACTTGGGCTTGTAGTAACTCTCCTAAATATTGCTGTGAATAGACAATGAGCCCCTGAGTCCCTAAAGCCATCTTAGATGTTGGGTTTCTTCTATTAATTGCCTTCTTAGTATCCATCAAGATCTGAGCCATTCATATAAGCCCTGGTTGGGAACTTTTATGTAATTACTCCTTAAAACTTTGATATTTCTGTTTTTTTAGACGAAATCACTCTGGATCTTAAAACTGCTGGTCCTGGAATCATCTTATCCATAGATAGGAAAACAATGAGAGGAAGCGATGTATGGAAGAAGTTGCATTGTGATTTGGAACAATCTGATCAATGTAGTCCTGTTCTAGCAACTCAGAGCTTCAAATCTGGGAGACATTATTGGGAGGTGATAGTGGGAAACAGCTCTGCTTGGGATGTTGGTCTTTGTGAGAATTCTGTAAAAAAAAAAAAAAGGGGGGGGGGACTAGTTTCACCATGTTCTTCTTTTTTTAAAATTAATTTTATAATTATAACTTTTTTGACAATGCATATACATGGGTAATTTTTTTTTTTTTTTTACAATATTATCCCTTGCACTTACTTCTATTCTGAATTTTCCGTCCTTCGCTCCATCCCCTCCCTTAGATGGCAGGCACTTCCATACATGTTAAATATGTTATAGTATATCCTAGAAACAATATATGTGTGCAGAACTGAATTTCTTGTTGCACAGGAAGAACTGGATTCAGAAGGTAAAAATAACCCGGGAAGAAAAACAAAAATGCAAACTGGTTATACACATTTCCCAGTGTTCTTTCTCTGGGTGTAGCTGATTTTGTCCATCAATTGGAGCTAAATTAGACCTTCTCTTTGTTGAAGATATTCACTTCCATCAGAATATATCTTCATTCAATATTGTTGTTGAAGTGGATAATGATCTCCTGGTTCTGCTCATTTCAATCAGTATAAGTCCATGCAAGTCTCTCCAATCCTCTCTGTATTCATCCTGCTGGTCATTTCTTACAGAACAATAATATTCCATAGCCTTCATATACCATAATTTACCCAACCATTCTTCAATTGATGAACATCCATTCATTTTCCAGTTTCTAGCCACTACAAAAAGAGCTGCCACAAACATTTTGGCACACACAGGTCCCTTTCCCATCTTTAGTATTTCTTTGGAATATAAACTCACTAGTAGCACTGCTGGATCAAAGGGTATGCACAGTTTGATAACTTTTTGGGCATAATTCCAGATTGCTCTCCAGAATGGCTGGATTCTTTCACAGCTCCACCAACAATGTATCAGTGTCCCAGTTTTCCCATAGCCCCTCCAACATTCATCATTATTAGTTCTTGTCATCTTAGCCAATCTGACAGGTGTGTAGTGGTATCTTACTTTTCTTAATTTGCATTTCTCTGATCAGTAGTGATCTGGAACACTTTTTCATATCACCATGTTATATTCTACTGGATACTGGCTTTTGAGTCTGAGACAAAGTAATTATCTAGTCTGTACCATACCTAGCACCAGAATTCCCTTAACAGAGAAACTCTACAAAGTGGGGATCTTTCTGGATTATGAGATGGGAGATATAGTGTTTTATGATGTAGACAGGAGATGCCACATCTATATATTCACCAGCTCCTTTTTAGAGCCTCTCATCCCTATATTTTCTATAGACCTGAACTCCAAGAATGAAAATATTTTGTCTATAGACCCAGTATCAGATGAGGCTGAAGAAACCTTAGAGGATGATATTACATTTGCCTGGAAACTTCCTTCAGAGAAGAACCCAGCCTATGACCACCAATATATGATTTTTCTCTTCCTGTATTGTGATGAACTTCATTTTGGGAGCCGGGAGAAGTTTTCTTATTTTGTAATATTTGTGCAATAGACTGTATACAAGGGGGGGTCGGCATAAGATACATTGAAGGTCCATACATGAGAGACAGAATTTGTTCCATAAACTATGTGAGTTTAGAAAATTCAAGAATGAGGAAGTTTATTTCCAAAAGACAGATGGAAAGAACCCACCAAATAATCAAAAGCAAACATAACAAAATGATAAAGATCAAGCAAGACTCAACTGAAGACTTATGAGGAAACATTTCCAATCTACAACTTGGTGACAGTGGGAGATACACAGATGTTTTATGCTGCACATTTTTGGGGGTTTTGTCAATCTATTGATCAATTATGCTGATTTCTCCCCCTCTAAAAGCCAAAATAAGCCATAATGTGTTTTATGAAATGGCTCTGGAGGAGAGTTGGGAGGGGGGGAATACCACTATGGTCATGTAAGAAACAGAAAGAATCAATAAAAATTGTTATTGTTTAAAAGGAAAGAGTTTCTTAAATTAATATAGAAAGAAATAAGTAGAATAAGAAAAAAGTTTATTCCTTTTCATCAACATTATATAAATGAACAATTTTGAAGATTCTTATAAAGTGATTTAAAATTAAATGACTATAATTAGGGAAAGAATTTATACAATAAAACACTGGGAAAGGGGGAGAACAGCAACTTTGAAATCCAAGTGAACTCTGATCAATAAAGTGACTATCTGTGATCCTAAAGGACTGGTAGTAAAACATTCTATCCATCTAAGAAAACCTCAGAATATAGAATGAGACTTACTTTTTAAAAATTCAACGATTGCATGTAGTACTAATTTATTATGCATATTTGTTACAATAAAATTTTTGTCCAATGCAGTGAGGATAAGAGTGAGAAAACTGATTTCTCTTAATTTTAAAAAATAGTCTGATGCTGAGTGAAATGAGAAGAACTAGGAGATCATTATACACTTCAACAACAATACTATATGAGGATGTATCCTGATGGAAGTGGATATCTTCAACATAGAGAAGAGCTAATCTAATTCCAATTGATCAATGATGGATCAGCTACAACCAGAAAAGGGACACTGGGAAATGAGTGCAAACTGTTAGCATTTTTTGTTTTTCTCCCCAGATTATTTTTACCTTCTGAATCCAATTCTTCCTTTGCAACAACAACAACAACAACAAAATTCGGTTCTGCACATATATATTGTACCTAGGATATACTATAACATATTTAATATGTATGGGAATGCCTGCCATCTAGGGGAGGGGGTGGAGGGAAGGAGGGGAAAAATTCGGAACAGAAGGGAGTACAAGGGATAATGTAAAAAATTACCTATGCATATGTACTGTCAAAAAATGTTATAATTATAAAGTTAATTAAAAGTTTTTAAAAAAAACTTTTAAAAATAGTGATAGGAGAATGTTGAGAAATATTGATTCCCCTTTCATGTAACATCAATGCATTAATTTTACTTCACTGTTTTTCTCTTGTTATAAATAGAAATAATTTAAATGTAATGTGAAAATTAAATAAAAATAAAACTTAAAATCCTCTGAACTTTTCAAATAAACTAAACAAAACTATGGCAGCCATCATGACTAACAATGAGGGGTTTACTTTGTTCTTCAACTTACATTTTTAGTGATAAAAACACATATTTTACATAATATTATTAAATATATTACACATTTCATGTATCCATTTCATATTTTATATGACCCCATACAAAGTTTTGAGCCACATTTAAGAAGTTTTGGTCCTTATTTTTGAGACAATTGGTATGCATTGGTTAATATATTCAGAATTAATCTTTCCTCAGTCGTTTCTGATTAAAGGAGATTAAAGTGGTATCTCCCCCCTCCCTTTCAACTAATCCTCACATACACTGAATGCTCCCTTGACCTTATTTGTCCATTTATTTAAATTGTCCATAACAAATGCCCATTTGTTAAATGTCTGGCTTCTTTCAGCTCACATGTGGCCCCAAGAAGCTGTAGCAATGAAGTAGCTACACTCTGGTAAAACGATCTCATCACACAGATTAAATTAGGATAAGGATAATCAATAGGTCTCAAAGATGTTGGTGAATTAGAAGACTCCAATCCTGGCAGAATGGGAAGATAAAAACAATTTATTTCTTTTTTTTTCCTTTTTTAAAATTAATTTTTATAATTATAACATTTTTGACAGTACCTATGCATAAGTAATTTTTTACATTATCCCTTGTACTCCCTTCTGTTCCGAATTTTTCCCCTCCTTCCCTCCATCCCCTCCCCTAGATGGCAGGCATTCCCGTACATATTAAATATCTTATAGTATATCCTAGGTACAATATATATGTGCAGAACTGAATTTTGTTGTTGTTGTTGTTGCAAAGGAAGAACTGGATTTGGAAGGTAAAAATAACCTGGGAAGAAAAACAAAAAATGCAAACAGTTTACACTCATTTCCCAGTGTTCCTTCTCTGGGTGTAGCTGATTCTGTCCATTACTGATCAATTGGAATTGGATTAGATCTTCTCTAAGTTGAAGATATCCACTTCCATCAGAATACATCCTCATATAGTAAACAATTTGTTTCAATGATTGTAAAGGCAGCTGAAGCAGGTGCTAAGAGCTTGGTCAGATACTGAAAACATTGAGATTGTCCACTACATAAGGACCATCAGTAGTCCTGATTTTTAACTTTCTACTGAACTTCAATGATTCTGGAAGAAAGAATAAGGCTGATGATTTTGGGCAACTTTGCCTTACTTAAATCCAGTTCCCATGGAAGTCAAGATCTCATAGGACCACAGCATTTCTTCTTCAAAAATGAAGAAGGAACAACAACAGCTTTCTTCAACTTTCATTTCAGGTGTGAATTCCTACCTGAGACCTTTTTATTGAATGATTGACAAACATTTATTAAGTGCTTACTGACTAGTAAGCACTGTGCTAAGTACAAGGGGGAACAATGAGAACTACTCTGTGTTTTCAGGGAAATTAAAATTGAGATCCATACAGATAGAGGAATGACCTAGTATAGAGCTGGCAAGAAAAGAGCTTTAAAGACTGGGAAATTTTAGGCTACAAGTGTCAACAACAACAACAAAGGTGTTCATGTTATATAGCTCCAAGGGAATATAAGCACCCTGAGAGCAGACACTGGTTTTTTTCTCCAGTATTCTCAGTGCCAAGTATCATTCTTGTATGAAATAGGTTTTATTGTCTCAAAGTCTCAAAGGAAACTGCCTAATGGGACTTCCCCAGTTTGCCGGAGTCAAGGGCCATTTCTTATAGCATTACAGATGTAATCAAGAAGGATGAAAAAGGGCAAGCTATTCTTTTGAGAGTGTTAACACATAGTTAAGACTGTTAACACTGTCTTAACTGAGTAGGGTGGAGCTACTCAAGACCTTGGATAAAAACCAGGGCAGAATCTCTCTTCTTAGAAATTGACTTAGAGCTCCAGAGGAAGAAGACCAGAAAGAGCAGAAGGTAAGTGTTACTTCTAGAAATGTTGGCTTCTTAGTAGATCAAAACACCTAGATTATTTTGTGATTCTTAAGGTGCTACATGGAAGCATTATTATTGTCATGGCCCTTCTGTCAGGCAGGGACTTGGGAATGCCAGGAGATAAATCTGTGATAATATGGGAGGAAGGTAAGAAAATATTATGAGGGCATCTTCAAAAATGAGAAAAGACTCCTTTTAATTAAGAAGAAGATTTTTATTCAAGCCTCAGTCTTTCTGTTTGGGACTTCCATTCCAGTCAATCATCAGGCTAGTTCATTGGATCCTAGATTTATAGCTAGAAAGGACCTTAGATGTCACCAAATTCAACCCCCTTATTTCATAAGTAAGGAAACTGAGACTTAGAGTGGATAAGTGGCCTTCCTGACCCCAAGTCCAGCACTCTCTCCACTATACTATACAGGCAAACTTCATTTTATTGCCCTCTCTTTATTGTGCTTCCTAGATATTGTGGATTGTTTTTTGTTTGCTTGCTTGTTTGTTGTTTTTTTTTTTTTTAAATGAAGGTTGGGCAATCCTGGATGGAGCAAGTTATCGGTGCCATTTCTTTTCTTTCTCACTAGTATTTTATTTTTGCAAATATATGTAAAGATAGTTTTCAACATTCATTTTTGTAAGATTTTGAGTTGCAAGTTTTTTCTCTCTCCCTCCCTTACCATCCCCTTTCCCAATATGTGCATATTGTGCAGGAAAATTAAAACCAAAAGGGGGAAAACAACAGGGAAAAAAAACCCAACAAGAAAAAGGTGAAAATACTGTGCTTCTGTCTGCATTCAGCTTGCATAGTTTTCTCTCTGGGTGGGGATAGTATTTTCTATCCCAAGTCCAATTGTCTTGGATCACTGTGATGTGAGTGATATAGCCACCAGATGATGATACCAAAAAATAGGGTTCAGTCAGGTGAAAAATTCCCAATGGCCATTCTCTTTGGCAAAAGGTAGATTTATTTAGGGGAATAGGTTACAGACAAAATGAAGGTATACATAAGACACCAGAAATGGTAAATATGGAATAGAGTTGAGAAAGCATGAAAGACAAATTCTTCAGTGAAACTCAGGATTACCCAGTAGAAAGGGAGCACCCCTCGGAGTTTTGGGCATATCCTTAGTTAACAGGCTAAATCCTGAAAGGGACTTGCACTTTAAAAGAGTGCCCTGACAGACTCCAACCCAACCTATCTACTTCCTCTGTTTCTACTCATATGTTTGCTTATGGAGGAAGTTGTGCAACCCTGTTGCCTGGGCATCTGTTATCTTATCATGAAAAGATCGGTGAGGTAGCAGACAAAACTAGTTTAGGATCTTAACCTTGGCTTCCAAAGAATTTATAATCTGAGATTATAGCCCAAAGAAAATAATTGGGATAATATGAGAAAATTTTGAATGAGTGGATAGAAGGATTCTCCTTTCAATCTAGAACTCTGGGATCAAGGTCCTAACTTTTCCTTGTTTGATCCTGGGCAAAACCCTTAAGCTCCCTATCCCTTAGCCAGCTCTCAGATTAAATTATTGGAAAGATTAATTTGTAGAAGTCCCTCACCAAGACTTCCCTATTTTGATGAAATCAAAAGTTTGATTAAAACTACTATCTCCTGGGACCAACAAGGTACTCTTTCTTTTCACTTTCCACCTAGACTGTCCCTAAGCTTCTCTTGTTTACACAAGCTTTCCTTCACTCTTTCCCTCTACAGAGAACCTTACTTCATATTTTACTCATGAAACACAGGCCCTTATATGAGCTTCATCTTCTCTCTTATTTTACATCTTATTCTTGCTATCCCCCATTATCTTTCACTACAGTCTCTGAAGATGGGGATCTGCTCACCAAGCACAATACCTTTGCTTTACCCTTTTTCTATCTTTTCCCCCTCTCCTCCAGCAGGTGAATCCAACAATCATCAATCTTTCAATAATAGTAAGTTTCAAATCTACATTAAATTAGGCTAGGCAATGATAATACAAAGACAAATAAAATAGTCCCTGTTCTCAAGGAATTTACTCTTTTTTCGGGAAACCAATGGTTTCACATTTAAGTATATAAAATATCAATAAAATAAACACAAGGTCTATCAGTGCAAGCTGAGACACATTACAAAAGTTACATTTGGAAAACTTTGAATCACATTCTTGTTAAAAATATTCCTTAGGAGACAAAAAGAAAACAAACAAAAAATTAACCCATTTAATGGTTATTATTAAGAATATTATAGTATTTCTGTCTAAATCAAAAAGAAGAAAAACAAATACAATTTAATTTTGTGTGGAGAGGTGGTCAGTTACCTAGTGTTTACTAAGTGGCTACTACTAAGTACCATGCTAAGAACTAGAATTACAAAGAAAGGAAAAAGGGTACCTGCTACCTGCTCTCAAGGACCTCTATGTAAAATGAATGGGAGATAACCGATTGAGGCAAAGCATTAGCATTAAATGAGATATGAAAAGGCTTCCTATAGAAGATGCTATTTAGCTGGCACCAGAAGGAAGTTAGGGAACCTAGGAGATGACAGGGTGGAAGATCCTTACAGGTTTAGAGGACAGTCTTCAGGAATCAGAAGATGGAGTGTCTAGTGTGAGGAAGAGGGTGCCATTGAATCAAAGAGCATGTGTGTGTAGGGATGGTTTAAAGTGTAAAAAGATTGGAAATGGGTGTTTATTTCTATGGGTGTGTGTGTGTGTGTGTGTGTGTGTGTGTGTGTGTGTGTGTGTGTGTGTGTAGATTGTGAAGTATAGCTAACAAAGCAATTCCTAATTTATCTTGAAAAGGTTAAGGAGTCACAAGAGTTTATGGAATAGGGAGATGGTAGTTGGTGAAAATCAGCACACCCATCATGAAGAGATTGGTCTTTTAGAAGAGCTTTGAAAACAAAGTGATAAATAATATAATGATAGCCAAGTAATAAAACTTTATTTTTAACATTTTTTAAAAAACTGAGCTTCAAATTATTTCCCTCTTGTTCTTCTATCACCCACTAAGAAGGTAAGTAATATGTCCCCATTATACACTTAAAAGTCTTCCAAAATATAATATTCTTGAAAAAAAGAAGGAAAAATATGCTTTAATCTCTACTCAGAGTTCATCAGATATCTCTCTGGAGATGAATAGCATTTTTATCATAGGTACTTTGGAATGGTTTTGGATCTTTTTTTTTTTATCACAGTAGTTAACTCTCATAGTTGATCTGTTATTACAGTATTGTTGTACAATGCTTTTCTGGTTCTTCTCACTTCATTTTCCTTCAGCTTATGTAAGGCTTCCCAGGTTTTTGTGAAACCAACCCCCTTGTCATTTCCTAAAGCATGATAGTATTCATATACCACAACTTGTTTAGCCATTCCCCAACTTATGGGAATCTCCTCAATTTCCAGTGCATTACTACCACCACCACCACCACCAACAACAACAAAAAAACTGCTATAAATATTTTTGTACATATAGGTCCTTTCTCTTCTCTTTGATCCCTTTGAGATTCAGACCTAGTAGTGGTAGTGCTGGTTCAAGTGTATATACAGTTTCATAGCCCTTTGGCTTTAGTTCCAAATTATTTTCCAAAGTAGATGACTAAAAATTAGTCATTTTAAGAGGTAAGAAATAAATTAATTACAAGATAGGGGAATTGAAAAAGAAGATCCTTTGGTTTTGAACTATGTGGTCCTGGGTGGGAATTAACCCACAAAGGGATATCGGGAACATAATGTTGTAAAGGGGCTTTCAATAGCAAAAAGAGAAATTTGTAATTGATACTAGAGATATTTGAGAACCCCTGGAACTTACTGTGTAAGTAATTTAGGATTCAAAGTGAATCAATTAACCAATAAGTATTTATTAAAAACTTTATAAATATCAGATATTGTACAAAGGTCTGGGAATCAGTACAACTTCAATAACCTCTAATCTCTGTGAATATGTCTTCATTGATGTATCAGGTGGAAGGGTAAGGAAGTTAGGGAGAAAAACTTGGAACACAGTCTCACAAAGGTGAATACAAGACTGTCTTTACATATATTTGGAGTGACAAAATATTATTGAGGAAAAAAAATAACAATGCACAAGGTAATTTAAAACAAAGGTAACATTCCTATTGACCTCAGTCATCTGAATAACTGAGTATGAAGTCCAGAGGACAAAGTCCAGGTCTTTTGTTCTCCCAAACTGTGAGTGTTGCTCATAGTTTTCTTCTCTAGAGAAGAACCAATGAGCTCTTCATGAGTATGTCGGAGTAGATTTTCTTAGTAGTGAGTGTGCCAGTAGGTATCTTCCATAAGAAAATTTGAATAGGGCCCTAAAGGGTCCCCCTGACCCTCTTCTACATAACAAAAAAAGGTGGTATGGACTGTATGTGTTACCCACAAAGATATGTTTGCACAGGGATCTCTCTAAGTTTTCCTTATAAGAGAAAGAAATTTCATTAACCGTGACAGTCATGCTTGTGGGTGGAAGTTGCTGCAGCTGCAGATCAGGGCTGTTGGCTCCTTCCATGTTGGCTTTGAGGAAGATGTAAATAAATATTGCAAACTCTCTTTGCTCAATCTTTTCCTAGAGATATATGATTTTTACCTTTAGAAAAGGTAGAAGTTTACTGCCAAAAACTGTCCATTCTGCTCTTTATAGAGAAAAGTTACCAAAATAGAATTATGCTTCTGTGCCATTATGTATTGTTAATCTGGTGGAAATAAATTTTAAATTCAAGCTAAGTTTCTAATTCTATCCCTTAATAAGGACAGAATGCCCCAAACCATATATCTAAGGATTGATGCTTTTCCCACCAAATACCAGGGACATAATAAACATATGCATAGGAAGCATCGCATAAACTCATTAGTTTAAAGCAAAAGGAAATAGAAATAGGAGAGCAACAGATGTGAGAGTGTATGAGACAACATAACAGAGTGAATGAGATCTTCTATTGTGGGAAAGAAGGGAAGAGAGAAACAAAGTGAGAGAGAGAGAGAGAGAGAGAGAGAGAGAGATTACTTTAGGGCCAAACTTTTCCCACACTCTCTTTCCCTCAACCTTAAGTTTGTTTTGTTTTGTTTTTTCTGCTTAACATCAGTTTCCCCAGTTTTGAAGTTTGACTTATAATTTAGATGCTATGCTATTCAGCTCTGGTCTTTTCATCAGGAATGCATGGAAGTCCTCTATTTCATTAAATTTCCATTTTCCTTCTAAAAGATTATAGTCAGATTTGCTGAGAAAAATCTTGGGCTTGTAATCCTCACCTATACTCATAGAATGGATTTCCCTAGACAGTATGATTATTGTATTAAGTTAATATTATGAAATGACTGATTCTTCTTTTCCTTTTTTTGAGGGGGGGAAAGTCATGGCCTCATATCTCATTTCAAACCTTTGGGAAGAGCTGAAGTGCCCCATCTGCCTAGATTTCTTCACATGCCCCACATCTATAGAATGTGGTCACAATTTTTGTGCAGGATGTATCCATGCACTTATGATGAAGACTTCAAAGTCCAGATTTCGATGTCCTAAGTGTCACAAGAAGTGTATGAAGAATACCCGGCCTAATCGACAACTGAGGACGATAGCAAAATCCTTCAAATTGCTCACATTTCACATGACTAGGAACTGGGAGCTGAGAGATGTGATCAGGAGAAAATTCTATGGTAAGTGTAGTGACCTGTGTGACTTGCAGAATAAATTTATATCTGTCATCTAGAAATACAATCCACTTGGTACTTCCTCCCCTCCCCAGCTCAAATTTCTTGGTTTCTAGAATTTACACAGTGCTATCAAAAGTAAAGGCAATGGTTATCTGGACTTGCAGAACATCGACAGCAGTGAAACACGTGAAATTTGCACCTTAAAGCATTATTATGGTGCCTAATTTCAATGAAACTATCTTCAGCCAACAGAAAGGACCCTTTATAGAAAGGAAGCCTGAATTCATTAAAACATTAGATAAAATTCCAAACTCCATGGAATCTAAGGTCTTGTGGTAGAATGTGGACTAGTTCCATCTACTTGATGGACCTCTGAACCTTCAGGACATCTGAGCTTTACAGTGACTTTCCTAAACAATGCTGTGCATGGACAATGGCTCCCTGTGTTTTTAAATTGATATGAGGTGTTGGGTTTCTTTCACTCATTGCTTTCTCAATATGCGTAAAAATCTTAACCACTCTCTTTGTATTGAACTGGCTTGTTCTAGTTTGGGATTTTATACTCTAATTCCCTATAACAGCTGATATTTCTGTTTCTCTAGAGGAAATCTTTCTGGATCCCTGAAACTGCCTGTCCTGAAATCGTTGTGTCCACAGATAGGAAAACAATAAGAAGAAAAGATAAATGGAAGAAGTTTGTTTTGGAAGAGATCTAATCAATGCGGTGCTATTCTAGCAACTCAGAGCTTCATGTCTGGGAGACATTATTGGGAAGTGACAGTGGGAAACAGTTCTGCTTGGGATGTTGGTCTTTGTAAGAAGTCTATACAAAGGAAGGGACAACTATCACCATCTCCTTCTACTGGACATTGGCTTTTGAGCCTAAGACAAGAAACATACATTGTCTCTACCATGCCTAGGATGAGCATTCCCATACCAAGGAAGCTCTACAAAGTGGGGATCTTTTTGGATTATGAGGCAGGAGACATAATGTTTTATGATGTAGACAATAGGTGCCTCATCTATACATTCACCAGCTCGTTTTCAGAGCCTCTCTTGCCTATATTTTCTGTCGGCCTCGGCTTCAAGAATAAAAATGTTCTGACCATAGACCCAATACCAGATGAGGCTGCAAAAACCTCAGAACACACATAACCATGACCATAACACTTGCTTGGAGATTTCTTTTAGAAAGGAACTCAGTCCCTGACTCAAATATAAGATCATTTTTTGGTACTTTTTATCTCACTTTGGGAGCAGGGAGAAATTTGTCTTATTTTGAAATATTCAGGCAGTGTATTGCACATGATGGGGAAGTCAACCAAAGAAGTGTTAATGATCCAATGTTGATTTTTTTTCCTAGTTTTTTTTTTGTTTGTTTTTTATTAATAATTTTGATTTACCAGATATTTGCATGGATAATTTTACAACGTTGACAATTGCCAAACCTTTAGTTCCAATTTTTCCCCTCCTTCCCCCCTCCCAGATGGCAGGTCAACTAATACATGCTAAATATGTTAGAGTATAAATTAAATACAATATATGTATACATGACCAAACAGTTATTTTGCTGAACAAAAAGAATCGGATTTTGAAATAGTGTACATTTAGCCTGTGAAGGAAATAAAAAATGCAGGCGGACAAAATTAGAGGGATTGGTCCAATGCTGTTTAATAAACTATATGATCAAACTGTATTTTGGTGAACAAAAATGAGGATATTGATTTTTAATAATAGCTTTATTTTTTCAAAATACATGCACAGCTAATTTTCATCATCCACCCTTGCAAAACCCTCTTTCCCTCTTTCCCCACCTTCACCCTCTCCTAGACTGCATTAATCCAATATAGGTTAAATGTGCAATTCTTTCAAACATATTTCCACATTTATCATACTGTACAAGAAAAATCAGATGAAAAAGGGAAAAAAGGAGAGAAAAAAAACAAGCAACCAAACAACAATAACAACAAAGGTGAAAATATTATGTTATAATGCACATTCAGACACCATAGTCCTCTCTCTGGATGCAGATGACTCTCCATCAGAAGTCTATTGCAGTTTCACCTCATTATTGAAAATAGCCAAGTCCATCAGAGTTGATCATTACATAATCTCATTGCTGTGTACAATTTTCTCTTGGTGCTTACTCCCTTCACTTAGCATCAGTTCATATAAACCTCTCCAAACCTTCCTGAAATCATCCCGCTGAATTTCCAATAATCCTGAATTTCCTAAATATACCATAATTTATCCAGCCATTCCCCAACTGATGGGCATCCACTAAGTTTCCAGTACCTTGCCACCAGGAAAAAGGCTACTACAAACATTTTTGCACATGTGTGTCCTTTTCCCCTTTTTATGATCTCTTTGGTATTGAGATCCAGTAAAGACACTGCTGTATCAAAGGGTATTATGCACAGTTTTATAGCCTTCCACACCAAGTTACAAATTGTTCTACAGAATGGTTTGATGAGTTCACAATTCCACCAAAAAAGTATTAGTGTCCCAGTTTAACCACAATTACTCAAACATTTATCATCATTTTTCAGGAAACTGATTTTTTAAAAATGAGATATATAAACAAATGTATAGCTAAGTAGGGACAATCAAAAAACTAATTTATGCCACAATATCAATGTCATAACATAAACAAATGTGTAGATTTTAATCTGATTTAAAATCTCATGAGCATAACCCGATGAACAATAGCAACACTCCAAAAAACAATGGATTTTAAAAGGTGTAGAAACTAGAATCTGTCCATGTAACAATAAGAACAATGACTCTCTTAATTTCCATTGCCCTCAGTTTCCTCTCTTGTTAAAAAAAAAAAAAAAAGGCATCTCAATTAAATTCTATGATTGTCACTGCAAAGAGTTATCCCAACTTTAAATGCTAAAATTACTCATCAATCATTGACACCATGCTCTAAATTGAATTTATCCTGAAATTCTAGATGTGAACTGCTTTGGTGATGTTCTCCCTACCACTGTTGTTTTAAATCTGTGCCCCTTCTATCCTCTATCCTCATGCACTTTCTGTATTTGTAAAAAAAAAAAAGCTTACTGTAGGTTTGGGGTGAACATACCTAGAGAATGATTTGTTATTTTTCTCACCATCTATTTGAGTAATTCCATTTGTATGAGCTGAGTCTATTGTCTGAATCTTATTGGGAAGCATACTGGAAACGCAAAGAGCATACCTCTTCAGGGGTACTCTTGAGAACTTAGAAAGTTGTCCTAATCATTTTTCTAGGGACTCTCCCTGCCATTGTATGAGGAACTGGAACAGTAAATTTCAAAAGAATGTTATTTATATTTTTCCTTTGGTTTTATTTTATTGCTCTGCATCACTTCAGAAATCTCATCTGAAAATAGGATTGAACTAGGTGAATTCTTTTACCTCTTAATCTAGGTTTCTATGACAGAATTCCTGCTTCTTTGATTTCTGTCTATTTCCCATTCCATATGACTCTTTTTGATAATTGTTCCCTTTTTAAAATTTGTGCTATTTGTGTAACTCTTTTGAGATGATTCAGGGGAGCCAAAATCAGTCATAAAAGTTCAAAGGGAAAAAAAAAATCTTTTTTGTTTTTCCAGAATAAAATTTCAATCTTTGGGAACCACACTGTATACTCACAAACTGTATTGTAGTGATGGAAACCAATAAAACAATTTTCCTTGCCACTGAAGTTTTCTTGGGGATGCACTGTCCACTTTTCCAATCTAAGGGATGGTTTGTCCATCACATGCTCAGCACAATGCTCCATCACTGCATATTCAGCTCAAAGGGCAAATCATCCATCTTATGACCATCTAGTCAGAAATATTTCCTGCATTGTCCATGTTGTACATCTGCGACCCTGTTGATACTTATATATTTAGCTTACTTATATTGATTACATGGTAATCAGTCAAATGTTGTCCTATTTTTAGCACATTTGTAATCTTATAAAAATAGAATCCAGAAAGAAGATGATATTGTAAAGTATGGGCCAGCACCCTGAAGGGTCTCAGGGTGAGCCAGAGTCAGGATAAATCAAAGTCCTTAGTCTTTAGGGGGAGAGAAGTGAAAGAGACAGGCAAGCTGCCACTCTGCTTGCCAAAGATGTATCCTGGATTCTGGAGTCCAGAGTCTCCAGATTCTCTCCTCTTTGTCTTGCTGCCAAGTGACCCTAGCTTCTCTCCCCCAGCCTTCCAATTCTTGCCTAAGATTATCTCAAAACCAAACATTCAGCAAGCACCAATGCTGAAAGCCATCACATCATCATCTCATCTAAATATGTATATAGAGCCATTATCTCACATGGAGTATGTAAAAGTTTTAAGTGCTTGGTTGTCTGATTCAAGCATATCTTTTTGAAGTTTCAGCCCTCTACATAATACCTTGGATGGAGAAGAAAGTTTGGAGCCCACTTGGTTGGAGGGGAGCCAGACTCTTCTAATAAAGAGTGATTTTGGCTTGGAGCTCTGTCTCAATTTCTCCATTGGTCATCCAGGTTGATTCCCCACACACAAATGGACAATTCTTTATAGAAAATAAAACAGTAAAAAAAAAAAAAAAAAAAAAAAAAAAGGATTTTTCATAAAATTTCAAATATTTATTAATCATAACTTGATTTTCTTTTTAAATTCAACAATTGACTTTATAACTGTCTTTTTTATGTTTCTGGCTTTCCTGCTATTCCCTTATTTGTATTTTTAAAATTCTTCAATGATGAAACACACAAGCACTTCTTAGGAACTCACTAGGTGCCACACACTCTGATTAATGCTGGAATTAGAAATACAAATAGAAAGATAGTCCCTTTTCTCAAGGAGTTTATATTCTATTCTAACTTATAAAAGGAATCTAAATAGTTGGGGAGAAGAAGGAAGATATGAAAGGATTGGGTATCACAAAGAAAGTCTGGAGTGTTAGAAGTACAGGCTGAAGAGGTATAAATACATGGTTGGCCTGAATTTTCTCCTTAAAAGGAAGATTCTAGGAGCCAGAGGAAAACTCTATAGGAGTCAAGGATACTCCCAAAGTATGAAATATAGCAATAGAAAAGCTGCTGGAATAAAGAGGCTCTGTGGCAAAGAAAAGTTTATGAAGAGTCAGGAATGTAACCTAAAAATGATAGTTTCTATCTATGTCTGATCTTATTGATATCCTTTATTCTAATCACTGGAAAACAAAAAGAAAAAAAAAGAAAAAGAAAAATCCTTGTGGTAAATATGCACAGTCAAAGGAAAAAAGTAATGATGAATGTTGGAGGAGATGTAGGAAAACTGGGACACTAATACATTTTTGGTGGAGTTGTGAAGTGATCCAACTATTCTGGAGAGCAATTTGGAACTAGGCCCAAAAGGCTATAAAACTGTGCATACCCTTTGTTTATAAAATCTTCTTTTTCACTATTGGTTAGTTGGATTTCTCTCTGACCTTTACAACACAACTCTAAAGTTGCCACCTTCTCCTGGAAGCCAGCCTTGAGACCTCCCACAGCACTTTGTTTTGCCCCTCCCTTCAAATATGTATCATGTAATATAGAATATTTTGTTGTGAATCTGTAATCAATAGGACTATAAGTAATCTATCAATTTTAGTTTTAAAGATGGGAGATTATTTCATTTCATGGATAAAGAATCTGAGGCCCAAATAATGAAAGGATCTTATTCAAGATCAAATAGGAGGCAAGTAGCAGGGTCAGTATTTCTTTCTTTTCCTCCCTACTTTAACAAGTATTTAATGAAGGGTTTCTGATGTGTTGGATACTGTGCTAAGGAATAGGGAGACAAAGAAGAGTTAAAAACAGCCCTTTCCCTCAAAAACTTACTTCTTCACAGACAGAATTCCAGGCCCTGGTTTCTGCAGAATCCAAAATGTAACTGCAGAATGTGTTTATATGGTATCCCTCCCCTTCTTGTTCCCCATGTCCTATTATCAAGGAATTATTGGAGCAGTATGGAAATGGGATTGTATTGAGTAGAAAGTGTTAAAAAAAAAAAAAAAAGCCAACTAAATATTGTATCTCATGCTCCCAAACTGCTAGTTAATGGATGTTCTGTCATGCTTAATTCCCAGAACAATAAAAAATAAAATTTTAGATCTTCCCGACCCCATTCCAATCAATTCTCCCAATAAATCTGGGGTCAGAAGGATTGATCTATAGCCACTGAATAAAAAGGACTCTCAAGTTTGGCTGTTAGTATCATAGGATCCTATAGTAGAAGAAGAGATGGAACAAGAAAGGCACACTTTGTCCTTCAATGATGTGTCTATGATCTTCTGCTAAAAGGACAAACAATTGAAGCAACCTACACATAGAGACCAGCATCTTTGATAGCTTTTTGCATTTCTCTGCAGTTCTCTCCGGACAGTCTTATGGGAAGGGTGGGATGGGGGGAAGGGGGTAGATGAAGAGCAAAGGCTCGGGGCACCCAGCTCCACAAAGAGATAGTTTAGGTGAGAAGCCTCTCCCTTCCAATTCACTTTTCTCCAAATACCTGTTGCAGGTATCTGCAAAGAGTCTCCTCAGGGCCTTCTTACAAATGTCCATATACACTCTGCTTTCAGGCTCCTACAGCTTTTCTCTGAAAAATAGTCCCGTTTTTCCTTCCCTGAAGACAGGAGGGGAGATTATCCTATTCCTCCCCAAATACTCCGGGAGTACTTTTCTCTGTTTCATCTTCCTTACTCATATTATCACCAGCCTTGCCAATGGAGAATTCTCGATAAATGCTTGTTGAATTGCCTCTAAAATATGTGCCTAGAATAATAATGAAAATAATAAATGAGTGTTCCTCGTTGCACTCTCTCTTTTCCCTATAGATTAGACCTATTATCTTACTCTTCAGTCTGTGTGATCTCAGCCTCTCTATCTCCTCTACCTGAGCCTTCCCTTCTTACTCCCTAGAAGGACAGCTCTGAGCCAAACTCCCACAGCTGAACTTCCTTCCTCACTGCACTCAGCAAAGGTTTCCACCTTCACCCCATTCCCGCCATGCCCCTTCTCTCCCCTGGGGCTCTCACACTGGAGGACTGAGGAGAAGTCCTGTTCTAGAACCCTCCTTCTGAGAGGGAGGCCAGTTCTGGGCCAGAGGACAAGGTGCTTTTGTGTGGGTCCCCGATGTGAAATCTCCTTCCACTGGCACAAGGGCAAAGTGCTCCTCCCTGAAGGAACATCCAACTCTGGATAGCGGGAGAGACTCGCATTCGGTCGCGGTCAGAGTTTCCTCTCTTTCGAACCTGGAGCTATGTTGCTGGGGAGAGAACTTGGGTTTTTCTAAATGAAGAAGTGGAGAAGGGAGGCCTTCCAGGATCACTGCACAGTCCAAGAGGAGGATTCTCTGACTGTATCTGGCGTCGGGAGAGCTAGACACCTAGAAGAAGTTTCCAAGCCGGGAATTAGCTGTCCTGTCTTAGTGTCCTTTGGCCCTGCCTCGTTGGACTCTATCAGAGATTCCGGGGCTCCCGAAGTCCGAACTTGGACACTTGGAGGTGAATAATGCACAGCTTCATCTGACACTGGATTGGTCTCGTGGCCAATCTGTGAACTTCAGATACTGAAGGTAATATGAAGACCTGACTTACTTTTTCCCAGACACATTTAGAGATATTCCCATTTAATTCTTGCATAGCCTGCAGGCCAGAGGACAAAACTGGCATCGATTGTCTTTCATAAATAACCCAAGCACAACACCTATGTATGTGTAAGACAGGACCTAAATAGGTCATTGAAGGAAAGGAACCATTTCTCCTCCTGGACATCATGTTAAGGTAACAGAGAGATTTAATCCACATCATCCCTTTGTATCTTTTTGCTTCTGGCCCCTGGTGCCAGAGATATCTAGGTGGAGAATGGGTTCAGTGCTTGCCCTAAAGTCAGAAACAGCTGTTCAGTGTTTTGTTTTTTTTTCCTCCCTCAGTCAAGACCAACCCTTCCTGTCCCCCTTGGGGTTTTCTTCACTCGAGTTCCAATTTGATCTTAGATCTTGGAAACTCACTTTCGATTTCAGGTTCTTGCATTCTAAAATGGGGTAAATAATAGCACCAAACTCGAGGGCTGGGAAACAAATGAGATTATTTTTGTAAAGTGCTTAGTGCTGTTCAGGCCTTTCTGGGTGGATTCTGGCCAAATCCACCATTATCTATATATTGGAACCAGCCACTCCAGGAGTAAAGCTTAACTCTTGACAGACTGGCAGTACTGGCCCCCTTTCTGGATTCACTCAAGAAAGTGAAACCCTATGTCTGTAACATTCACCTACAGTCTAGTGATACTTTATGAAAAGGAAATGGCTACATCTCTTTCCTTTCTTGGAAAAGTTGGCTTTCTCAGGAGAACATTATAGAGCAGAATCAGGAGAGTGGTGTGATGGTGGGTTGTGAGGGGTTATCTCTTCTCAGCAGTGCAGTGATTCAGAACGATTCCAATAAACTAGAGATGGAATGTGTCATTGGCATCCAGGGAGAGAAGTATGGAGGCTGGATGTGGATCCTATCACTATATTTTCACCTTTTTTGTTTCTTTGTTTGCTTTTGCCTTTTCCCTTTTGGTCTGATTTTTCTTGTACCACATGGCAAATATGGAAATATGTTTAAAATGATTGCACATGTTTAACCTGCTTGCTTTCTTGGGGAAGGAGGAAGGAAGAGAAGAGGGAGATGAAATCTTACAAATGTGAATGTTGAAAACTCTCTTTGTATGTATGTGCAAAGTTAAAATAGTATTGAGGAATGGGAAGAAGAAAAAAAAAAAAGAAAAGAAAAGAAAAGAGGAGAGTTCTATAAGAATGGAGTATTACATATGCTTCACTGAATGCTGCCAGAAGCATTTCTGCTCGGATTTGAGATCAGGTGGAGCAAAAATTTCTCTGGTAGAAAAGGGTCTGGAGTGGAAAAAGCTTAAGAAGCCCTGACTTGGAATATCAGAGTAAAACAACTGAGCAGTTCACTCCCGGCAAGCCCTTTCTAGTAGCAATAGAGTTAAACTCATAAAAAACCAAGGTTTGATTGTAACTTGGACACAGATCATTGAACTCTTCAAAATATTATAGGAAAGTGTTATAATTTTTGTCACTATCACTTTTGTCAGGTAAGGATTTAGGGATTTCAAAGAGATACTCTATGATATCATGGGGCTGTTGTTTTTGAGTCATATCATTCAAGTCTGATTCTTCATGAGCCCATTTGGGTTTTTTTTGACAAAGATACTGAAAAGTTTGCCATTTTCTTTTCCAGCTCCTTTTTGCATTTTCTTTCACAATAAGACTAATGGAAATATGTTTTACATGATTGTACATATATAATATATATCAAATTACTGACTTTTGGAAGGAGAGGGAAAGGGGAGGTAAGGAAAGCAGGAAATTGGGAACATGCTTTTTTAATTGAAGGTCAAAATTTATCTTTACATGTGATTAAAAATATGGGGGAGAAATAAAGTATCTAAGGTCAGATTTGAATAACTAAAAAATAAAATAATTAAAATAATAACATATAAATAAATAATAACAAATAAAGTCATAAAACAAAAAAGGTTACCTAGGAACAGTACTTCATCCTTTGCACTACTTAGCTGTTTATGTGTTTCTTGGGGATATCTAGTGACTAAAAGAGACTTTGAGGGAGAACAGTACAGTTGGTCTTCTTCAAAAATGAAGGCGGAACACCAACAGCTTTCTTCAATTTCCATTTCAGGTGTGAATTCCTACCTCAGACCTTTTTATTGAATGTGACAAACATTTATTAAGTGCTTACTAACTAGTAAGCACTGTGCTAAGTGCAAGGGGGAACAGTGTGAACTAGTCTTCGTTTTCAGGGGCCTTAAAGTTGAGATCCATACTCATAGAGAAATGACCTAATATAGAAGTGGCAAGGAAAGGGTTTAAAATCTGGGCATTTTTAGGCTAGAAGTGTCAACAATAACAACAAAGGTGTTCATGGTATATAGCTCCAGGGGAATATAAGCTCCTTGAGGGTAGACACTATGGTTTTGCTCTTTAGTATTCTCAGTTCCAAGTACCATTCTTGTATGAAATAGGTTTTATTGTCTCAAAGGGACAACTGTCTAATGGGATTTCCCCAGTTTGCCAGAATCAAGGGCCATTTCTTACAGCATTACAGATGTAAGCAAGGATGAAAAAAGGCAATCTATTCTTTTGAGAGTGTTAACACATAGTAAAAATAGTGTTAACTAAGTAGGGTGGAGCTACTTAAGACTTTGGATAAGAACCCGGGCAGAATCAGTCTTCTTAGAAAGTGACCTGGAGCTCCAGAGGAGGAAGACTAGAGAGAGCAGAAGGTAAGTGTTACTTCTAGAAATGTTGGCTTCTTACTGAATCAAAATACCTAGATTATTTTGTGATTCTTGAGGTGCTACATGGAAGCATTATTACTGTCATGTCCCTTCTGTCAGGCAGGGACTTGGGAATCCCAGGAGATATTCTGTGACAATATGGGGATAAGAAAAGATTATGAGGGCATTTTCAATAATGAGAAATGATTCCTTTTAATTAAGAACAAGAAGATTTTTGCTCAAGCCCTAGTGTTTCCCTTTGTATGTGTGAGACTAGGTCTAACTAGGTCCTTGAAGGAAAGCTTGAATTTCTCCTCCTGGACATCATGTTAAAGTACCAGGGAGATTTAATCCACATCATCTCTTTGTATCTTTTTGCTTCTGACCCCCAGTGCCAGAGATATCTAGGTGGAGAATGGGTACAATGCTTGACCTAAAGTCAGAAATAGCTGTTTAGTTTAGTTTTTTTTTTTTTTTTTCCTCAGTCAAGACCAACCCTTCTGATCCCTTTGGGGTTTTCTTCACCTGAGTTCCAATTTGATCTTAGATCTTGGTAACTCACTTTCGATTTCAAGTTCTTAGATTCTAGAATGGGGTAAATAATAGCATCAACATTGAGGGCTGGGAAGCAAATGAGGTCATTTTTGTAAGGTGCTTAGTGCTGTTTAAGCCTATCATATAGGAGGTCCTTGAGTAAGGCTTATTTTCTTCCTCCCTGCTCTCCTTCCCCTTGAATTCCCCGGGGGAGAATCTCTGCAGTGAGGCTGAAAGATATAGGTATTAGAATAAGATTCTGTAGGCCTCGGCTCTCAGTTTCCCTCCATGTCCATGGCGTAATTGCAGTACAATGAACTATTATTCACCCCTATTTTGCAGCTGCTGCATAACCCTGGGAACAAATATAGTTAAAAGAACACCTTTCTGGGTGAATGTACTATATACTATATACTATATACTATATACTGGAATTAGCCACTCCAGGAGTGAAGCTTAACTCTTGACAGACTGGCAGGACTGGGTCCCCTTCTGGATTCACTCAAGAAAGTGAAGTCAGTATTGCTGCCATTTAGCCACCTTTGTTCCCTGGTCTATTTAAGTCTTCATAGATCAATACCCAAATTGGAATTTCACCTATGGAAAGGATGCTCTGCCTGGGACTCTCCTGGTTGGGACTTGCAGGGCTATAATCCAGGATTCCCCAGCCAGAAGTTTGCAATGTTTCTGCTTCCCCAATTCCTGAGTTATTCTTTCTTCTCTTCCC
Source organism: Sminthopsis crassicaudata (assembly GCF_048593235.1). Lineage (NCBI taxonomy): Eukaryota > Metazoa > Chordata > Mammalia > Dasyuromorphia > Dasyuridae > Sminthopsis > Sminthopsis crassicaudata. Next base: position 397,611,850 of record NC_133617.1, read on the forward strand.
TTCTAGTCTATATATCTCTTTGTATTGTACTAGTTATATGAGTCATAGGTTGCATTAAGTGCGTTTGTTATAAGAACTGCACTTACAATTCTTGTTTTCCTTTTTTATCATTTATTGTTATTATTAATTGTTAGTAAACATTTTCATGTATCTTAGGTCCCACCAGATGTGGGAGTAAGTCATTGTATAGGAGCAAATTCATAAACCTTAACCAAACAGAGGCATAATTTATTATTATTCTCTAATTAATAGCATCCATGCCCCAAAAGTATTTTCAATCCTCCATCATTCTTCACATACAATCACAGACTAGAGAATGAGAGAAAAGCGTTCTTTGTTTTGGACTTTGCTTAGGAAGTTTATTGGAAGGGTGGAAAATGTAAAGAATGCTGGTCAAATGGCATCTATCGTTAAGTTATTAGCAAAAATTGTTATCAACATAGGATCAAGTTCAGATCCCTGCACCTCACCTCTAAAGAACTCCTTCATGGCTGGTGTTGATTTACACTGGTACCCTTTAGACTGGTCCTTCAAACAATTTTAAATTAACCCAACTGCACTGCCACCTACATCAATATATGTTGTTTACAAGAATAAAATGAGAATTATTTGGGTGTTTTCTTGAAATTGAGATACCCCATGTCTGTAACATTCACCTACAATCTAGTGATACTTTATGAAAAGGAAATGGCTACATCTCTTTCCTTTCTTGGAAAAGTTGGCATTCTCAGGAGAACATTATAGAGCAGAATCAGGAGAGTGGTGTGATGGTGGGTTGTGAGGGGTTGTCTCTTCTCAGCAATGCAGTGATTCAGAACAATTCCAATAAACTAGAGATGGAATGTGTCATTGGCATCCAGGGAGAGAAGTATGGAGGCTGGATGTGGATCATATCACTATATTTTCACCTTTTTTGTTTCTTTGTTTGCTTTTGCCTTTTCCCTTTTGGTCTGATTTTTCTTGCACCACATGGCAAATATGGAAATATGTTTAAAATAATTGTACATGTTTAGCCTGCTTCTTTCTTGGGGAGGGAGGAAGGAAGAGAAGAGGGAGAAGAAATCTTACAAAGGTGAATGTCAAAAACTCTCCTTATATTTGCAAAGTTAAAATACCATTGAGGAAGGGGAGAAAGAAAAAAAAGGAAAGAGGGGGTTCTATGAGAATAGAATGTTATATATGTTGCATTGAATGCTACCAGAAGCACCTCTGCTCAGATTTGAGATCAGATAGAGCAAAATTTCTCTGGTAAAAAGGCTTCTGGAATGGGAA